>NW_027132499.1:2400000-3600000 GCF_026122565.2 Emydura macquarii macquarii | reverse complement strand
ATTGCTAATGTTATATCTGAAACCAGCATAGAAGGAGATTGAGACACGGGGGAGGTGGGGGCATGATTTAAAGCACAGCCATCTGCTTGGTAGCTTTATTGTTCTGGCAGCAAAACAGAAACAAAACTGAGGCTGTGCTCTGAATACAGACAGTCCAAGCATTTAAAGAAGCAGGATATCATACATCCAGAGGCTCCCCACAAACCAGAACCAGCATTTCTTAATTGAATAAATGCCCCTGTCATCCAGATTCATAATGGAGGATCTTGAAATAAATTTGCTGAGACTGGCATCAATCCATCTCATACACTATCATACACTGTGGATGGTTGAAGCACCTGTAATGAACCAAGTAGAGTTCAATGGTTTGGGTGATGATTGGCAAGTGTCCTTTGTCCTTTCCAGCACACTTGTCAGTTACTGTCCCACACATCAGGTAATTTACCAAATCAAGACACACACTGCCAATTCACTTTGTGTTCCTAGCAGATTGGCTTACACGTGCTATAAACTGTTGGGCCAATATAGATGCCATCACTGAATACATTGGCTCTCTGCTGGAACCTTTAAAAAACAGAATTAAGTAAATTGAGGCAAAATTTCTTTATGAACAACTGGCATTACTAGTATTTATCTTTTTTATAAGGGTCGCAGGGCTGATCAGGTGCTCAGAAAACTCAGTCAGAGTGCCATCATACCAGTCTTTATTTTGCTTTCTTCCACAGACTTGCCTCAGCTTCAGATCACCCTGCTAACAAACTCTTCAAAAATTAAACTTAAAATAATTTCACACTAGATTACTCTGAGGGTTGTCTTCTCACTTTGCTCCAAATAAACTCAATGCATGCTTTAAAACCATTTCCTGGGGTTGGGGTTTGCTCCTAGTTCCTCCTGACCAGAGAGTTATACTCAACTGTCTGACATCCTGGGGAAGGTAAAGCCCCACGTTTCACAACCAGTCAGCAGAACTTGATGTCTTTCCAAGTAAAGAAAATGGATCAATAGAAGAGCCCTGCATTTAGAATCATAGATCCTGCCAAACAATTAAAGGTATGCAGATTGAGGACTCAGTCGTGCTCCCACTGTAGTCCCTGGAGAAACTCCCATTCATTATACTGGAAGCAGAATCAAGTCCTCTATCACTAACTACATCAGCAGTTCCTCTAAGAGCAGTGTGGACATTAAAATGCAAAACACTGTGTGAAAGGAAAATATAACCTTTGGCTGGCTGCCAGCTGTGGGCAGTGAAAACTGGCTGCTGAAATTATTACTTGAGAGGCATTTAGTTTGGTGAAATTGCTGATGCTTACTCTTCATGACCTGACAGCCATGCTGAAGGGAGTATTTATTTTGGATTATTTAGAAATATACCCATCTGGGTGCAGGTACATAACACTGAGTGATAAAATATATAGCAGTTAGGACCAAAGCATAAAATCCTCCTGGGTCCCAAAAGTGTCTGATTAACACTTGATTGTATTACCAGTATTTAAAATATTTTTCATCAATGTTATTTCTAATAACAGATGACAGAACCAATCAGTGTAATCTGAGTTTTGTGGCTAATAAAATATGTGTATAAGTACCTCAAAAATAGTTTACAGAACAAAGTAGCAGATTTATAGAGTTTAAATTACAGATCACACGCAGTCCAGGTTTTGTGAGGCTTCCAAGCTTGACGCATCTGACAGGATCTTGAATTTCAGAAAGTGCCCTCCGCTAGACCAGGCTGACTAGACCCATATTATGAATAAACAAGAGCCATTGATTCACATACAAATATTCTCTCTTTAATAGAAGTTCTGAATGCATTGACCAATTTCCCTGTTCCCTTGTACCCGTCCTTCCCTTTATTAAATGAGAATTTGTTGTTCTGGTACTGCGTGGTCTTGGTTTCTTCATTTCTTACCTGTATGTGATGGCAGCATTAATGTACAAAATCATCAGCCTAGAGCACCAGCTCTTATCACCAGAAGAGCATTATAGATTGCACCCTGCTGAAGAATCAGATGCATGAAAATAACTTCAGAATTCAGAGGAGGGGAAATGAAACTGAGTATTTAAAAGTATGACTCAGGCCTTGTCTACACTACTAAAATTTGTCAACATTCAGTCACTGCTGGTGGCTGATGTCCACATGACTTTCCCTGGGTCGATGGAGTGCGTCCTCACCAGAAGCGCTTCCACGAACCTAAGGGACCATGTGGGGGGAGCTGAGAAACCATCTCTCAGCTCCCTGCAGGAAGCCCATACGCTGTCAGGCACCCTGCTGCCCCCTCTACCCCACTGATCCCAGCTGGGGCAAGGGGACTTCCCTGTGCCCCAGCTCAGAGACAGCTGCAGCCCCCTGTGGTTTGCCCGGTTCCAGCTCGCAGCCAGGAGGTAGCTGCCCGCCTGCTGGGTGGCAGCTGGGTGTAGCCGCCCATCGCTTTCCCGGTTCCAGCTCGTAACTGGGAGCCAGGCGGCAGCCTCACCACTAGCAAGCAGTGAAATTGACATGTATGACAGCCCCTCCACCGCTCTAAGGGGACACAGTGTCTACGCTGACTGAGTCACCCTAGCTCTGCCGACAAAAGCCCTTCTCCTCTCGTCAAGGTGGTTTTATTTTGTCGGGAAAACGGCAGTTTTGTCAGAGGAGAGGTGACTGTAGGGTGTACACCAGCACTGTTTTGTCGACAAAAGCTGACTTTTGTCAACAAAGCTCTCTAGACCAGACCTCAGTTAAAAAGCTCATTCTGTTACCTTTACTCACATTGCATAGTCCTTTCCTCCACACTTGATCCTGTTAATTTCACTGGCACTATATTGCAGAATAAGATTGTCCTCAACAAATAGGTGGTAGATTTGGAGCCTAGTTTTTTCTACCTGGACATAAATTCAGAACCATCTACATTAAACACGTGTATCAGGTACCAGACCCCAGAACAAATCACATGTCAGACGAAACCAGTGCCATGGCTTGAAAAGCCTTTGATCCTCAGGGTATGTCTACACAAGTGCTATAACAGCACAGCTGCAGCACTGCTGCTAAATCAGCGTGGCTTAGACACTTGCTACAGTGACAGAAGGGGTTTTTCTGTCACTCTCGTTAATCCATTTAGGGCTTAAGTTGGTTTAACTACGTATCTCTCTGAGTGACATAGCTCGGTCAACCTAAGTCTTAGGTGTAGACCAGACCTCACAATGAGGAGAGGTTTTGTTTCTTTGTTTTGTTTTTTTCCTCTCTCTCCATTTAAAAAAATCTCATTTGTTTCATTAGATTTTTTGTAATGTTGTATGAAGAAGAAAATAGAAGAGACTTGAAAGTGAAGAATTTCCATTTAAGAAAAAGGTCTCAGTTTAGCACAGAAGAACTGCAACCTTCAGAACTGAACTACCTTCACTAAAACCTTGCAAAACACAGTAATAAATACAAGAAAAATCCTTCCCCTATACAGTTGAAGCAACAGTTTCATGTTCTGACCAGATAGTACATGCAGTGTGCTATGATTTTTGTGTGTGGGAAAGATAGACTAAAAAGCTTCATACAAAAGCTGTAATCACTCGACTACCAGAACATCTTGCACAGTATTTTTTAGATGGCCTGTGCTTTTACTGCAGAAGCACAAAAATTTACCACCTCAAATATAAGCAACAACAAACAGGCTTAAATTTCACATAAGAGGATGATTGTAACAATGTCCAGTTCTGCTCTGGGGTACAGAGTCTTTATGTCTGAAAATATTAGACACTATTGAGAATCCGTGGGACATCAGGATTAAAACACATTAGGTTTCACAGGGCAGTTGGTGCACAAAATTATCTCTCTTTCTTTTTCTTATAATTGTTAGAGGATTTTTAATATTTTGCATTGAATGTTTTTAGCTCCAGCAGAGAAAATCTTATTTGCTTATGTCTCACCAGGCATATTAAAATCACAAATCATTGTTGGGGACCAGATGTAGCAGCAGATTGTAAATCTGGGCGGACCATGTATTTCTGAGAAAACACATGGAAGGTTTGTGAGAATCAGGGTAAAGATTTCTTCCAGCTGACACATGGTCAAAGTATTTCACTAGAACTGTGGAATTTTACCACCCATAAACTAGCTTTCCCCCAGGGAGTAAAGTGGCGTGAGTCTTTCATGTTTTCACAAATTCACTCTTTCCCCTTTAAATATATAACTCTCTCCCTTTTCAAGATCTCATTAAAAACCCTTATATTTTAAATGGATTAGATATGATTCCTTTCACAGCCTTCCAGTTTTACCCCTTAATAGCTGTCGCTGAGTAATCCAAAGCACTACCCCCCACCCTATGCAACTTCCTAGTGCTATGCCTATGTGAAGTTTTGAGTCCTTGCTACCAAAGAAAATGAGAGACTCAGGCGTAAACTTTACTTCCGATTTACACCCTGCGCAATCCCACTGCTTTTAATCAGATTGTATGGAATGTAAGCAGACTTGCAATGTCTGGCCCCAGGATCACACACAAATGTCACACGTTAGTTACTCACCGATAGTACGTCTAACAGCTATTAGGCAGAATTACTATTTTTCACTCTGACTTCTGGAATCATGCAAATTCCAGAACTGCAAATGAATTCAACCCATTACATTTATATGCTTCCTCAATTTATAATCCCTGGTGTTGGTTTCACTCTGCCTAGACTGACTTGCCCATAATGGTCTTGTCATAATTGCTTCCTGCTCCACTGCCAGTGGATATGTCTGTTTAAAAAAAATCCAGTGAGAGTCACTGACAGGGGAAAAAAAAACCTCCTCCAAAAAGACCCTTTAGCATAGCAAGAATCATCATTGTGATGTGGCAAAGCTGGACCATCTCTAAAGAGTCGTGGCCTGACAAGTGTTTCAAAACATATTTTGTCTTATATTTATTTAAGACATTACATTCACTCCAAGTAATTGTACATAGATATAGAATAGAGCTCTTCTGATGTGAATATGCTAATTCATGGGAGAATATGTTAGTTTGCACATAGATACCTTCTTTCACATCTGAATGCCCATATCTATACAAATAAGTTTCTCCACAAACATAGTGGCAGAGAAAAAAAAATGGACAGTCGCACAAACATTCATGAAAAAGAAAAGTTTGAACACAACTTGATCAAATTGCCAACTCTGAATGAGTGAAGAAGGTAATTATTCTCCCAGCTCTCTACTCAATTAGTGCTTTAAAAAAATAGCCATCGTTTTGAAATGAATTAATCATTGGTTCCCACTCAGGCGCCTTTGTGCTGCTCTTGTGATGGAAAGTGGATGAAAAATTGTCCTTAAAGGACCAATAGATTCCCTTTGCATGGGAGAAACTCCATGGGTCTTAAAGACAGTATATCACTTGTTCCTTGTCTCTGTCCTGCACAGAGGTCATGGGAGGTTTATGAGAGGGCATTCATAACATGATAGAGCACACTGGCCAGTGGAACAGCAATTAAGGGGCATTTTAGATTATACAAGTTAGCACAGTCATCAGGAAGATTCTCCTGTACTGCAGAACAAGATGATTCCTGATGCTCCTTAGGTTTGGGGGATTGGTGTGGGCAGAAAACCCTCTATCCCCCTGGTTCCCCCTCAGTAGGCAAGTGCACCTAAGCATTTGGCCTAAAAATCTTTGCAGGGGGCAGTCTCTAGAACACTAAACTCTCTGCGCAAACAGAAGAGCAGCAAACGTCATTGTAATGTGTTTCACTAGCTAACTCTAACACTAGCTAACTAATCACCATGAACAGACTGTAAATTATTTCTGACTAGTTGATTGACAGTTTTCCAGTGGAATGTTTTTCTGCTTGTCGAAGTTGAAACATTCTCCAGCAATGTGTTGATTTTGATGAAATTTTCACTTAGAAAATAAAATTAAAAAGTGCTTTAGGAAGGTCGATATGTTCTGTTTCAGGTTTATTGGAAGTGAACATTTTTCCTTTTTTCCTTTTTAAATAACTTTTTGTTTCAAAATGTATTTTATTTTATATTCTATTATAATTTAGTCAAAAAGGAGAAAAATCAAAATCTAAACAAAATGTTCTGATTTTATTGAAATGAAACATTCTGATTGACCTGAAATTAATTATTTTTGAAAATTTTGTTTTGCAGGACATTTTGATACTTGAAATTTTGCTCCAATGTGGAATCAAAACAAATTTTGAAATCACTGAATTTCTCATGAAACAGAAATCCCGGTTCCTCAACAGCTCTATTTGTGTGGACTCTCTGGGCTAGATTGCAGAGCCATAAGTAGGCATTTTAGCACCCAGAGTGAGCAAGTATATTTGCATCCCCTACAGTTTTTTCCCATAGTTTTTCCACCCCATTTTTTTGCCCCCTCAGCTTTGCACCCTGGGCGGCTGCCCTGCTCATCCTGCCCTAGTTATGGCTCTGCTAGATAATAATTTATAACCCCTGAGTTGTGCCAATGGATTCTCACTGAACTAAATGAGATTGAACAGGGAGTGGTGTTCTGCTTCAGGAGGAATGTCAGAGAGATTGTGCCTGAACAAACTCCTTGCTCCATGAGCTGAGAAAGCTCCATGAGAAAGAATAGGACCAGGGCTCTTCTTCTTCCTTTCCCACTATCCTTTTTCAGAGCCCTGCTTTTAACAGGGGAGGGAGGAACAGTTCATGTGCCCCCCAGAGCTCAGAGAATATGGGGGTCATTATGAGAGGCACCTGTATGGCCACACAGGTACATTGGGAAGCCATGTTGTTCACCCATCCACCCTTGCATGACTGTACAGGTGCTGCTAACAATGGAGCTCTGTTAATGCCCTTAGACTTGGAAGATTTATATATAATTATTCTTTGATTTTATATAGCATCTGTCACACTAGGGTCTAGCAGCACTTCTCAGAGACAGGCAAATGTTAGCCTCCATATTTCATAGATGGACAACTGAAGCACATATGTGTTAAATGATTTACCCAGAATTACAATGTTGAGTAATGGCGGTGGAAGTAAAATATCAGTCTCCTGTCTACCAGTCCTCTCCTCGGACCACTAGAACACACCTTGTCTCTGAAATGCCCTACCTGAGAGGACTCTGTCTAAATATGTATACACCAATTGAAAAATGAAATGAAAAATACCCTCCATTTATGGCATTTTTTCCTGTTGAGGTTAAAGGCTGCATGTGCCATGTGCTAGGATGGGCAAATCTACACTCACATCAGTAAGGCAGAAAACATGATAGATAATAGGAGAGCAGTGTAAAAGATAAGAGTTTCACTTGCAATAAAAAATAGGGTCAATATACCTTGCCACCAGCAGCCATTACATTGGTAAAGATTGTGTGTACACTTGGCAGGGAGAGCTCATGTGACTGCCTTACCCCCTGTTCTCATAAAGTAGAGCATAAAATGACAGAGGTAATTGTCACTTGATGGTGCTGTAGCTCCATGACTGTCTTTTATCCAGTTTTGCCACACTGCCACATTTTAGAAGCAGATTATAAGTGTTCTCTGACAAAACAGATCTCACAAATAAAGAGCATTACGTCAAGATGCCTTTAGCAGGGAACCAAGCAACAGACAGGCACACAGGCCTGAGGAAAAAACAACGCCTAATGGTCATACACTGTGTGCAAAATGAACACAATTGCATGTTTTCTTTAAAGATTAAAATTATCAAAAACAAAGAATAAATGTACTAAGGTTGTGATACAAGCCAGCTGAAGCTGGGAAATTTATGTTCTCTTGAAGTGGTGTCTTTTAAGGATGTTTTGGTACAAGGATGCTCAGCTTCAACTGTAAAAGTGAACAAGAAAGCTTACTTTTTAAAATGAGATCCCAAGCCATTAGCTGACTATATGTACAGATTTTTACATTTGAATGCACAGGTTTCATATATAATTGAAAATTTGAAGTGGTGAAAAATGCAATTTTCTTGTAGGGAAATTTTGAAAAGGTGTTTTTTAAAAATTCCCATGAAAATCTTTCGCTTTTCCACTAAAAAACTTAAACCAAAAACTGAAAATAGTTCATTTTCCAATAAAAATGTTCAGATTTTGTTTTCCAGTTTTTCACTGAAAAAGAAAACAGAATTTTGTACTAAAATTAAATTTGTCTCTGCAAATGTATGGGTTTTTTTTTTTTTTTTGAAAAGCCATTATATTATCCGTTAGAAAAAAAAGTTTTGTTAAAAAAATTTCTACAAGCTGCACTGAAAATCTTTCACTTTTGTTTGCTTCTTGCAAGATGGAAAAGTAAGCATCCTGTGTATCTTCTGATACATTCAGGCTGGCTACATTGCACACCACTTGTGGCAATGTATAGGGTACATGTAGCTACACACTTAAGTGAAAAGCAGGCTGCATCCACCCTACAGTGTGTAGCTATAGGTGTCAGCAAAAAGTACTGGCAGAGGGAAGCAGTGGGAAAAGGCTTGGCAGGGAGGAGCTTCCAGAGCCTTTCCACAGTACCGGAGATTTTTACTGCAGCAGGTAAAGGCTGCAGCAGCTCCCCACTGCAGGAGCATTAGTTGCAGAGGGGAAAATTTCTGGTGGCAAGGAGCTGCTGTAGCCTTTCCCCACTGCTGGAGCCTTTCACTGAAACAGGGAAAGACTATAGCAGCAGCACGCGACACTGCTAAAAATAGTGGTGTAAATAGGGGAGGCACTGGTTGGGTGAGTAGGGTACATATGCATAGGGTTCAGATGTGTCCTTCCTTTACTCATGTAAGCAGTTTCTTACCATTTAGACTGCTATGTATACTCATGCTAGGTAGGTGGCTACATGCCACCAAAATAACTGTGCAATGCAGATCGACCCTTAAGTATAACACCTAAAACCAAGCAAGGAGTACAAGGTGACAGTAGATATTTCACACAAAAAACCCCACTCCAGGTATCAAAATATTAACAGGTTTTTATTCCAAAATACTGTGTTTAAAGTTCTAGCCATCGGTTAATTTAAAGAGCCACTGTTATCTCCTGACAAGAAAGGGAATTTAACGTAGCATCCTTAGAGAGTGACAGTTTAAATGTATGTAGCGTTAAAGATTATTTTGAGTTTCTGAGGATCCAAACTCTTTGCACAATCAAAAAAGCACAGAGGGTTCCCACCACCTGAATCTCTCACAGCCACCTTCTCCGCAATATATTCCTTTCTTTTCCTTTCTCCCATAAGCACTACATAAGAACTGATGAGAAGATAATACAGTCTTCTCCACTCTCCTCTCCACATTCACCATGGGGAAACCCATGTCAAAGGAGTCCTCAAGAGCAACTGCTAGATAGCGATTCCCCGGCTGCCTATTATGGTAGAAGTGCCATATATAAAAGGTTTTATTTTATTTAGTGGGAAAAGGTAAACTACTGTTAATACAGATTTGCTAGTATAGAGTGTATCTGAGTGTAGATGCTGTTTATACTGGTGAAGTGCTAGTTCCAGTATAGCTTATACCAATTCCCTCAACAAAATAAGGTATAGAGGCCAAAGCTCACTTTTGCTGGTATAACTGTTCTACATTTGGCCTTTTGCTGGCATAAAAGCATGAGTGTGTGAGAGTGTCTCTCTCTCTCTCACACACACACACACACACACACAAGTTACACCCCCTCAGCAATGTGAATATATCAGAAAAAGTTTCTAGTGTAGACTGGCCTTAAAGTTTAGCAAAAAGTTTATGTATATGGGGAATATGCTGAATGTACCTCAGTTTTGCATTCTTAAAATGGGGTAATAATTCTTTTTTCCTCCCACTTTTTGCCTGTTTTTTGTATTAAGATTTTAGGAGCATGGATTGTCTTTTACTATGTGCTTCTGGACCACACCTTCATTGTGGGTGGGGTCTCTAAGAGCTACTATAATACACATGATGATTATATAGTTTTAACGGAAAAAAATCGGAGTTCAGCACATCTGCTCACACTGTGTGTTAGTTCATCTCAGCCACCAATCCCTCCCTCAAACAAATAAACAGAAATAGGCATTTAAATGTTTTGAAAATGCCTATTAACAGAGCTATCCAAGTGATATTATGGCAATATATATCATTCCAGGTGTACTCTGCTCCCGGGAACAAGAAATTGAATCTACAATTCAAACGTAGGTCTCCTACTTGGAAACACATTGTTATTTCTGGGTCCCTGAGCTGACCTAATTTAAAACTTTAATATCACAGCATTTAAAATAGATATATATGTTATATATCCACACCTAAAGCAATTTGATCATATGAATAGCTAGCCACCAAAATTTATTTTGAAATTGAAGATGTTTTTTAAATTGAGCAAGCCAAAAAAAAAAAAAAAAAAAAGCACAATTTAAACTGCAACTATTTCTACCTTTGGAAATTCCACACACAGTAACTCAGAAACTGGCCACATCATTTTTTAATTGATTTTTTAAAAAATCAGTTTTTACAGACTATGTATTTCAAATAGCCTGAAGCACATTTGTACAGCCTGTTGTATTAAACTCTTGAAAAAAGGAGTTATTAATGGAAACACTGACACAGCCTTAATTACAAAGACACGTGGTAATATTTGTCCTTTCTGAACAGATACAGGGGAAAAATATGCTGCCTCAAACATTAACCAATGTCAAAGTAGATTCCTTACAACATTTCTATTATTCTGAGTGGCTCCATAAAACAGAATAGAAAGTCCACTCCTGAAAGGTTCTGAGCTTCCCAATGGATGCTAAGCACCTTCCACTTTCAGTTACTTTAATGGGAATCATAGATTGTCATCAATAGGAAACAGTATTGCTCTGCACCATGCATCACCAAGCATACTACATGCACATGACTGTGCGCATGCACACACACACAGAGTGCAACACGGAAGCAGTCAGACAGGTTTATCATGCTTTGATTGCCCCACAATTGCAAGATAAATGGCCATTTGTCCCAAAGCTGTTTTTAAAGAGCCAGTTTGACAGACCTTGGAATAAACTGTAATCTCAATACTCTCAAAAGTCACATGTGGGCTTGTGGATCTGGTGAAGCTGATGTTTGAACACAGAAGCAACTTGCCAGTGTCAGTCACTGTATACTCTGTCTACAGAGCTCTGACATGTATTGGTTTATGATTTATGTTTGCCCCCTGAAACAAACCACTAAATCTCTTTTATAATAATAAAAGGCCAGGGAAAAGAGTTATATGGAACAGAAAGAACAGCTATGTAAGGGCACTGTCCAGAACGCATAAACCCAAAATAAACAAAGACTGTTTTGCAGTCAAGTGCATAATGCTAATGAATCAGCACAGCATCAGAGACAACTGGCGTCAATACCCTGATTTGTCTATGGGAAAGGTTGACATAATTATCAACCAAGGAATGGGCACCCAGAAGAACAATCAATCTTTACCTTATGGGAGCATTGTGGTGACAGCCGACTCACAGGACCCTTGAATCTCTGTTTAGCCCATCAAAAAGGTGACAGGACCTAGCAAAGCCTAGACCAATGTCCAGGACTCCTATCCTTGAGCGCCATGTCTGTAATTTCCCATGCCTGACAAACATGAGTTCCCAAAGTAGAAACCAGCTCCAGGTCCTAAAAATCTGTAGCAGTGAGATCAAATGTTCTCCATAAAACAATGATGCTAGAGTACAAGTTGTATCTGAACAAGGGAAATGTTGGTGCACTGCCAAAACTCTTTAAGTCTGTGAATGATCCATGAGAATACATTTTCTACCCCTCCCCCCAAAAAGAAAAACAAAAACCAGCCAGCAATCATGACATCTGAGCACCTTCAAGACTAAAACTATGCTTCTCTCTCCAGTTATGCATATGCTTTTTCTGGCTTGGCCCAGGTGGGAAAAGTGTATGGAGACAGGAGCTCTAGCTAGTCTAGCAGATGAGAGATCACTGTTCCAGCTTACAAAGGTGACAGAGCATAAGCCAGGGCACTATGGCAAATCTCTGTTTAACTGTAGAAAGGTTTGCTGATAGGCCAGGAATCGTTCCTTAATGAGCATTTAATGGCTGTCTTGGCCAGTGTTATTCATCTCAATAGTGGTACCTATTAGGTGCCTAGTAGGTACCTCCTGAGATTCCAGGAGAAGGAGAAATCTCTACACCTTTTTACCTCCAGCCTCCCATACTCTGGAGATGGTTGGTGAGGGGGTGTATTTGTAGTGTCCTTTTTACTGTCCTCCAAAGAAATGGACACCCAATAAAGGGATCATCTAATTTCTCTAATTTTCTTTTCCCTCTCCATGAGAGAAGTTCTCCCTTCAAGTCCTTTTCCCTGTTTGGTGTCTGGACTCCTTACTTTAGATTCCACCTCTTCCTCCATTTGCTTGTCACCTTTGACAATGGTCTTTCTAGGCTGAGGTTGTCCTTTGATATATGAGCTGAGCAGCTGCCCTCTGCAAATTATGCCCCTTTTAGGTGTGTGAGGTAGGTCAATCAAAATCACTGGTTATTTTTGAAAATCTAAGTCTTCATTTATTTTTAAAAGAAGTGCCACATAAATAATACCCTGGGGTCTTTATTCTTTGTGTACATCACACTGCACACTCTTTTGAATTGACAAAGGCTAAAGGGAAAAAAATGTAAGGCCCAAATCCTCCTATCCAGGTCACAAACAGAATACTGGGCTAATGGTGCAAGGGAAAGGAATCCTTTAGCTCCAGTCTCCATGACAACTCTCAAGCCCCTGTGCAGCCACTTTCACAGCCCTGAAGTTGTGTAAATCTTCACAAACCTAATGCACTCCCTCTAGGTGAGACGGGGGAAAATGGACAAGAGCAACCTTGTAGCAATAGAATCTCCATTTCTGTCCTGCCCCCAGGGCCAGATTAATGCAGAGGCTTTTGGGGCTGCAGCCCAGGGCCTTGGGCTAAGGGGGGGCCCCACAAAAATAAATCCGAGCAGCTGGTGAACCGCCCGCTTGGGGAGGCTAGCCCCCGGCCCCACCCTTTCGCCCGAAGCCACGCCTCTTCTACCCCTCTCCATCTCAGAGCTCCGCCCTGGGCAGCCCGAGCACCAGCCAGGTTGGCCAGGTGGCCCCAGTGCCGGAGCGCTCCAAACGCCTCCAAGAGCCTGTGCCCCAGCGCTGCCCTACCCCAACCGTCCTGCGCCCCAGCAGCTCACCTCCCCCACTACCAGAGTGCCCCAGAACCAGGCGCTGACCCAACCTGGCCACAGGCTGATCAATCTGTCCCAGGCCCGGCCTGAGCACTCGCTCCCAGCCTTCAGAGCACTGCCAGCCTGCACCGCATCACAGCACTGTCCTGCCTCGCCCCCAGGCTGGCCCAAGTGCTCCCAGCCCTTGGAGCACCGCTGCACCGGCTCATAAGGGGCCCCACAAAATCTAATAGCCCTGGGCCCACAGGAGAGTTAATCCGGGCCCTGCTGCCCCCACACACCACCTGCCTGCTGGGGCTGCATGCAGAGAGTCTTTAAGGAGCCAGGTTCTGCACCTTGTCTACATGCTTCCTGTGTGGCTTTTCTAAATCTCCCCCTCCTTACACAAAGGGACTGAGCCAGTCTGTTACTGCAGAGGACCTACACATCTGGGGAAGAGAATGAATTATTCATCCCCAAAATAATGTGCTTTGATGTTTCTTATTGATTTAACAACTGAAACCTCTCTGGCTCGTGATATGATTGAAGGGACCTTAAAAAAAAAAAAAAAAAAAGGAACAAGGATTTGATTAAGGCAAACTTACATTCCCACAATCTGACTTCAAGATCAAATCTTCTATGTACATTCACAAATAAAGAGTGACTCTGGAGTCCAAGAAGATAGTTCTTAACCTTCTGTTTAGGGAGACAGCCTGTACTGATCCTCAAGTTGTTTGATCAAGCAGTCTGGCAGAAAAGGAGTCGAAGAAAAGAGGCTGTTTAAACCAATGCGAAACAACGATATAATCATTAATCAGTTTGACTATTGTGCTCCTTACTCAGTGAAGAGTGTCAGGATATTCATATTCTCTATGACCTGTTCACCTTGCCACATCACTTTTCCATTTGAGAAAGCAGGCACGCATCTAGAGCATTGTTACCATCTGCAAGTTTCTAAATTATCACAGTTTACCTTCGAGACTTGAGATTTTCACAGTGAGCAAGTTTCTGATAATATTTTTCCTTATACAGTAGGTTAAATTAAAACCTTCTTAGGCCAAACTCAGTTGAAGTTTTTATTTAAATATCATGCTCAGGATTTTTCAGTGTTTGAAAGCTGAGAAGTACGTTTCCTATTCTTCCATGATATTTGTCACTTGGAAAGATTTGTATGTTAATCGGAACAGTGAATTTCACTGTGCACATCCAAACCAACCAAAATTTTCTATCAACAAGAACTGAAATATACAGATAGGCCAAGAAAAAAAATGCTGCTTGAGAACTTAGAGCTTGGTTTAAGGATTGAACATCACAACATTAATATTAATTTTGTACATTTTGACATGTGATGTTGCCAATTTGTGTTTTAACGGTTATAAAATTAACCTTTTGAATCTCACCCTCTATTGTCATTAAATAACTATTGTTTGACATCCTTGTTTTCTGACACCCCCCCCCATAATTTCACACAGTCATGAAAATTTAAATCGATAAAAATAAAAAAGTGCCTAAAATAATCAATATTATTTGTCAGAATTATAAAAAAATAAAAATAAAATTTCTGCCAAGCCTACTTGTAACTAACCCTCTTTGTTTAGTATCTTTCCCTTCCGGGTGCTGGTGCAAAGCCCATTAGAGTCAATAGAAATCTGCCATTGAACTTTGAGTTTTGCTCACTTCTGTGGGTTATAAATTACAGGGCTCTCAGCTTTGATGCTGTACAACATCACACACAATGAACATAGAGCACCCATTGTCACAGTTTCAGGGTTAACTGCACTTCTATTCTCTTCCTCCTCGTCCTTGTGATCCACTCCAGGAGTTCCCAGTCAGTACTCAGGTCTCTAGTTGTCACCTGTCTCTGAGCAGGAACCTTTGTCCCATTTCCTTCTGACTGGGGGATTTTATGACTGCACAGCATCCCAGCAAGCCAGTCTGTCTAACGGCCAGCACCTGTGTGTTGCTTTCTCTCCAAGGGCTATGACTGGTGTACTGCCAGCAGTTACCAGTTACCACACAGCTCTTTCTAAGCAAACCATTTGTTCTTAAGTAAAAGCATTATAGAGAAAGCATATGAAAAAACAATAAATGTTCCTGTTCGCATGTTGAAAGCTTACCAGAGGTCACCCATCAATCTTATGGGATCCTAGTAGGGCAAAGTCTTTTCAACCCTTCTGCAAGGTCTGAGGCACCCCTTGGACATGAGGTCGTGTCCTTTTACTGGATCAGTAAGAAGGACCTGAGTCAATTTACATCCAACCCTTTCTTTGTCTGTTGGTCTCTGGAAAACCCGGTTTGAACCTCCCAAGGGGGTGGTACCTCTTTGGAGGTGTTTATAACCCAGTGATTCACCTTAATCACCCTCCACTATTTTTGGCTCTTGAAGGAGCTGTGGTACCCCTCCCAACCTGGACGTGGCCCATAATGATACATAAACTTAAAACAATATTGTCCCCAGAGATATTGCATGGGATTGCAATATCTCTGTGGACCATATAGTCTTCCCTATAGCACAACTCCTGTCCGCAGGCTCCGCTCCTTGGAGGTTGGGGCCTTGGGATCCTTCCGGCATAACCTCAGCTTCTCTGGCGGGTGAGGAAGAGTACTGAGCTCTTTTTTCCCACAACATTGGCCTTTTCTTCCCCAGTGAGTCAAGGTGAGCAGCAGTTCTTCCGCCCTGTTGCTCAAGGTACTTCACATTTTCACAGACCACTGGGCATTCAGACTCTAGAGGAGGTTCCCCCTCCTTCCTGGCTATCTCAGTTTTTGTTACCTGCAGGGGAGATCCAACCCCTGCTTTTTTCTGTCAGCTACTCCATTTGCATTCTGGTGGACACCTCCATCTTTATGTTTGGAGTCAGCTGAGGGAGTTTGATTCACTTGCTCTGCCCTTCCTGGATAAAAAGCTGGATTTGGTTTTGAAGCCCCAGTTTCATATCCCAAAACACCACATCACAAGACACAACCTCCCATATTCCCACAGTCAGAGTCCCAGAACCTTCTTTAGTGCTAATATTGACTCAGGCTATCTCTGGAGCTCTCACCATCACCACTATGCCTGCTGGACTGTCTGTGACACTGTCTCCTCAGTCTCCATATATGTCCTGTAGGAGGAAAAGGGAGCTCTCCTGACCCCCCATCTGGAGAAGGTACCCTGTCCTGCCTCAGATTGACTGGGCACAGCAAAGATTACCACCTTAGATTTCTGCAGATGAGCAGTAGACAAGTCTTGCTGCTTATACAAATTCAACAGCTGCTGTTTCTTCAGTGGTTCTTAATTATTGTTCCTGTCTTGTTTCACTATTCTTTCTCCCCAAAGACTATGAGATACTTTTCTGTCTGCTGTTTAATTCTGCAGTACTTGTTTTCACTGCTGCTGGCACTTTACTGGCATTCCCTACTTTCATAGATCCCAGATATGTTGCCATCACTTGTGTCATATGTAGTGTACCACACATTTGTGTCAGAGTGCAATGCTGTAAAGGATCCTCATCTCCAGCACCTCCTGCTGGCCATCTGCCTTTCACTGGGTATTTCATGGCTCAACCCTCCAGGCAAATCACATAAAGCTCAGACACCTTCCCCTTGGTAACAAGAGGGCCAGCTGAAAATCCAAATCAAATGCCCAAACTAATAGCTCTTCTGCCCCGCTCAGGCTCCACTAAAACTCTCTGCTTCTTGGCCCCTTTTCCTGGCCCATGCAGAGTTTCTCTTGTCTTGCTTCTTCCCCAGCAGGATCCCCCTCCTGCCTCCCTTCTCCAGGGACTCTGGCAGCTACCCTTAGAGATATCCTTGATCTCTGTAAACCCTCTCTCAGGACTCCCCCACAGGCAACCACTCTGCTCCTTGTGAGGTCCCCTTCCTGCAGGAAAGTCCTACATTCTCTACAGTCCTTCTTCCTAGGCTGAACTCTGCTTAAGTGTTTCACAGATGAGTGTCAGATTCCCAAACTCGGCCTCCTGTCCCAGGACTGACAGGAGGGGTTGCCTGTATAGCAAAGGGGAGCCTCAGCACTTACCCTGAGGTGGGAAGCACTGTGAAAATAAAGTTGTGGGCTGCTGTACCAGTTCACACCACAGAGCCACTACACGGATCTCATCATGTACCTTTCATTTATTTCAACATCTCTGTTTCCCTTTAGGCAGAGAAATTCAGCCTACATCACAAGAAATTCTTCCTCCTTGTTATTAATCTTATAAATAGGTGGCTTGATTTTAATCTCACCTGCATAAGTGCAGTTCTGAAGGACTCTGTTGACATGAATGCATTTACAAAGGGGTAATTGAAATCTGAATGTAGCTGAAGACTTTCATATGAAGTCATTTATAAGAGCTTTTCAGAAAACAGGACATGTATTTTGATGAAGCTTTTCTGACCAGCTTTAATATAAACCTCTATAAATGGAAGATGAATTTAAGTATGAATTTAGAAAGTCAAACAGACTGATACTGAGAATAATATTGTAATAGTAACATGTGCCCAATGTTCCTGATCCTGCAGTTCTTACTCATACAAAACTCGCATTGACCTCAATGGAAGTTTCTCTTGAATGCTTTTTGAATGCCTTATAACTGAAGTTCTAATTATGCTACTACTTAATACAGGAAAATGCTGGTGAGTCTATGCTATCGCTTATTACAGAAAACTACCTAAAGCTGCAACAAGAAGCTGGGCATGTCTGCATTTGGAAAGTGGAAAACAAATCATAATTAACAGTACAACTTAAACTTTCTATGTTTCCCCCCAGTCTTCTGCCTACTGGGATGGATATGGAGGCTCTTGGGGATGAACACTGAGAATTGAAAATGTAGTTTATGCATAGGATTTCTAAGATGGAGGGTCAGAATGTCAGGGGGAGAAGATAGTTTCAACACTCAGACCCTCCAAAGTCACAAGTCGAATGACTGCAAGCCATGCATGATATGGTGTTTTTGTCTTTCATCATTTTTCTGTGTGAGTTCATTTGAGACTGTAATGATTGCCTTGTTTCACCCACATATTTCATTCAGCGCACTAAACGCCCTGACAACAACCATGTGGGTGGAATATGACAATCACTATGCTCTCAAATATAATGAACAGAAAAATGACAAAAGACAAAAACATCATCTCACCCCTGGGTGAACACTTTCCACATCATGCTCACTCCATGTCTGACCTCTCAATCCTCATCCTCAATGGAAACCTGCACAACACTTTCAAAAGACGAGCCTGGGAGCTTAAATTCATTACGTTGATAGAGAGTAAAAATCATAAAGACACTGGATTTATGGTTTATTACAACAGTCTGTAACCCACTAACCCCCTTCTCCCCCGGCCCATTTTTCGTCCTATAACTGCAGAAATGTTAATGGTCCTTTAATGGTCCCTTAGAATATGTGTTAACTATTTGTGCTAAACTATCTGTTCCACCTTGTATTTAGCTGTGACACTCTGAGCACCTTTCCCAGACCTGAAGAAAAGCTCTGTGTAACCTCAAAAGCTTCAGACGTATTGCCAATTCTCATGATTTTGTCAAGAGTCTCATGATAATTACTGTTTTTCTTAAAGCCGTGGCTCCTGGAGTCCAGGGGATACGTTACGATTTCAGCCTTCATTCTTAAAGAAAAAGTAAGTTTCTAGCCCTTGTGGCTGTGGAGAAAGCTTCCAAATGTGACCCTGGTGCACTCTAAAGGCTCAAAAAGCAGAAGGCAAATAAAAAGAACGCCAATTCTGTTATTTTTACTTGATCTCATGATTTTAAAGCCAATCTCATGATTTTTGGTGAGCCTGATTCATTATTTTTGAAAATTTGGAGTTGGCTTGTCTCTCTCACCAACAGAAGTTGGTCCAATAAAAGATATTACCTCACCCACCTTGTCTCTCTAACTGCCGGACAAGGGAATAACCATTAGAGGGGCACTATCTTAGATGGCCTGGCTCGCCAACTGGGAAAAAATCAGGCTGAGGCATAAGGATGACTTAAAAATCCAGGTCTTGTAACAAAAGCTATTGAACAATATGGTGATTGGACTCAGGCTCACACAGGGAGAGTAGTGCTTTGAGAAAGGGGGTATACCTGAGTGGGAGAAGGAAGCAGATGGGAGAGAAGGGAACACCAAGGAAAAAGGAAAACCAGGCTGGGTCTCAAAAGCTCCTTGGCTTGCTAAAAGAATGTAAGTAGGGTTTGTTCTTGTAACTCAAGAGGAAAGCCCATCTAATGTAGCTTGTAGTGTAAGATTAGATATGTGAATAGGCTGTTGTTCTGAAATCATTTTCTTTAATTGTTTGTTCCATTTGCCGTTTAATATATCACTGGTCACAAGTTCCCAAAGAGAGAAAATGCAGCTGTCCAGTTGGATCTGCATGATAATAAGTGGTTAAGCCGAAGGGTGTTGCACCCAGATCCTGGTCTGGGAGCCAGAAACTTGTGAAATTCTACCCTAGACAGGTAAGGACATGAGGCCAAACACCTGAGGGGGTACAGTCAGAGACTAGAAAGAGACTTGAAAGGTGCAAGCATAACCTATTATGAGCTGGCAATTTTCTGCAGGCATCACAGCAGACGTTTATCTTGAGGAGAAGGTAGTGGCCATACAGACTACACTGGGAAGGGTATTTCATGCATAAGGAACAGTTAAGATAGTTTTGGGAGTTGCACATATGTGGATAGTCAGGGCTGACACTGCTAGCGGAGGAGAGAAGGCAGGAGATGTTTCTGTAAGAGCCAGGAAAAATATAAATCAAATAAAAAAAACAACCAAAAAATCATTCAGATACATTGTCTTGAAGCATTCCAAATTTTGTCGGTGGTGGCCTGTGGTATGACTCCTCTACTGAGCACAGTCTATTGCTGCCATGGAGAATTTAACATGAGGAAACGACTGTGGGAGAGCAAACCAGTGGACAGTAACTCCTAGGACTGGATAAAGGAAGAAAGGTAATCTCTCATATATTTTCGTCCCCGGGCCATTTAGGACTTTGTAGATCATAACTAACATTTAGGATGGTACCTACAGATAAACAGGTACCCAGTTCAGAGCATAGTGCACAGATATTATGTTCTCAAACTGATCATTATGGCTAGAGATGGGCCAGAACCCAAACTCTAGATCTGAACATCCTCAAATTTGGGGTTGGAGGTGGAACATAGGAATTGCCATACTGCATAGAATCCCTGGTCCAGTATTTTACCTCCAGTAATAGCCAGTAGAGATGGTTCAGAAGAAGGTGTGGGTAGGGTGCAGTAGTCTGCCTCCCATGAAGGTCTCACCTTAATCCCTAATAGTTAGAGATTACTTTAAACCTTGAAAGAGAAAATTATATCCCCCTTCCAGTGCTTTTTTTATTAGCATTTACTAGTCTAACTCTGCACATTCTTATTATCAATATAAATGTCCAATCCCTCTCTGAATTTTGAAATGTTTGATGGGCATTTAATCTGATACACTAACAATTAAGTTGTAAGTGAGAGCATCTGTAGTGCCTGTATGAAATACACATGGAACATTATTAATTTTGTTTGTGCAACACATATTTGAAGAACTTGATCTTGATGGACTCAGTACTCCCCCTCCTCCCACTTGCTGAGGTTAGTTGTGATTTGTGACTCTTCTAATTTACATAACATAATATGAAATGGAGAAATAGAGAAGCCCTCCAGATTCACCTACTATTCTCCTGAGAGGCTTCCAATTCTCCAGATGGTGGATATTCAGCACAACAGGCATTTCTTCAGCTGCTTTTTCTCCCCCTGGGGAATCAATGAGAATGCATTAGTAATCATCACAGTGGCAGGACCAGAATGTGGTTCAGTTGGGTAACTATACCCATTTCATCACAACTCTCGCTTAGAGTTGCTCTGCTGGTAGTGGAGCATTAACAGCAATTTACATTTCATCTCATCACTAATCGATCCCATTCACCCAGTTAACACCTCTGTCACAGAACAATGGAGGTATTTGCTAAAATACTGTTCTTAGCTCAATAAAATAGATTAAATGTAAATGGCTGTTACTGTTCTGTATTGCAGTGCACCTAGCTAACTGCTAGCTCTCTATCTGTCTGCATTTCTAACATTTCCATTACCATTTTTGCCTCTTAAGTAAAGATAAAAGATTGGGAGCCGTGGTTTTGGTTGATTATAAGCAGTATTTCTTGCAATGTAGCTGATCTTAAGAAGGAACTGCTTTACACTTTGGGGACTTGCAGTTTATAGAAGTATTGCACAAGTATACTTTGTAAGCACTTTGAGACAGGGATCATGTTTTTTGATTTGCTGAGTAAGCAGTGGCAGCTGGTACCCCATAGACAGTAGAATGAAAAGCAGCAAGCTGCCCCTTCTCCCCTCTCCTCTCCTGGGAAGTTTGGCCATATTGTCTCATCATCTCAGTTTACCCCTCCGCAGAATGGATGGATATGTATATGGATCTGGCCTCAAGAGATTTCAGTGTAAGCCCAGGGTTGAAACTCAGGCCTTGTCTACACTTAAAAAGGCTGCAGCAGTGTGGCTGCACCAGTTCAACTGCACCACTGTAGCACTGCAGTGAAGACATTACCTACACCAGCAGGAGGGCTTCCCCTGTCCACATAGGTAGTCACCTCCCTGAGAGGCGGTAGCTATGTCAATGGGAGAAGTCATCAACAAAGTGCTGTCTATATGGAGAGTTAGATCAGTATAACTGGGTGGATTTTCCACACCCCTGAGTTACATAGTTATACTCATGTAAGTTGCTAGTGTAGATCAAGCCTCAGACCAGGCATTTCATATATGTGATTAACATTTTATGAAGCTCATCTGAAGGAATAATAAGACATAAGGTAATTCTAAATCTGCATATTCCTACTTTGCAGACAAGTATTTTCCAAATTTCACAGAGGTATGCCCTATGAATGAACCTGAAAGTGTGATTGTGACTTTGTTAGGAGGATCCATAACCCCACTTTCACTTTCACTAACCCCATGATAGTAGCTTTAGAAGACAATGCAATTAAGCATGTCTTCATTTATTAAGCCTTTTCGATAGTAAGGTTTCTGAGGAATGTACTAAACTTCTGTACAACACTTAGGGTCCTGATCTGTTTTAGGGTCTCTAAGCTCTATTGAAATACAAATAATTATTCTAATAGACATCCATAACAATGAGAAGTTGATGAAACATCTTTAATAGGAGTGAAATCCACGAGCAATCAAAATGATATTGGTGTAAAACATTTTTATCAAAAATGTTGTCTTCCTCTAAGTCATATCAGTGAGAGTTTTGCAGATGTAAGCTTATGTTCTTGTTAGGTTTACATACCCAATTGCCTGTGATGAGTAAGCTGAAGTGTGTGTGCTTACTGTTGAGAGAAGATTTACATCACTTAAAACTGTGGCTCTGGAAACTTAAAAATGTAGAAAGGTCAACAATCAAAAGCCATCAAAAGATGCAGGAAACTAGCTCCTTATTATTTTCAACATAAACAGCCACCTCAATTAGGTAAAATATAATTAAAATTCAATAACAGAATTTGATCAGCCATTTTTGTTGTTTGTCTTTATTTATAAACCCTCCCATTTATGTAGTCTATAATCAAACCAAGGATAATTATCCAATCGCTGTTCAACATCTAACATGCCTATTACCATAAACAAAGCACTATGTTAACATTAATTGCTTTTTAATGATTCCTTTTGTGCAACAGCTACAAAACATTTATTCTAAAATTAACCACCTGGAAATTAACATTCTTAGACCCACCCACCCTGTCCACCCGGCTGATGAGGAACTGCAGAATAGTTCTGTCACACTGTGGCTCATGATTGTGAGTGCTTACCTCAGGGCAGACTGTCAGAAAACAGGGCAGCACACTGGTGGTATGTTCTATAAGCCAGTTCTACCAAGCCAGTTACAAATGTGAACTTTAGGATCACTATACCACTCTTACCATGGAGTCACAGACAGTCCTCGTGGACTTTCCAGTCTACCTTGCCACCCAGTCAAATTGGACTTTGTGATAAAAGATCGCTTAAACCCAAAATCACACCATATCAGGTTGCTTCCAGTCCCAAGACACCGGTCACTTACCCCAGATCAGTTGGTGATCTATATCTTATACCAAAGACAACACCGGTAGCAAATTCTACAATAAACTAACTAAAAGTTTATTAGCTAAGAAAAGGAAGTTATTGAGAGGCTAAAGCAGATAAAATATAAGCACAGGTGAGTCACAGTTTGTAATTCCAAATGGTGGCAGTGATGTAATAAACTGCCAATTTCCCAAAGTCATTTTAACATGAATGGTATTTTTCTGCATTTACCTTTCACATATTTATGAACCTTTTTATTTTATGAGCATTAGTTGCTCTAGCATCAACAGCATGCACAGCAGCAGAAGTAGTCCCCCAGCTGGGCCAGCCAGTGAGACAGAGAAGTTCAGAACCACTTTTAGAAGTGATGGGGCCCTGGCCCCCCTGTTCCAGTGCCCCTTAGCACGCCTCTGCTCTTTTGGTTGATGTCTGGCTATACATGGCCCAGCTGGGCGACTCCTCCTACTGCTGTGTTGATGCTGGAGCAACTGGGCCAGCGACGGAGAGGGGAGGGGGCCTAGAGGAATGAAGAGTGTGGATAGTAGGGCTGAAAGACTGTAGCCTGGTCCGTTTTCCTCAGCTGCCTGCTCTGGGTTTATCCTTTTCCCTCAACAAGTCCCATTAAGAGGACAGATCTGAATTAACAGAGGCAGGAAAAGAGGGGAAGAGAGGGATTGCGAGAAACAGAAAAGGAAAAACAAACAGGGAGAGGAGAAGAAAGAGAGGAGATGGTGAGGTAGAAAGTGAGAGCAAGGAAGCACTGCCTGGGGAAGGAAGTGAAATAATGAAACAGCTTTCATGCAGAGAGTCACTAGAGCAGTAATTCTCAACCAGAGATACGCATACCCCTTGGAGTACATGGAGGTCTTCCAGGAGATACATCAACTCATCTAGATATTTGCCACATTTTACAACAGGCTACGTAAAAAGCACCAGTGAAGTCAGTACAAACTAAAATTTCATACAGACAATGACATGTTTATACTGCCATATTCGCTATATACTGAAATGTAACTACAATATTTATATTCCAGTTGATTTATTTTTATAATTATATGGTAAAAATGAGAAAGTAAGCAATTTTTCAGTAATAGCGTGCTGTGACACTTGTAATTATATGTCTGATTTTGTAAGCAAGTAGTTTTTAAGTGAGGTGAAACTTGGGGGTATGCAAAACAAATCAGACTTCTGAGAGAGGTATAGTAGCCTGGAAAGGTTGAGAGTCACTGCACGAGAGCAAGGGGGGGCAAAGGAAGGCTCATGTGAGGAGGATGAGCAGGGGTGGGGTCTGGGGCAGAGTAGGGGTGGAGTGGGGGCAGGGTCTTGGGGGGAGGAGGCAGGGTCGGGGTGAGGCCTTCGGGTGGAGCCAGTCCCCCAAATGCAAGAAGCACCTGCCGCCTATACCTGGGGTTACAAATTAATGTAGATCCTCAAGCCCTAGGTTAACAAACACAAGATCTGCTGACTTGAGTTCTTCTAACCCTGGGCTTACATTGCAGTGTAGACGTACCCCTAGAGCCTGTGCGTTTAAAAGATAACATGTTGCTTAAGCAAACTGTATAATAGCCATGGGTGATTCTGGCACTAGCAGAAAGTATCAAAAATCTCTACAGAAGTTTATGGAAGATGAGAAAATCCGTGTACCACCATTTTTACCAGACTCACCTTCACAGGGATTAACTATCAATTAATACATCACTGTCACTGGAAATATTCCCAAGAAATGTTTCAGTTTTGTCAAATCAGCCATTCCATTGGAAATATATTCTAGTGATTATATTGTATTGTGTGTTCACAGTGTAGGAGTACTATCAGAGGCAATGCCCTGACATTGTCCTGTAATATGCCTCAGTGCAGTTTTGAAGTCCACTTCTGGGGCTCAGAGGAAGTCGGGGCTTGTCTTCATGGGTGATTTCCTGCAACCTGAGTCAAAGGCTCCAGGCATAGTCAGTCCTTGCTCTTGCTGCTGAGGAGGCCAAGTAGTGCTAATTGTGGTGGTGTTTTTCCTGGATAGACATTTTTCCAGTAGAAACTGAAGTGAGACCACTGGTTTATTTCATACAGCCCCCCAAAAGCCCTCAAATGGCAATGATGTTGGTTCATCACTGATGCGTGAAGTTGAACCAGTGGCCTTATGGAGGAAGCTGTATCCCATTTCTAATCCACCATTTTCCACTGCTTTAAAATTACATTTATATAAGGAGATTTAAATGAAAAGTGATGTGTTTTTAACTTTCATCAACAGCCTTTAGCAAGCTGTTCTTCTTTAGATATTGTCAGTTTGACGAATTGTGGCATTTGTGTCATGCCTGGTTAAATTAGGTGGTGTGTGTGTGAAAGAGTGAGGAGGGGGGTTATTTTCTGTAACATGATTGCTCTTTGAATCTGAGGCATCACTGCAAGAAGACTTCAAGCCCACAAAACTCATGTGCCACCGATACAGGAGTCTGCTGGAATGATAACTAAGCAACCGAGTCCTTTGAAGGAATAGCAGCAAAAAGTCACTTTAATGTTTTTGGAGTGACAACTACTTTTTTTTTTTTTTTTGTAAAATTAAATAACAGAAGGTGCAGGAAACACAAACTGGCATTATTTTTGTGCTGTAGAACACTATGTACAGTGTATATTTTTAGTCTTATGTTGAAAATTTCTCATTCTTGAGCATATTCTCCTGATGTTTAGTCAGGCATAGTTACACAGTGAGTGCTTGTGTCCAGGATTGTATAAAGCATTACACTAGGCAGGGAGATGCTGTCTGTAGTATTTCTTAAAATTCATTAGCTTTGGTGAATAAATTACATACTTCAGCATGAGGATGTTCTTCTTATGTAATTATTATAGAGTGGTGAAATACTGAAGAAAAGAATTAACGGTCGTGAATCACAGCCCAAACCTGAATGTGTTTAGGGTTCCACAAAGTCAGAACATACCACATTTTTTTTATGAGCATGCAAGTTTGGACAATAAAGATAATGGGGCTGTTATAATATAGACTGTTGTAAAGCATTTGGCTTTGTACCACATGACATTCTGATTAAAAAATTAGCAGTATACAAAATCAATATTCAAAATAAAAAAGACTAAACACTGTCTAACTGACAGCTATCAGAAAGTGATTGTTAATGAGGGAATCATCATGGAATGGAGACATGCTGCTATTAGAGTCCCACAGGGATCAGTCTTCGTCCAATGCTATTCAATGTCTTTATCACTGATCTGGAAGGTGATATCGTTGCAGGTAGTGCATAGATGACACAAAGATTGGTGGGATGGTTATGACCCTAAGAACCCCTCACTGCCCCCTGGCAAAGGGCTCACAGTCATGTAACAGCAACGCCTCTCAGGCCTGACAAAGTCACTACACATAACACATTGCTGTCATTATATTTACCTATGAAGAATATTGGGTAAGTTATCAAAATTAAAAATTGTATCATAATGATCATCATAACCATTGTGTGGTGTACGTATGGGTGACAATTAAAAAGCCAAGAAAAAGCAAATTAACAGAAAAATGAGAAGAACACAGAATAGATAGCATGGCGTCTGGACCCTGAAGAACAATCAGCGGGGGGAAAGAAACTATGTCTGGTGGTACACTTCAAAAGATACATTTCAAAGGTATACTGGACTATGTGGAGAGGGGAAAAAAACAGTGTGGTTATCCATCACCAAGGGAACAAAAAGATCAGTGCTCTTTGCCTCCATGAAAGCTGGATCCTGGCCCAGGAGGCACTTGTGATACTAAGAGGCCGTGTTAGGTGAGAAAACTACTTTAGATAAGGATTATAGACTGTTAAGTTTTAGTCACTAGAAAGCATATTATGCTTTTGTTTTATCTGTAAACGTTTTCTGTTTCTATTATCTTTGCTTAGTGTTTTTATTAATAAACTTTTTATTAATAAACTTTTTTTATTAATAAACTTATTCTTGGTTTAACTATAAATTAATATCAGTGCAATATATTACAATAAGGCATGCAGCTTGAGCTGAGCAAAAGAGGCTGGTGAGTATACCGTCCCTTTGAAGACAGTGAACTTTGTAATTTCTGTGAGTGTCCAGTGACCGGGGCTGGGTACTGCAAGGAGCACTTTTCTAGAGAGTTTGGGAACTGATGTCCAACAAGTGTTACCTGCAAAGCAAAGTGGGGGGAGACAGAGTTCTAAGGGGTTTGGATGGCTAACAAACTGAGGTGGCAGGGATTTGTCACTCAGTTTAGCACAAACAAATCTCTCTTTTGGTAAGGCAGATGGTAACAAGGTGATTTACAGTTCTGGACATGCCAAGAAAACGTTACAGTGGAAAATAATGATAGGTTATTTTTGTAGAGTGATGTGGATCATTTATTAAGCAGGGCAAAACCAACAAGTATATAGTTCTTCAGTTTCCATTCATACAGCCAAATGCCAAGTCAGAAATCTAGGAACAAAGTATGCAGGTCACACTTACAGGATAAGGGACTGTATCCTGGGAAGCAATGACTCTGAAAAGGGTTCAGAGAGCATGGCTGATAACCAACTGGATATGAAACACCCAAAATCATGAAAAGATCCAAGGGCTGGAAGCTGAAGTTAGACAAATTCAAACTGAAAATAAGACATTTTAAGGATAAGACAGTGAGAATAACAAACCATTAGAACAACATCCCAAGGGAAGTGGTGGATTCACCATCACTAGAAGTCTTTAAATCAAGATTATTTTTCTAAAATCTATGCTATAATTCAAATGGAAGCTATTAGGCTTGGTGAAAGGGTTACTGGTGAAATTATATGGTCTGTGTTGTGTGGATCTATGACACAGGAAGGAAAGAAAGCGGGGGGAATAAGGAATAGGTATGCTGGTTGAAAATTGGATGTGGAAATTGTTTTTCCAAAAGAAAATTGTGGTTTTGACTGAACAAGATTTTTCATAAAAAGTGTCTGTTTATTTTGAGGTTTTATCAAACTGCCTCCCCCCCCCTTACACACACACACACACAGAGCACCACCACCAACAGCAAAACCCAACAAACTGTGTTTTGGCTGAAAACTTTGGGGTTGGGGTGTTTCAGTTAAAACTTTTTTTTGTTTTAGTCATAATTTTCCATTTCAAGACCATTTCCTGAGCATTTCTAGTAATAGGTCTCAAGTTCTGGCTGAGAAACTGACCAAGGCAATGAATATATTGAAGAAAGAGGATAAATTAGTGGTCAGGGACATGAGGGAAAGGAAGGATAGCATCAAGACAAAATAGCATGAGAAAGAGATGGAATGGATGAGAGGAAGGCTTTAGTACCACCACTTTCTCCTGTGCATTTTTTTCCTCTTCCTTCTTGGATCATATCCAGGCAGGAGAGCAGCAAGAGGGAAAACAGAAAGACAGCCTGACTGCCTGCTGAACAAGTGACAGGAGTCTCTGGCAGCTGAGAGAGAAGACTCTGCAGAAGATGCCTTGCAAGTAATATTCTTGCCATAAGCTTGTCTGACATGCAGAGGAGAGATATGGGCCAGTACAAGAAGGGATTACTGGTTGGCTACCTGGGCTTGGCAATGACAAGGATCATAGCCTCCCACCAGATCCTGGAGATGAACCATGAGGAATGATAATTAGAGAATAGTGCTTGCAGCAATTTCCATCCCTTGGCTCCAAGGTTTTTAAGAAATTTTGGAAAGATGCCATCAGATTTCATAGATGCATTGACTTTAAGGTCAGAACAGATCATTGTGATAACCTAGTCTGATCTCCTGCACATTGCAGGCCATAGAACCTCACCCACTCCCGGAATAGAACCCTAACCTCTGGCTGAGTTACTGAAGTCCTCAAATCATAGTTTAAAGATTTCAAGTTACAGAGAATCCACCATTAGTTCAAACCTGCATGTGACCTGTGCCCCAGGCTGCAGAGGAAGGCAAAAAAAAACAAAAAACCCCAGGGTCTCCGCCAATTTTACCTGGGGGAAAATTCCTTCCTGACCCTAAATATGGTGATCAGTGAGATCCTGAGCACGTGGACAAGACCCACCAGCCAGACACCTGGGAAAGAATTATCAGTAGTATCTCAGAGCCCTCCCCATCTAGTGTCCCATCTCCAGCAGTTAGAGAATTTTGCTACTGGCAGTCACTGATGTGCCACATGCCATAATAGGCTGTCCCAGCACACCATCCCCTCCATAAACTTATCAAGCTCAGTCTTGAAGCCAGCTAGGTGTTCACCCCCCGCCCCCCTGCTCCTCTTGGAAGGCTGTTCCCAGAACTTCACTCCTCTGATGCTTAGAAACCTTCATCTAATTTTGAGTTTAAACTTATTGATGACCAGTTTATAGCCATTTGTTCTTGTGTCCACATTGGCGCTGAACTTAAATAACTCCTCTCCCTCCCTGGTATTTATCTTTCTGATGTGTTTATAGAAGCAATCATACCTCCCCTCAGCCTTCTTTTGGTTAGTCTAAACAAACCAAGCACTTTGAGTCTCCTCTCATAAAGTAGGTTTTCCTCTGATCAGCCTAGTAGACCTTCTCTGCACCTTTTCCAGTTTGAATTCATCTTTCTTAAACATGGGAGACCAGAACTGCACAGAGTATTCCAGTGCCTTGTATAATGTTACTAACACTTCCCTGTCTTTACTGGAAATACTCGCCTGTTGCATCTGAGGATTGCATTAGCCTTTTTCATGGCCACATCACATTGATGGTTCATAGTCATCCTGTTATCAACCAATGCACCCAGCTCTTTTTCCTCCTCTGTTGCTTCCAAATAAGTCCCCATCTTTTAGCAAAAATTCTTGTTAATCTCTAAATGCATGGCCTTGCTCTTTGCATGATTAAATTGCATCCCATTTCTATTACTCCAGTTTACAAGGTCGTCCAGATCTTCTTGTATGATATTCCACTCCTCCTCCGTATTAACTATACCTCCCAACTTTGTGTCAATTTTGTTAGCACGCTATCACTTTTTGTGTCAAGGTCAGTAATAAAAATGTTAAATAAGGTTCCAAGATCATCCCTGAGGCACTCCACTAGTGACCTCCCTCCAGCCTGATACTTCTCCTTTCAGTATGACCCATTGTAGTCTCCCCTTTAACCAGTTCCTTATACACCTTCCAATTCTGATATTGATCCCTGTCTTCTCCAATTTAATTAATAATTTCCCATGTGAAACTGTATCAAATGCCTTACTGAAATCGAGGTAGATTAGATCTACTGCATTACCTTTGTCTAAAAAATCAGCTGTCTTCTCAAAGAAGGAGATCATGTTGGTCTGGCACAATTTATATTTTATAAAACCATGTTGTATTTTATCCCAATTACTGTTCACCTCTTTGTCCTTAACTACTTTCTCCTTCAAAATTTGTTCCAAGACCTTGCATACAATTAAGGTCAAACCAACAGGCCTGTATTTTCCTGGATCACTTTTTTCCTTTTCTTAAATATAGGAACTATATTAGCAATTATCCAGTCATAAGGTAAGACCGCTGAGTTAACAGATTCATTACAAATCCTTGCTATCAGGCTTGCAATTTCATGTGCCCTTTCCCTTAATATTCTTGGATGGATATCATCCAGGTCACACCGATTTAGTCCCATTAAACTATTTGAGTTTGACTTCCACCTAGGATGTGGTAATTTCTACACCTCCGAATCCTCATTGCCATTAGTCCCCTGGCCGCTACCCCTAAGCTCTTCATTAGCCTAATTAAAAACTGCAGTAAAGTATTTGTTTAGGTGTTGGGCCATGCCTAGATAATCTTTAATTTCTACCCCATCCTCAGTGCTTAGTAGTCCCACTTCTTCTTTTCTTCTTATTTGTATGGCTATAAAACCTTTTACTACTGTTTTTAATTCCCTTTGCAAGGTACAACTCTTCTTGGTTTATGGCAGTTCTTAGTTTATCCCTACACTTTCAAACCTCCAAGAGGTAGCTTTCCTCGCTGATCCCTCCTATCTTCCATTCCTTGTAAGCTTTCTGCTTTCTCTTAATCACCTGTTTAAGATGCTTGCTCATCCAGCTTGGTCTGCAACCCTTCCCTAAAAGTCTTTTCCTCTTGCTTGAGATGCAGGCTTCAGATAGCTTCTACAACTTTGACTTAAAGTAATTTCAAGCCTCCTCCACATTCAGATCCTTGAGTTCTTCAGTCCAGTTCACTTCCCTGACTACTTTCCTTAACTGTTTAGTTAGCTCTTTTGAAATCAAGGATCCTTGTTGCAGATCTATTTTTGTTTATCCTTCCATTTAGTTTGAACTGACTCAACTCATGATCACTCAAACCAAGGTTGTGCTTTACAATCAGTTCATCTATGAGGACTTCACTACTCACCAATATCAAATAAAAAATGGTATCATCTCTGGTTGGCTCAGTAACTATTTGGTGAAGAAAATCTGTCAGCTATCACATCCAGGAAAATCTGGGCCCTATCATTATTACTAGCACTTGTCCTCCAGTATATATCTGGAAAATTAAAGTCACCCATGATCATACAATTCCCAGTTGTATTTACTTCATTAAAAACATTAAAGAGGTCTATATCCATATCCAGATCAGATCCCAGTGGTCTGAAGCACACCTCAAGCACTGTTTCAGGGGAAGTTCTAGTAGCTTTCTTCCCCAATGTGATTTTCACCCAGACAGATGCTGTCTTATCCATTCCATCACTTCTAATTTCTTTACAGACTACCTCATCACTGATATACAATGCTACTCCACCAACTTTGCCTTTATTTCTTTCCCTCCTAAATAGCACATACCCTTCAATACCTCTACTCCAGTCATGACTACTATTCCACTATGTTTCTGTTATCCTTATAATATCTAGTTTCATTTCCTGCATCAGTAGTTCTAGTTCTTCCATTTTGTTACCCAGGCTCCTTGCACTGGTGTACAAACATCTTAACAATTGCTGCTTCGCTTTGCCCACATTCCTCGCCCAATTGGGTATAGTCATTCTATTGCCAGTGTCACCTATCTGACTGTTATCAGTACTATCCTTCCTCTTAATGTCCATCCTCCTCCCCACTGCTGTTTCTTTCTCCATGGCTGTATCCTTTCCTGCTTGATTTCCCTCTCTCTCAATGTTAAAATCAAGCATGAAGAGCATGAGCATCTCCCAACAACCTCCTCTGAGTTCCTAGTTTAAAGCTCTTTTAATGAGTTGTTCCAACCTCAATCCCAGACGTTTATTTTCCTCCCTACTCAGGTGGAGTCCATCCCATGAGAACTGTCCTCTGTCCATGAATGCCTCCCAGAGGTCATACATCCTAAAGCGCTCCTTTATAGTACCACTGCCTGAGCCATCTGTTAATCATCATAATCTTGTCTCACCTTCATTATCCTCCTCTAGGGAAAGGCATAATCCGACTGAAGATCACCTGAACCTCCATTTCCTTAAGTATCTTCCCCAGTCTGACATAGTCTTCCTTGATATGTTCCAGCAAGAATTGAGCTGTGTCATTTGTTCTCACATGAAGGATAATCACTTGATTTTTTCCGGCTCCCATTAGGATCCTCTTCAGCCTCAGGTCCACATCCTGTATCTTAGCTCCTGGCGGGCTGCACACCCTTCTGTTCTCCAGATCAGTTCTGGTGACAGTCTATCCGTTCTTCTTAGTAGGGAGTCCCCAGTCACCCAGACCTGCCTTCTTCTGGTGATGTGATTCTTCAGCCTTCCTCCTGTTCTTTCTGGCTGCGAGTCCTCTTGTCTTTTATTCTCCCTTGCAATCTTCTGCTAGTCATCCTGTATCGTCCTGGAGCTCTGAACTCTGTGTATCGCCACTAGCTCTTCTCTTCTTTCAGGACTAGCCACTCTTCTCTTCTTCCTTGCTCTCCCACCTTCAGTTACTGCCTGCTGTGCCCCTTCTTCATTATCCAACTCAGAAAACCTATTCCTGAACTCTATTTCTTCTTCACTAGCCATTCTTGTAGTCTTTACTGCCTGATTGTTGTAGTCACATGCTTCCACTGACCACTTTCCTCACCCAGTTGCCTCCCTCCGAGTTCTTCAGTCCATCGTGCATCTGCAAGTTTTGACTTTGCCTTTCAGACTCCTCTTGCCTTTGCTCCATCATATGCTTGAACCCCCTTCAAAACTCAACTATCGTTTCCACCTGCATCTTCAAACCTTGGATATTTTCTTCTATCAGCTCTATCAAGCAGCACTTCATACAAATGAAGCTTTTTTCAGGTACACACTCTAGGATCATGTACATCCCGCAGCTTTCACATCCAGTCATCTTAATTGTCTCTTCCATGGCTTTGGTCACTACCACTGCTGCCTCTGTACCTGTCATAGCCTTCCCTCCTAAATTCCTCTCATGGGGGAGGAAAAAACCCACAAAGACTCAAACAAACACCAAAACAAAAACAAACTCCCCGTCCCCAAACTCCCCTTACAAACTCCCATTCAAACTCTCCTTTAACAGATCTGTCTGTTGCTTCCCCTACTTTCATGAATGAGAGGACCTTCTTTTATTCTACGACAGTGATGGGGGGAAAAGGTGGGTAGTAAGCTGACTATTTGTCAAAGCTCTCTGCACACTTTGAGGTATGTAGACTTTCCCCCTGGTCCTTTTGAGTCCATATGGAGTGTTCTTCCAATCATATCAGCTGAGACTTCAGATTTTCAGTGTTTCACTGGGTTTACAGTTACAAATTGACACTATATCCAAACTTTGTGGCTAGAGAAGTAAATTCTAAAATCTTCAACCATCCCAATCCATCTTTGACATTATGCTAAATTCAATGACTATAGTAAGAATATTACAGTGTTCACATCACCAATACACCAAATACACGTCTTGGTATTTCTTTAATGATCTTTCTGTTTCTCATTTCCAGCATGGGGTATATCCTTTTCAATAGCCTCAGAGGATCTTTTGCAGCTGTTCAAATGAGCCAGGCGAAACTATTTAAATTTTGAGGCATTGGTGGAATTGCATTGATGATGGCCTCAATTGTCAAAGTGAATTTTGTTCAGTTCACCTTTCAAAAATTCCATCGTCATTTGGTTGATGATATGCTTATTGGGAGTTCAATAATAACCAGGTCATTCTGTCTGTGGAGGAAGTTGCCAAGAATAGTTCTGGAGGTGCACTGAGGAATTCCAAACTGGTCTTTGGTGAGGAAACAGATCTGTGTGTAGCCTCTGTTCCAACAGACAGAATGAAAAATGCCTCTGTCTTTTGTATAGAAAAGAAGGTGTGTCTTTTAGCCTGATGACCATTCTGCAAGTGCCTTTCCTGATGTATCATTGCTATTATAGTCTCTCATTGTGTGGTGACTTTTGAAGTCACTGATGTATATAGCAAGGTGATAAGCTGTGGGTAATGGGGAAGAAGGCAAATACATATTCAGTGATTTATCTTTATTACTATCTTGCTGATTCTTACTGAGATAGTAAAGATGCTCCTGGCACCTATCATGTCATAATCCTTAATGCCCTGATTCATGTATGTAGCAAGGCCATATTTTTGGTGGTGGAAGAAAGCAAAAAGATTGTAGCCAGTAATCCGGCAATGTGATTCTTGAGTGTCATCCTTGATATGGGTTTCTTGAAGGGTGATGACATTGATCATGCAGTTTGAAGACGCAGAGTTACTGAATGAACTACTGGGTTTCTGACCAGGCCACAGTTGCACCAGCTAAATATCAGCCTTAACAAAACACACTGAGGCAAGACTCCCATGAAAATTCAAGACTGGAGCAGTTTCCTACTCTTACCTGCCACTTACAGTACCATATGAAGGAATGGCCTTGTCCTTTTCCTAAAAACCAACATAATTATACTATGAAATGCAATGATAAAATTCTTCTGAGATGTTCTGATCAATTATAGGTTTTATGTTTTCCTTTGCTGACCAGGTCAGCAGGCCATGCACCATCAATGATGGCCTACCAAAACAATCAGTCCTAGCACTGATCCTGTTAAATATTTACACCAGCGACTTTCACCAAACATCATCATGGAAATTTGTCTATGCTGATGACAATGCTCTAATTACACAGGCATGGGATTTATCTATCATAGAACAAATCTTAACCAAAGGCCTGAAAAATAATGCAAGTATATTTCTTATATGGGCAGCTAAAACCAAACTCTACCAAGACTATTGCATGAGCGTTCCATCTAAACAATAAAAAAAGCTAGCGTGGAACCGCACATGGACTTCAGTGGCCAGCAAATAAGACACGATTCCACCTTGAAATATTTTGGCAAAGTACTAGACCAAAGCCTCACATACTAGCAGAACCTGAAAAATATCCATGACAAAATACAGATGCATGTAAATCTCATCCAGAAACTGGCAGCAATGATCTGGGAAGTTGATGCAAAAACAATATGGACATCTTCACTGGCTCTTGTCTACTTTACCGCAGAATACTGTTCACCCACCTTGATACCTAGCTCCCTCACATCACTTGTCGACTATCAACTTAATATTGCTATGAGGATCATTATGGGCACAATAAAATTAATGCCACAACCATGGCTTCCTGTACTGGCTCACATCTACCCACTGCAAATTTGCTGTGATCTGAGGATCCTTCAGGAGTCCCACACTGAGATTCTGACTCCAATATTGAAAATCTGTTTCTCTTGAGGTACAAGAACTCAAAGACTCGAGGTTTCTCCCCCAGAGATCAATGGTGAATAAAGTGGAAGGAAGACACAATAAATACCTCATTCAAAGACCCCACTGAACGTCCAAAGTGGTTTTTCACTCCCACAGAAAATATGGTCCACTTTGAATTGCATGCTCATATCACATGGCAAATATGCCTACCTTCCAGGATGATAGAACCTTTGTAGAAGTAGGGGGACCATTGGTGCTGAACCCAGGGGACCATGGGTCCATGACCCCCACTTTTTAACATGGACATAGTTTGGGGGACAAGGGAGTGCTGTTGCCTCCCTAAACTGCAAGCCCCGAGTAGGTGTGAAGGGTCACTAGCAGGGGCTGCACTTTGTGGTGGGGCAGCTGATAAAAGTGGGGGAGCCATGGCCTTCTGGCTCCCGGTTCTAGCACCATCGCTACCATCTCCATAAATGGGGACTGAGGCACAGTACTATTTGTGACTGAGGAAACCGACTTCAGACTGTGGAACATCTCATGGATTGGTAACCCAAACAATCATATTCTGGTGGCATTTCTGCTATTCCCTCTGCATCACCTGAAGTAATTAGTTGGATTCTCAACCTAGACTTGAACATCTAACGCTGCCTTTTTTAAAGCTATATGAAAAAAGGAGGGGATGCCTTACAGCCTCCTCCAACAGTCTGGGTCTATAGGTTAATAACCAGGCACATACTGGGACAATTGTCCAATATGCAGGGGGAAAAGAATCCATAATTTCCAAAGCATCTCTAAAGCCATATATAGTTCTTTAGTTTCCCAGTCCCTTCTTGTTGACATGGATGGGTGGGAAAAGACTTTGTTTTCTCCACAGTACTGGGGAATATCACATATTATGTGGATACACATGTCTATATCTAAAGAGACTAGTGATACAGTGGGATATAAAAGGGACTTTGGAACCAGAGGGTCTCGGAGAAGCCAACACCCTGCTTCGAGGGACTCAGAAAACAGACCAGTACCTGGAGGGAGAAGAAGAAGAAGAAGAGAAGTAACATCCGCCTAGAACTCGTAGCTATACCTGATTTGTTTGCTGTTCAGGATACCATGTGGGGCCAGCATAGTTATTGAGGGTTTATGCTTGGGGAATTGAGGCTTATTAAGGAGAGGCATTATATAACCTTTGCTGTTTGTCTGTGATGCCTAGCTTCAAATAAATAGCTTTGCATTGAAGAAACTGAATCTGAGTTTTCACTGGCATGGATACTGTGTGTTATACCCAGCTGTGGCTGTGTGAATTGATCCCAGCTCATCACATGGAATCTAGGATTTATCTGGTGGGTATGCAGTAGTGTTTTATGTCTCTGTTAGTGAAAAAATGCATCTCATGGTCATTTGTGGGTGTGTTTATTTCTGTATTGTAAAACTAAACTGCTGACTATACCGCATGCATGTGTCTCAGACACAGTTTTAACAGATCATCCATTCAAATGAATGGAGTATGAAGATGTACCTGGCACAAGCTTTACTAGACATATACATTTCCTGCCTTCTCCTTGGTCTTTACATTTAGCCAAAACCAAATGACTTAATAAATAAAACTAAAATAAAATAAAAACAGATCAAATATTATCAGCAGGACTTACAACTTTTCTAAGGAAAAAAATAACAGTATAATGAAATAATGTATACAATGAATTATGCCAGGTAAAAAAGCATATTAACCTTGATCCTTGTAGGAAGCCGCTGTGGCCTCCCCCGGAACAAGAGGAAGGGCCGGAGAGCTCTGATTGGCCCCACTCACACCCTGTCCCAGAATCTGCCCGGCAACAAGGGACCCGGGCCGGGATAGGGCCACCCGGCCAGGCCAATTGGCAGCCCCGGGGCGGAGCCCCAACAGGAAGGGGAACTATAAAAGCCCGGCCCTGGAGCTCAGTAGGGTGCAGACTGCTGGCAGAGGTGGATGTGCTGCCCTGCCAGCAGCAGGCCCTGCCCTGCCCTGCCAGCCCCAGCCCCAGCCCCAGCCCCAGCCCCAGCCCCAGCCCCAGCCCCAGCCCCAGCCCCAGCCCCAGCCCCAGCCCCAGCCCCAGCCCCAGCCCCAGCCCCAGCCCCAGCCCCAGCCCCAGCCCCAGCCCCAGCCCCAGCCCCAGCCCCAGCCCCAGCCCGGGGATTGGATAGGGCCCTTGAGGAGCTGGACCAGGCAACCTGGCCAGGATGACTGGGCTGAGTTACCCCGGGGCCGTGCTCTGGAACCGCCAGACTGGGCTGAGACCCCAGAGCAGCCTGAGTGGCGGGCACCCCCGGAGGCCGGGCCGGATTTGGAGGAACTGCCGGCCGCCGAGCCCCTCCCTGCAGCGGGACAGGACTTGGAGGAGCTGCCCGAGGCCGAGCCATTCCCCACCTACAACGACCTGGAGGAGCTGCCCCCTGAAGAGGAGCTTCCTGCCTTACCCCCCATTGATGAGGAAAGACTGACGGTGCTAGACCAGGTGGACTATCCCCGTGCCGTGGAGGAAGCAGGTACTAGGGTCAGTGGGGAGGAAGTAGCCCAGGGACAGCCACGGCCTGTGGCTGAAGCCGCCTTATAGCCGGTGTGTTGCGGCGGGAGCCCCGCCGGCACAGTGGCAGCCACTTCTGCCACTGCTAGGGCCCTGGGCTGGGACGCAGTGGAGACGGGTGGGCCTGGGTCCCCCTCCCCTTCCCCCGTTCCCTAGACACCCCAGGAGAATTGCTCTCCTGACCCTGCCTGAAGCTGTTGCCTCCTCTGCTCACCCTGCCTAGGGGTTGGAGCACTAGACTCCTGGTTCGCTGCCTGAGGCCTGAGCGATCCGCCTCCGGCCCTGCCTAATGGGTGGAGCGATGAGCTCGCTCGCCCGGACTGAGCGATCCGCCTCCACTCACCCTGCCTAGGGGTTGGAGCACTGGACTCCTTGCTCACTCGCCCCGACTGGGGCTTGAGTGGTAGACTGAGTGCTCGCCCCACATAAGGGCGAATTGCCGAACTGACCTCTCGCCGAACGCGAGTTATTCCTGTGTAGGAAGCCGCTGTGGCCTCCCCCGGAACCAGAAACGCTTACAATCCTTAACTTTATGTAGTAATTCTATGGGGGTATTCGGGATGAGTATGAGTGGGTACAGGGAGACAGAGTGAGCTTCCTTGTAGGAACATAGCATTGATAGTAAAAAGGCATAGTATCCTACTGCCAACTCAGGGCTTGTCTACACAGGGAAATAATCCTCAATAGTTTGTGCACATTAGCTACTCCGCACTAACTCCCTGCATGGACATTCCTACTGTACGCTATAAGTACCTTTCTATACATTAGCTTTATGCACTTTGGAAGTATATTAAGCTAAGATGCCTGAGAGCATACTTCATATGCAGGCAATGTCTACATAGGGATTTAGAGCGGAATAGCTAGTGCCTTTTAAATTCACACTGCACACTAACTTTCTTGTGTAGACAAGCCCTTACTTAGTAAGTACACCCTGAATATCTGCAGCTGCTCTGTGATGGATGTGGAATTACTCTGTACTAATCTATGAATACTGTGGTGTAATCATTTTATGAACACTATATGTGACTTGGTCAATGTGGGAAAGTTATCAGGTTATTAGAATTTTGTGTATGAATGTATTGATTTTACTTCATAGGGAGCTGTGGAAGACCAAACAGGAAAACAACACAGTAGCTCTACATACAGACACCCTAACACACTTGAAAGAACAGATCAAACTGTTAACGTCAAGAATCCTGTCTAGAGTCTTTAATAGGTTGCAAACCCCATTTTGCCAAATCTGGGAGGCTAGAGATCAAAATAACTCTAATGGGTTAAAGAACCTTTTTCTGGGAGAGAAGAGGGTCGCTTGTCAGCAGCTTTCTAGGAACAAAGAATGACACAGAAAGAGAAAATTTGCACAGGGAGTCTAAGCAGTAGGGCCTTCCCAGATGCAGGGAATGGTATAGAATGATAGAATCAGAGAAGATTAGGGTTGGAAGGGACCTCACGAGGTCATCTAGTTCAACCCCCTGCTCAAAGTATTCCTTAGGGAAGAGCTAGAGATGCATACAGTCCATTGTATTGTTTTATAGATAGTCTTTCTTTGAAATGCTTTTGCTCTAAATACATGACACTTTGACATTGGCTCAGACCCAACTATTCTGTTCTCTCCAGGGCAATGAGAATGGTAAGAGGGCCCAACCAGCCTCCTTAAAGCAGAGGTAATCACAGATGATACACAAAGAACTACCCCCAGTGTCCAGTCTGATAGTGGGAGAATCACATGAGAGACAAGAGATTGGTCTAGGCCTGAGATGTACAGAGCAGTGTGCTTGGAGACATCAGAGGTTTAGTTTCCCCAGGAATTGTAACACTGTATGCTCCATAGGCTGTGTCTACACTGATGTACGTACTTGAATACTGGACTATGTAGATGCTCACTCATGCTCCCTATACCCAATCCATGTGTCTATATTTTGCTGTGCTAGACACAGCTATAATGCTGTTGTGTTGTGTATACCTGTGTTGTGGGGACTGAGATACTCTCCCGGAATCACTTGCTGCATGTCATTGATATTGTCCTATGTATTCACACATTTGCTGATGGCAGCTTGTGTTCATGTTGCCCTTTACTGTTATCCTCTGCAAAAGTGGCTGGAAGACATGGAACAATAAGATGATGACCTGGTTCTGCTCCTGTTCCTGATTACAGTACAAATGGTTAAGCAGTGGAGTAGGTAATTGGAGAGGTGCTGGATAGAATTTGAGCAGAACTTTCTGACACAGTGAAGACCGCTAACCTTGAGGATCAATGACAGCTCATTCAGCTTACTACATGATAAATCTCTGATTTAACCAGGCTATCATTCAGCAAGGATATTTCATTACAGAGTATAATAAAGAGTTTTGTACTTCATGTTTCCCTGCTTATGTATCTTGAAGAGTTTTAATTAAAGACACAACTAGGAAAGCATATGTTAATTAAGAATATTAACTCATTGAAAAAAGTTGAGCACAATTCTTTGATTAAAGACAACAGATTCTTTAGATATTTGCCTGTGTAAGGTGGATCTGTATTTTGTAAGCATTATTGATGTTTTGTAGTTACTGCTTTCCTTTGCTTTGATTTAGTACTCATCCTGCATCCAGCCAAATCTATTTCTAGAGAGAGTGTCTTGTGAACAATGATCAAAGTGTAAATTTATGTAAATTCAATGCTTCACCTTAATTACCTTGATAGAGCTTGTCAGCAGCCTTTTCCATGGTTTCACTGATTAGCAAGCGATCACAAATAATTATTATTTCATCTGCAATTACAATGATGCTGTGCGTTGGCTTATTGCCCAGCCACTGTATTGCATCCCGCCCCTCAGCCTGCTCTTTTGGAGTTATGCCACGGTTATGCGCATCGTGAGTTAGCAGCCCTATTTCATTCTATCAATCATCATAAATCTCTGAACTTTATGATCCCATAAGGCAGGCTCTCTCTCAACTTCTACAAGTAGGATTACTACCCAAAACTGTTAAATATGCCCACAGAGTGTTAGGGCTAGAAAGGACTGTTTGCTGCATGCCTGTTTTACAACACTCCCACTCTCTGCTGAATAAAACCTTTTCCCTTCCCTCCCCCCCCAACTGCAGTCATTTATTTTAGCAAATCATATGAAGCCACTGTTGATGGCTGAACTGTGAATTTTACATGTTGGTTCCATTAGGTTTCAGTTGTGTTAATAAGAAAAGCAGGGAAAGGTTATCACATTCCTCCCTGGCAGCCCAAGGCTGTGGCAGCAAACAGGGCTGTACAATGGGAAAAGAGAGCAAGTCCTACAGCCTCCAAAGCCCTCACTGAACCCCTGTAGCAAGTGCAACTCCTTGACCCCTGACAGGCAACCCTCAGAGGTAGGGTCAAGTGCCCATTTGCTTCTGTTCCTATTCCAGAGCTGTCACAGAAACCTGTATAACTCAGTCCTGTCCCTGATTCAATCACACAGGTTGTCCGTAATCACATCATTCAGATAATTTTTTTTGTTTTTTATTCTGCATCTCCCCAAGACACTGGCATGCACCAGTGAAAAGCTGTGGGATAAGAGCTGACTTGTTTGTTTTAAGTGTGAATGATCCATACATAGTCTAAATCATCAGCAACAGATAAGAACAAAATCAAAGTACAAAAAACCCATCGATAAATAAAAATAAATGATAAACAACAACACATGGCCAAATATAAAGAATCCCCCAGGTGAGAAGGAACACCAAAGGAAAGTATTGTCGGAGAAGCCTGAATTCCTAGATCTTAGGAGCAAAAGGACATTAAGACCGGAAAAGGGAGAGGTGGCCCTTTAATGCCAGAAGGGAAAATCTCATGGTTGGAAATTTCACAGCCCAGGCTACCCAGTTCTAGGAAACCTACAGCCAACCTAGACAGATGCTGAGAGAGAGGAAGTACCTACAGGGTAACGGTGTCTGGAAACATCCCAGGTACTATTCTCTTTAGGACCGGGAGCCTTGTATGGTAGGGATATCTCCTCTCTCAGACAATTAGGAAACATTACTGGAAGGAGGACAGCATATAATCTACCTCTTCCTACTTCACAGGTGGAAAAACTGATAGGAAGGTACTGCCTCAAACTGGAGGCACTGGAACATTACAATCCAATGATGGTGGGACAGGGATGGGGGAAGGATGCCTTGTGGGGGGGAAGGATCTTTTGTTTCTGAAGATTTCTGAGAGTCTGGGCAAGTGCTGGGTGGAAGTAATTTAAGGGACCACTGGGGAGAAGGGGTTGTAGCCTGCTAAAAAACAAACTGTTGATGCTGCTTTGGGCCTGCTCCTTATCCCATTGAACTGCATATAACTCTTGCAATTATCTTCAAGGAGACTGAACAAGAATAATTAAAGCTTTGTAATTTTAATAAGAACTTAATTGTTGCAATTATAAGGACAGACAAGAAAACATCATAATAGTTGCACAGGAACGGGAAGAAATCACTCATCATGTATTATGAAACTAGTGCAACCAGGATACAAGGAAGTAAACATTTTCTAGAGATGTTTGAGCTGTTTCTCCCCTCACTTAAAAAGAGCTGATGTAGAAACCCTAAACATAAATGGAAACCGTAGCATCACAAATTCTGGAATAAAACCGACACAGAAACTGGAGTATGTAAGAGCCTCAAGCCAGAAAATCCTGACAAAAATAGAAAAATCTCATCAGAAGTACTTCTATAAACCACAAAAACAGCAAAAGCTCATAAAATGCATTGGAATCCCAAAATGCACAACCACTGCAAGTCATAAAGAAAGAAAAGAAAAATGGTTTGATACCAGCTGCCAATAACAGAACGAGAAATATAAGAGGAACGATCCAACTGGAAAGAGAAAGAACCCCTGAATGTTACCCTACACACTGCTTACCATTACACGTTTTGCCTCTGCAAATCAATGTTCCAGAAAAAATAAAAATCAGAGCACAGGAAGGAAATCTAGCACTAATTGAATCTGACAAGCCGAGAAAGAATTGAAAGTCAATAAAAAGAAATCAAGCCCAGAAATACAGACTGGTAAAGTCTGAGCAGAATACTTCAAAAAGTCATACAAAGGAAAACAACCTGGAAAAAAAACAAAACTCAGTCAAGGTCATAGTTGGAAAAGATAAATACACTGAAGCCACCATTAAAAACAATTCCCTGAAGAGGCAATTCGCTGAAGAGGGATTAAATGGAAAACTTTCATAAACTTAAACTCAGGAAATAAAATAGACCTGAAGAAAAGAGTTCTGCAAACAAGTACACACACACAGGAAGCCCAGTAACAATGGCTGCAGAACAAAACTCTACCAATACCCTTCCATATATAACCCAGAAAAAAGAATGCTAAATTTCTTGTGCCCTCTCAACCAAAGCACTCCCTCCACCACATAGCAGTACGTGATGAAATGTTAAATATAAATAAAAGCATCATACACTTCTATACACTATCACTCTCTGACTTCAGCAATGCTTGACTCTCAACTAGTGGAGAAAACAACTCCATTCAAATCTGAAAAAAAGCTCAAGACAGTGGATCAAAATCTAACATACTAATATATGTTATGGGAAAGAACAAAGCAAAATGGTAACAAGCTCAACAGATCTCTGTAGAGAATTAACACATTAGCAGACTATTTCACTGTAGTGGAAGGTACAAAGCTGGGGCAGATTCTCATCATATACCAAGTTAAACAAACTAAAGGTATGTCTATACTGACAGCGGCAAAGTTGCTGCTGTCAGATTGATCTTTTTGGATCGATTGAGCGGTCAGCGTAGACACGCTCAATCAGTCAGGAAGTCAATGCTGGTAAACCACCCCCTCAAGGGTATGTCTACACTGATGGCGGCAAAGTCGCCGCCGTCAGATCAACTTATCTGGATCAATTGAGCGGTCAGTGTAGACCTGCTCAATCAATCGGGAAGCCGACGTACTAAATCCACCTCCTAAAGTGGCATAGTGCAGCGTCGATGGGAACACAGTTCCCGTCGGCACAGTGCAGTGAAGATGGCGCGCAGAAGGGAAGCACAGCAGTTGTCGGGAGTTATGCAAGTTACAAGTTACGCAGGCCGCCGAATCTCTCAGGCTTCCAACTCCCCAACCATCGCCTTTCTTGAGTGGAGACCTTCATCTCACTCCCTTCTGACTACGGTGTGTCCAGGCTGCACACTTCCCTGCCTATGCTGTGTTATTCCCAGTAGAGACAGGCTGCCCAAGCACCCCTGCTTGCTTTCTCTTCAAAGACAGTGTGTCTGTCCATGGTTATATATACCACACAGCCAATTTTTATGCAGGCCTATTTTATTCTTAAAATAAAAGCACTGCGGAGAAAATAGATTAAAAATAAAGAACCTACACACATGCTAATAAGCTTACCAGACATCATCCAGCTCTAACATGGGCTCTGGCAGGAGCAGGAGCTCAGAACTAGCAGCCAGACCTCAGTAAGCCAAGTCTTTCCAATCCTTATCTAAGGATTGGGCCCTGCGGATCAGCGGTCTTGTCCAATTGCTTGATCAGGAGAAAGCCTCTGGGCCAGATTAAAATCAGACTATTTATCTAGAAATCCTTTCTTTGTTTGGTGGTCCCTGAAAAATCCAATTTGAACTAGTAAATGCAGTGCCTCTCCAGGGGAGTGGCTTCAAAGAGCTGATGTACGAATTACCATAGCATCCCCTTCCTGCTAGAGAAGATACATGCAATAACACATACACAACTGCATTTTTAATGCAATAGACACCAAATGTATTAAACTTCATTCAGTAAAGTTTATCTTCCTTCCATGAGATTTGTTTAGGATATGGCAGTCTGTCACAGTAACCATGTCTTCACTCCTCTTGGTCTATAGGCGTCTCCTCTATCCCACATTGCTACAATGGTAGCACATTATGCCTGGGTACCTCAGTGCCCATGCCTTTGGCCTATTGCTAACACTGGTTTCTTTACCACCACTCAGCCTCTCAGCCAAGAAGTGAGTTTCCTTCCATAAGGGACTTCCAGCAGTAATTGACTCCATATTTAAATCACCAGATTAAAGTTCAATTTATACTAATTAAAATAAGGTTTATTTGAGAAAAAATATATACTGTAGAGGATCCCATAAAATAAAGTGAATAAATATAAAAGTGCCACCACCAGCATTGTCAAAAAATTTGATAAAAGGGCTAAAAACATTAAGTTAGATGTATATGCTAGTACCTTCAGCATGGCTGCAAAGATCTGTCCCTGACCACTTGCTTAGCAAAGCCACCTTCTTCCTTATGTCATCTGTCTCTCTGACTGAGGCAGTCAGATCTGATTATATTAACCCATAGTCACATCCCTCTTTATGATTGGCGTGTGTTCAAGTTCAGTCTCAAACAAATATTTGGACAGTGCAATATCCCAGACCAAAGCCATATGGTAGGTCATTCATATTTCTCTCTATATCCCCAGAATGTATGGACCATAACTCATTTCCTCTTTTCAATCCCTTCATTGAAAGTAGCATCTTTAGCCATCAGTTTAACCACCCTCCAAAAGCACTTTGGGATCAGTTTTCATGCCCATTAATACTGCCCAATCAATATCTGTAAAGGATGATATCTGGCAGATTCCCCATGCTCCCCCAGTGAGTTATTTGCCCAGGAACACAAGTATAATTTATTCATACAGCTAGTACAGTAAAGTTCAGACATAAAGCACCACATTTGAACTCAGATATCCAGAAATAGCTATCTGTTACAGAGAGTTATTGGCAAGCAGCATTGCTGATCATGAATTAGGGGGCACAAAACTCCATTTTATTGCACTAAAACAAACACATATTATAACATAGTTAAAGGTGGATAATAGCCATACTCACAGGGAAACCAAAGTGTATGAAGTAGCCCTAATATGAGGCTATCACAACCATGCACACAGCCTCTCCACTGTTGATTGATAACATACTCTGATTGCAAAGCCACTCAGATACTTAAAATATATCAGAGCAAATATCTTGGCTTTTGGTGAATACACACATTCAAGGTCCTTCAGTATGTAACCAGAGAATGCATACCAAACTGTACCCAGGAAAATCACAATTTTATACATGTTAATAGTTACCCCAGACCATAACAAATCCATGAAGACCATGGTAGATCAATCACCATGACATGCCTGACACATACATAAAGCAGTGATTTTCTCATATAGGTCATTAACAAAGGCACAGCAAAATCACCAGAATGCAACATGTATTCTTACACAGAAGACAGAATAAGGCGGAGACGAATAGACCCATGGAAGGATGGCAGTTATTGCACCAGCAATTTTGGGCTTAGTTCAAATCTACAGTGAGCCACCATACCATGAGTGATGTTGGCATAGGATTTGGTGTAGGGTATTTCCCTCATTTTTTTCTGGCTCACTAGAAGCCTATCTGTTCTTCTTGGTGCATCCCGCTGAGGTGACCAAATAAGGCTTTGAGCTCTCGCACTAATTTCAAAGTCATTTGCTATGGAAATTCCACCACTTGTCTATGTGTGGTGGGGTGGTTGAATGGTTAAAGTACTTGACTGCACTTATGAAAAGCATGTGTTTGAATCTCCCTTTATCTCACATTGAAGGGGGGGGGGGTTTGCACTTGTTTAACTAAACTGGCTTAAAATCACATCTTTATTAAACCAGTGAAACTTTCTCATGTAGAGAAAGCCAATGATAAAGGAAGTGACATAGAATCAAGTTATTGCCAAATGGTTGTTCTCACTATGGGTAAAGAATATCTGTATATTTATTTCTGTAATAGTAAGCAAGCTAAGGGAAGAACTTGCAGTGTTGCCTAGTAGATACAGCATTAGACTGGTTCTTAGAAAACAGCAGTTCTATTCTCAACTCTACCACTGGCCTACTGAGTGACCTTGAGAAATCCACTTCACCTCTCTGAGCCTCAGTTTTGTAACCCTTTTCTTCCCCTGTTACTTATTTTGCATGTTTTGTACCCTTCTGTAAAAGGGGAATAATGAGCTTTTTGAGATATACCGATGAAAAGTGTTATGAGTCACATATTATTAATTTCTGGTGATTTACGACCTGGAGAAAAATCCTACAGCACTTTCAGTTCACAGAATTCTCCATGGCATCTCAGCAGCAGTCCAATAGTCCAGACACTTATTCTCAAGGCCTTTGGTTGCATTGACATTAGGGGACTGAGTTTCAAAAAATGAAGTGTCTAAAGCAAGATAAGCATGCAGCTGCATGCCAAGTTTGCATGTGGAATTCCTACAGTTGTGCACACTAAGTGGGCATTTGCACATTCAAATGGGCAGTTATATATGTAACTGACTTGAATGTGTAATTGTGTCAATTGTGCTTGAAAATCAGGTATACAGCTGACTATCTGACCTTGTTGATGTTAGGCCCCATGAAACAGTGATGAGAGAGAAGATTAAAGCACCTGAATACAGAAGAACCATTTAGTTGTATATGGACGGTGATTAGAAGTACCATTTAGCTACAATTACACTAAAGACTGCAACCTGAATATTGGGAAAATCATGTATTGTTTTCTATTATACTTGTTTGTGGTTCACTGTTATTTCTTACTAAGTATCGATGGGTTTGGCTTAATAGAAAGTCTGGATAAATGTCTGGTTTATTTATTTATTTTATTTTTCTAATTTCTATAAGCACCAGCCAATGTGGCAGCTAAGTGTAATTAATTTAATTATAATAAATAATTTAATTATAGAAAATTAAAACACAAAACAAGACAAAGCAAAAAACAGTTAATAAAATGCTAAATAACATAAATAGATTTTGCCTCCTACCTGAACTCATTCAATCAATCATTGAATAAAGCTAAAAAGTGTGGGTAGCTTACAAACTATTTTATTCCAGTGCTGTCTACTTACCAGTTAACAAAGAAATTGTTAATAATTCTAAATTTGTTGTGTTTCTTCGCCTCCCTGTTTCTGGCCTCCCCATTCCTAGAAATGTGGTGTCCAGAACTGGACCTCAGCTGAGGTCTTATCAGCATGGATTAGAGTGGAAAAATTGTTTCTCTTGTCTTGCTTACAACACCCCTGCTAATACAACCCAGAATTATGTTTGCTTTTTTTGCAAGTGTTGTACTGTTAACTCATGTTTAACTTCTGATCCACTATGACTCCCAGATATCTTTCTGCAGTACTCTTTCCTAGGGAGTCATTTCCCATTTTGTATGTGTGCAACTGATTGTTCCTTCCTAAGTGGAATACTTTTCATTTGTCCTTATTGAATTTCATCCTATATAGGATTAAAATTCAAATGATCTAGACAAACTGGAGAAATGGTCTGAAGTAAATAGGATGAAATTCAACAGAAACAGAACCGCACCCAGAACAGATTCCTGCAGGACCCCTTCCAGCTTGATATGCCCTTTCAGCCTGACTGTGAACCAGTGATAACTACTCTCTGGGATTGTTTTTCCAATTATGCACACACCTTATAGCTCCATCTAGGTTGTATTTCCATAGTTTGTTTATTAGAAGGTCATGCAAGACCGTATTAAAAGCCTTACTAAAGTCAAGGCTTATTACCTTGCCAAAGAAAGCTACCAGGTTGGTTTGACATGATTTGTTCTTGACAAATCCATGCTGACTGTTTCTTATCATATTATCTTCTCAGTTTTTGCAGATGGATTGCTTAATTATTTGCTCCATTATCTTTCTGGATACTGAATTTAAGCTGGCTGGTCTGTAATTTCCCAGGTTGTCCTTATTTCCCTTTTTATAGATTGGCACTATATTTGCCCTTTCCAGTCCTCTGGAATCTTTCCTGTCTTCCATGACTTTTGGAAGATAATCACTAATGGCTCAGATATTTCCTGTCAGCTCCTTGACTATTCTAAGATGTATTTCATCAGGCCTTGGTGACTTGGAGACATCTTACTTGTCTAAGTAATTTTTAACTTGGTTTTTCCTTATTTTAGCCTCACATCCTACCTCATTTTCACTGGCAGTCATTATGCTAGATGTCCAATCCCTACTAACCCTTTAGGTGAAAACTGAAACAAAAAAGTCATTTAGTACTTCTGCCATTTCCACGTTTTCTGTTACTGTTTTCCCCCCTTCATTGGTTTTCTTCTTGCTTCTAATGTGTTTGTAGAATGTTTTCTTGTTACCCTTTATGTCTTTAGCTAGTTTAATCTCATTTTGTGCTTGGCCCTTCTAATTTTGTCTGTACATACCTGTGCTATTTGTTTATATTCATCCTTTTTAATATAACCTAGTTTCCACTTCTTGTAGGACTCTCTTTTGATTTTCAGAACACTGAGGCCATCTCGGTTAAGCCAGGATGGTCTCTTGCCATACATCTTATCTTTCCTACATAGTGGGACAGTTTTCTTACCCTTAATAATGTCTCTTTGAAAAACTGCCAACTCTTTTGAACTGTTTTTCCCCTTAGACTTGATTCCCATGGGATCTTATCTACCAATTCCCTGAGTTTGCTAAAGTCTACCTTCTTGAAATCCGTTATCTTTATTGTTCTGTTTTACCTCCTATCATTCCTTAGAATCATGAACTCTATCATTTCATGATCACTTTCAACTAAGCTGCCTTCCACTTTCAAATTCTCAACCAGTTCTTCCCTATTTGCCAAAATAAAATTGAGAACAGCCTGTCCTTTAGTAGCTTTCTCCACAATGTGAAATAAAAAATTGTGTTCCATACATTCCAAGAACTCGTTGGATAATCTGTGTCCCGCCATGTTTTTTTCCCAACAGATGTCTGGGTAACTGAAGTCCCACATCACCACCAAGTCCTGTGCTTTGAGTGATTTTGTTAGTTGTTTTAAAAAAGTCTCATCCACCTCTTCTTCCTGGTTACGTGGTCTGTAGTAGACCCCTACCATGCCATCATCCTTCTTTTTTTACTCCTTTTATTCTTACCCAGAGATTTTCAGCAAGTCTGTCTCCTATTTCCATCTCAACCTCAGTCCAAATATATACATCTTTGATATATAACACCTCCTCCCTTTTTTCCCTGCCTGTCCTTCCTGAGCAAGCTGTACCTGTCTATACCAATATTCCAGTCATGCATATTATCCCATCAAGTTTCTGTGATGCCAATTGTGTCATAGTTATGTTTATTAACTAGCATTTCAAGTTCTTCCTGCTTATTTCCCATATTTCTTGCTTTAGTATACAGACATGTAAGATACTGATTTGATTTCCCCCATATGTTCTCTCTTGTCTCTCACTTACCCTTGCTACAATGGCCTATGCTCTCCCCAGATTCCAACAGTTCTCCCGAGTCTCTATATTTTCCCCTTAAACCTAATACACCTCCATGTTTCATGCTGTTTTTTCTTTGTATGCCATACTGCTATGGGAAGATTTGGGGGAGAATAAAAAAAAAAGAGAGAGATTTCTTTCACACAAAAAATAAATGTTATGAAAAAAATAAAATTAAATTAAAACACGAAAGTTTGTGCTAGCAGGTCATCACCAAGTCATAAATCACCAAGTTATAAAGATTCTGCAGTGCAGATTCTATCCTCAAATCACACTTGTGGAGCCTTGTTTTCTACAAGCTGCTCCCAGAATTGTACCTATGTAACTCTCATTTTCTTCAACATGGTTGAACAAGTGTCAATGAGAGAAGAATTTGAAGACCATGGGATTGAACAGGTGGTTCACATTTAGAATTTAATTAATTTTATTGGTAGTACATGTAAGTTACATGATTGGATGTCACAAGATGGCACTATAGCAGATAGGCTTGCTAGTTTTGGTTAACTGAATGGAGAAGAGTTAGATCTTGAAAGAAATGCTGCTTCTCATTCTCAGCTGCGATGCAGTTTATTCAGAGGCTGAGCCTAACAGCCTGGTCTACACTAGAGACTTAGGTCGACTTAAACTCCCTTAATTTGATTTAATTACACCTGTGTCTACACAGGCGCCACTGTTAATTTGAATTAAGGTGCCTGTAAAATCGACTTAATAAGACCACTTCTGGAAGCAGCGTAGCGCCTAATTCGAATTTGTTAAATTGATTTAGCGTCAGTGTAGACGCAACAGGACTTAAATTGAATTAACTGACCTCCAGAATGCATCCCACAATGCCCCATTTTGACCGCTCTGGACAGTCTCACTGTGCTGCTCTGTGGTCACACTAGCAGGAAAAGTCCCCTCCCCTCAAGCCCTGGGAAGATTTGAATTTTCATTTCCTGTGCTTGCTGCCAGTGTGGAGAGAGCATTGCCATTGTCCTCCGCATGGCTGTTGCAAAGCCCAAATGCGCTCCAGTGTTCAGAGCCAGCAAAAGGAATCTGGACATTTAAGGGAAGATATCCCAGGGCATGCTGGAGAAGGGACACCAGAGGGATGCTCAGCAGTTCCATATGAAGATCAAGGAGCTGCGCCAGTCCTATCAGAAAGCCAGGGAAGCTAACAGCTGCTCTGGCTCCTCTCCCAAAACATGCAGGTTCTATGATGAGCTGCACGCAATTCTCGGTGGTGATCCCACCACAATGCCTCCCCGCAGCATTGATACCTCTGCTAGTTCACAGTCCATGGACAATGATGAGGACTCCGTGGATGAGGAGGAGGAAGCTAAGGAGAGCAGGGTGCAGGAGAGTGGGGTGTCCATTCTCCCAGAAAGTCAGGACTTATTCCTGACCCCTGAGCAGTCCACCAGTACACAGGACAGCACAAATGATCCCAGGGAAGTGAGTTTTCTTGCTTATTATCATTTCTGTCTTTGTACACTGGGGGGGGGGGGGGGGAGGAAGCACGAAGGGGATCTCAGGCGTTTCATTGATTGTACTGGGTGGTTAACCAGAGATCAGATTTTTTTATGTGATGAGAAATGCTACTTTTACCATCAGTTGATATCACATGGAAAATTTATTGTATGTAATCTGTTATCCCTCAAAAAACTTTTCAGGGGAGGGCTGCCTTGTTCCTCCCTCCACGGTAGAATTCTTCTCTGCAATCAAGGTAGCCAGCATCATGGCTTCATGTGTTTTAAGCATAGTCTACTCCTCCCACCTCCCCACACCCATGGTATCCGCAGTTCCTCTCTGTCTTGGTTTAAAATACAAGCAGAGATTCCCCCCCTCCATGCCATCCTCAGTTCCTCTCTGTAAGGATTTGAAATACAAGGAGAGATCCCCTCTCTCCCCCACGCTGTCCACAGTTCCTCTCTGTAAGGGTTTGAAATACAAGCAGAAAGAGGAAATCATTTGCTACATTGTATCATGGCATCATTATTTGAATTGTTACATTTGTATAATTTTTTTCACTATGCTAACTGTGGCTATCTTTTTATTTTTCTTTCATTCTGTGGACAGAATGGCAGTGGACTGACCCTTAAGAAGTGCTGCGGACAGATTGTCTCAGATTAGAAAAAGGAAAAAAAAAAAAAGCAGAGATGACATGTTTGTGGAGCTCATGAATGCTTCAGCAGCCACGGAGACAGAGCAAAGAGCGAGGTGGCTGACCTTGTCCCATAACATAGGACAAATGCAGGACCATGATCGCAGCACCACACATGAGATGTGGGACCAGGCAGACATGCTCCAGCATCTTGTGGACCTTCATGAGGAGCGGAGGCAGGACAGAGTCCCGCTGCAGCCCCTCCATAATGCTCCTCAACCAAGGGCTTTGCCACTCTCCCCCACCCCCAAGAGGTCTCGGAGGAGATTGGCCAGGCTGCAGTACATGCTCTCTTCCACCCTGGTGGAGGCGAGCAGAAAGCTGCGGTGGCCACGCTGACAGCTGGCCAGCAAGCTACCACCCTACCCCTGGAGACAGTGAATGAACCCTCCCCCCCTTCCTCCATGACTTGAATGTTAAAAAATAAAGTTTCGCATCATTCCAAAACATTTCTTTATTAAATCATATCTTGTTCAGGAGGGATTTGTTGGGCACAGATATCGAAGGGGGGTAAGGGGATCATCAAAAGCAAACAATATACAGGAACAGAAATCATTCCTGCATCTCATTGCAGAACTTGGTTTTCAAAGCTTCCCTAATGCAAAACGTTCCACGGTTAGCTCTCAGCGTACTGCTGGCATCTGGCTGCTCATAATTGGCGGCCAGTCTTTCTGCCTCCACAGCCCAACCATGGGGGAACCTTTCCCCCTTCACTTCACACACATTATGAAGAACACAGCAAGCAGATATCACAGAAGGGAGGTACTTCTCACTCGTATCCAGCCTAGTGAGGAGACTCCTCCATCTACCCTTTAAACACCCAAAGGCACATTCTACAACCGTTCTGCAACTGCTTAACCTCTTATTAAAACACTCCTTGTGACTGTCAAGGTGACCAGTGTACAGCTTCATTAGCCAAGGGAGCAAGGGGTAAGCAGGATCTCCCAGAATCACTATAGGCATTTCCACACCCCCGATGTGAATTTTTTGGACGGGAAGAAAGTTCCCGCCTGCATCTTAGAGAACAGCCCTGAGTTACAAAATACACGAAGCGTCATGCACCTTCCCAGACCACCCCACATAGATGTCTGTGAAATGACCCCTGTGATCCACAAGCCCCTGCAGGAAAAGTACCCCTTGCGGTTTATGTACTCGGTCGCCAGGTGTGCAGGCGCTAAGATGGGGATGTGCATCCCATCAATGGCCCCCACCCCGCAGTTTGGGAAGCCCATCATGGAAAACCTGTCCACTATGTCCTGCACATTTCCCAAAGTCACTACCCTTCATAGCAGAACTCTATTTATGGCACTGCATACTTGATTCACAGCAATGCCCGCTATAGATTTACCGACTCCAAATTGATTCCCAACCAAGCAGTAACAGTCGGGGGTTGCCAGCTTCCAGACAGTGATGGCGGCTCTTCTCCACCGTCATAGCTTGTCTCAAGCGAGTGTTCACGCGCTTCAGGGACGGTGCCAGCTCCGAGCACAGTTCGAGGAAAGTTGCCTTTTGCATACGAAAGTTTTGCAGCCACTGATCATCATCCCACAGCTGCATAACAATGCGGGCCCACCAGTCTGTGCTTGTTTCCCTGCACCAGAACCTGCGCTCCACGAATTGCAGATGTCTGCAGCAACCAGGAATTGTTCTGCTCGATGTCTTGTAGCAGGGCAGCCTTGGTGGCATAGGTGTAGTATCTGCTTTGCCTTCTTGCTCTATTTCTAAAGTACTCCATGATAAGCCATGATGTATTTGTCATGGTCACAATTATAGTGCAGAGTTGAACTGGCTCCATGTCTCTGCAGCAATGGCGATCACGGGGAGTAAAAAAATGACACAAAAATCCTTTTCCTGTTTGGTTGCGGGGGGGAAAGTGGAGGAAGCAGTGTTGCATCCTGGGATGATGACATTAGTCCCAACAGCCACCATGGCTAGTTGCACTGTGGAATAGCTACCCACATCGCACTGCTTTCTAATTTGAATTAAGGCTGGCCAGTGTGAACACAAGAGACCAGCGCAAACAGCATAGTGTGTACACTCTGCTGTGATTTCTAAAAATCGGCTGCTGAAAGTAGAATTAAACGAAGTCGAATTCCTGCGGCAGTGTAGACATAGCCTAAGACTACCTTTCTTTCTTTGACTAATATGCTTGTTTAAGTGTAGCTGCTGCCTATAGGTTACGCCTATGTGCGAACCAAACCTTACATGGTGCAAGGAAAGAAAAGAATCCATCTCACGCTCCCAGGATTGTATTAATTCTACAATGCTAACAGTCATCAAATTGGATGCTGTCTCTGAAGTCATCTGATATGACTCTCAATCAGATCTGTTGAGTAAGATGGTACAATTATTACACAGACACTTTTGAGGTAAAACCTCACTTTACAAATGAGTGTGGTATGAATTTGGACCATGGGTGGAATGGCTATCTGACAATTCTGGTAAATGCCAGAGGGGCCGGTGCACTCAAGGCCTGGTGGGCAGATCGGCCTGCCGCTGTAGCCTTTCATGGTGCCCTCCAACTGGGCCTGGCCGAGTGAGGCAGGCGCTCCCCCCTTCTGGCCCCGCCCCTTCCCTGCCACATGGGCCCAGCGGTTCCCTGGCCGGAGTGCAGCAGCCACTCCACTCCCTCTCCCAGCCCCGCCCTTCTCCCAAGTCCAACCACGTGGGCCCAGCAGGCATCCTGACTGATGTGCTTTAAATGCCAGGGCCAATTTTTAGTCCCAGTCCGTCACTCCTTTGGACCGTGCAAATACACACCAGCTACGATATGACTGACAGATACAAATGTTGTTTGCTTATAATTAGTAGTAAGAGGTATTACTTGTGTGACAATGTTTATTAGTTCTATAGCATGTGCTGTTACGTTGGGGTTAGGTTGCCTTTTAAGCACATGGTATATTCCAATATCTTTCAATGGCTACTCAGAACTGAGAACCCTTAATATACAAATAAAAATTTCACACCAATAAGTCATTTTGCACTGAAAGATACAATTCTTAATTTAAAAATTTGGAGAGAATACACAATTAAAATGCATTGGGAGAGAAAAGTCTGATTGAAGTAGGCATTAAAATATGGAGCAGTGTAGGCGGTGGATACAAATAATTTCTAGCAGACAATATGCCGCATATACTACAATATATTCTTCCTGTTTGTAATCTGCACTCCTGAGAACCTTGGAAGTGAATATACAATATATGGTGTTCAGAATAAGCATGTCACCTTTCAAATAAAGGTACTGGAACATGTACAATCATGTATTTTATCACTTCCAAGACAAACTAGTAAAAAATAGATGTGAATTCTGAAATGACAAAATATTTCTCAGGCTGTAGAGTAAAAATGGATATGAAACCAGGTGCCCAGAATGTTTTCCATTTGCAAACAAAACTATCTCATTTCTGTATCGGAGGAAAAGGATATATTGTGCGTTTTGTCAGCTTGCAGTCTTCAGGGAGGCTGATGTAGAAGTCGTATGATAAACTCTTTCCTATATAAAGAGGATATTCATAATAACTCGTGTCAGTAGAATTCAATGAGGGTCAGAATGCTGACTCAGCTCCTCATGGGATTTCATTTATTTAAAGAAACTATCACTTGAACAGTTATGTAAAATCTTTGTACCATTGAAGAGGCAATAAAAACAAATTGTCAGTTATTTAATTGAGTAGCATAGTATCTAAATGTTTAGGACAGTATTTGAGTGTGCCACTAACATGTTATTGTTCAATAATAGACGGGAACAGATATTAGAAGGGTGAAAAAACCATATCTGTTTCAGAAACAATAATCTTGTGAAATCATTGTCAGTTTAATAGCGGATTCTAAATTCTAATTTCTCAGACATAGAGAAGCAATGTCAAAATGTTGTATTGTGCAGTGTTATGCCATTTTTTTAGACCTCTTCAGAGCTATAGTTAGAAAAGCTTTTATTTTTAAATGCAGGGATCCCAGGACAGCTTAGGGAGGGAAGAGAGCAGGGTTTCTCATAGTATGTAACAGTCTTCCACCACTAGGTTGAAATAATTAACTAAAATCCATTACTTTCTGAAGGCTGTGTTGAAATGCATTGATTTCAGTCTAGTTCCCAGTGGCCTGATTTTCACATGACATGAAGATGATTGCTGTTTGCAGTAGTTGGCACTCCGATTGGCATTCTTAGCAGAGTAGGCAAAGATTGAATGGGGTCCAAGAATGAAGTACTTTTCATCTCTAGAGGCGTCTCTGGATTGAACATCATGGGGGTGCAGAGTGGAGAACCTTGCACTCTCATTGCAATTTTAAGACCTAAAAAAATAATAAAATTCCAGGGATACCAACCTGTCATCTGGAGTGAAATTTGCTTTAAAAACAAACAACAAAGGAAAAATAAATACAGGAGATTTAGATCCCTAAGAAAAATGATACAATGCCAAGTCTAAGAAAATTACCACAGACAATGATTATGTTAATTTATTGATGCTGGAGACTTGTATTAGTTATTTTTGGCCTTGAGCTACTAGTTAAACTTCATGCTATTCCTTTAAGATTGTTTGATTGAGTAATCAAACAGTTTCATGTATTTGATCACAAGGAGTTTTATGATGCTGCAGTAAAAACTTAAATAACAACAAAGCTATAGGTTATTTTGTCATGTCAACTACATATGAGAAACAGTGAGGAGGTAAAACATTTTAAATTGGTCTTAAGAAAAAGTGAATGAACCGCCTTAGTTACATATGATGCTATCTCTATGGATGCTAAATCAAATAAAAACCAAAACCATTAATTGACCCAAATGATAGCACCATCCAGGTGATTCCATGGCTTCCATGATTCCATGGCAAAGTAGAGTGCTGCACACCATAAAAAACCCATGATCATTTTCAAGCACACCCGACACACATTTAAATACAGTGGTAGTGTAATAAAGGTCTTCCTTAATTGCCTAGATAACATCTTCTCTGACTTGTCTTGTCTGAGCTTCCTCAGGCACCTTCGTTAGTGCTATGTGTGTTCATTACAAAAATGTAGTAGTGCATGAATCAGCATTTTTGTCTCACAGCAGAACAAAGTCAGAGAAATGCTGCTCATATTTCTAAATACAAGCTTAGTAGTTTCGTGAATCATTGATTTCTTTTCATTGGACCTAGGAAACTTTGATATAATGTTGGAATATACAAGAAATACATGGCATCCCAAGAAATACTTCATACAATTTTAATTTTTACTACTCCACTGAGATTACTTTCAAATGTTGTGTACTACTGTTCATAAAACCCAGCTCTCCTTTAATATTAATGAAAGGTCAGTGGAATAAATTCTAATAGCTACAACTTCAGTACATAGGCAATTTTCTTGTGAAGATATTGCCAACTTGTTTTGAGCCACAAAGTTTAACTTAGAAGAAAAAAGATGCTAGGGATAACATAATACAAAGTAGTCTTTTAGCTCTTACTATGTATCTCAGACACGAAACACAGAAATACAAATGCTACCAATTCATCTCTTTGTGGAATTTTGGCAATTTCGGTCCCATCTTTACTCCCATAGCCTCGCAGGGAGGCATGCTAATGAACACAGAGCTTCAGATGATAATCATCACCATAATTAACATTATTTCTTCTTCTCAGCATCACATGCCCAAGGCCTTGTCCCTTTCGGAATGATTAGTAAATAATAAAGCTGATCAAGATATTTCAACAAAAAATTGTAGTCAGTTTTCATGAGACAAAAAAAAAGGAAAAAAATTAGTAACATTTTTGTGACTATTTCTTCCCTTTGTAGATCAGCATTACTCAATGACATTGCTAAAATTAACCAAATGAAGCAGCCCTTTTTAGATCAGTTACTAAATGACATTACATTGGTATGTTTCTTTATTTGGTTAATTTTGCTAAAAAGCCAGGTAATCCAGATCAGAAACAAAATATAAAGAATATACCTCCCTGATGTCCCCCACTAAAGGAAACAAACAAACACCACCATATTGCATGCATGTAACAGAAAAAGTTTTACCAAAGCTAATTGACTGCCACCCTGAAGTTGTTAGAGATATAGTCTGGCAGATTATGATATCTAAGGGAGAAATGTTACAAAGGATTAGGATCATAGCAAAAAAGAGTTTACCCACTATCACTTAGATTATTAAAAAGATGGCGATAGAGCCTCTATCATAGTAAGGCTTCTCACTTAATGCAGGAATTCAACTTTTGTTTTCTATGATGGATGCACTGTATCTTCCCCAAATTTACAACACACAGTATATGATTGTTAGGAGATTTTCAACTAAATCTGAGTTAGTTTATGAGTTAAAATTCATTTAGAAATGAGACTTTTACACAATTTTTCACCAAAGTCTGAAATGTATTTTGACTCTTTTGCTATCAAATGGCTAGTTTGTTATCATTCACACTTTCCATATAGGTAAAACTCATGGCCAACTAGCTTCGAGTGTACATTTCAAAAAATTAGGTTGTAATTTAGCATAATTATTAATTGTCCCCCATCTTTCCCATTATATTAGTAATTTTCCTTTAAATCAACATGGCTGCTATTTCCCATAATTTAAAATGTGACTGAAGCTACTCAGTGAGATTGAAGCCATATTAAAGTGGAACATCAGCAACATTAGTAATTATTCAAGTCTTGACATATGTGTACAATTTAAGTGTATCATATGTTATGTGTTTAAGGGCTGAGCATAAGTTTGCAATTAAGGTTCTATGTTGTAATGGGATGGAGATGAATGTGTTGTGTACAAGTTTTCCCTTATTTAGGAGCAGAAGGAAATTCCCTTGGGATGATGTTGCTTGTAGTCTGTCACTGTCGATGGAAACATTCTGTGTGGGCAGTAGTGTACGGTTAACCTTAGGTGTCCCATAATTAGATACCTCCATGGTTTTTATATTTTGTATTGTGGGGGATATGATATTTTACCAACCTTAATCCTATTTAAATCAAGTTTTTATTTGTGCGATTTTTTTTATTATGGAATGGTCAACAATTCTAAACTTCAGTTCTGTAATAGGATATAAACCAACAGAAAATCCTTCAGGTAGACTGGTCCTATATCAGGGACCAGTTCTATTACTCCTGAGGACAATGGGGATTTTGCCCTATTGGGATAGTGGGGATTTTCAGATCAGCAGTTCTGCCCCAGTCAGGATTCAACAAGGTAACAGTAAAACCACTAAGTTCACCCACTGATGACCAGTTTCAGGGTTTTTTTTTTTGGTTTTTTTTTTAACATAGCATAAGCTGACTCTTGCTGGCAAAGGCAATTGAGAAGTTGTGTCACTGTGTTCTGCAGTTGCAAGAAGCTGCCGTTTGCTTTGCAAGGAGTTTTAAAGGGAACTCCAAATAACACCCTGTCCCCCAGAAGACAAGGGTTACAGTGGCAAGATCCAATTTCAGGAAAAGAGGGTTGCTGTTGCTTGGCATCTTCGGGAACTTAAGACACACCTTCCTTTCATTTATCAGCTTTAACTGACAGAAACTCAAGGATAGTTAAGAATTCCCTAAAGCAAAAGCAGCCCAGCACACTCAACGCTCTAACCCATTTAAAGTTATCTCAGAAAAGTCCGTAAGAAAACATCCAGTTTTTATGTATTCATCACTTCAAAAATACTAAACAGATGTCTTCAGCCTTCTATATTTTTTCTTCCTCAGTGGCAGAAACAAAACAAATAAGGTATGAAATTTCTAGAGTCAGCCAGATTTTAATTGTGCAACACATACTTTCAAGCAGCAAGTGCATTTTTCTTTTACCCTTACTCAGAAGTGACTGAACTGATTTTGCACAGATTTCCCAGAAATAAAGATTACCTTTAGCCTGAGAGGAATGATTAGGAACAAATGGAATAGTTTGGAGAAACTTCTGAGCAACTGAAAACAGGGGGTTAGAACTGAAAGTGTATTGCAGACTTAACTATAGGGTTCACAGCCCATGAGCATTAATAAGAAAATAGTTTAGCAGAACTTGCATATTTCAACAGAACCACAGTAGGAATGTGGATAATTGGAATCATTATTGGTAAAAGAGCAATTTTTGGGTATGTTAGACATTTTTGCTGAAGTTTCCAGAACCCTGTAGTGACCTTTAAATGTACATGCATCAGAATGGACATTGCTAAACAAGATGGTTCCCTAAAAATGAGACATTTCCTGGAAAATACAGCAGCGTTAAAAGCCTTGATGTTTTCTGGCAGATGATAATGTGCATATTTCAAATACTGAGCCCAGTTCTTGGGCCTTTGTGCACAGTTCTCAAAGCATTTGGTATTTAAAGTGTTCTTTGTGGCTAAAGCCATCGATTTTGTGGGGGGTAACAGCCAAAAGATATAAAGTGAATTGAAATGTGTCTATTGTCAGCTTTTTGGCAAAAGCACTGTATTAAACTATGGTACAAAATGATAGCTTTTGACAAGCCCAGCAGGCTTCTAAATTATAGCAGCCTTTGAATTCTGCCATAACATCAAATGATGGTGGCTCCTCTGAGCTTTGAATGTGCTGATTCTTGCTACTAAGAAAGAATCTCCTTTGTGTTCTCTCTGTTCCACATAATAAAATGAATGAAAGCCTCTCTTGTATTCATTTAAACGAGAGTTTTGATTTGGAATTCAATATTCAATGGCCAAATTTTGGTAAGTAAATTAGTAGACTAGGTGTGCACTCTGCCTATTTTGTAGAACCATAAGCATCCATTAATTATTATTATTATTATTATTAGGCAGGTGAAGCATGTGACATACCCCACACCCATGGCATGATCTGGTGGGCACTCCAGTAGAGTAACATGCAAAGATTTCTGTCTCCTATCATTTACTTTTCTTTGTAGGGAAATGACCTGGGCCATAGTGTTTTTTCTTTACTGAGTGAGTTTGTTAATAGCTGTGAAAATGCATGGCAGCTGAGAAAGGAAAAAAAATCTATTACAGTAATAGCTGGAAGGGACAGAGGCTGGCTGCCAAAAAAGGTGGGAGAGCAGGCAGCAATGATGGATGACTTAGTATCAGAGATGAAGAAATTTAGCAGACGTATATGAGAGAGAGTGAGAGAGAGAGAGACAGACAGATAGAATAAAAATCAGGGCCCTGCAAGAAGAGATGGAAGACCCTGAAGTGGCAAAGAGATTGGATAACTCAAAAGAGTAAATGAATACAGTATCATTCTAGTCCCTGCAAAGCAAAAAAAAAGCAGTCACGGGAAATTGCCATCCAATTTTTCTGTATTTTATACTCGGCAAAATTTTGGAGCCAATAATCAGGGAATTAAAATGAGTATTTGAAGATAATTCATTAATGTGGTAAAGAGGTCTAGAGATATCATCAGCTCCCAAGAGATCATGTCACACAAACCCTCTAGGTTTCTTTGAACAATCCAAAAGAAGTACACAGGAAATTTAGTGTGTATCATTCATTTAGAATTTAGCAAAATGTTTCACATGGTCACTTACGAAATTTTGCTCAAGTAAATTGATACGACTTGGAAAGACAGCTCAGAAATCCAATCACACAGATGTGATTAACAACGTATTATAAAATTGGCAAGAGTTTTCAGGGGGTTCCAACAAAGTAATTTCTCTATCTGATATTGTTTCATGTCATTGGAAATGATATGGAGAATGAGGGAAGTGGCACGTTCATCAAATTTACAGAGGATATGACCTACACACCTACATCAATATAGTGAACTCTGAATTACTATGTGTTTTTAATGAAACTAACATAACAAAAACAAACAAACAATCTCATAGCCTTGTTTTGTATGAACTTTCCTCTCTCTCTCCCCTTTCTGCCCATCCCTTTCTGCCATCTGAATTGTAAGCTCTATCTGTTTAGGTACTTATAAGGCCTTCATCACATTAGAGTCTAAATACCTCAGAAGCATTAAGGAGTTTACCTTCACAAGAACACTGCAATGCAGGAAAGTATTGTTTATTCGCCCATTTTACAGGCGAGACACTGAAACTGAGATTCAGTGACTTGACCAAGGTCACACAGGATGTCTGTGACACAGCAAGGAATCCAAGTCTCCTGAGTCCTAGCCAAGGACTTGGTTTATGTAAAATGCCATGCACATCCTACACTCTGTACAAATGATAAATTATTATTTTTAAAAACGAAAGACAATTTTTGATATAGTGCATAAAAATGCATGCCCTACTGTACTCTGAGTACCTCTACTGTAACAATATGTCCACAGTGGTGTCTGAAAGGGATGATTTTTAGGCTTCAATCCGCACTCCAAGAGCAAAGCCTGAGGACACAGGCTTTGCACAGGCGTTCAACATAGGGGTTAAGAGGACAGAATACGCCCTACCAGCTGTAAGCTCTAAAATAGCTTGCCTAAATACCTTTGAGAATCTGGGTATGAGCCATTTCCTCCTTCTTGTGCCCCATATTGGAAACTAACAATAATGTGGGTTGGGAGTGCAAGCCCTAGAGACCCTAAACTGTTTGAGAAGGGGATGCAGAGTGAGGACCTTTTGGAAAAGCCCTACTGCTTTGAATAGAATATAATAACCTTTCTAGACTTGTCTCTCTGCTGGAATTCTATGGGATGGTTAAAAAACACTACAGAAAAGATACCATTTGCTATTAAACTTTATAAGTTTAATTAAGCTTTCTGTGCCCTTTCTGTGCCCCCCTAAACCTTCATAGGAGTTGGCCACTACCCAGCCTATAAAAGAAACATTAAGAAAATTACAAAATGTACCAATATAAAGTTTCCTTCTTGCCACCTGAAATAAAGTTAAAAGGGGAAATTTAAAAGGAGAGAGAAAGAAAACAATCTGTTATGTCAACAATATTGTTTATCTTTACTACAGCTAAAATTAGTAAAGAATTTCTAAATAATAAAAAAACTGGAGGCAAATGAAAAGTCAATGAGCAACAATTATTTACTCTCTGTAGTTTTATTACTATTCATCTTTACCTCTCAAGTGTCATGCTCAATTACTAGGTCTGGAAGTGATAATTATTTCCCCATTGCAGAAGCACACTGATTTACATATTTATCAAGGGGAAACTGGATGGCTCTGAGCTTATCACTGAATCATTTGCATATTTAGAACTTAGAATTTACAAATGACATGGATGTCTTGGTCCTAATTATTGTACTTGTGTGTGTATTTACACAACAGTTTTGCTCAGTGGGTGTTATACTAGCAGTATTGCAACCCCAAGTGTTAAAAAATCATGAGATTGTCTTAAAAATCACAATTTAATAAAACCAACAATTATATATTGGGTCTTTTTATTTGCATTGCAATTTTTAAATATTCCTCTGCAATCATGAGGGCTAGAAACTTACTTTGTTTTTAAAATAAATGTGGAGAGTCTCTCAACTCTAGGAGCTGGAGCTTTAAGACAAACACCCAGATATCATGTAACTAACAATAAAATCTTGAGAGTTGGCAAGGCTGTAACAGATCGATGCACTAAATGCAGGAGCAACTTTTTTTTCCTATCAAAATCAGCATGGGCAGATACAATTCTTCCCAATTCAAGTTTAGCTTGTAGATGCTGGAGTTAGACATTTCAACATTTATTTTTTTTATGAAAATTGTGGAGGGGAATCCCTTAGAACCTTGTTCTGAATCCCTGTGACCTCAAAGCATCCTCTGATTTCAGTGGAAACTTTTAGAACATCTGCATTACAGATGGTATTTTTTAAGAAAAAATATTTAATTAAAAAAAAATAAAAGAATCTGTACTAAATTCTTGGTGAGCCATGCTCCCTCCACATCCACAAGCACAGGTGATCCTGTGTTAACGGGAAGGGACAGCTAACTCTTCACATCTTGATCGTAACCACATGGAACCTTCTCTGCAAGGTTTGCTTTCCTTAGAGTTGGAGAAGACATGGTGGGGACAGGTTAGGAGCATGAAGGCAGCCCATAAGAGCAGGGTGTATTTTGAAGTGTGGAAAAGCATGTGAATTAGAGCTGGTCAGATGTTTCTGATTTTGATTTTTTGGTGAACATTTTTATTGGAGGTTCATTTTATTTTGTTTTCTGGATAGCTAAAAACGTTTGAAAGAACAGTGAAACCGGTTGTAAAACATTTGAAAGTTTTTTAAAAAAACATTTATTTACTTGTTTGTCTTGACCAGCTCTAATATAGCTATACAAGATCATTTAACTGACTAAATCAAGAGAAAAACAAACAAACAAACACGTAGCATGGAGTGCTTTACCATTAATATTATTTGGGTTTGTTTTTAAAACAGTGTCTCAGACTAAGGCTGTGATCCTGCAAACACTTGCATTGCATACATGCTTAACTTTACAAGGTAGTATCTGCAGAATTGGGGCCTTATATGTTATATAGCTAACCCTACTAAGAGAGAGATTGTGGCTGGCCCTGGGCAAGAGTCCCAAGGACGAAATGGAATAAGGAAATTCTCCATGCTCTCAGTCTTTGTGCCCATGAGGTAGGAGAGGTCTCTTTTAAGTGGGCAAGGTGGAGTAATGGCCCTGTCCCATCTGCATCAGGCTTCCACACCTAGAGAAGCAAATATTTCCCTTTTCAAATAGTGTAGCAGTAGTAGCACAGGTAATGACAGAGATGTCAAGGAATAATATGGCTTCTTTACAGTTTTTCCTAGAATATACATAAATAGATAATGCAAGTATTGTAACTGTAGTTATATTTCCATTTGCTTTATCTGTGTGTGTGTGTTTCTTTTATGATTCATTTTCTATATGCCAGTTATATTCAATATTGCAATATGCTTGTTCCTCCAGTGGAATTTACGTAATACAAAATCAACAGTAATAGGAATCTATTTTCAGTTCACTGTGCATTTTAATTGTTGTTTGATGGATTCTTTTTTGCCATTCTTTTATGCCCACTGTCTGCTTTGCTCTCTCTTCTGTTGTGTGTGGAATGGCTTGTTGCTCTTTGTTAGGATAAGAAGTTTCTATTATTGCAGGATTTTTTTTGTTTGTTTGCTTGCTTTTGGCCCTGATCATCCATCAACTTATTCCATGGTGTAGGAAGGCGCTGTGGTCTCCCCCGGAGCCAGGGAGGGCCCCAGCAACCTGAGCAGACCAACCCCGGCCCAGCAGACAAATCTGCCCGGCAACAGAGGGACTGGGCTGTGATAGGACCACCCGGCCAGCCCAACCAGCGGTGGCGGGGCGGAGCCCCTACAGGAAGGGGCGGTATAAAGGACAGGCCCCAAAGCTCAGTCTGGGGGAGATTGCTGCTGGAGACAGATGTGCTGCCCTGCCAGCAGAGGCCTAGGCCAGAGCAGAGCCTCCGACAACCCCTGGCCCAACCTGGACCTGGATACTGGGTGAGGCCTTCAAGGAGCTGGACCAGGCAACCTAGCCAGAGAGACTGGGCCGAGGTACCTGAACTCCGGGACTGGACTGAGCCACCGGAGCCCTGGGATTGGGCAGAGCCCCTGGAGCAACCCGGGTGGAACATACCCCCTGAGGCAAGATGGGACCTTGAGGAGCTGCTGGCCGCCTAGCCCCCTGACCTGGGATAGGACCTGGATGAGCTGCTGGCAGCTGAGCCATTCCCTGCGGCCAGTGACCTAGAGGACCTGCTCCTCGAAGAGGAGATCCCTGCCCATGGATGAGGAGGGACTGGTGGGCCTACCCTGGATGGAGTGCCCCAGTGACCCTGAGGAGGCAGGTACCTGGGGATACAGGGAGGAAGTAGCCCAGGGACAGTCATAGACAATGGCTGAATCTGAGGCCCCGGTGGTATGTTGCGGCGGGAGCCCTGCTGACACAGTGGCAAACACCTTTGCCACTGCCAGGGCCCTGGGCTGGGATGCAATGGAGATGGGTGGGCCTGGTTCCCCCGCCTTTCCTAGCCACCCCGGGAAAGCCTCCTCCTCCCTATCACTCCTGAAAGAAGGAACCCACTGCTTGCTTGCTCGCCCTGCCTGATGGTCAGAGCGATAGACTGCTTGCTTTCTCGCCCACTGGCCCACAAGAGAGCTAACAGTTCCCCTTGGTTTTGGAAGGTGCTGTGGCCTCCCCCGGAGCCAGAACCCAAGGGAGGGCCCCAGCGACAGGGCTGGAAAGGACAGTCTGCCACACATGGACAGAGACTCCTGCTCCCTCATGGACTCCAGTTGACTTTAATGGGGGTGCCTGTGAGTGTAGGGATCTACCTGTGGAAAAGTTTGCACAATTGGGGCCTAAGACAAGAAGTTCTGAGATCCTGTCAGGAGCCTGGATTAATTGTGGCACAGGTGAGGAGAGAAAGGAGGGGATAAGGACAGGTGAGATTTGTGTTTCTTCTCTGAGAGGTGTCCCATTACATCAGCAATGTTTTTTTAATGGGGCTATAGTGCATAAATAGCCTTTCTGTGGATTTAAATTAGACTAATAGAAATAAAAGATTAGCAATATGGAATATGCTTAGGAATTGAGCATATTCTACTCTTAACAGTCCTTTTTGGGGAGTAGCAAGCAAGGAGTGGCAATGTTCCCAGGCACCATGTCTACTGTATTGTACTCTGTTTAGGTGATAAGTGTCTATCTGTATTTCCAGTTTCAAAAGCCTTTGTCTTAGCCTATCTTAATCTCAACTAGGCTAAAGATCTAACATGTGACAGAGTCTGCACCTGGCTGGTCAAGAAGACTGGGACTAGGACAGAGAGAGAGATATGGGTTTCAGTTGAAGAGCCCTGAGGGGCAAACTAGGACTAGCTGGGCAAGAAGATGGACTGGGATGAGAAGACTGAGGATTTGAGAGTGGCTAGGTGAGGAGAACGGGACTGAACAGAGGAGCCTGGGACAGGGAAAAGACAGGATGGAGGCAGGGACAAGTTGGGGCACTGGGAGAACAGGGGTCAAGCTTGGGGGGAATGAACTCATTAAAGCATACTCCCCTCAAGAGCCTCGAATGGAACACAATATCCCTGACTCTCATCATTCTTTTTCTGTCAACAAATATCTGTGAAATTGGTATATAAGATTTACAAGAAGGATTAAATAATATATAGACATATCTAGTACACCTTTACAAATATATATGAGTAAATAATACCACATGTTTTCCATTAATATTTGCTCAAATTTAAAATGAAACTTGCTTCAGCTGTTTCCATATCCTGTTTTTATGTTCACTTTCCCCAATCATTTGAGCAAACAGTACATTTTATGCTCAAACACTCAACTATTCTCATTGGAAGTGGTATGTTTTACCTGGAGTGGAATGCTGCTTGACACCTCAGGATGAAAAATTCCCTAATATGCATCACTAGAACCCTGGCACTGAACAATTAAGTGAGCCAGACAAGAGTCCATCTACATCCTTCACAAGTATGGATCATGCTGTCAAATATTATAGTGATGACATTAAATAAAAGATCATTAACTGCATTTTTTTTATAAACTGGGATTTGAGGCGTAATTTCAAACACTCTTTTGAATGCATTCGTTTTAAAATAATCAAGCCATTTAATTCTGTTAACACTCACCTTTATTTCCTCAGCCTAATATTGAGTTTTGGTTCATTAATCTAGTTGACCTAGATTTCCCTCTCTCCATACCCTAATTCTGTGGTCCCTCTAAGACCTTATGAAAAACAATCTGATGAGGACATTTTGAATTGTAGGACATATAGGACAGTCATAAGAACGGCCATACTGGGTGAGGCCAAAGGTACATCTAGGCCAGTATCCTATCTTCCGACAGTGGCCAATTCCAGGTGCTTCAGAAGGAATGAACAGGTAGTCATCAAGTCATAAAGAAGATTCAGTTAAAGAGTAGTGCTAATTATTTTGATCTGACACATAGACTAGGAATTCTATTGGAGTATTAGAGGAAAACAAGATAATAAAATATATCACTAGATGGCTAGTGCCAGTGAAAATTGTTGATGAGATGTTCACTCATGACAGTTAGTGCTATTGAAGTTCATACACATGGTGGTCTTCATTAGGGCATTTATGTCTCTGAAGCTTGCCTAGGCAACATTCATTTATCAAGCATATATTATCAAGAACAATCCTCTATGGTTTTATCCCTATTAGGTATTTAGAACTGCTAAAAATCATGCATATGTCTACCTCTATATGATGGCTATCATCACTGAATGTCATTCATGGAGCTGTCCTCATTAGGTAATCACTCATAAAGTAGTTCCCACTCAGTGCCTGATGCCAACACAGATCATTCACAGAGCAAATTGATTATCTCATAAATATTAGCTACGCTTATAGTTTTTTTTGTTTTGGATTAATAGAGACTTCACATACTGCTTCAGTTTGTCCCAGGTTAAGTTAGTGTTGCCTTTTAATGCCACATAGACAAACAACACAGCTGAGTTCTGCAATGATAGTAAGAAATATGAGCACTAATTGTGCTTGAATTATGCACAGAGAAAAACTGAAATAAGAAACGAGCTGCATAATGTCCTCGTCTCTCTTAGTTTTTACATTTGTCAGGCCAGAATGGTCCACTATAATCTAGTCTAACCTCCTGCATAACACAGGCTACAAAATTTCACCTAGTTCCTGTAGTGCAGGGAAGTAGTCTTCCTTGCTATACAGGTGAACAAACTTCAAGAGTAATAACTTGTGATTGAACTTGAGCGTAAAGTGGAGATCTCTGTGGAGCACAGATCTCTGTGCGGATTTATGTTGTATTAATTTCCTGTATTTCAGTTTTAGTTTCCTTCATTTCAATCTACATGAAAATATGTGGTAACTTAGACAGTAACTGACTGACTGCATTCAAAAGCACTTATCACCATGGTACATGACTATTGTACACGGGTTGCAGAAAAGAATGGTATTTTTCCAGAAAGGACAATCAGTTCTTTTCTCACACTCCTTAATGTAGTTGTTGACTAGTTGTATATGAACACTATAATGACCAGAACAACCCACCTAATACTTTCAAGCTGTTGATAGCAATTAGATGAGCTAAAGGAGAAATAAGACCAGTGCTTCTTCAGTCCTCCTTTCAATCAAGCCACTAAAAAAGTGAGAGAGTTACAAACTTAAGGGCCTGATCCTGCTTACACTTACCCATGGCTACATCTACATCACTGGCAGTGGCAAGTAATGTGTAGCTCCAAACTGCAATGAAAAATACACCACACCTAGACTGTGATGTTTAGCTACACGTGTCAGTGAAAGGGTCTGGCAGAGGGAGGTCTTTCCTTGCTCCCTCTCCCCGCCACAGTCTTTCCCCGCTGCCAGAGTCTTTCTCTGCTGTATAGAAATACTCCAGCAATGGGGAATGCCAGAGTTTTTCCCCATGACTGGAGTCTTTCCCTGAAGCAGGAGAGCTGCTGGAGTCTTTTCCTGTGCAGCGTAGATGAGACGGCACCTCATGGGTGAGTAGAGAGAAGTGTAAGGTATGTACTCGAGTACATACCCACACTCTTCAGACACATCGTTACTTGCTTAAGCCATGCCTTATGGTCTACACTGCTATTTATACCTGCGCTAGGAGGACTACATGTATATGTACACGACACACTGTCAGAGGATGGCTGCAGTGTAGACACACCCATAGTGTGGAACTTTCCACATGTGAGAAGAAATATGGTGTATTAACTAAAATGCTAGCTTGGAACGTGGGGACATTGGTTTAATTCCATGTTCTATGGACATCCTCTATGATAGTGGGCAAATCACTCATCCGCTCTGTGCTTCTATTCCTGGTGAAATGGGGATGATGGCACTTTCCTATTTCTTAGGGATGTTATGAGGATGAATACATTAAAATTGTGAGACGCATTCAAATACTATGGGGATGGAGGCCCTATAAGTACCTAAAATAGCTGGATACTGAGTAGTCCCATTAAACTCAATAAAATCACTCATGTACATGTGTGTTTGCAGGATTAGAGCTTGAAACCTTTGCGTATCTGACAAAAATCTACATATATAAAAACGCTTCAACTCAACCCGAACTATGAAGCTATGACTGGCACCCAGAATATAAATATGTTAGGAAAATGCAAGACTAAAATTGATCCAACAACAGTAGCTATGTAGACTTAATCAAGTGACATTCATTTCTGTTGTTTATTGTATTAGAGAGATTATTTAAAATCAATAATTTTTCAATTACGTTTTAAACATATTTTCTTGAACATTTCAGCTATATCAGTAGTCCCAATCTGTGACCGAGGGGACAAAAGTGGTCCACAGGACCTTTCAAAGTGGCCCACACTCCCTTCCCGCTGGCTGCAGAAGGGAACTGCTGCTGCTGTCTGAGGACCCAGGTGGAGTGCATTGACGCGGGGCTGAAAGATGGTGCAGGCTTCTTGCTTCAGCCAAGGGGAGGGAAGATCAAAGCTCCCCTCCCCCTGGCTGTAGCAAGGAGCATGGCAAAGCGCTCCACCTGGGACCCTAGGCACTGGTAGCCCTGTTGGAGCCAGAGAGAGAGAGGAGCACTGATCCTCTGTTCCCCTGGCTGCAGAAGGAAGCCACTGCCTAAGGACCCAAGTGGCACGCAGGGTTCCCTGCTGCAGCCAGGGGGACAGGAGATCCTTCTCGCTGAAGTCCTTCCCATTGGCTGAAGTGTGGGGAGAGGGGGAGAAAGAGAGGGGAGCTGCTGGCAGAGACTGGTGGCCCTTCAGTTATAAAAATATTTGTGGACCTCAGGCCAAAAAGGTTGGGAATCACTGATCTATATTGTATAGCTATTAAAAGGACTACACTAAAATGGAGTGAATCAAATAGTAATGCATGCATACAGCATACAGTACCTCTGGTCATAAGAAAGTTTAGAAAGTAAACCTCAAAAGGTATTTAGGAAATCAATGGGAGTTAGGCATCTAAATACCTTTGAGGAGCTGGGCATTAGTGATTAATCAAATAATTTGCCTTCAAATCAGCATGAAGATTCTTCTGTGCCTTGCAATACATTAAGACCCCAACCCTACAAACACTTTAGCTTTAAGGTTGTGATCAGTCCGTTTGATTTCTGAGGGACTACACATGTGCTTTATCTTAAACATATACATAAGTGTTTGTAGGATTGTGGGTGAGATTTTTGTTAGGTGCCCAACTCCCATTGAAAGTCAATAGGTTTTGAGTGTCTAACTTCCTTAGGCTCCTTTGAAACTCTCAGCCTATCTTAATACACTACACTTAATCTATGCACACTGAAGGTGAAATCTTGGCCTTAGTGAAGTCCATGGAAGTTTTGTCAATGATTTCATATTGGCCAGGTTTTTCCCCTATGAATTCAACCAGAGGAACTGAAGTACAGAGATTTCTTTTGAAATTCTTCTTTAATTATTATAATTTTATTTTTAAACCCAACATTGTTATGTGTGCTGAACAGCAGACTAATATGTTCCTGCACAAGGTCATTCATCAAGACATAAATATACAAAGCAGGTACATGGATATAGTAGAAAGCAACTTATGTTAGGAGACACTTGGACATTTATTTTCAGAGCCTGGAAGCTATATGTCTTATAAAGCATTAAGAAAATATATGAAAGAGACATAACAAATTATCTCTTAAGATATTTTAAGTAGATGGTCATCCAGCCGTGACCTTAAATCTAGGATTAAAATCAGATACAATTCACAAGAGCATTATTGATAGGCAGGGATATTATTGGACCTAAATGTCAATTCTTGTTTTTGTTGTTGTTCTTAATGCAATCCACATCCACAGTTTAAGACTATAACTTACATTAGGGTTTACTGAGCCTTTCCAATAAAATGTTCTTTCTCAACAAAAACACCTTGACATAGAAATATGAGCACATTTATAATCACATAACATTTTATTAAGCAAACTAGCTCTGTTCTAGTTTCAAGAACTTGTCTCTGTCCCTATATATTTTCCTGGACTGTCAAGTTTTATTTATCTAAATAACACTTTGACCAGTGCATGCAATGCATTGTGCCACTCAAGAAATTTTATGTAATGTATTCTTAAATCTATTATGGTTTATTGGATCTTTACAATGTCTGACTCATGTAATAACTGTGCCAAAAAGAAATAAAATGTCTTTTAAAAGAGAGATGGTCTCTCGGGTATGGGGTGGTTCCAGTTCACTTACACTAGGGCCTTAGTAAAAGGCTAACTATGTCTGTACACTTCTTAGTTTGAGTGAGAACTTATGGGCATATTTTGCCTTTAATGATACCTCTTCAACTCCGGTGAGTAGGTGTAATTTGGAGCAGAATTTGACCCTGGGCGATTTTTGATTTTTCATGTTGAGAGCCACTCATAGGCTATTTGGAGGTTAATTAAGACCTTATTTCATGGGAGTTTCATTGGTGTATAATAGACCTATTAACTACACAGGCATGTCCATTCTGTGGCTAATGTAGGAAAAGTTAAGTATGTTTTGTGTCACTTTCTTTACTGATTTTCCTGTTATAAGATGTGTACATCAGACTAAGTCTAACAGCTCTGTCTTCAGGTTAAACATTCTTTTTCTTTTCCTAAAATTATGGTAAGAATCAAATCAATTTTCTTAGGGATGTCCCCAAGAACATGGAGAATCTATAGGTAGGATATTTATTGACACTTTGGAAGCTCTGAAGCCAACTAATGACAGAGGACGTATGTAACCCACTGGTCAATGTAAGTGACATGTTTCTGTGCCTGACTCTGAGAGGATGTGAGACTTTTGAAGCTACTGAGTCTGGCTCTGAAGCTCAAGCTGTCAAGACTCATGCTTTCATCTCTGGAGACATCTGACTGGATCACCAGCTTGTCAGTCAAGATGGCATCCAATCCAGAATTGGCTTCAAAATGCACATGCACAACTCTTACGATGTTCTGGGGAATTGTACTTGCATAGGAAAAAGCAATATTTGGTTATGTATGTTAATTCAGGCATTCACGACCAACTGTATTTTCTTCAATTTTATTATATCTAATAATTATTTAAAATGCACAATTTACACTCACATAGCTTTCACTTTTCACATGGGAGTCTAAAAGCAAAAACATTTTTTTTACTATTAATCAGTGGTGTAATAAAAATAGCTTTATCGGAAAACAAAGTAACAATTTACTCATCTGTAAGGGTAGGAATCTTGTGTTAGTCAATTTCCCATATGTGTGTTCCAGGCACAAAGTCAGCTCTTGCCTTTTTCTAAAGATAAAATAATATAAACAATATGGAATTCAAACAGTGAGCTCTCTACAGGAAATAAAAGTGTCAGAAAGTCTCACATTACATTACAATGTTGCATTATTTTAGTAAACAATTTCCAAATATTATATATTAATACAATACATTTATGTTCACCACTAAATAATCACAAGTAAACATTGGCAGAAAAATACCTTATTTTATTCTTTAAGTATTTTCTCTGTATCACACACCAGATACTTGTGAATATCTCTAAATAATATTAACCTATACCTGTTTTTCACTACAATGCATATCAGTCAAGTAAAGGCCTGGCCATAATCTATCATCCTAAGGCAGAATGGAAGTGTGTAAAGTCACAAAAGAGACTGCCAAGTTTTAAAGCATAGGGATGTATAAAATCTAGAAGCATACAAAGTAAGCAAGAGGACTGGTTCTTTGCAGAGAGAGAGAGGCTGCATTTGGTGGCCTTGTGACAGAAAACCACAGTATTTTAGGATCTGGAGCCCAAATCCATGTGTTAGAAATTTCCTTCCTAGGATAAAAGTCTGATTTTACAATTATGCTAATGAAGGAATGATTTACATTTGCCATGTATTAAATTACCTATCTTTATTGTTTTTACTTCCTTCAAGGCAGCCAGATCTTAAATAGATCTTGTCAGCCTACCATCTGCTTCCTATGGCAGCCAAGGGGCAGACACATTTATAACTAAAGCAGTGAAGCCATAAACTTACATATCTTCAACTATTTAAAAAAAAAAAACTCTGCTAAAAACCCTTCAAAAGGAAATCTTGTTAATTACGAATCAATGAAGTTACATTAGAGATTAATTTGACCCAGGGGGTCAGTGTTGGAATATATCCAAGGCAGGTGGGTCAGATAGATGTAATTGGAATAGGCTCAGTGAAGGAACTTTCACCAGCTGTGTGCATATATGTGTAGAGAGAGTTGGTTATGGATATTATTTGGGAGCACTTGATAAGGTCAGCAGAAAAGAGAAGGCAGGGGTACATTTATTGTTTGGAGGGGAACGCAAATCAATAATAACTAATGCATTGATCATGCAAATATGTATGTGATTATCTTTGGCCACGTGAGTAGTTCCACTGACTGCAGTATAACTATTCACATTACATGCATGAGTGATTACAGGACTGAGCAATAAATGAGAAAGTGGACATGGAGCACCTTGAAAGGTAAAACAGGTCCCCAAATAAAGTATGCATTTGTTTTCATTTAAAGTTAGAAGTATAGTAGAGTTGTACAATATCACCTGCTTTCTTTTTGCAAAATGTTCATGGAAAAAGCAGAGATTTTTCTGTCACCTTACAAAACAATTGTGAATTTTGATGCACTATGAAATTCAATTATCCTTTTTTATTATTTCCACAAAATGTGCATTAATTTCTCAGTAATTTACACTTTCTATAAAAAAGCAGTTATTTATTATTTAGAATCATGTTTAGTATAAACATCAAGAGTTCTGTGTCACTTTAAAGACTAACAAATTTAATTTTAGCAGGCATAAGCTTTCGTGAGGCTCAGCTCACTTTGTCAGATGCAGAGGTAGAAATGAGAAACATAGGATCATCATATAAATATACAAGTGCATAGAGAACAATGGCGGATGTGGATGAAAGCCGGGTATTTTAGGTCTAATGACAGTCATTGAGTAGGAGGTGAGAATGGGTGAGCAAAGCAATTTACCTCTTGTAATGAGAGAGCCATTCCAAATCTCTGTTTAAACCCAGTTTGAATGTGTCAGAATGTGGCCCCATTGTGCTAAGCAAAATACAAACACAGACTACTAGACAGTAGCTGCCCTAGAGAGCTCGCTTGGAAACTTTCCTCTAGCGAAGTTACCTGCTGGAATCACTATTCTACCTACTGGATAGATATAGATACTAAAGACTCACAGTGGCTTCAATGGGAGTCAAATAGGCCTACATTATAGAAGATCCAGGGGGCTAATCAGAGTTTTAAAGGAGAGGGTCAGATTGAGATACAGAGTCAGATCCCTGTATGAATTTTAATCATAGAACCACAAATATGTAGGACTGGAAGGGACCTTAAGAGGTCATCTAGTCCGTCCCACCACACTAAGACAGAACCAAGTATACACAGGACATCCCTGACAGGTGTTTTTCTAACCTAGTGGTTGTCAAGCCACAGCCCAATCAGCACACAGCTGTGGCCCATGTGACATCCTCAAGGCCATACAGGTAGTGTATATAATTATTGTGTGGATGCAGCCCATATAACACTTAGAGAGCTGCATATGCAGCCCACAATGGTAAATAGATTAAGAACCACTGGTCTAACCTGTTCTTTAGATGAGAATTCACAACCTTCGTTGGCAACCTCCTCCAGTGCTTAACTATTCATATAGCTAGAAATTTCTTTCTTAAATCTCTCTTGCTGCAGATTCAGTTGATTAGTTCTTGTCCTGCCTTCAATGGACATGGATATGAATTGCTCATTGTGACATAGGCCCATTGGTGCCAGCTGGCAAAGGGCTCACTACTCTGTGTCAGCAATTCCTAACAGGCCAGACAAACTCATGCTACCTAACACATTGCTGTTATAATGTTTATCTATAAAGAATGCCATGTGAGGTCTTAAATGAAAGTCAACATCATGCTGGTTATTAATATTATGGCGAGATGTATGGACAGGTGATATTTAAGGAGTTGTGTATGTACTAAAAATAGGTATTAAATTATGTAACCATGCAGAGTTGAAAAACTGGATTTCTGCCAGACAAGGCATTCACTATCCCTGTCGCTGATGTATATTAAGCATTGTCAGGAAAACATAATGGAAGCTATGTTTGCATTCCAAGTCAACATGAGGATGTAAAGTCGGTATTGGAAGACCCTGGAGATAAAAACCACAGGGGATGTTCTTGTCTTTGGGTTGCAAAGGACAATGAACTTTGGGGTACAAGATGAAGGCAAAAGGACCCCTGTTTTATCCTGCACTTAAAGAGTAATTGGGCAGCGTGATTACATTAATGAAAATGGGATCTCAGTCAGGGTTTGGTTGAAAGCACCGTAAAGGACATTTGACTTTAGACAAGGGCTTGCCTGCTCATATTAAGTTTAGACTCTAACTTTCTTTGTTTTTATTTGCAACCTGTTGTTCTTCTTATCCTTGCTCACTATCGCTTAAATCTTCACCTTTGTTAATAAATGTTATTTATTTTCACTGTAAATAGATTACAGTGCTGTGTTGTCATAAAGGACCTGATCCTGAGGTGTACAAATCAAGCTGTGTGTTCACTTTCCGTTCAGGAACCACTTATCTAGTAATTTCTGGGAGTGGCCAGTGACAGGGGCTGGACACTACAAGGATACTCTTCTGAGGAGTATGGGGTACACCCGGTGTTAATGTGCAAGGCAAAGTAGGAGTGAGCAGAGCTCTGAGGAGATTGTTTGGGTGGCTAGCAAACTGGAGTGGCAGGAAGCTGACACCCAGTTTAGCCCCAGCAAGTCTCTCTCTCACTGAGGCAGGGCATTATCATGGTGACTCACAGTTCAGGGCACCCTGAGAAAGTGTCACAATCACCATTCCCTTTCTAATAGTCTTTAACTTTTTTTGAAAAAAATTTTGAGGCCCCTCCTCAGCCTTCTTTTCTCAAGGCTAACCATGCCCACTTTTTTTAATCTTTCCTCATAGGTCAGGTTTTCTAAATCTGTTATAATTTTTGTTGCTCTCCTCTGGATTCTCTCCAATTTGTCCACATATTTCTTAAAGTGTGGTGCCCAAAACTGGACACAGTACTTCAGTTGAGGCCAACCGTGTGAAGTAAAGCAGAAAAATTATCTCACGTCCAAAATACGACACTCCTGCTAATAAAGCCCAGAAAGATGTAAGCCCTTTTTGCAACTACATCACATTGTTGGCTAATGTTGACTTTCTGATGCACTATAACACCCATATCCTTTTCATCAGTACTACCACTGAGCCACTTATTCCCCATTTTGTATTTGTGCATTTGATTTTTCCTTCCTAAAGCAAGACCTTTGCACTTGTCTGTATTGAATTTCATCTTGTTGATTCCAGACCAATTCACCAATTTATCAAAATAATTTTGAATTCTAATCCTGTCCTCCAAAATGCTTGTAATCCCTCTCAATTTGGTGTCATTTGAAAGTGTTATAATCGTATTCTCCATTCCATTATCCAAATTAATTAATGAAAATATTGAATATTTTTAGACCCTGCAAGGACCCCACTAGACACATCTCCCTCCCCCACAACTCCTGTTTCACAGCAAACCATTGATATCTACTCTTTGAGTACATTTTTTTCATACAGTTGTGCACCCATTTTATAGTAATATCATGTAGACCACATTAATAGTGCCATGAAGATTTATACCTGCTGAGGATCTGGCCTGCAATTTGTCATTATTTATGTATCACACAATGTTACAAACTAATCATCTGATGAGGGAATTGTGGTGTGAAATCCTGGCCAATGGGAGTGATGTCATTGACTTTATTAGGGTAAGATTTTGCCGATTAATCTACTCTAGTATCTCTCTACCAGTTAGCAGAAATAATCTATTGCTTTATCTTTTGCAGTCATTTATAGATTAAAATAGAACTTTTACTAAGATAAGACCTTGCCATGGTAATAATGACATCAGCAAGAAGAAGCTTTTTTTTTTTTTTTTTTTTAATTTAAATGCACAGTTAACAGGCTTTTTATACAGTAGAGGATTTATGGAGTAATTAGCTCTTGACATTAGGAAACATCTAGAAAAATAATATGCCATCTCCCTGAAGATCTTTATGTGATTCAACTATACTTCACCTTGTCCTATATTTTGAATCACAGAAACACTCACTTGTTCTCAAATGCCGAGCTTCTTGGAGAAATGATGATTCTGAGCAGCTGATGATTTGATCCTGGCAGTTTTGACATTGGAAAAAAGACATATAGCTAGTGGTTTATCAATTGTATGAGATGTTTTTTGAATAGCTTAAAGGAATACTAGTTAAATATATATAAAAAGGAAGTTCTTACCACTGTCTAAAGTCAAATCTTGGCACTGTTGCCAACCCCAAACATTTAAAAATCATCAGTGAGGCCCAAAGGATCATGAAATTGGCTTAAAATTCATGCTTTTTAAAAATACATAATACATTTTGGTTTCTTTTGGGCCAAGTTTGCCTGACACTTATCTTGATGGCATTTCTCTATTTGACTGTCTATCTGTATATAACATCATAAATTTTGCATGCTGCATCTGATCAATTCCAAAATGTCAGGGAATGTTCTAGGCATCAAGGGCCAAAGCCCTATTGATTTTCGGGGAAGTTGGATAAACTGAATGGGACACATGCAACCTCTGATATATGTTTAGCATGGCCACAGCTACAAGCACCCTGCAATTGTCTATAGATCAAACTGGTTGATGGCACCCATTAACATTGTCCAGCATAACAATATCTCCATCTCATCTCTGTTCATCCTCCCAATCGAGTTTAAGATGATGACACCCTGAATGATTTATAAATAATAAAACAGACAAATAATAATAATGGTGTAGAGGGATTGACAGGACATGGGGGGAATGAGGTCATGCACACAGCTCCTGGTATGGGGGCAAAATGAGAAACCCTAGTTTGTGGGGAGGAGAGAATGGGAGGCACATAGAATCCCTGGTGGGGGAAAATGGGAGAGGACAAGAGGGGAGAAAGACAGAGACCTTAATGTGGAGGGTAGAAGGAAATGCGGGGGGCAGACAGAGGACACTGGCATAGAGAGATGGAGGACTGGGGTGCACATAGAGCCCCTGGAAGGGGAAAATTGGGGGAGGATATGAGGGGAGGAAGACACAGAGACCTTAGTGTAGAGGAAAGAGGGAAAAATGGGAGGGCAGAGAGGGGACCCTGGCACCAGGTGGAGAAAGGAGGACCTTAGCATAGGGAGATGGAGGAGTGGGGTGCACATAGAGCCCCTGGAGGGGGAAAATTGGGGAACCCTGATATGGGTGAAATGGGGCATGGAACAGCACACAGAGTCCCTGCCATTAGCAGGGATCCCAGGAGTGGAGAGAGAGAGGAATGGGGGGCACATATAAAACTGGTGGGGGAGATTAGTAGACTTTGGTATGGGGTGAGGGCAACACACAGAATACCTAGGATAGGAGTCAGTGAGAATGGGCATGCACACAAAGACACCTTCATGGGGGTAGACGAGAGAACCCTGGTATGGGAGGAAAAGGGAATGGGGTACACACAGAATGTCTACCAGAGGGGATATTGGGGGAGTCCTTGTGATAGAGAAGGATGTAGGGGGCATGGAGGAATGAAAGGAGACCCTGTGTGTGTAATAAATTTGGTTAACAAGCACATCAGCTACTTATTGTTAAATGAAAGCTCATATTCTGATGTAATCTCCTGACCCCCATGGGATGGGACCCTAGGTATGGGTGTACAGTGTGTGTGCTGTAATCTGATTTTGCCTAGATTTGAAGAACAAAACCCATGTGATGGATTCTTCTCTTCCTATCCCCCATGAAGATCCTTAGTGTACAGCATAGCCATTCAGAGTACTTGTTGTGGTCCAGAACTTCATCCAACAAAGTCTTACATGCCTCTTCTTTTGGAGTCTAAATTTAATTAATACACATAAAACATATATAAGAAAATGAATAGTAACTCATTGTTCAAAAAGTCAAGAAACAAATTATTTGGTAGGGAGAGAGCAATACTAGCAAATGTAAGAAGAGAGAGATGGGTCTGTAAAATGCATGGATGGAGAATATATTTTAAATGGAAAAATATTGTCTGCACAAATTCTAAATATGCTAATAATAGGGAAGGCTCTTCAGACAGGAAGTGATTCATTTCCAGACTGCTGCCTCAATTAAGTGCTGAGTTCAGCTGTGTGGCCTTCATCTTCCCCATGTTTAACATATACATCAAGTAGTTAAATGGCTTATTAAATGCACATTTTTAGCATATACACTTAGATTCTGTATTGAAAAGATGACAATCTGTCAGTGTGCTAAAGAGAAATAATGCCTTGAAAAACTGGCCAGATGGAAAGGAATTAGGTGAAAATTCTGTGTTCACTGTGGCTGCTTGTGGAATTAAAATGGTTCAGAATCATTTGTGTCCAGATAAATCACTCCAGGTAGATCTAAAGGAAAAATGACCAGGCCTCTGAATTCTTTTAGGTGGAACTCTTTACTTTGCTTCTTCTGCTGATAGAGGATCATTTTTACAGAGATTATAAAATAGATATCTTGTTGGGTTTCATTTTGGTGGAGAACATTCTGGCCATCTCTGCCTGGGAAGGTTCCCATACTACATGAGACATAGTACGTACTATAATCTTTCACTGATTGATATTGTGTCTGGGCTAAAGTTAAGTTGCCTGTGCTGAACTCCACATTTCCAAACAGAAAAAAAGAGTTTCTGAACCTTTAAAAGTGCTGTTTGAGATTACAGGCTGTTTTGAAATTTAGTGGGATTTGGGCACCTACAGACATTAGACTCATCTGAAAATCCAAGCCATATTCCTCAGAAGAGCAAATTCAAAATGACAGCTACAAATAGTGTGTAGAGAACATCGTAGGCACCATAATGGGAGTCCCCCTCTAACGGCTTGTCTACACATGAAATTATTCCTGAATCCTGGGTGGTACAAGGCACTCTTATTCTAGAATAAGGCTCTGCATACATGAAGTTAATTATGGGTTGATAACCAGGTATAATTCCTTGTATAGACAAGCTCTTAGCGTTCAGGCAAAGGTCGGTGTTCCTTAGCCTCCATTTAGGGTTGATTTTTGTAACTGAAATAATCACCCACAAATTAGTGGAAAAGGGATATTCATCCTAAGGTTCATAAAACAGAGTAGAACAAACATATTATAATTTAATCTAGATCGCACAGTTTTGGGGGATCTGATTCAAGATTCTTGAATGGGGTTGGCAATACTGAAGTGTCAACCTCATCTGTTTACTCAGACCCTTACTGAGAGAAGTGATGAGATACATTTATTATGTTTACTGCTTTGCTATGGAGCTTCAGACCATTTGCATTTTGACTTTGGTGAAAATCACAATGGACATATTTTAAAAACATAATAAATACATATAATATATTATCAAGTACTTGTTAATATGTTAATAATCAGCAATTGATAATACTTTTGTTATAAATAGTAAATAACATGGTTTTCTTTTAAACTTGCTTTTCTGGGTTTTTTTGTAGGTCTGGGCTACTTGTATTGTTCACATTACATAATGGCACCGTCTTGTGACTGAGAAATCCACTTCACTAGACAGAAAAATTCAACCCAAAACACACTTTTCTCTTGTCATTGGTTTGTTCAGTTATAATTTTGCATTTGTTTTGCTAAACTAGTTGTGGGCGGTGCCTGCATTTGTAGGTAAATAACAGAATAAATCATCTGTGAAAAAAGTCTGTCTCCATTTGTGCAAGTGCAAATATAGCTAATGTACTGTCAGAGATTTTACCTTAGAATATAGATTGCTTAACAGTTGCTTGCAATTGGCAGTGCAATAATATGAAGTAATGAAGATTTACCTCAAGGTCACAGGAGTCTATAAAGTGCGTAAACTACATCTTGCATGGGGATTTGAAAGCACTCAAATTACGAGATAAAACAGATTTCCTAGGAAATCAAGTAATTTAGATGTAAAGTCTCAATTTGATGTCAAAGTAAAATACAGAGGATTGTTACTAGTCAGTACTAGAAGCTCTGTTTATTCTGTTTTCAAATAGACAAGAAATGATTCCTTCAACCAATATGTAAACTGCTTGACCCAGGTCCTTAAAGCTGTTTAGGCTCCTAACTTCACATTACATAATGTAATGTAATTGATATCAGTGGGAGTTAGGTGCCTAAAACCTTTGAGGATCAGGCCCTTCTGGTTGTTTAACCTTTCAAAATAATGACTTCAAAATAATCTACAAACCAGGGCCTAGACCCATTTGTATCCTTTCAGACTCTCTTCACACTCTCCTCCCTGCAAGGTTATGTAGTTCCATCAGACAACTCAGATGCCTGCTGACAATTAGCTTTGTCTGCATCCCTCCACCCAATGAACCCTTAATTAGGCCTAACTTTAGGAGCTTAATTTTAGGCACCTGCTTTTGAAAATTTTGGTCAATGGGAGCAATTGAAGTTCCTACCACATGGATGTTCCATTGCTTGAGATCTTTAAACACTCAAGATATATACTGTATATATGAGGAGACAGAAGAAAATAAAGATAAAGGAGAGATTCCCAACCGCAATTAACAACAGGATCTTTGTCATAAATTGGGTAATGGTCTGTTTCCTCCATATGTATGTAAGTGGTGAGAGCATCTTTGGTAACCCATGGAAAATGACTTGCATATTGTGAGATGGGGCCAATTTGTGTTAGGCTCTTATGCAGGTGTACAAAGGGACAATACAAGTAGCCTTCTCCTGCCTCCATTGACTTGCAAAGCCCACACAGGGGCCAGTCACAGGTGTAGTCTCTGCACTCAGTGGAGCTCAGGAATTGTTCCCATGGTCTGCTCCAAAGGGAATAGGAAAAGGAGCAGAAAGTATGCGGGGCTATAGACTGGGTCAACTGCAACAGGAACATATACTGTCCCCAACAGACCATGTTGCTTCATCCAGGAGTGGGACTTCTCTAAATTAATGTAGGGAGGTGCAGCTCCATTCACCTACTCAGGCATGTTGCTAAATGCCACAAATTGGCTTATAATACCTGGAATTTCAGCAGCTCAGAAACCATTTCAGCCATTATAGGGAAGACACTATTATAAGAAAACAAAAACATCTTTGTTTCCAGGGATCCAGTTCTCAGCACAATTTAAATAAGGCCAATGGGCAAGTATGCCATGATGCAAAATCAACATGAAATTTGAACAGCCAAGACTCAGAATCAATTTGGCCACTCTTATTATTATAATGAAAAGACTAATGAGTTTTTAAGCACTCATCAAAATAAATTACTCCCCTCCAGACGAGCAGGTAAGCAAAATTTTACAAGGCTGATGTATGTTACTTTGGATAGATTAGCATTAGAACACGGATGTGGTAGAAAGATTTTGATTTTATATTTAACCTGTAACCATTAACAGATAGATTGGAGGAGAGATTTTGGAGCTGGATAGGGCAGAAAGAATGATATATCCACTAAATACAGTAATTAAAGCCTGTAATGACTTTTAAAATCTAGTTCTTCCAATTCTTTTTCCTTCATCCAGGCACATGCACCATCTTCATTGTGTTCTAGGAGCAACGCTTTGTTTTGGGTTAATTGTCATTACACATACTGTATACTGCTTCTGAATAGTACTGTATGTCACTCTCATTTGTTCTCTTTCATTTAGAGATGCCTGAAGAAATATGCTAATATCAAGAACGCTTCTATTAGAGTAACATTTGTTTTTCCTCATTGGGAAAACTGTAGAAACACAATCTCAACACTAGGAAGTATGGTTTATTGTCTAAAGCGGGATGCATGCAACACTTAATTTACCTCTATGTATCCACATATTAAACTTGTTTCATGCTTTAATTGTGGATATTTGATAGGTCTAAAATAAAATGACAGAAAATGTGTATTCTAATTCATCCCGGTTTCGAATACACATATCGTTACTTTGAATTTAACTAACAAGTTAATTCCCAAATTCCATAGAAATGTCACAGATTTTATTTTGCTCAAATACTTATTCTTACTTCCTTTTTAGATGTTTGTGTCACTAATTCCTCTATGTTTAAAAATCTACTCTTCATGTTATAAGAGAGATTCTTTGAGAGAGAAAACATAGCTTCTGCTCTTTTTTTCAGAATAAACCATTCCCAGCTCATTGTATTTGCTCTCTTTTTAAACTTGGTTTGTTGTTCTACTTGTTCAACAATGTAATGCTGTAATCCAATTGCTGACACTACCCTTTATCTTTAGACACAAAGCATAAAGCACAAAAGTCAATTATTAAATATGTGCTGTTAAAAATAGCAACGGTGCTTACTACGTTCACTCTTTGGTGTTTCATGAAAAATACTTCTGTCTGCCCCAAAATCATACAATTTTGGGTTTTTTTACATCTGTTGCATCTTAGCCTATGATTCTAACTCCAGGGCTTTGTAAAAAGATAGAAATTTAGCATTGCTACTGAAAAAAAATAAATAAATAAAAGTTCAACACGCAAAGACTTTCAGAGAAGAGAAACTGTTTGAAAATAGACTTAGACAATAATTATTTTGACATCACAAGAAGCTTTCGCCCATATTCTTTTTGCCAAAACTGACTTTTAATGGTCAAGTTCTAGACTTTGTTTAATTTGTAACTCTGATGTGCAAATCTGAAGTGACAGCTGCACTGCTGCACTATTTTAACATGTTGAAATAGCTTTGCACTTAAAAAGTGACATTTGTATTGCCTGCTTTTAAATTGTCACTCCCATAGGTAATTGAATATGAATATAAAATGACGTTTTGGTTACTAACCCAGCGGGAAATGACCATATTCTTCCCATTGCTAATCCTCACTTCTTGAAGTATAGTACAATAACTACATTAACTACCAGAAATAAATTTTCAGTGCCAGAAATTCTGTATTGATACATTAATTTAGTGGGTAAACAAGTAAAAGCTGTACTCTTAAGTAGTATTATTTAACTATTCAGACATTTCTATTAACTGTGCAATAATTTTGTGCTGCAGTAACAAAATACCTTAGCTGCTTCTAGTTTTGGGTGAAATAATTTCTTGATTCATTTTGCACAAAATGAAGATACTTACCAAACATACATTTCTAAAGAGTCCAAAAGTGTTTAATTCTTACTTGGAAAAGACTATTTTAAGACTATTTTAGGGAAAAGACAATCTTTCTTTTCTTTCATGGTTTAGTTAATATTGTGCCTAGAGTACTGATTAAATAAGTCAAGTGACTGATAATCTCTTATGCTTTCATTCTGCAGCATCTATTTATCTGTCTTTGGCAGTCACATATTTCCTTTGGTTAACTTCTTTTATGTGTTTATGTAAAATTACATAGGACTATGTAGTTATTAAAAAATTAGGCTATCTTAATTTGCTATACCAAGACAATTAAAGGGATCAGGCTATATAGTTACTATCCGTGAAAAATTGAATGATTGCTTCCATACTTGCCTCTTACATTTTGATAAGACTCTATTTTGCTGTATAATGCTTATTGAAGCAAGGCTAAAATGTATCTGTCTATAAAACTTTTATTTATTGCATGGTGTTAATTCTGTAGTCTACAGAAATATTGATCTTTTTTCAGAATAGACTAGTAAATTGCTAAAACAATATAGTTAAGTCTCATGAGTGAAAATGGTTGTAACGTGGATTTAAGGACTGACTCCCACTGTGAGATTGAACTACCTAGTAGCTTGGTATTTCCCTGTTTAAATATCTATATAATCTATATCTAACATTTTTACTGGACTCTAGTCTAAACAATAGAATAAAATTTTGTAGTATACAGAACTGGAGCCATCCAGTTAGCACAAATTCTATCTATCTGCATGTCAGATTCATGAGGTAATTTTGACATGTTCAATCGTGTGCTATGACATAAAATTACAGGAGAGAATCTTCACCAAATAAGCAGAGTGCAGCATTCTTCACTATTATATTTAATCTCATTATTATTATTCAGCTATTTATGCAACTGTCCATCTGTCCATTTTGGGAGTTAGGCCCTTAATACCTCTGAAGATCTGAGTGTCTACTTCATCAAAACATATTATAAAGAAGTTCAAGAAAAGTTCCATAATGTGATATATTTTATTGTCATAATCTTGGCATAAAGGTATATTGTTAAATTTATAACAAAGACATTATAAAATGACAGCTAGTTCCCTCTATTCATTTCTACACATCTTCTTGTGTTGACCTTGTTATGAAAAAGAAAACTTTTCGGTAAAATAATAATTAGCTGTCAGAAGTGTTTGTCAAAGACAAAGCTATTTAGTCACAGCTACCTGTCAAGTACCAGTTTTAGTTTAAATGCTTAAATTCTTCAGTTTAAGGCAGAATTTCATTGGCAGATTATGATCAGACAGTGGAAATGTGTTTGTTCCATAAATATAACAAACCTCTTAGAAACCTTCAGATCTACGTATCCATCCATGACTTTGGATACTTATTGCACTAAGCCGTGTTCTGTTGGTTACTTGACCCTTTGTAGATGTTTTCATAGTACTCCATTGAATCACAAGTATGAAATCCTCAGCACTTTGTGGCCCTTTGGCCAATTTCACATTCCAGTTTCTATTGTGAAAACTAAAATGTGAACTACTTTATTCCCATTCCACTAGTTAAAGAGCAATATTACAACTGCAAACTACTGTGGGCTGGAATCTGTTCTGTGGCCCTATATGCTGGTGGCCCTAATCACCAGCTAGGGACAAGGAGTCAGCGAAACCCAGCTTAGTCTCTGTCCCTTCCTTCCGGGCTCTGTTTAATAATTTCACAAGGACAGAAACAATGTGCAAAAATAACAAACAACCTGGTTAAGGGTTGAGACTGGGGCCCTCTGTCCTCCAGTAGCTATCAGATAGCACCTTCCCCAACCCTGGTGGAGGGAGATCCACAGGCCACACCCGCCTGCAGCCTCCTGCTCTGGTTACAGGAGAACATACTCCCTACTCTTTCCTGGTTTCTCCTCCACCTGTTCTCCCCACCTGCCCCCACCAACCAGCTGGGACCTCCTTTATTGTCTAGCTGATTCTAGGCTTCTCCCTGCCTGCCCTCTCCTGGGCCATTAAAGGGATAGATTGCCCTGTTATAGGCCCCTTTATGCTGCTCCAGCAATCTTAAAATATAGATAGTGGAACCAGGAGAGTTCCTTGGGCATAAGGATATTATTCCCTGTGCTGAGTACAACTGCTATAGAAGTGTATTGGTCCTCCAACTTGCAAATGCAATGGCAGATGGACTCAAGTGAATAAACCCAACTGAATTCCTTATACAAGGAAGAGATATAAGGGCTCTCCAAAGAGACACAGGGCTGACTAAGCCCCATCTAGGAGTGTTTTTTAAATGTTCTCTCCTGACTGTCCCCATCCCTGAGGCTGCTTGAGTTTGTGGCTGGAGCTGAATCAGCCCTGAAATGGTCCCATAATATGAACAGATATAAAGATTGTTTAAAGCCAACTTTCCATCAACTCCCAGCCTCCTGTTCCTGGACAAAACAGAGTTTGAGCTGGATGGAGAATCTGGCCCTTATAGAGAAATGGCTACTCTAGCCTGACTTAATCTTTTTCTTTTTCTGTCTTTGGTGAGAATGAAAAGACACCATGTGGGTTTGTATCAGCTTAGCCCCTCCTTGGGGATCCATTTAATCTCTTCCTTATATAAGGAATTCACTTGGCTTCATTCACTTGAGTCCATCTGCCATCACATCTGCCGGATAGAGGATCCACACACTTCTCCAGTGAGTGCTCATACGTTCTTGTCTCACTCTCCCTTTGAGAAATTTGCTTTGCAATCTCTATAATTTGTATCATCTTTCATCCATCAGATTTCCAATTTAGGTGTATCTTCTTCCCTGGGTAGATAGTTAGTATCTATGTCCCTGAGGAATACATTGTGAATACAAGAACATATTAGAAACTGTACTTTCATTCTCAGGTTGAGTGAAGACTTCTGAAAAAGTTTCCAACCCTTTATAAAACGTTTTCCCTGTCAATCTTCTTAGAACATTTTGATTCCATTTCATAATTCTATGGGTATGGTTTATTCAGTAAGAATCATTTTTATTTTGCAAGCTGGTTGGCCAGCCACTATGATAATTTGTAGAGAATCTCTTATGCATTTTCATTGCAAATTCTTTTGTCATATTCCCTAGGTCTCCTAAGCTCAAACCGTCTCCACTGACACTAAGACTTGTGATTCCAGTGAATTGAATCCTCTCCCCCCTAGACAATTGACTTCAACACACTTGAAAATAGCTTTGGTGAGATGGCATCTGGCTACCTTGTGTCTCCTTCTCTGTTTTGATCAATACTGAGGCAGCAGGAATGTAGCTTTTGGTCAACAAACTCTCTAGACTCATTTGCAGATGCCCTTTTCTCATTAGGAACAGACTAAAACCAACATAATACAGTCGGTTGTTTTATCTGAGAGTGAGCAGCAGAGAGAGAAAGAGAGAGACCTTGTCAGTGAAGTACTGGAGGGGCCTCTCTGGAGCCCCTGATTAAAATCCACCACCAAAAACTAAGAGAAAGTTGAGATAATTTTCCTCCCCTCATATAAGTGGCAAAACTCCCATTGATTTCAATGGGACCAGGATTTCACTAGTTATTTATGTAATTCTTGGAGATTAATTATTACTTCAACTTTGTTAAAGTCAATGAAGAAAATTTTCCTTTATTTGCTAATCGTGATTGAGTTCCTTACTGGCCACCTGTAAGCTGAGCAAGAGGGGCTGGATTCATTACCAAGGCTGGATCCGCACTAGTAATCTTAGTGGTTGTACTGCAGCTAAGAAACTGTGGGCCGAATGCACAATTAGACAGTAACTTGTTAAATTTGGAATGTATTAAAAACCAATTTTAAATATGGAGAGTAAAGTTGAAGTCCATCATGTTAAAATAAGCTAAGTAAGCTCCCTGAGGATCATAGTGCTGAGACAAAATTGTAATCAGAATAATAACATAACAAAGTTCCACCATTGGTCCAACCCCAGACACCTTCTTAATCTTACAATCTCCAATATAGCTTAATCATGCAAGCCATTCACATGTAGAATATCCATTGACTTTACTAGGTGTTCCTGCAAGCCATGAGAATACATTCCTGGACCTATGTTTTCAAGCAATTTCCTATAGCTCAGTTGCTGTCTTTTCATTGGGTACTATGTGCAATGCTTATATGTTCCCTGTTAACATTTTTTTAAGCCCAGTTCTTTGCAGATCTAGCACACATACTCAAATATACACCCAGGAGAACTTGATTGTTATTTAGCAGTTCTTTGATTTAAACTTTTCTGTGTTTGCAATCTAATTCACAACTCACTCCCAGTTTTCTTCCTTTAGCAACAAATATTTATATAAACAGATACAATTCTCACCTAACTGAAATTAGCTGTGATGTGTTGTGTAATGAACTTTTAAATATTCATGCTGATTGCACTAGTCTTTGTCACTCTCTGATCCTCATACACCTTGCCAGAGTTTGGTTGCAGTAGACTGAAATATAACATGGCTGCAAATGCTCCTTCAATTATTCCAAATTAGGGCTGGTCAAAAGAAAAAGGTATTTTTTCCCACTGTAATTTAAAAAAAAAAACCCACTATATATATATATTTTTTTTTAATTCCTATAAAAATGTTTGGGGTTTCCTTTTTTATTTATATTTATAATATATTATATTATATTATTTATTCTCCAATGGCAAATTTTCAAACAGCTCTGTTCCAATTCATACACCATTTTGATATCATTCTGAATCCCACAAAGGAGGCCTTTCTTTTCTTTGTCCTGTAAGATCCCTTGCAAAGCTTCAGTTACTATTTCCTACCTAGGCAAATTTCCTTGCGGTACCCTCTCCTCAGAGCTGCTGTTCATGGGACGTGGTAATGACTGGAAATCCTATGAGTAGACAGTTCTTGCTTTATTTACCATTATGTCTGCTGCTCTCACAAATAGTTTGCCACCGGGAACAAAGAAGTCTGTCCTGCAGCTAGTGTTGCTCACTTGGCAAAAAACAGTATCAATCACTAGGAGCAGTAGGTTACATTTGAGACCATGAATGAGACTTATTTACTCAGTGATAGATTTTCTGGTTTAATCATTTTAGATTATGCTGAGTTAAAGAATTTGATACTGTAGATAATGTTTCCTCTCTCAGTTCACCTTGGAGTCTCTCATATATTGTTTTATGTTATTCATAGCAGACTTGGCCACAGTTTCTGAGGTGTGTGGAACACTGATGGTGAAATTGCTGTTGCTGTTAGCTTGTAAGTCAAGTAGTTGTTAAATCAAATTTGAGGAAAGAAACCAACTACCTCACACATTATGTATGTATTATATAAGTAAATTAGCCAACACTCTAATAATTCAAAATAACACAAGTAGTGATCACACATGGTCAAATTCTGAATTCTACCCAAGCACACAGACTACATTTGTTCCCCAGAGTAGGGGGTGCTGGAACAATTTCTATAATGGGGGTGCTGCTGATGGAAATTATGGAAATCATGTATTTGTAGTTTGTTATTACTACTTCAAGAGAGGGGTGTAGCAGCACCCCAAGCACCCTTTGTTCCAGCACAACTGCCAAGACACAAAAATACTCCAAAAGACCCAAAAATGCATCTTTCAGCTATAAAACACAATAATGTTCTTAAAAACAATAAAACCCATCCATTTCAGAGTCTTTTAACACACTAATAAAAATATATTTCCTTGTCTTTACAGTTCAAAAGTTGTTGCCAGTAGAAATAGTAACCAATGTGGTGTTTACAGAAACGATTTAGAAATGTATAGTCTGTACTGTGTGATAACATTTAGGAATATATAGTCTGTACTATGTAATAAAAAAGCATTGAAATAGGAGTGTACAAACTTTTCCCTTTTAAAAGCTTACATTTCTTTCCCTGAACTCCTTCAAAGTGCTTTGAATCCTCTCTGTTTCCTTCCTCAACTATTAATTCCCCTTACATTATTTTTTTCCAAAAAAAAAAAAAAAAAAGTAAAGTTTTTCAGTATTTCCTTTTTCCTGGAGAACTCAGTTATCTTGATGATGAAAATTAGGTATAAACAGTACAGGGAAAAATCTCAGTGTTCCCTTGAATTTTAATCTTTGTTTAGAACTGAAATGAGATCAAATCTTTACCAAGACTTCAACATTTCATTTTTATGTATGCATGTTTGTCCTTCTGAGCTCTAGATGGAATTGGAGGTACTGAAATACTCAGAGAGGTTGTTGCAATATATCAGAACCAAAAGCAGAATTGCTGGAAATTTTCCCAAAAAACCTATTCTTACAAAATCTCTGGATTTGTTTTGAAGGCTCAGGCAATTTAAATAGTTCAGATAAGCTCTGGCAACTCATCAAAACATATAAGGATGCTTATATGAACTGCACCTAAAAGTCTGAACGCTTTGAAATCTAACCAGCTCTATTGAAAATCCAGGACAAATGCGTTTTCAATGACAACCAATGGGAAAAGTGAAGAAAAAGAATCTGAAGAGATATAGGAAGGGAGGAGTTAGAGTGAAGAGGCATGTGTAATGAAAATTATAATTTAACAGAAAACAGAAGGAAAACCAAAATTCTTATTCTATATGTGTTGTCGTGAGTAGTGAACTTAAATAGGTCTAATACAGTGCCTATTGAAGTGAATCGAAAAGCTCTCATTGACTCAACAGGCACTGAATGAGGTCATTAGTGAATAGGAAGACACATGAACCAGAAGCTCTCTTTTAAACACTTGTTACTGAGTGGAAATTTTTACATTTCATTTGCCTAGTACAAATGTAAAGGACTATACAAGGTGCAAGACAGTGAAGAATCAAGCCCCTTGCCCCTTTTACACTAGCACAGGAAATGACAGGAATTTGGGTAGTTGTATGTCAGTAGTTGTGTAAAGTAATTGTGTTTGAAAAGCCCATCAAATAATGATACATTTTATAACACTATCTGGGACCAAAGCACTTTCCTATGGAGGCTTTTCTCTCCCCTGAGCCCAGTATCTGGAAAGATATGAAATTACAAGTTTCCTTAGCAAATTTCTGTAATATTTGCATGGAATATAAACCCATAGCCTTTGCCCCAAAAGCTGGAGCTGGGGAGAGGGAAGGGAACTGTATGAAAATAAATAAACCAAAGTTAATTTGCTGTGTTTAACCTTCTTAGCCAGTTTTTAAGTGACTAAATATTATACTCTGAAATTGAGTCCAGAAATTAATGCACACCTTTTAAAATACAGGAGCACCACATGTCCCCAGAAGACTTTAATAGGCCATGACTGTGTAATTTGCTCTTTACAATTCCTAATCCTCTTCCTGCATTGGCTAGAATCTGAACTACCTTCTCTTTGCTCTTTGTAGTTTGGGATAATTAAAAATCCATTATGCTTCCCTCTTTGCAATGACAGTACATAAATTAAACCTCAGCAGTGCTGAAACACACACAAAGTGATATAACCCTTTCCAAGCGTCATTTATGTGCAATGCAAATTTCTTGTGGCTGATCAGAACTTCTGCAAATATTTCTAATGCAAAACCTCAGGAGTAACTAGTGTTCTTTTGTTGAAATTCCATTCAGAAGATATTGATGTATTTATTTTTTTGTTAATCAAATATTTAGTTCTATAATTTTTGTTGCATTTCAAATCTTTCATCCCTTCAGCCTTGAGACTAGCTTCTCACTGCTAGGATCCATAACCATCTGCACTAATGGTGCCAGGATTTCAACTGATAGAAGATTCCTTTGACAAAAACCCAGCCAAGTCACCCATTAATATGAAATCAAAAAGCATTTCAACCGTATAGAATTTAGTATAATATTTTTCCTCTTTTCCTCCTTTTTTTTGCATGTTAAATAACTCCACTGTGGATATGAGAAATTAAATATGACTACTTGTGAGTCCCCAAAAGTTGCTGCTTTGTGACTGAGTAATAAGATTACCAGCCAGGTGAATAGAATTCTTACTTTTAAAAAGCTGTGTGAATTTAATGCTCTTAAAAGTAAGAAAGTAACAGGGATTTGTGTCAGGTGTAGGTCAGACCATTGTTATATAAGATTCTTCACGCACTTCTGCCAATGCACCTCAATCCTGATATTTTGTTAAAAAATTTTAATGGGAAAATTTTGGTTTTCTGATCAGCTCACATATTTAGGCACTAATTTTTTACTTCTGGTTCCCATACACTAGCACGAAGCTACAAGGTTTGTGCTGCAAATCAGCATTGGCCCTATGTGATAAGGTTTATAAGAGGACGATCAGTCTCCTAATCAGAAAATTGATATTGAATGCACAGTTTTGAGGGAAATCAACTAAGTAACAAATTTAATAAAATAATAATGGGTGACTTCAACTTCCTACATAGTAACTGGTCGAACATCATAATACTAAAGTCACTGTACAGGGCACTCATCTGTGATACTTTGTACAATTATGAGCACCCATATTCAAGAAAGATGAATTCAAACTGCAGAGAAGAACTAGTAGAACGATCAGGGGAATGGAGGGCCTGTCTTATGAGAGGAGACTGGAAGAGCTTGTCTTGTTTAGTTTCATAGACAGAAGGCTGAAAGGAGATATACTCGCTCTCTATAAATAGACCAGGGGATAAACTACAGGAGTGAAGAGTTCTTTGACCTAAAGGACAATGTTAGCACAAAAATGTGTATAAACTGACCATGAAGAAATTCAGTCTGGAAATTAGAAGAAGGTCTGTAACCATCAGAGGAACAGGATTTGTCAGGGAAAACAACTTAATTAGTTTAAAGAGAGATCTGGACAAATTTATGAGTGGGATTGTGATGGTGAGGAGCAGGGCTCAGAAGACCTGGAAGATTCCTTCTAGTTTATGTTTTATTTTCCTACAAACTCATGCTTCAAGGCTCAGCGGGTCACTGAAGAGGTCAGGAAGGGATTCACACCAACCAATGTATTGTGGGGGAAGAAAGGGTTGTGTGTTTTTTTAAAAAAATTCCTTCCTCTAAAGCATCAGAGTTAGCCATAACAAGAGACAGGATATAGGACATACATGGTGGGACAGGGCTTTGTGTTGGCACCAACCATTCTTTATCTCAGATGCTTAGCAGGATGGTTCTTGTGTTATGTGCAGTGGCTACCTGATCACCATATGTAGGCTAGTGAAGAAATTTTCTCCTAGGTAAGATTGGCAGTGACCCTGGGGGTTTTTCACTTTCCTCACCAGCATAGTAGTGGGTCACTTACAGGGATTATTTGGGTAAATGTTACTTTGGGTAAATGTTACTTTATTCCCTGCCAGGTGCCTCGGGTATTGGTGTACCTCAGTCCCTCATATAATCTGCCTATGGCACATAATAGTCTGTTGGATGTGATACTTTAGTCTAATTTTGGTGGTTGGGTTTAGTGTGAGGGTGCTGGGTAGAGCTCGGGGCCTGTGATATACAAGAGTTAGTCTGAATGATTTGGTGGTCCCTTCTGGCCCCAAATTCTGTGATTCTAATGTAGAGAAACAATTTCTCAACACTTGAAATGTTCCAAGCACAAGAGGAAAAGCTATTCTTGATTTAGTCCTAAATAATACACAGGCATCAGTTCAAGTTAAACCACTAAGTAACAGTGGCCACAATATGATGAAGGTGCATTGCATAATTACCCTGTGGAATTTATTGTCACAAGTTATCACACAGGTCAATAATTTAGTAGGATTCAAAATTGAATCAGGCAGATGCATGGATGATGAGAACATCCACAAACATATACATCCTCCAGGTTTAAAAAAAAAGCCTTATAAAAGAGATATAAACTCTTATGCTGAAGGGCACAAGCCAACTGACAGGGGTAGATTATTCCTTAATTATGTACTATGAGTTTTCTTACATAATCCTTTATAGCATTTGGTATGGCTACTAGTGGAGACAGAATACTAAACTAGATGGGTCACTGGTTTGATCCAGTATAGCAATGCCTATGTACGTATAAAGTAGCAGTGATATTCGGAAATCCTCCATCACGGGAAAAACAACAACTGCATTCCACCTTCTTCAAACATCATCTTCACTTATTGTGTGTTCTGTCACAATATATTCAAAGAACAAAAGGAACAGAATAATCATAAGGCATGAGGAAAGTGAACGCAGAAGAAATGCAATGTCATAAGGGGACTCAGTAGAATATAGCACTTTTTTCCACAGCTGACTTAAGAGTCTTGTTCTTAGCTAGAAAATAAACTTTTCTACTGAGTGTATGATACAGCTTCAGAGATAAGAATATATAATCAACATTTGTACATATGTTGCCAGTTAAATAATATACAATCATTGTATGCTTTACCCTCACTATAGGCATGTAAAAAACTCTTAACAATATTAATAATTATTATTATTATTTGTTATTAAATATTTCAATATTTCAAAAATGTGGTGTTGCCTCATGGGTGATTTTGCTTGTGAATAGCTGTGAGCTAATGTACTGTTACGGTATTACACGGAGGCTTCCAAGAAGAGTGGTATTTTGCAGTGGAGGGTGGATAGGTGGGGCCACCAGCATGCAAATAAACAAATATGCAAATGTACTGCAACTTTATGATTTAGAACATGAATTGTGCAATATGTAATGCTTTACATAGAGACAATCTTTGAAATCATGGCTGCCTTATCAGGTCTGAAGTATTTTTCTATCAGTTGTCTTGAGTCTTGGAGCTACACTAGATGAACACACATAAAACCTAGTCCACTCAAATATGTACCCATCCCTTTTGGTTCTCTCTCCTTCTTCTATTGCCTTCCAGAACCCTTTCCTCAGGCCTTGTATGCTCCACCTCATGCACTGCATCTTTATGCCATTCTCTTGCCTCTACAACTGCCTTTGTCTTCATGGGGCCACACACAGAACAATGAGGATAAAAAAATATTTATTAACTGCTCAGTCAGTGAGCACTGTTCATCCTGTACCCTGAATGAAGCAGGCCCTGTGGAAAATAATGGCATGTGACCATGTGGTTAAAGACTGAATTATAATGCACATGAACAAAAGGAACAAATTAAGATTGCATAAACAGCCTTAATTCTGGCTTTTTGAACTTTTAGGTGCATGACTTTGCAACCTTCACATTCTTTTAAAACCGGTTTTGTGTATGGATTTAAAATTTATCTTAAAAAGAAATGAAAACCTCTGAAACAAATCTGTCCTTTCCTTTAGTTCCTTTCAGACCCTAACACTTATATCTTGCCCATGGGCTGACTTGCTTGAAATCCTCAGATCTGTCTGCTCTTTTCTAATGTTCTTGACTCCTCAGGGTGCTGCTACTCAGTAAGATAAGCAGTTAAGGCCAAGGGTAATCAAATGAGCTAGGCTTTCATTTCAGAGGCATTTAAATAGCTTCTGAGTCTCTGAAAACATTTCAGTTCATCTTTGAAAGGTTTTCTTTATAGTCAGAACAGCTAGAAAATCTTTACCTTTAAAAAAAATAAAGCTTAGATTCTTAAAAAAGGAGTTCATTATCACAGCTTTATGTGAATCATAAGTATTCCCATTCCATTTCTCATTCATTAATGCACCTACTTTATGCTTAATGCTATATTTTGCCTTGCTGTACTCATAAAAACCCTTTGGCTATCATTAACTTGTTCTCTTTTACTTTTTGCTGTTCTCAACCTTTTTTCAGCATACCTGAACTGACTCTGAACATCCTTGTAGTTGCTTCTTGCTTTTCTGTTTCATGTATAGATTTCCTTTTATCCTCAGATGTTTGAGCAGCCCTCCTGAAGCCATATTGGCCAATTCTGGGTATTGTAGGTAAAATTATGCAGGGAGACTACATGAGGCCTTAACTTCGGTACAGACCTTATGTGGGTCCTCTACACAAAGGTGAATTTCATCCTTTGTGCTTCAACCAAGCTTTTAAAATGATTGTGAAACATTGGAGTCTCTGCTGGATTTGTCTTTAGCTGTAATTGTTTTGTTTCTGTGTTTGGGTTTCTTTTGGAATATGGAGGCTTATCATTTTCCCCAGTACAAACTCCCTTCTTAGGAGATCATGGGAAGCAGGCTTTCTTTGGCTGTTAATTTCCAAAAGAGCCCTGGGAAAAAATAACTGTTTCAAGGAGAGTGGGAAGTGATTGCCTATTTTCCCATTTCTTCTTTCTTATTGATAAGAGGAGACCTTGTAACTCGTGCATATAAGCTGCAGTGGTGAAGAGGGCAAAAGCCTGACAATTTTAGTTGTATGTGTTGTCTGTCTGTATATGTATCTGTCTGTCTTGTATGTTTGTATGATATACATGAGAAAAATTAATGTGAATGCATTGTCCCTGAAATTACAGGAAGAAAGACAAGACACCAGGAATGTGATTTAAATAGGTCACAGCTTTATTAAGTAACACGTCCAAGAACCATCCAGCGACGACTGATCCAGTCCATCCTTTGTTTGTAATCTGTACCAACTGATGGAGGGCTGCCCTCAGCCTCGTTACAGTCTTCACAACTTTAATCTGTTCCCACCACCCTTGCTGGGACTTCAGGGCCCTCCCTTTGGAAAATGGTTACCGGCGGGGAGAAGAGGTTGTTTCTTCTCTGTACCAGACATTAAAAGCCTTCACCCCCTTCCACACTTTCTTTATGAGGCACCTTCTTCTCATCCACTTCCAGTTCTGGTTTATCAGGGACCTGGACCCCTTGTTGAATGATTTACCTGTATTGGGCACCTGCCAAGTTATGACAAGATGAGTTTTACATGTGAACTTTCTCACCGGGTCCCTAGGCTACTAAGAGGAAAGACAGTAAAAAAGAACACCCTGATCAGACCAAGTTGGCAGTGAAGAAAAATCCTTCCTAGTTCCGAAAAGGCAACTAGCATGATGTCCACAGAAAGGCCCAGAAACCTGGTCCTGATTCCAAGGAAGAAATGTGAGGGAGTTTTCTCAGGGCACAAGATGTGCCTCAGGCAGGCAGGTGGAGCCAGTGGGCCCTCTGCTGCCCCTTCTATCCAATTAATCAGCCAAGGAGGCGGCTGAGTGCCCATAAAGGGAGAAGATAAGTAGGGATGGGGAATCCTTAAAAGAGCCAATGGTTTTCTTTCATCTGCTGGCCCAGACAAAGCTGTCCCTCCACTCACTGCAGCCTCAGAAGCTCTTTAGCGTGCTGATATCCAAATCTGTAGCTTGTATTAGAATAGTGCATTGGGAAAGGTACTATAAAAACTATTTAAGAGGACTTTTAAATACACAGGGATTTTCATGTTCCTGAGAATACTAGGAATAAGAGATAATAGTCTATTTGTTCTACTAGAAAATTAAATATCTCCATGAATGAGAATTGTTGTTTGTTTTTTATTTTTAAAGTGAGAAAAAATATTCCTTTCACACCATTTCTTGGCTCTGTTGGTGAATTTATATGAACTTGCCTTACTTCCCAAATATATTTTACCATACGTAATAGATATCGCTTTGGGTTTGTAGAGCAGTGGTTGGCCCTTTGTGCTTTCTTTTTCTTTTTTTTTTTTTTGAGAGAGAATAAATCCATTTTTATTTCTAAAATTGCTTCCCTAGAATTAGCAACCTGTGATAATGTAGCAGCCTCTTGAAGGATCATTGTAAATAAATAATAACAATGGACAAAATACCAACAGAATTAGAAAGAGTGGAAGCAGTCACAGCATGCTTCTCAAAGTGAGTGCACTTCTAGTTAATGAAGGTACCCAACCTTGAATACTTCTGGCTCCCTTCCCTTTCTAATTTACCTTTTACTTTTGTGCACTTTTCGCCCATGATTGTTCCCTATGCGCAGCTGTTAAAGTTATTTTTAGGTACAGGCAGAGATTGCCTGTAGCACTGAGTAAATTAGACTGTCACATAGGAAAGCTGTAAATGCCCAGAATAATAAAGGAAATTCTAGGGCTTTGGCTAGCACCACCTGTTTCTAATATTCACTTCTGGCCCTCGGGCAGGAAAGAAACACAAGATGGAAGAATTACTTTAAATCATATATGTTGGTTCTTTTGCTGGGGCGGTACAATGCAAAGGGTATACAAATAGAAGCACTGGGGAAAATGGAGAAAAAATGGTAAATGAGAAATGGCAAAACTTTAGTCAATGTCAAAGCTTCCACTTAGTGAGATCTATAAATCCAAGGAATAATCTCCAAAAAGACGTCCCAACAGTTGAGCAATTTAAAACTTAAACAGGTGTTTAAGAGCACTGGTGAATGTACTGAATGGAACAATCACACATTTGAAAAAAAATGACAGAAGAGGTATTTTAATCTCTAAATTCTATATGGTTACTATGTAAACCCACTTAGTCAGTAAGTGGTTAATGAAGGAAAAAGACATGAGAATGTCTATAGCCTTTTGCTATGAGATTTTCCATGTGTGGGTTCAGGAGGAAAGACCAAATAAAGACCAAAAGAAAAAAAACAATATATAGTCCAAGTTATTAGTTGTCATCAAGAGTAGAATTGGAAAGCAAAGGGTGGTAGTAATTCTCTAAACTCTGTCCACAAAATAAACTCTGGCCACATAAGATGCCACTTATGGTAGACTGTACAAATGTTCAAAATACATTCACGTGTACTTCCTGGGTTTACTCACCCTATGAGGGGGGCTGAAACACACATTAAGCTCTGCTGGGCAAGTTGGGCTAAGCTTTCCCTTTGTGAACTTGGATGGCATATTGAACCTCCTTTGCTTGGCTCCTTGTTGAATGTACTCAGATGCTTTCCAGGGTTCTTTGATAGGGTGAAAAAAATAAGTGGCAGCACTCTCCCAAGCTTATAAATTCGTGGCACCAAAATTAACTGTCACTCACAGTAAACTGAGCAGCTCTTCACAGTGTGATACTCTCTCTCCTTTTTTACAAGCTCTCATGATCAGTGAAATAGTTACCAATTTTAACATATACAGATTGCGGAGAACAAATATACTTTTTATAACAAACTGCCACATAGTGGGCCAAGTCGACCCCCAATTGTCAGTGTGTATTTGGGATCTGTAATGTGTTTGCAAGGGAGGTTTATTATGAAAGTAAGAAAAACAAGTGAAAACTAAAACTGCAACTGACAAAAATGTCAACAAACGATTGCATTCTCATTCCTAGAGAAGAGCTCTCTTTCCTCAGAACTCTTCCAAACCACAGAAAATATAATGGCACATCAGGATTCAGTGAGCACAAATGAAAAGACCAGACACTTTCCCAGGCTTCATTAGTGAAATCAGTGGAACTCAGCTATGGATCAATAATAATATGTAGCCTTAAATTTGTAACACAGTCCACAGGCCACAACTAAAAAATGGAATGTGGCCCTCTCCACCAAATTAAACTGAGAGAATCTCTCCGGAATCATCATGCACATAGAAGACTGAGTTCACACATAGAAAAGATGCACAGTGGTTTTGTTTGGATGGCAGCCATGCAGAGATTGAGTGCCATCTCTTGAATTCATGAAAATGTGTTTCTACATTGTATTGCAATTGTGTAGAATAGCACTGTAAATAACACAGTGCTCTTTTTTTATATTATTACTCAGAAACAGACAATGAATGGTGTATAAACTACACAATTGTATATAGATTAAAGGGACGAGAGAATTTCAAAGAAAAAATGTCAGCTAGCAGGGATAAACTTTTTATTTGCCTTAGATGAGTAAATAATCTGATTGTGGTATCTGGAGTAAATAATCTGACTGTGGTATCTGAAATATTCCCTAAACTAATTATAAGGAAGAATAGGGAAACGTGAGATAATAGTCTCTAACTAGTGCTATTCACCTCACAAAGATTTGCTCATCTCTGCTGTTGCTGACGTAAATTTCCTAAGCCCAGTGAGCTTTGGGTTTCAGAATGTTTAAAAGACCAGATGTGGCAATAGATGAAGGATACTAAGTAGACGCCCTTCTCCACACCTCCCCCACAGAAGATTGATAGGTGGATTTGGGGCATATGGCCTACATGACTAGCTCCACAAAGAAGGCAAATGGGAAGAACTAGTCACACTAGTGCGAAACCTGAGCATTCAACAATTGTGAAATAGGGAGCCAGTAGTAACAGGGTCTTGTCTTGAGGGAGGTGCTGACATATTGTTTTAGAAGGGCAGATATAGATGATATTTGCTTTCAAGGGTCTGATTTTTTTCCCTTCACAGGAGGACTCAACAAAAGGCCAAGTTTTCTGGGCCTGCAGAAGTCCTTTAGTCCTTTTTGGAGGGAGCCCTATGGCATCCTGAGCAATTGTCAGGATGGCACAATAGGGGATACAGAGTGGCTCCTCTGTGACTGGGACCTGAGAAGAGCTCCTTTTCAGGCTTCCTGATTTCTGACCTGCTCTTCTCCTCCATCATCAAAGGAAGTGGGGGGGGGGAGGTGAGAGGCGAAAGGAATTAGTGCTATCCTGTAATGGCAGTAACCCCCATGAAAAGATTTTGATAGAGAACGGAAGGAACCACAGTGAAGGAAGGGTGACTGACTCAGGGTCGTATTATCCATTAGGCACAATAAGCACAGTGCCTAGGGCCTACGAAACTTTAAGGGCCAACAAAAAAAAAAATTTATATATAAGTTTTTATTTTTATTTTAAAAACTATTTATTAATAGCTTAAAATCAAATTAGTTATTTCAGTCGGGGGGCCTACGAAGGCAAGTGTGCCTAGGGCCTACAAAGGTCTTAAAACTGCCCTGGACTAACTCATAACTCCCTAAGATTTAGTTGGTTTGCTAGGAGTTTGTGGGGACTCTGCTGTCAACTTCCTCCCCTCCTCCAGTTGTCCATAATGGTAAGAGAGATAGAGGAGGGTAATGCTCAATCAGGGTGCCCTCATGCAAAAGCTGTTTGGCATTCAGAGGTTAGTGGGGGCCTGTGCTACTCTGTCTAAATGCACAGATGCCCTTTGGCATTGACAGGCCCTCCTTCTGACTGAGTTGTGAGAGCCATTCCTGTTGCTGTAATGAGAAGGGGGCCCTCAGCCGTTCACAGTCTCTGGCTGTCCTCTCCTCTTTTCTGACACCACTCCCCTGTGACTCCACTGCCATGTATAACAGCAGGGCAGAGGACAGCAACTAGAGTATTCTATCTTTCTCCAGGGTTGCAGCCACTGCATAGAGGGCTTTGACCTTCTGGACTCAACCCATGATCCTTGGTAATGGATCACAGGCAAAACTAGCTAAGATCTATACCAGGATTTGGCCTAATGTGAATATCATACAAATTGGAACAAGAGACCATTGATCCCATGTAGTTAACAATGCATTTATTTTAAAACATGATTTTCTCACAATGCGTTATATCCTCTGTGTTTTTAATCTGCCTCATTTTGGTTCTACAAAGAATTCCTTGAAAATCAGTTCTTTATTCTACAAGGAATGTTTGGAATTTCAGTGTGGTATTTTGTTTTGTTTTTGGAAATGACTCAAAAATTAAAATGTAATGTAGTGATGAAGACTGGCTTTGGAAGGTAGCCTATAGTGATTGCTATGATTTGTATGAACTAACCACTAATGCCTCTTTGGGGAGAAAACATCATCTACTGAAACTTACAGTCCATTGCATACATTAGCAGTGACTAGTTATTAATCTTATAACCTTTTCTAATTAACAGAGTAAGCTCTAAAATGAATACAAATTGAATGTATCCAAGGGTAAAATATATTCATCCTTATATATGCATCCTTATGTTTAGGAAAATATCCATAGGAATAATCTTTTTTATTTCTCTTTATAGACACAAAACAAAGAAGTAAAATAGCTGTTAGTGCTTCATAAGTAATACCTTTGTGTCAATCATATATTGTTATGGAATGATTAGTTCCAGACTAGACTAAATTCTATTTATTATTATTATTATTATTATTATTTATTTATTATTATTAATTGATTGATTGATTTGACACGGGGTCTTCTTCCAAATATATGACCAAGATCTTGAGAAGAAATATCAAACTGAATAACAAAACTGATTAACAAACATCTTACACTAATAAGGTGTAGTATACAAGTCAGTCACTGATACACAATACAGAATATGCTTAAGAAAAATGATTAGATGTAGATTTAAATGAGATGAGAAGATCAGTACATGTATATGTTTCAAATGAGAGGGGAGTGGGGTCTATAAAAATCAAGTGAAAAATGAGCACTAAAAGATTAGGCACCCAAGTATCGTTATGATTAATACAGTATAAATTCCTACATAAATAGATAAATGGCAAAGATGCAGGGAAAAAAGCTACAGTTAGTTATTAGTAGCAAATAAATTATAAGAGAACATGGAAACAAGAACCAGATTCCATAAATGTAGAGTGGTTTAATATTAGAGATGTGCAAAATTTTGCAATATTGATTTGCAAGAGTTCACATAAAGCTTTTTCTTTTCTGTCTGATTTCTTGTGGATTTTCACGCTACCACCCACATCTCCTAGGGCTTTGAGTTTTGAGCTCAGCTGAATCCAAGACTCAAAGTGAAATTCAACTGAAACCACTAAGATTCACCTCATTTCATTGCATAAGAGTAGAGTGGGCCTTTGTCATCTCAAATCCCTTAAACTCAGTTCTCATCCGTGGGCTTTAGGCTTTTCATGTGTGCCATTTGGACGGCAGTCCTGCAAGCAACACATCTTATGGGAGAACTCATTGGTCTATATTCCTTTTGAACAAGATTTGTGCGGAATCTTAGGGCTTGCCTACAAGGGGAGGTTAGTGTGCACAGAGCTAGAGTGTGAATTTAAAGTACATTAGCATCTCCACATTAATGCCTAGTGTGGACACTCTTAATCCACATTAAGAGTGCCCTCAGGCAGTTTAGCTTAATACAATTCCAAAGTTCCTTTAGCTTATGTGCAGCAAGGTACTTTCAGGCTATGTCTACACAGCCCAACAGTTCGGACCATGGGGGTGGGCATGCTGCACTGTAACTCTTCCGTGTGGACACTGCTGTCGGGAACTAAAAGGTAGCTAGTTAGGGTTAATTTAGTCCTGTTTGAAAGAGGACTTCATTAATGCGAACTGGTTTGTGTCAATAGCATCCGTACAGGGGAATTACAGCACAGCATGCTAGTGTGCACTGCAGTTCACACACTCGTAGTCCGAAATGTGGGGACATGTAGACAAGCCCTAAGTGTGCAGTAAGAGTGTCCACATGAAGAGTAAGTGCAGAGAAGCTAATGCACACCAGTTGGTGTGCATGAACTACTGCGAGCTTTTTTCCCCATGTAGACAAACCCTTAGGATCCAGATGCCCTTCCTGCACTGCCTCTTACTGGAGGCTGAAAGGCTGAGTCTCTTTAGGATGCTCTGTGTGAAATCCACTGGCCCCATAGAGGCCCAAGAGGGGCAGAGACTCCCCAGTGCTGGCAATGAGGAGAGAGGTGAGGCATCAGGGACTGGGGAGGTGTCACCCTAGCTACAAGAACATCATCCCCGGATAGGGGGGCTATAGAGAGATATGAGGGGACAGGGTCTGGGGAGGCATTACTCCTAGGGTATCCCTAGGGTATGGGGGAACATGAAGGGCATCCCCCCAGATGGGCAGGCAAAGACGGGTGGCAGGCGTTATCTCTGTCATATAAGAGACAATATGAGGACGTCACCCCTGGTGGAGGGGGTTCATCCTCAGATAAGAGAGTACCTGGGGGTGCCACCCCCAAAGTGGGGGTCAAGGATTTGTGGGGGAGGTGTCGCCCCCAGATGAAGTCAAGTAGGAAGAGAAATTCTCCCCCAACAACATTAGGGAGGGTGAGGAAGAGTGGGGTTCAGGGATGGGATCTCCCAGATCTGTACTCCCCACTCTGTACCACCTGCCCCCGCTCTGTACCGCCACTCTGCCATCTCCTCCCCACCCCAGCTCTGTAACAGGTCCCTGCTGCCTGGCAAGGGGAATCCCCCCATGGGGCAGGCAGGTAGGGGAATCCTAGTTTGGGGTGGAAGCTCACATTGGCGTCCTGAGACTCCTGCCCCTCCTTGGTGGTCAAAGTGGAGTTTCCCAGGTTTGTCCTTGGGGTTGCATAAGGGTCTTCAGGGAGGGATGTGTGGGTCTGGGGGGTCTGTTGGTCCATCTCTGGAGTGGGGGAGGTGGTATCCTGGGGGGGCAGTATGTGGGGTGGTGGTGGTCTGTCAGTCAGTCCCTTGGTCAGGGGACATAGGAGTGTCTCCTAGGGGGGGTTCAGGTGTCCCCATCAGCCAGTGCTGGATCCTGGGGGGTTCCCTATGGAGATCATGGGGGGGGCTCTCTCAGTCCGTTCCCAGGGCAGGGGTGTGAGATCCTGTGGGGGCTGCAGGGAGGGTGTCTCTGGGGGATGTGTGTGTGTGTGTGTGGGTCCCTTCCCAGAGAAGAGGGTCTGGGAGCCAGGAGGGTTCCCCATGGGGAGTGGGGGAGTGTCCAGGTGGTGTTTGTGGGGAGTCTGTCAGTCCTTCCCTAGAATGGGGGGAGGTGCTGGAAGGCCTGTTAGTCCCTACCCAGGACTGAATCCATGGGGGTTCCATAGGAGTTCAGGCTTTGTGTCTGTCAGTCCTTCCCTAAGGAGGGGGGCAGGATAGGGGGCGGTTCCCTATGGGTCATGTCTGGGAGTGCGGGGTGATCTATCATTCCCTCCTTGGGGTAGGGGGGTGCAGGATCTGGGGGGTCTGTCTGTCCCTCCCTACGGTGGGCGGATGGGATCTGGGGGGATTCCCTGTGGGGGTCCAGGTTACAGGTATAGATATACAGGAATAGAACAGTTTCCATATGAGGCGAGATTAATAAGACTGGGACTTCTCAGCTTGTAAAAGAGACGACTAAGGGGGGATATGCTAGAGGTCTATACAGTCATGACTAGCGTTGAGAAAGTAAATAAGGAAGTGTTATTTACTCCTCCACATAACACAAGAACAAAGGCCACCAAATGAAATTAACTGGCAACACGTTTAAACCAAACAAAAGAAAATTTTCTTCACACAACGCACAGTTAATTTATGGAACTCTTTGCCAGAGGACGTTGTGAAGGCCAAGATTATAACAGGGTTAAAAAAATAACTAGCTAAACTGATGGAAGATAGGTCCATCAATGGCTATTAGCCAGGATGGGCAGGGATGCCAGACCATGCTCTGAAGTGTCCCTAGCCTCTATTTGCCAGAAGCTGAGAATGGATGATAGGGGATGGATCACTTGATAATTACCTGTTCTGTTGATTCCCTCTGAAGAACTCGGCATCGTACCATCTCTCCTGCCAGGGGTATTGCCTAAGTGTCACATTCATTCAGTATTGTATTCATTGCTTGGAATAAACAATTTCAGTTCTTATTTTTCCTGTTCCATTTCTGACAATCTTATAAAAAGGTCCTTTGAAGATGTATCCGGACAAGAGTTGTTTTCTCTGTTTATTTCAGCAATTATCATAGCCATAGCCATGGCCATTTTTCCACATGTCAAATGTCCTAACTAGAGGTGTTAGCTAGCGTCATGTTCAGTCTGTCCTTAATGCTACAGAATACTTTCTCCTTCCATAATTTCGTCTTTCCTATATTTCTACTGCATTTAGATATTGATTATTTAAAGAATTATCACAACTGAGTTCAAAAAAGAGGTCTGCAAACCTTACGAAGCGATCCAGTGAACTTAGCCTAATTTCTAAGTTTTAAAAAAACCCAGAAGTAGGCAAGTTTCACATATTCTGAAATTTTGTAACAAGAGTTTCATGCAGATCTATTTTACATTTGATCCCCAAGTTCATGGATTGCCAATGTTATCTCTTGAATAACAGAGATAATATTATAAAGAGGTAACATTAAACAGTGAGGACAAGTAATAAGTTAACTGAGGAGCAGTGTTTTGATGAACTAGAAGATGAAGAAACATGATGACTGGAAAGAAGATAATTGTAAGCCAAGAAAATGACTAAGGCATGAACCAGATTGGTAGCAGTAGTTGAAGTTAAGTAACTAAGTAATTATAAACAGACACACAGTAGAAACTATCTGGCAATTGAACTAAGACAAGTGCATAATATGTTGAAGTTATATGTACAGCAGCTCGCAGAAGGCATCCTGATCTCAACTGGGGCCAGTAGGCACTGCCATAGTTCAAATAATAATAACCATAATACATCTCTAGTTCTGCAGAACTGAAATGAATGTTACACCAGAGAAAATGTCCTAGAAAACATGGGATTTAGTATTGGAAAATTAAGCATCTGAGCCTAAACCAAAATTTAATGTTATCCATATTTACCACTACAAAAATTTTAATATATCCAGTTAAAGACATTGGCTACATGTAGGGAGAAAGAAAGCGGCAAAAGAAACATAAATCTGAGAGTAATCAGCATACATATTATTCAGAACCATAAGATTTAATGAAATCTGCTTAATTAGCATAAGCATCTTCAGTACAGCAAAACATTATGACTCTTTTGCAAGTCAAGTGAGTTTCGCTCAACCGTATCTTACATTTGTTAATCTGTGTGACTGCAAATAGAAATTAAAAAATGTGTTGAGTCTGTTTTTCTTTGACACAGAAAAGCGATGTCAAACATGAAAGACCCATCACTATAACCACTGTCTTTATATGGTTTTTCTCCCTTGAGCTTCATGGATGACCTTGAGTTCTGTAAAAGTCACCATAATGGGAACAACACAGCAGGACAAATGGATTTAAAAAGTAAATCTATTTTATTTCTAGACCAAAATACTTTTTTTTAAAATTATGTCCATTAGTTTTTAAACATATCTATTAAAGGGACAATGTGAACCTGGTTATGGATCCATACTTTCCTTTAAAGATAGTAACTCCAATACAATATCCTGGAAGGATGCCTTCCAGAAACGTGAATACTTTAAAGACACAAAGATGGGTGTGTACTGATTTATGTTGGACATTCATTGACTGTACCATGAGCTTTATGTGTTGAGAAAGAGCAGTATATAGCTCATATTATGCAAGAGTGTTCATTTAAAAATTATTAGTCTCAAACACTACACTCATTTCACCTATCTGTGCCTTAGTTTCCCCATCTATAAAATGGGAAAAATGATACTGACTTCCTTTGTAAAATGCTTTGAGGTCTATGATTGAAAAGCACTATGTAAGAGTGAAGTATTTATTTCTTCTTCTTATTGTTATTATTATTATTACAGTGTCTTTTAACAGTTACAGTTACACCAACAGATTGCACTTAGCAAGCAGCTGGTGTTGGAGTGTTTGTCTGAGAATGAGATACATCCAGCAAATAATTTTGTATTACATTTCCATGTGAAATGAAGAGACTCAGAGCTTTGCTTGATTTGAATATAGATGTCCATGCTATGTCAGATATGTAGAATTCAAAATTTGAATTCCAATCAGCTAGAAAATAGTATAGTGTTTGTACTACAAGTAATTATGTCAATAAATACTAGATGTGGAATTGAATGTCTCTCTTAGGGATCTAAAAATATGGTAAATTTCATTATGAGCAATCTGGTTTTTGCCATTCACATTTGAAAAGAAATAATGATTTTAGCAAACATTGGACTGCCTTTACTCTTATGTAGCTATTCTTCATAGCAGTTGATTTCTTCAGAATGTATCCTTATTAGTCAGAACATGTTAGTACTTTTATTGTAAGCATCATCAGATGGTGCTGTTACACAGTCTTCCATGTTTTTTTTCCTTAGTGTTCAAGCAAGTTTTGACGGTTAGGAAGACATCTGCTATGTGCTCAGACCAATGCAACACTGGTATCCAAATGCGACACTGATGTCAGAAGGAGCAACACATACCAAAGCATTCTGCTATCCCATAACCTTCCTTTGCATTTTCCCATTCACTGCCAGGCCAACAATTTTACAGACTGTGTTTTAAACGAATCTTAATTTGTGTAGACATTTACTATGATTTTGCATGCAAGATAGTTAATTGTGCGTACAAATTACCATTAGTCAACTGTGCAGACAATTACCTGATTTGCTTGTGCAATTGCAATAATTAGTCATGCAAATGATATGTGCAGTTGCATCCCTAAATTTATTAAAAATAAGGCCTCTGAACAATCTATCTTTATTAACTCAACCCTGCTAGTCACCACCTCTGTTTGCCACTCAGTTCATAACTAACTAACTAACATCAAACTTCATTATTGTATGCATTCGTTCTCAGAGTTTGAGAACTATTCCTCTTTATCTGGCATCTTCTATCACTCAGGAAATCAACTGGCTCTTCCCCCAACACTCAGCTTTCACCATCAGTACTATTATCTCAGTGCATACCTCAGCTCACCACACAAACAGTGGCTTCACTTTAATGAGCTAAATGCACTCTATTGAACTAAGAAACAATGACTAACTAATGTTCTCATTCTCACAGTTTCTATTCCATAATGTTTTCTGAAAAAATGCTAAAGACAAAAAATCCCTGCTACATACACACTGCTACCAGCATGAAGCAAACTCCCTTAAAGTCTGGATTCACTGTGTTGTTGTTTTTTCATTTATTTTGGGGCTGGCTTTTCAGAGCTCTGTTTCTGAGAAACGTTCCTCACTTTCTCCCCCAGCACATACTGCAGAATTCTCTCCCCATCTTCTCCAAGTCCTCTATCTCTAGTCCTGGCTATGCTAGAGGTCTCTTTTTATGTCCCCCCAACACCCTGATTGGCTACCTTCCCTTCTTCTCCACTTCCTAGGGAAAAGCAGTTAACCAGACATTCTGCGGGAGGCAGCCAAAAATCTCCTCCACCCCTCAGGAGGCAACAGAAGATTTTGGATACAGGAGACAGAGAGAGATAGCAGCTGATATCATTTTCCACACGGTAGGCAAGAGGAAGCAGAAAGCTCAGTATCTTGGAGATGTTTTGCTGCTATCTCCTTCCTCTCTTTTCTTCCTCTCTGTCCTGCAGCACCAGACCTGGGAAGGGAGGAAAAAAGACCCTGATCGAGCTGCCCTTCTGCTCCGGGCTTGGGCAGGGGAAGATGATCCCCTGAATCTGTCCCCTGGGACTGGATGAGGAGCAAAGAACCCGAGGAGGAGAGATGTGCTGGGGCAAGGCTTTTGGAATTGATTGCATCTTGGATGGGGGTTGGGCGGGGGGGGGCAGAATTGAAGTTTGAGCTGGAGATTGTATAATTAATTGAAGTGGGGTTTCAGGTCACCTCAGATTAATAATTACAAATTTACAAGATTTGGCAATGCTAATTGTCACACACACATCCTGGGGATGGGCAGGGGGTTAAAAATCAGAAGGCAGACCAAAACACACACACACACATAAAGCAACTTCATGATTTGGAAGATAATCTTTTTTCTGGGCCTGGCTCATGGTTTTTGAACTTCTGGGTTTGACAATACAACATTTTATAAGATGGGAATATTGTGCTTCAGGCTTGAACTACAGGAAAACTCTTATGCAATCTCTTGATTGAAGGCAGTTGTTGTAAGTAGGCAGGAGAGTCATGGATGATGCATAAGAACGACCATACTGGGTTAGAAGAATGGTCCATCTAGCCAGTATCCTGTCTTCCAACAGTGCCAGTTGTTTCAGAACATGGCAATTTAGAATGTTCCATCCCTGTCATCCAGTCCCAGCTTCTGGCAGTTGGACGTTTAGTTAGTTGAGTCCCTGTCCATTTTAGCTCATAGCTATTGACGGACCTATACTCCATGAACTTATCTAATTCTTTTTTGAACCCAGTTATGTTTTTGACCTTCACTGCATCCCATGGCAACAAATTCCACAGGTTGACTGTGTGTTGCATGAAGGAGCACTTCTTTTTGTTTGTTTTAAACTTGCTACCTATTAATGTCATTGGATGACCCCCTCGTTTTGTGTTCTGTGAAGGGGTAAATAATACTTTCCTATTCACCTTCTCCATACTAGTCACAATTTTATAGGCCTCTATCATATCCTTCCTCAGTTGTCTCTTTTCTAAGATGAACAGTCCCAGTCTTTTTAATCTGTCCTGGCATGAAACTGTTTCATATGCTGACATTTTTTGTTGCTCTTCTGTGTACCTTTTCCAATTCTAATATATTTTTTTGAGATGAGCTGACCAGAACTGCACACAGTTTTCAAGGTGTGCACATACTATGTATTTATATAGTGATATTATATTTTCTGTGCTCACCTACCCCTTTCCCAATGATTCCTAAAATTCTATTAGCTTTTTTCACAGCGACTGCACATTGAGCAAAAGCTTTCAGAGAACTATACACAATGATTCCAAGATCTTTTTTTTTTGAGTAGTAACAGTTCATTTAGACCATGTCATTTTGTATGTATAGTTGGGATTATTTTTTCCATGTGCATTACTTTGCACCTATCAACATTGAATTTCGTCTGCCATTTTTGTAGCCCAGTCACCCAGTTTTGTGAGATCCCTTTGTAAGTCTTCACAGTTAGCTTTGAACTTAACTTTACTGCATAATTTAGTATCATCTGCAAACTATGCCACCTCACTGTTTGCCCCCCTTTTCCAGATCATTTATGAATATGTTGAACAGCAGAGGACCCAGTAGAGATCCGTGAGGGACCTCAATATTTATCTTTCTCCATTGTGACAACTGATAATTTATTCCTACTCTTTGCTTCCATTCTTTTAACCAGCTTCTGATCCATGTGAGGACCTTTCTTCTTATCCATAACTCCTTACATTGCTTATGAGGCTTTTGTGTGGGACCTTCAAAATCCAAGCATACTGTATAAACTGGATCATCCTTGTCAACATGCTTGTTGACCCCCTCAAAAATTCTAAGAGGTTGGTGAGGCATGATATCCCTTTACAAAAGCCATGCTGACTCTTCCCCACATACCAATAGACTAGGCAGCACTGCTGCAGAAAAGGACGTAGGGGTTACAGTGGATAAGAAGCTGGATATGAGCCAGCAGTGTGCCCTGGTTGCCAAGAAAGCTAATAGCATATTGGGCTGTATTAGCAGGAACATTGCCAGCAGATCGAGGGAAGTGATTATTCCCCTCTATTCGGCACTGGTGAGTCCACACTTGGAGTACTGTGTCCAGTTTTGGGCCCCCCCTACAAAAAGCATGTGGACAAGTTGGAGAGTCCAGCAGAGGGCAACAAAAATGATTAGGGGGTTGGAGCGCAAAACTTATGAGAAGAGACTCAGGGAAGTAGGTTTGTTTTGTCTGCAAAAGAGAACAATGAGGGGGGATTTGATAGCAGCCCTTAACTACCTGAAAAAGGGTTCCAGGGAGGATGGAGCTAGGCAGTTCTCAATGGTAGTAGATGACAGAACAAGAAACAATGGTCTCAAGTAGCAATTGGGGAGGTCTAGGTTGGATATTAAGAAGAGGTTTTTCACTAGGAGGGTGGTGAAGTACTGGAATGAGTTACCTAGGGAGGTGGTGGAATCTCCATCTTTAGAGGTTTTTAAGCTGTGTCTTGACAAAGCCCTGGCTGGGATGATTTAGCTGAGGTTAGTCCTGCTTTGAGCAGGGGGTTGGACTAGATGACCTCCTTAGGTCCCTTTCAACTCTAACATTCTATGATTCTATGATTCTTAACTATAGTTTCAACCAATTTGCCTGGTACTGAAGTTAGACTTAGTTGCCTGTAATTGCCAGGATAGCCTCTGGAGGCTCTTTTAAAAATGGTCATTACATTATCTACTCTCTACTCATCTGGTACAGAGGCTGATTTAAACAATTGGTAACATACCAAAGTTCTGCAATTTCATATATGAATTCCTTCAGAACTCTTGAGTGAATACTATCTGGTCCTGGTGATGTCTCACTGTTTAATTTATCAATTTATTCCCAAACTTTCTCATTGCAAGTCATCTCATCTGATGAAGTCATCATGAAGTCTCATCTGAAGTCATCTTAATCTGGGACAGTTTCTCAGATTTGTCACCTAAACAGAATGGCTTGAGTGTGGAGATCTCCCTCATATCCTCTGCAGTGAAGATGCAAAGAATTTAATAAGCTTCTCTGCAACAACCATGTCTTCCTTGAGTGTTCCTTTAGCATCCAGATCATCCAGTGGCCCCACTGACTGTTTGGCAGGCTTCCTGTTTCTGATGTACTTAAAAAAAATTTCTCTTAGTTGTTTGTGTCTAAAATTGCTCTTCAAATTCTTTTTTTGGCCTGTCTAATTAACTTGTACACTTAATTTGCCATAGTTTACGTTCCTTTCTATTTTCCTCATTAGTATTTGACTTCCAGTTCTTAAAGGATGCCTTTTGTTGCTAACCAATTTTTTTATTCTGCTGTTTAGCCAGGGAGGTATTTTTTTGTCCCCTTACTGATTTTTTTTAAATGATTATTTGGGGTATACATTTAGTTTCAGCCTTGATTATGATGTTTTTAAATAGTCTCCATGCAGTTTGCAGGCATGTCACCTTTGTGACTATTTCTTTTAATTTCTGTTTAACTAACTTCCTCATTTTTGTGTAGTTCCCCTTTTGAAATTAAAGGCTACTGTGTTGGGTTTCTTTGGCATTTTCCCCCTACAAAATGAAAAATGTATTTACGTTATGGTCACAATTACCAAACAATTCAGCTATATTCACTACTTTGACTAGATCCTGTGCTCCACTTTAGATGAAATCAAGAATTGCCTGACGCCTTGTGGATTCCAGGACTAGCTGTTCCAAGAAGCAGTTATTTTTCCGTGTCTAAAAATGTTATCTCTGCATTCCTTCCTTGGGTGAAATATATTCAGACAATATGGGGATAGTTGAAATCCCCCATTATTATTTCATTTTCTGCCTTTATAATCTCTCTAAACTCCCTGAGCATTTCACAATCACTGTTACCTTCCTTGTCAGGTGATTGGTAGTATATTTCTATTGTTATATTCTTATTGTTCATGTATGAAATTTCTATGGTACAGTTTGCTTCATTTAAGATTTTAATATCGTTGACTTCATGCTTTCTTTCACATCTAGTGCCACTCCCCCACTAGTGGAATCTAGTCTGTCATTCCTATATATTTTGTACTCTGGTATTGCCATGTGCCATTGATTCGCCTCATTCCACCAAGTTTCTGTGATGCCTATTGTCATGCTGGCTGGATTGGTGGAGGGGGGCATTTAGTATATTGTTTGACATCAGTATGTCAAACTCATAATAATTCATGTGAGATATGCCATGTCAGGTACTGTTAGAAAGGCTATTATGTGCTATGTAAGATGATGATATTTATGTTCATGTGTTATATGTGAGATGGAAGTTATGGATATGTTTGATATATCGGCATTTCAAATCGTGCTGTCTGGGTAACGACTCAGACAGGATGGCTTCAAAACAATAGACTGCTTAATGGCCCATTGAGACACTCACAGGTGCAAGGGGCCAAGGGGGAGAAGCCAGGGATATACCTGATGAGTCACCAGCACTGGCCCATGTGACTCTGGACTACTTGCCCATGTGACTCTAGACTCCATTTTGGTTCCTGTGAAATTCCACAGGCAGCATACCTGATGAGCCATCAGGACTGGCCCATGTGACTCTGTATTCCATCTTAGTTCCTGTAAAATGGCCAGGACCAGGGAGTATATAAGGCGGTGGCCTGGAAAACCATTTTGTCTTTTGTTCCTGTTCAGCTACAGACACATACCTACCTCTGGATCAATTAACTTGCAGCTGAACCGAAGGACTAAAACCCATCCAGATACTGGATGTATACCTGAGGAACTGTACAAGCCTACAAACTCCACAATTCTTCTAGAAAACTGATGTGTACGGACTTTTAATCATTTGTATGTATCTGATTACTTTAAGCCTTTAACATTTCTCTTATGGTTTGTTTCTTTCTTTTATATTAACCTTTACTTTTAGTTACTAAAGGATTGGCTGGCAGCGTGGTATTTTGGGTAAGATCCAAACTTAATTGATCTGGTATGGTGGCTGACCCTTTGGGGTCAGAGGGAACCTTTTTAGTAAAAAGCATAGAGTTTAAACAACTGGTCTCTTTACTGGACTGTAGGAAGTCGCTGTGACCTTCCTCGGAGCCTGGGCCCGAGGAAGGGCCGCAACGCCCAGGCCGGACAGTACCACCAGCTTACATGGACCTAGTGGCTGATTGGGAGCCAGAGACTGGAATGCAGTAAAGAGGGCTGGCTTCTTGATAACCGGTTTGGGGGAATCAGAAGCACAGTTTGTGGCTGGTTGGGAAGTCTGTCTTCAGTGCCACCCACCAGTGCTGGGAGAATCTGTTCTCTTTTTACAGTCTGCCCTGACCTTGACATTCTCAGGTGGCTGCCCTACGCATGGAAGGATCCTATTATATCAATATCTTCATTTAATGCCAGGCACTCTAGTTCACCCTTCTTACTATTTAGACTTCTAGCATTTGTATATAAGTATTTGTATGTTTTGTCAATATTCAGTTGCTTACCTCCACGTGTTATATGTTTTATGTTTGCCTTCAAGTATTATATTTAAATTGGACTCTTTTATATTTGCCTCTTTTATGTTTCCTCACTAGCTCCTACCTGTACTTTATCATCGTCTTTCCTATCCTTTTTACTAGAATATGGAGTTCCCCTTTTAATAAATTAATCCCTAAGGGATGTCTCCACCCAAACCGTGTGCTCCTCCACGCTTGGTGGCTTCCCCCAGCCATAAAGTGCATAAAGTACACATTATAAATATAAATATAAAGTCAAGTCATTGTTTTGGCATAGGTAGTAGATTAAATATAATAAACTATTTTATATAGTATCAGAAATAAAAGATGAAAATAGATGAAACAGTGGCAAGAAACTCATAATGAATGACAGATAAATTACTTTTAGACACTCAGAATGAAATTTAATACATTACAGTTAAGATTATATTAGGAACTCCACCTTTGTTATTTTAGTGCTATAACTAAGAGACTCAAAATGCCCAGATAAAAAAGATGTGGGGGAAACAGGAAAAACTGATCAAAAAAGTTCCACTAGTACTTAATATCCTATCTGATTAATATCTCCATGATTCAGAATATAATTGATCAGTATCCTGTATGGTTTATGTGAGAGGCCATGGCGTGACCTGTAAGGTTTTGTACAGTCTGAGCTATAGCCATCTTAAAACTACTATGTATGGTATATAACTGTTCTCTTGCATGGTTTTCCTCAGCTTACATAAGGCTCTTCAGCAGTCTGCTGTCCAACGATGAGCTGAATGGGACCAATCTGTGATCCATGAGTAGTGAAATATGCTACTGAAGGCTGACTGAAATGATAACTGTGACACTGGCAGTCCAAATGCCAGCTCATGCCACAGCCCCTAGGCCTCAATGAACATTGACAAATACATAGATGGAAACCACTCTGGCTTACCTGTTTGTTAATATTGTTACAATCTATTTTTTAGAATTAGATTTATAGAGATGTGTTTCGTGTTTGGACTTTATGAAATGGTTGTGAATTGCTATATGTATTAATCTCACTTATAATATCTGTATCCTATGTTATAAGGTAATATTTAAGTGTTTGCTTTGTAGTTATAACACTGTTTGCTATGAAACTCTCCCCACAGTCAGGAGAGACGCATTACCAAGTATGAAATACTAGTTTTCCACAAGATGTGTCATCTCCTGCCCAACAAAAGAAGGCCTATAGACCTCAGACGAACCATTGTTGAAAAACTTTGTTGATTGTGCCCCCCCCCCCACCTATGAAGAGGGGCTGTATATAAACCCTTGTCCCATCACAGTTTAAACTCTGAGGGGAAGGGAATAAAAATCCCTGACCAGAAGGATCTTTTTCACTGTGCAGTTTTGAATGTGGAGAGGACAATATTTGTAAGCATAAGCAAGGGATCCACAAGCTGCTTAGCTTGGGTTAGCCTTAAAGAACATGCAGAGCTTCCACATTACAGCAGCTTCTATTATAGGGGTGTCTGAACTTACTGACCCTCCAAACCACATACAGCAATCTTTAGACGTTCAAGAGCCAAGGCATGCTTGCTGGGCCTCACGGCTTCAGCGCTGTGGCAGGGTGATGGTTGGACTTGGGGCTTTTGCCCGGGAGGTTTGCCTACTGAAGCCTCAAGTCCCAGCAGGTGCCTCCCATGGGACAGAAGCCCCCAACACCTCCAATGCTCTGGCAGGCATGCCCCATGGAGCAGAAGCCCTGAGCCCTGACAAGTGCCTCCTGTGGGCCAGACACCTGTAACCCCACCACCCCACTGCGAGGCTAAAGCCCTGAGCCCCAGTAGGCACACCCCATAGGGCTGAAGTCCTGAGACCCCTCTCCCTGGGCAGAAGCCCTGAACTCCCCAACCCGGTCTGGTAGGCAGAGAATGGGGGGGCCATAAGGGGCTCTCAGTGCTTTTGTTTAAGAGCTGCTGTGGAAAATTAGACCATAAAGGTTAAAGCCAGAGTAAAGGTTATAAGAATCAATTTAAAAAATTGTAAGAGATTCAAGCCTGTTACTGTTTTTGCAGAATTTTCTGAAGGTTTACAAAGAGAACTTAATGACATGCATGCTTCCGAAAAGAGTTTGCACATCAGTATTCCAGAAATGAAGAGTACAACCAGAGCACCTCCTTGAAATATATTAGTTGTTGGTTTGCCCTTCGGGAAAAATATCTAAATCATTTCAGCTGGCTGTCATGGCAACAAGAGGTGCAAGATAAAGTATAGATTCAGTTCAAAGGATCAAGTTGTCATGCAACATCTTAAACAAACTCAACTTTGGCATGGATCCTCAGATATAGCCACACAAGTTAAACCGAGGTTTTAACGTCCTTGCACTATCAGTGTTGTTTTATCATGATGAAACAAGGAAATGGAAAAAAGAAGATGAGAACAGACTGGAAGCATTTGAATGAACTGCCTCTCAAAATGACTTTAGTACACCTGCTACGAAGGCTGCTCTCATTCAATAAACCAAAAGAACTGTGAAGTACTTCAACGACTACTTTCACAGGTTGCTCCAAGGAGCATGGAAAGCTCTCGAGCCTCTCTCTGACGACTGAACAGAATTTGAGGATCTATTTCCAGTAAATTCATGGTGATCCAGAATTCAGCCTGTAAAATACTCTGCACAATTAGATTTTTTTCCTCTCCCCCATATAACTCAACTTGATCAGTGTACATAATACAACAAGAAAAGCAGCAGCAGTAATAGTATGGGCCTATGGATTTGCATTATATATCTTTGAATGATTTCTGCGGCTTGAGGAAAATCATGGTGCCAGATTGTGTACAATAGGTGGCATTCACAGGGCTAATATGAAAGTGCACAATACTTTTAAAGGCTGAAGTATGTTTTCTGCCCTCCAGTTTGAAGGAATACATTTCTTCTATTGATACTCAGATTTATTTCTTGTACTGTGAGGGATTTTTTAAAATCTCATTTCCTCTATTGTCCTTGGTGGTTGGCTCCTACCTTTACCCCATCACTCTCTTACCACTATAACCGACTTACATCACTACTCCCTTATCATTGTGCTCTTTCCTTCTCTCCCTATTCACCTCTATACATTCCTTAAGGGACAGGGATGTAGGCAGGGTCTGGCTTAGTAATCAGAGCTGGACTGGAGTCTGCACATCAGGGACAGTAGTCGCTGAGCAGGAGTCGAAGGCATCACAAGAGCCAGGTTCAGTAAGCAAGATTTGAGGTCAGAGACCAGAAGTAGTACCAAGCCACAGTCAGAAGCCAAGAATCAGGATCAGAGTCAGGCTGGGATTGGAGACTGGAGATTGGGGACAAGGCAAAGTCTGGAGTGACAGCAGGCCACATTCAGTGTTGTTGGCTAGACAACTTCCTTAGGCAACCCCTGGGGTTAAATAGGGAGCTTGGCCAATCAGAGGGTCACAGGGTACTGTCACTATGGCTTCCTTGGGTGGTACTTCCTGCAGTGCTTACTCTCTATAGTGCTCCCTGATTATGGTTCTGCATGGCCTCCCTATGGCACTGTCAACTGTCCCAGGCGCTGCAGGGCTGAGGTATAGTCCACAGACCCTTACACATTACCCTCTCTCTCTGCCCACTCCCCTCTCTTAGGCCTGGCCATATTTGTAAAGCTGTGTTGTAACAAAATTGATTTAAAAATCAATATAATTACACAGGTGCAAACCCTTGAAACTGATTTAAAAGTCTCATTTACAAAACTGGGGTAGCTGGCACTTAAACTGTTTAAGGGCATCTACATTAGGGGTTTGCATGAGCATAGCTAAAACAGTTTCAAATACATTACATTAAACCAGCACAGACTTTCTAACATAGAACCTGCATTGAACTTGGAGAGAGAAATACCAGTTGCAGGAAGGAAGAGTTTGGAGGATACACCAGGAATCCAGTGTGCATGCATCTGGCTAGAATGCTGGCTGCATTTGCAGCACCTCTGTAAACAGATCTCATAGACTTTAAGCCAAGGGACCATCAGTTCTCTTAATAAACAGCCAATTTAATTTTACGAGCATGGCATCTTCTCATATTATTACCAAGTAAATGAAACAGAGACCAGGCCTTAATCTGACATTCCATGCCTACCATTCCCTATTTTCCACTCCAAATGCCTCATATTTGTAGCTTTCCAAAGTTGGTAGGTATGTTTTTATTTTCTTTGGAAAAAGCGGCATTTTGTTGAAGAAAATGAGCAAAATTGCTGTGACATAAAAAGGGCAAAAAAAAAATTGATGGAGACTGTTTACATAGAAAACTTTTCTGCCAGGCCTCTCTTACTTTCTCCAACATCTCTCTTTAAAAAGCTAAAACTCCTTTAATCTTGTGTAATATTTGTGGGCACTCAAATTGACAATGAAAACAAACAAACAAACAAAAATAAAACAACCACCCTTCACTTCAGCCACGCAAAATCATGGCAATCAACTTCATTTTTCATGGTTCTTTAAGAATATGTATCTTGCAACCAGAAACTTGAAAAAGCATTTCTGGATTATTGCTAACTGTTAAAAAAAACTTTCCTAATTTCTTAAAATAGCAAACAAATTCTGGAAACATCTGCTTGTCAGTTCATGTTGAATTTGAACCAGCAGTTTCTTCGGAATGACTGATTGTATTTAAATAAAATGTCCAGTAAGTCCAGATAATTGTGTTGGGGCAGGATGTTTCAGGCAGTGGTTGCAGTAGTCTTCACAGGACTTTACAGTGTTCTTCCCTGCACAGGAAGAACATGGGGAAAATCTGAATCCTTTTGCTTTGGTCCAGCAATGCCTCACTTCTAGCATGCTGCTCTTGTTGGCATTCATCTGTATTGCAGTAGCGCCTAGAGGCACTCATCAAGATCAGGGTCCTATTGTACTAGATCAGTGGTTCCCAATCTTTTCGGCTCAAGAGCCACAGATATAATTTTTACTACCCTGAAGGGCCACCAGTCTCTGCCAGCTGTCCCCTGCAGCCAGACGGAAGTTCAGCGAGGAGGCTCTCCCATCCCCCAGGCTGCAGCAGGGAAACCACACCTGTCCTGTAGCCCCATGCGCTCCAGCTGGGTCCTTGGGCAGTGGCTCCCTTCTGCAGCCAGGGGGACAGGAGATCAGTGCTTCCCTTCTTCTGGCTCCAGCAGGGACCCAGTGGCTATGGACCCAGGTGGAGCGCTTTGCCATGCTCCCTGCTACAGCCAGGGGGAGGGGAGCACTGATCTCCTGTCCCCTTGGCTGCAGCAAGGAGCCTGCACTGATCTTGTAGCCCACGGCAACATGCTCCGCCTGGGTTCTTAGGCAGCAGCTCCCTTCTGCAGACAGAGGGCGGGAAGTGGCCCGCCACTTTGAAAGCCCCCGTGGGCCACTTTTGGCCCCCAGACCACAGGTTGGGAACCACTGTACTAGATGATATACAAACTCGTAATAAGAGGTAGCCCTTCCCCTAAAGAGTTTATAACCTAAATGGGCAAGACACACAAAGGGTAGGAAGGGAAAGAGAGTGCTGAAGTAGGTTGCCTGAAGTCACACAGCAGCTTCATGGAAAAACTGGGACTAGAGTGCAGGGTTCCTGCGTGCTAGTAAAGTGACCATCCCTTAGACCATGCAGTCATTGTGAGAGGACCTCCCAGAAGGCAGGCTTCAGCACTGCCTCCTTGGCTGCCCTCTCCTGCCCCCCACTCCCTCCAATACAGAGAAATGCACAAGTACTTCTGAGAGGGACATTTCCTCCAGTAAATTCAAGTATTAACTATTCACCTTAGGAGACCTGGGAATAAATCCTGCCTTAGACTACAAGGGAAAATGAGCTTGGTGGACATTTGTCCATATTATATAATTTTAACAAATTTGCAGTCTTTCCTTAAGAGAGACCAGCACAGGAGTGCATAGATGGAGATTTATGATTAGGCTAAGGGAACACTTGCCTAGACTATGCTTTGTCCTATATGTTACTACTGGTCCTCCCCTGTTGAATGACAGAACATTCTTACCATGCAATATACACTCAGTAACATGAGCTGATTTATTATAAATCATTCACATTTTAAAGGCCTGTTATATTAATTATTTCAACATTAAAATGAAATAAACCTTAAGGGATGATTCTTGCATTGATAGGGTAAGGGCATGTTGATTCATCGATGGTTGGCATATAATCTAAACCAAGACCACAGGGCAAAAAGCAGAAGCAGAAAAACACAGCCTGGCCCTTCATGTGAATGCAATGTATCTTTCTCCTGAAATTAGGTTATTGACTTTTTAACTGTTTGACACATATTTATTCCAATTAGTTCCAATTAGGAAAAACAAATGTAAATGAATATTGAAACATGGTTAAAGTAACCAGGCACTGAGTCTGATTTTCATTTGAGGTGATTAATAGAACTTGTAGACAGTAAATTATCTCTTCAAAACAATCAGTTACATTGGATAGGCTTCATGGTGTGACGGGCCTTAAATAAATTAATATGCTATTAACATTTCTAATGAATCTTGACGTGCATATGCTATTTTTGTTAAGATAAATTAATAATGAATAAGAATTGGAAATTCTGTTGCTCAAACGTTGAAATCCCTTCCTCTCACTTGTGTTCTAGATAGATACACAGGCTGAAAGTTTCAGAAATGTGTTCGTGGATTTATTGTGTAATTACCAGTGATCTTCTCCCTATATCCTCTATGTGCTCTTTGTGTTCTCTAGGCTCGTCCATCCTTGAGGTTGGACAGACTGGAACAGAGCCTATTTCCATGGCTATCTGTCCCCTCCAGCCACATCAATCTGGGTCAGGTTTTGATCTTAAGGCAACACAACTGTATCCTGGTATATTAGCTGTGTTCTATAATGAAAATAATTTTAATAGCTCATAAAATTACATAAGGGAACATTATGGTAAAAAATTCACAATAATATGTTAAAATTGTGGGCCAGGTGCTTGGCTGGTGTAAAATTGTGTAGCTTCACTGACTTCAGTCTGACAATACGCTTCAGTGGGCTGAATTGACTTCAATGGAGCTACATCAGTTTACACCAACTGACGATCATCACATGATGAGATGATTACAAACAATTTTTTCATATACCATTCTTTTTCTGCCACCCAGAGTGATGATGGGAATAAAATATAAGGTGTAACATGCATAGTTACTATGTACTTGCCTATTGTAGAGCCTTTGCCTCAGTCACTGTGCATTTGATAGATTACACTTTATAAAAGTGTCAAAACTGTATAAGGATGTATGATAGTATTTGAGAGAGTGTGTGATCATGTCATTACAGATTGAATTAGAATGCATACAGAGAAGGAGAAAAGTAAAGGGTGCATGTGCAAACTTAACTCTGGAAATTCCAGACCTTTCATGGTTTAACATTGGAAATGTAAGGTTCTCAAACTTAGGATGTTTTTTAATGGAATTTCGTTATGGTTTTAAAAGAAATAAATTATGTAATTTGAAACCATTCCCAGTTGTTAGTGCTTGCAACTGAACATACCTATGTTTGCACATACATGGAAAGGATCCACTTTCTGGAAAAACAGGTCCCTGGTTTGGTTGTGGTTGTGGCATACAGTCTGTAAATTTACTGCTGCTCTTCCTCAGGAGTATCTTGAAAAACATAGCCCAAGACAGCAATTGGTATGCTGCATTTGATGCAGTCTGTATGGACTACTAATGCTAGAATGAATGTTTGGAGGCTTATGTAGATCTAATTTTTGTCAAATGGGTACAAAGTTCAAGACGTAACAGGCATGAAAGGAAAGCCTGTAGAGAATAGTGAAGAAGACACTGAACAAGTCCAAGAAAAGCCATGACTGAAACCCTTACGGTTCTTACAAAGCCTTTTCCTCATTCTATTGAAAAGGGTCATAGTAATTTGGTTGAAAGGAAGGATGCTTATTAATCCACTGACAAATACTTCTTCTTGCCTTAAGTGCTACAAATACTTGGAACTTCTCTGAAAAATTTTCAGTTCTGTTCCTTGATTAACCTTAGAAACATAGGCATATTAGATCTGCTATCCTAGATCATAGCATTAGTCCAGCAAGTCTGCCTTTGGCACGGTCTAACACCTCCTCTTCAGAGAAAGACAAAAGAACAAACCAAACAAAAATAAGCCATCCCCACATATATAAAATATTGTGAAGGTAGGCAGAGGGGAGGTCAGGTTATGAATTCCTTCTCGATCCCTACAGTCTGTCAGTATATCATGATTCTTAATTAGCCCTATCATTACTGGTTGTCTAATCAACCAGAGTAGTTTGGTTATATGTTGATTAAGTAATTATTACTTTGTATTCAGGGAATAAGAAAGGGCTAGCTATGGAAGACAGCTGGCTCCATAAGAAGATGGACACTCTGAACTGCTCCCTACCCTCTTGAGAAGATTTGCTTAGCTAGTGTGAGGGGGTCTGCTTCCAAGACCTACCACCTCCCATCTGAATGGCTCTACATCTCCTCTTCCTCCCTTCTGCATTGCTCCACCCACTTTCAACAAGTTCACTGTGGCTGCAGCTCTAGGTCTCCTTGGGGACATGGTAACCTTCATGCAGATCTTGGAAGGTACATTTTCACAGTAATGAGAGGAAAGCTATCCGTGGAATGCTTGTTGCTTTTTACCTTAAACCTCCTGGCTGTCTTTTTCCACAAGTTGTATGGTAGTGCATCCTAAAAAGAGATGAGACAAGGTAAAACTATTTGTAGTCTTAGAAGTGTGGATTACACCTTGCCCAGGGCAGCCACAGACAGTTGCTCTCAAACAATGGCATAGTGGTATCATATCTGACCAATCTGATGAGGCCAGGTGAAAGTAGATGACCAATCTGATCATACAAATGCAGATGTTTTGTCAGAGCAGAAAAAAAATCAGCCTGGCTGCTCAGTACTTTCCCTGGTCTGACAACTGATGCCTTGTCTAGAGGCAAAGTGCTGTAGAAGAAAGCATTCCAGAGATTTACTTCCAGCTGCATGACGACTGAGGGGGCCCCCACAGCTTGAATCACTTCATCAGCTCTCACAGTCACCAAGCTCTAAATCTTTGTTTTACATTCCCATATAAAAATGCAGCAGAGTGTGATGCTTTCTCAGTTTCCCAAATCAGGTCCTTGGTTTGTTCCCCTTTCTCAGCAATGCAGAAGGTAGTAGCAAAGATAATCAGCAATAAGCCAGGCATGTGTCTCTCCTGGGTGATGCAATGAGATGATAAAGATTCCTTCCTGGGAAGTTACATAAAGTAAGAATTGTAATTTTTTCCTATTTCTGGTCTGGAACTTTCTACTTCATTTCTTTCTTTCTATTCCAGAGAGGTCGACAGTGCTGGTAGTGTATATATATTTTTAAATTCTTCTCCTGATAGTTATTTGATTGTTATAGCTGATTCTTTTATCTATTTTATGCTATCTTTTATCCAGTCATTGTAAAGTCAACTGTGTTTTATTTCCATTGAGCAGTAAGCCATTGTGATGATGGTGGTTAATGCTGGGTGTAGCAAGTTCCTAGCTATGCATTTATAAAAGGCTACCTTCATTTCTCATTTAAATATTTGTTGTCCTCTGGGGTTTGGCTTAGCAGGTTAAGTGTTCTGCTCTGTGACCCATTAACGAAGGTTCATTTTATAGCTGGATAGTGGTTGACCTTTGCTGCCGCGTGCTCTATTTGGATTTATCTTTACAAAATGCCTAATTTTTTTAACCAATATATTCATCATTATAATCTCTTCTGTAAACTGTATCTTAGTAACAGAACTGATTAGGTGTTGAGCTGGGGTTTACTAAGATGTTTTGAAAACTTTCGTTTACCTCTGTATTTCTATCGAGAGAAGATTTGGGATCAAGTTAAAAAATGGCTTAAATATACCCCCTGAAAGTGGGAGTAATTTGGAAATTAAAACATAACCAGTTGTTTATTATAATTTTATTTTAGAATAAGTTAAAGATATTGACCATTCAAAGTAGAGTAACAGTAATACAACATCTTCCACTGTTGTATATAGTGTTGTAGCTGTGTTGGTCCCGAGATATTAGAAAGACAACGTGGTGAGGTAATATCTTTTACAGAAGTTGGTCCAATAAAAAGATATTACCTCACCCATTTTGTCTCAGTAATACAACAGTCAGTCTGTATACTTTCTCCTGTTGGAAATATACTCCCTGATCCTGCAAAGCATTTGAACATGTAAATGTCAATATTTAAAGTTAAGTATGTGCTTAAGTGCTTTGCCGGACTGTGGCCTTACTGTCCATGTTTTAACTAAACTTGTGAGCTCAATCAAGCAACAATATTGAATGCAAAAAGGAAACTGATACCATAAAATTATCAGGAAGGCTCTGTAACTTAAGAACTTACGTTGCCTCATGCTGCATTATAGTATGTTAAACAAATTTTACCTACCCTAAGAAACTGACTAAATTGAAACATTCAGGAGACTGAACCCTAAAAATATCTCTGTCATGAGTACTTGTGTTGGAATGTATCTACTTGCTAGCTGGGGAGGGGGAGAGGGAAGGGAGATTGTTTCTATAAGAAGAGGGAAAATGTGTGCAAACAGTATTGTGGGAATGGGCAGTTATGAGTTAAAGGGCACTTTACTGAAGTTGAGTAGTGTACTTCAAACCCAAGTCATTTGATACAGCCCACATTTATAATTGATGTTAGCAGAAAATGTAAATTGGAAAACAGCTTAATTACTGCTGGCAGAACTCTATTCTAATTGAAATATCTCATCTTAGTGCAATAATTAAAAAGTTGGCATACAAAATGATTAGTATGACCTTAAAAATAAATTGCTTGACCTATATATAGTGGCAGTTCTTTAAAATTCTGTCAGTTGTAACTTTTCCACAGTTATGGTGAATGCTGGAGGTTACATGAGCTAAAATCCTTATATGAATATGCAAGGATGGTGTGGCAGGTCCCCAGATGCTATTGGTCTTCCCCTGAACACTAGCCTGGTAATTTATTTAGAAAACCAATGCAAAGGGCCAGATTTTTAAAGGTATTTAGGCCCCTGACTCCTGTTGATTTCAAAATCCTTTCACAGAGGCTCTTGGTTCTGCTAGGCTTTTAATGCAAGCTTAAAAATGAAAAAAAAAAAAAAAAAAAAAAAGTGCAAACAAGCATTTATAGCAATCCCTCAGGAAATGGAAGTTGCTTTTTCTCTTGGCAGTAGCAGCCACCACCACCGCCTTGCTGGGGAATGCCCTCTCTATACTTCCGCTTTAAAATATTAGGTGCAGTTCTCTTGTTTCCATCTTTTATGCTCCTGAGGACAGTACTCTGGGGCCAAGCCTCCATCTTCTCAGGTAGATATTCCTTCTTGCACTAGGGAATCTGAGATGTCTCTTTTCGGGAATCTGAAGTGTCTTTACACATTTCTGAGTTACAACATGTATGGATTTTTTAGGTCCTAGGGCTAACCACCTTGCACTTCATGCTAACACCCCTGGCCATGTGCTCACCTGAAGGTTAGGGGTCCACAACTCCCTCTGCAGTAGCCAACAGATAGCTGAAGGAGTGGGGTATGCACTCTGTGGGTTTTCAGTGAGAGGTGGAACAGCAGTCAAAAGAGGAATTTTGGCCTGAACCAGCCAGAATTCCTTCAGAGACTCCGATTGTACTGCTGGCCCACCAGCCCTCCTCACAACGTGCACCATGGAGTAAAGCCAGTGTCTGGCCCTTAGCGGGCAGTTTAAGAAGTTTGCAAGAGTGAAATATTACACGATCTTACAGTACAGCCATCTCCATGCTTGCAGAGAGATATCTGAGCTTTCACAAAACATATTTAAATATTTGAGCAGAAACAAACAGTTCAACAGAGCTTGTGTTTCTCAAGTCATACACTGAGTTGTGGGGGTCTGAACCCTCTTGCAAAAAGAGAGACGCAAACAAGAGACATGGAACTGAACCTAAATCAAAAATATGAAAGCAAGTAAGTGCCTCTTATATGGTCTGCTCTTGAGTGTTTAAAAATGCATAGGCAAAATTAAGTATCGGCAGCATTCACACCATGCACATTAATGCAGCTGCCTGAGCACTGGCAAACCACTTTTGTCATGGTCATTAATTTCTAGAAAGGGCAGAATGCCATCTAGCTGCTAGGGGTGGCCTCTCATGACTGAATTTCATTGAAAGATAATCAAAGATGGGTGTCGTTCATCAACACAAATCTTAATGTCAGAAAGGATCTCCGTTTATTTTTAGCAAGCGTCAAAGGAGCGAATGCTAGGGCATCTAGATGATCCTTTTGCAAAGTAATGTTTTTTAAAAGCCTGGTGAGTGATGAAATGACACTGGATAACTGCGCTTTTCATATGTACTAGACAGAAAGGTGTTAGGGTCTGAAATTCCTCTCTACCAATCTCCCTCGAGCTTAAGCAGTTATCTGGACAGTGGCATTAATCAAATGCTTCCCAGTGTGTTATCTAAGACAGTATAAGATTGACTATTAACGGGCAATCGGCACAAAGTAGCTGATGGCAGGTTGGTTTTCTTAACCCCAGTTATATTGTCGTTTATTTAAAGGGGAACTGCACAAGAGATAAAAATGAGAAAAATGAAAGAAGTACTTGCATATGGAATATACCTGGAGTAATCTTTTTCATCACTATCAGACTGGAATACTCTTTTTTTTTTTTTTTGATAGCTTAGTTTAATTCAACAGGGTTGAGGGAATACTAAGAATAGTTATTCTCTTGCAAGTCCAGTGAAAGTCTGCTAAGCACTGGACATTGTCTTCCTCTGTCCTTTTATCATAAATATTGCTACAAACAGCAAGTTTGCATCGAATTCTCTTACACTCAATGTCACAATGAAGAACACTGAATTATAATTTCAACCATTTCATAATGTTTTTCACGCCAGCCAGGGATGATACAATATTATCTAGAGAAAAAAGTGTTTCTGTATTTAACAGCAAAAGCACAAAGGAAAATCTTTCTAAAAAAAGGATTCAGCAGAACATCGCTATATTTTGTATTTATTTTAAATTTAATTTTAAATGTAAAGAAAAATACTTTAAGCACTATTCTATTTATATGTGATAGGAGACAGTAACTTAGCTAAGGAACCTAGTCTGATTAGCACTGAGAGGACTTAGGAGCAGAATTTTAAAGGTATATAGGCGTTGCTCCATTCCGTTGCAAGGCCTGAGGCCCAAATCCTCAAAAGACGTCAAATCAATGGGGAATTAGGAGCCTAAATGTCTTTGAGGACCTTGTCCTAAGTGGTTTAGTGATTTTCAAAAGTGACTTAGGCAATTAGTAATCGAGCTGAGCAGAAACTAGAATTCCCATTCCACAAGCAATTCCGCCATTAAAATAAACTAAAATTCTGAAGTGGAAGGAAAAAATGTTAGAATTTTCCAGGGACTAGGAATACTAAACTTCGTTTTGAAAAATTGGAAATAACATTTGGTTTGCTCTTTTCTAAATATTTTGGAGGGTCCTTACTTCCTGACCTGCCCAGAGCCCCAGCACTCTGCCGGGTGGCAAGCCAGGCAGATTGGGGAGCCTGGGTTTCCAGACTGTTGAGGAGCTGGAAACTTGGAAACAATGGAAACATCGGCTTTGAAACAGTCTATCCGATGGCTCCTAGGGCCCAGACTCTGAGGCAATCTGCCTGGTGGCTGCCCTAGAGTCAGGGACCATGAACCACATGGCCCCTCCTCCACCATTTAAAGACTTTAAAGGCTGGGGCAATCTTACCTTGAGGAATATCGTGCTGAGGTCGAGCCTGGCAGAGTACACTAAGCAGTCAGTCACTTCTTTTCCTAACTCATCCTTTTCTACCTCTTCTAAGTCATCTACAGTTCCTAGCAGGTGCAGCTGGATTCACACTTCAGTGGTACACTGCTTTCCATTCTGAACAGTTCCAGAGGGCACGTGGTCTCTCTTGTGCAGCACGATGCAGGGCTCTGTTCTGTCATCCTATTCTTCAGCATGTGTGACTGGCCATTAGGTTAGCTCGTGAGGCAGACTGAGCTGCAGTGCATCAGTATGCTGAGCAGGTCCTGAGCATTCAGTTGCTTTGCTGCTTGCAAACCGCTTGGCCAAGATAGAATTTGTGAAATTGATTTCAGATAAGATAGAGGTTACGCTAGTGGGAAGGAGAAACCATACAGCAGGTGTGACGGAGCTGGTGTCTGCCCCATTTGTAGAATTCTCATGCCTAAAACTTGGCAAAGGCTTCCAAATTCAGGCAACTCCCAAACGGTCCTGGATTCTCAGCTTGTGGAAGGGGCCAGAAGTGTTTTTTTTTCTATCTGTCTTTTGTCCATGAGGCCATGACCACTCCGCTCACATGTGGAATTCTCCATATTGTTATATGCTTTTGACTGTCCTGCTTACATTGCTCCAGTGTGAGCTACTTGAAGCATTCGCTTGTGCAAAATGAGGACACCCATTAATTCAGCAGTGCAAGACACGAAGCATATCATATTAGTTTTCTGAAGGCTGGGCACTTACAGGTATAATTCAGCATGTTAACTTTGATCTCTAAAATTATATAGACCAGGTTCACACAAGTACTTAGGCATGAGGATACTGAGCATCATGACGCCTAACTTTTAGGTGCCTGGAAAATACCTGGGATTCACAAAGCCTGAGTTCTGTGCCTAGGCTTCCTATACAATGAATAGGGAGAGACAAACACCTCAGAATGGGAATCACAAAAGCCAGCATGCTAGGAAGCTCCCTATATAAGCTAGCCAATGGGAGATGCAAGGCAAGGGGTGTTTCCCAAACCCCATCCTCTCAGAGAGTTCAGCACCTACATCTGGGCTGCAGGGAGGCACCTCCTTCTGCTTGGGTGTCTCAGTTACAATCCCTCTCGATGTTAGGCATCTATGATGTTTTTGCAGGAAGGTGCAATGGGGTGGAAGGAGGGGAGACAGCTTCAGCAGAAGAAACTCAGGGGTTCCCCCTCATCAGATTATTCTACAGTCCAGTCTTTAAGGTACTCACACTAGAGGTGGCATGGCAGATGCCTATTCAAATCCGTTCTCTCTTTCAGATGGAGGGACTTAAACTAGGCATCTTCCACTTCCCAGGTGAGTGCCCTAACTGAGCTAAAAGTTATGAGGGATTGACATGCTATCTCTTCTTCCCCCTCCCTGCAGGTCATTTTGTGTGAGCTCACATATGGGGGACCAATCAGATAGGTGAGCTGCAAGCACGCTTATCAGATTGGGCCCCACAAGTGAGTTAAGCAGAGAAATGCCTCTCTTCCCTGTCTCCTGCTTTGCTCTGGGGTTTAGGCATCTGAACGCCTAGAGTGAGGCTGCAATGCGGATACCCAGAGGAAGAAACCTAAGCACCTATGGAACTTTTACTGAAAAAACTTAGGCGCTGAGTGAGTTGTGGTGCCTATAGTGTTCAGTGGCAGCTGAGTAGGGTTTTTGTGAAACCCAGAGGGGCCTGATTCTGGGATTTAGGTGCCTAAGATGGCAGATAAGGCTTAAGTCTTTGTGTGACTCCAATCCTATAGGGTTTGTTTCCTAGTTACCCCAGAGACCATCTCACTCCTCGTCAACCTTAAAACTCTTTTAGACTAGACACATGACCTTGCTCATTCAATTTTATCAATGTGGGGGATTATATCATATTTTCCATGCCTCCTCTGCATCAAAATAAGGCATTTGATTTAATTGTATCATCCCCAATATGGCTTTAAAAGCATCCATTAGGCCTAGTCTTTCCAAGGAAAATGTCTAATTGCCTTACATTTAGTTAATATGGAAGTAATAAAATATCAAAATTCTGAACACAAAACCAAATTTTCACTGCAAATCCTATTCTTTAGATAATTAATGTTACTTTATTCCGAAATGCAGGGTGTTAATTTTCAGTGTAAATGCATGTGCTAGAAGGGACACTGAAACTGTTGCAGGGCCAAAAAGATCCATATTCAAACTGCCACCTTTGTTTAATAGTGCAGAGATCCAATATGTCTGTGCACTTTCAATCATAATTAATAATTAATTAATTAATTATAGTATATTATAAATTATCTGTATAATCCCATCAATGTGCATTTTACCTCTTAATTTCTCTTTCGCTCTGCTATTATGTTCAACTTTGGAACTATTATTCAAATCCCTTCACTGGCTCCCCCTTGCCCATAAAAAGAAGAGAGTAAGATTAAATGTACTTAAAAAATCTAATTAATACCTTTCTCTGAAGTCTCCCAATGTCTCTCTTTTTTAGCCATCTGTTATCTCTCTTTTAGACCCTGATCCCATGCATACTAAACTTTAAGTAATGGTACTACTCACAAATTTGAAGTCCAGGGACAGTTAGATAGTGCACTAACCAGTAGACCATCGTTCCTCTGAAGCCAAGCATAAATTCAAATTGACCTAGACTGCTACTCTGTACCATGGTAAAACATTTGTACTGCTAGGATAGTTAAACTATAGAGGTGGAAGTGACAGTCTCTGCGCAGTGCAGGAGCAAGCTTTCCTCACATATTTCTCATGAATAAATAGTGAGATTGATTCATGGGCCACCATCAAACCATTGCGAAAAACAATTTTTGTCTTATTAGTGCAGATGATGCTACTATATGAAATGGTACATTGTGCTTCGCTTTTTAGTCTGCATACAAAGAAGACAGTTTTAATTACCAGGATCTGACACGTCATATCCAAAATAGATGCTACAGCACTGAAAGGTACAATACATTTCTAATGTGGGGGGGGGATTATTTTATTAAGCATTAAACAAAATAGCATCCAATATAACTGCTGAAAAATAGAGTGTTATACTTAATCAAACCTTTATTGAAGTAACAATTATAAAATTAGATAGCAGATTTTATTTGCAGTGTCAAAATATTAAATGCCGTGTTAAATCATAGTTTTGTAAATAGGAAATGTGACACAAACAAGAAATAATTTCAACTGTCCATGTTTTTTTTAAACAGCTTTGATTTTATAATATACAGTTAACTCAAGCATTCTTGTTAGACCTTAAATATTAAGTAGAGCATTAGAGAAGAGCTCAGAAAACTGCATCTATTCAAAAAGATTTCTTTTTAGTGTGGTGGTTGGAATAGATATTGGAAAGGAACGGTCTAGGAAGAATTTGAATGTGTGTGTAAAGCTCTTAGGCATGGAGATCAGAAAAGACTTGGATGATTCCAAAACAGGCCTAATTCATTTGGGGAAAAAGCTCAGAGAGGCGGGTGGAGGCATTCCCTCCCTTGTTGTCTGAATCAGAGAACACATACTGATATCTGCATTGAACAAAGAACCACCAACATCATGCAGGAAAAAAGACATCAATTTGGCAACGGCCAGAGGAAAGGAAGAAGATATGGAAATTATTAAGAGTATCCACTGAGAACCTTACTGAGGTCACAGCTAAGGAATTGTGGGGACAAAAAGGGGTTCAACAATGTAAACAGCTCAGCTGAATACATCACTGGGTAGTAAGAAATGTATCAGGCCATATAATGTTGCATAAATTCATGCTTGAAAAGTTCACAAAGATGACAGTAGAACAAGCATAAACAGATTTCTTTGTTACTAAATTTATTGTGTATTTGCTGTGATTAAATAAAGCAGACAGGAAACCAAGCTGAATGGCCATCTCATGGCTTTATAGCTATAATATAAATAGCCCACATTAGTTATCAGCGAATTATTTGACCTGACTTGTTACAATACACAAGATCTTGCTACGTTATTGTCAACCTACAGATGGCATGCATGGCATAACATTTAGAAAAACTGCACAATGATAAATTTGCAATGAAGCACCCAAAATAGGGAATATGGGAAATATGACATCATACTTCCCAGGCAAAATGTATGTATGTTATGGATAAAACTGTGAAACCTTGAGCTTGATTATGTATCATAAAAAGGCAAATAAAACACTATGATATAATAGGCAGAGGGCTAAACTCTAAATCAAAATATACATTATCATGACAGGCAGCTCCAAAAAACTGTGTCACAACTTTAATATTAGCTAAATGCAGTTTTTGAGTGTTGATATCAGTTAATAACATATTGTGTTAGGGACATGCTAATTCTCACATACATCCCCTAATGCATTATGTTATTGGATGGGCAGGAATTCACTAGGTTTCCATGACAAAGTGCAAGTCTCTTTATATTATTAAGCATCACATCATTTTAGTTTATATGGCTGATATGTATTCCTGCTTGTAAGATCTGCCTAATAATAATAAATAATAATAATAATAATAATAATTAATTAATTAATAATTTGCCTTGCTGCAGAATGGAAAGAAAATATGAGTGAATAAGATACAGAGTAAACACTGATACTGAGATTAGCCCAGAAGTGCTGCAGATTTTCCCAGGCCTTACTAAGAATATATAGAGAGTTACATTCAGCCCCGGAAAAATTTGAGCATTCAAAATCTACTTTGTTTAGACTTCTCAGAAAACAGCAGTTGGGGGTTTGCAAATAATTGCAGCCATTTGAAGCACAACTTTTACAACAAAATGCAGTTTTCTGCCATCAGTGAAACAGCTGGTTTGCACAGTAGCCACTGAGACAGAGACCCTACTGGCATGGCCTGGCCTGTGTTTTGAATTCCAACATTGGGACCTGGCACTACTTGCCATTCAGTGTTTGGGCCCTGTTTTAGGATGCCTAAAGGAATTTATTGTTGTTATGGGCTTTGTTGGGGGAGTAAGATAGATCCAAGTTGGACCTCTCCACATAATTAGTGGCTGTAAAAGGCTTCACATTACGCACTCCTTTTTCTGCTTCCCTGTGTCAGCAGCTCAGTAGGCCCATCTGCCCTCCCAGAAACTGGTGTATGCAAGGGATGTCATCTGGTAGTTCAGTTAAATGTAGGCAACTGTTACTGTGTAGTTATCCATAAGTTGTATTGTAGAGTTAGTCATTTATTTACTGTTTTATGGCAGCATTAATTGCCTGTCATGAATGTTGCTATGATTCCTTTCTTTGTCTGTCTGTTTCTGAGTCTGTTTATCCATCTATCTAGGTAATTATGTCATCCTCATCACGGTTGCATCTTTTTTGTATTTTTCCTTTGCTGCAATACTCTTGTAACAGTAGATGATATTTACCAATGGGGGCAGGAAAGATGTGTGAGGCTGTAGTTACATATCTCCAAAACTTTTGAATGCAGCTGGAGTAGAGGTCTTGGGAAATAGTACTATCTGTAAAGTGACTACAGCTTGATCCCTGCTTCATACAATTATTGCATGAGAAAGGACTATGTCAAGGGAAGAAAGGATTGCGCTGCTCCAGAACATATTCTTTCCTCTGGAATGGAGGGTCCAGAATTGGTTTTCCCTCCCCCAAATTGTTTGGCAATGGCATCTTTAAGAGATGGCTTACCCTATATAGTAGAACTTGGGATTCCAGCAGATACCATATACCTATGACAGAGTCCTAGGAGCCCCAGTGGGATAGTAAAGGTTAGGTACTGTAGTCGTTCAAGAAAAACTACCTACCAATACTGCTTTTTCCAATTTTTTAAGTAAAATTGCAGATATGTTTATCCAAAAAGCACACGTTTGTGTTTCAGTGGTGTAATGCCTTAGGCAAGCTTAGTTTTCTTCTGACTCATGGTCACAGTAACAAGACAGGAAGAAGGATGAGCAACATAACTGAAGCCATGGCTTCCAAAGGATATTCCCCCATGATAATTGGTTGGAGACTATATGCAATGATTTTGTGTGGTTGTTTACTGCTTGTTGAATGACATCAAGGATTTCATAGAAATGATGCTCAGTCTCTGGTGTCAGTGGAGTCTTCTCTCCAGGATCTCTGGAGAGATCGAAGAGTAGTGGTGGGTTATGGTGTGTGACAAAACTTCCATAGCAAAAGCACACATGGTAATTATAGCAGCCGTTGGAGCCTTCTGGATTAAAGTTTGGAGTGAAGAAAAAAGCTTTCCAAATAGAATTACCTGCAAGTTACAGAAACAACAGCTGAGGATAAGAGTACAAAAAACAAAACAAAACAAAACCCTAGGCCTTGTGAAAATCAAAATCAAACCACATACAATTAGTCATTTATCTCAACTTTTATATGTACAGAATCAGTGTACAGAAACCACAAAATACAGAAATAGCACACACAAAAAATCCGTTTCTTGCAATGTTCCACACCTATTTGGAGCAATTACTACCCCTTTGTATTCTTCATTAATATAAATCACAGACAGCCTAAATCATGCTAAATCATGCTAAATTTATGCTTATTCTCCCGCCAGCACTTCTGAACAGGAGCACCCCATAAATAGCCACAAAATCATTGCATTACCTTCAGATCTCTCTTTACAATGAACTTCTGCCATGAGGTCTACAAAACACTTGAGCATAGCTAGGCAGCTGATGTTCCATGATTACTGTTTATTATGCTAATTATAATCATCTCATGGTTACCTTGGGCCCCTCCATCTGTTTGTTGTAGCTATCTGTTGTCTCTGATCACATATTGTCCCACAGAGATAGTGCTCCAGAACCACTCGGGGTGAAGCCAGACAGGACTCTAGTGGAGTAGGTCTCCTCTCAGTGCCCCTCACACCAGTGCAGCCGCCTCCTGAGTCTGGCCTCAGAACGTTTAGCACCCCTGTTTGACTATGAGCTCACTGCAGTGACACTCTCCCCAAAGGGGCCATGCACCCCACCTTGCAGTCAGAAGTGATTCACAGCCAGTATGGAAGTCAGAAGGGTTTATTAGTCCTCAGGAGCACAGCGTAGAAAGACTTTGTTAGCAGATAAATCAGAAAGTTACAGCAACGACCACCTGGAAAGCTCCAGAGCCCCATTCTAGGGCTCTGCTCTGTGAGATCCCCCACAGGTGACTGACTCTTCCTGACAGCAGCCCCAGCCCCTGTCTCCTTCCAAGGCCTTTGTCTCTTTCCTGGGCAAGGTGTCCACCTCTCCTTGGTTCCACCTGTTGCAACCTGTGGCAGCCAGTTGGCCCAAGGCTGAGGGGTCCTGGCCATTGTCTGTGTCTGTATAACTAGAGGAAGGCCCACATGCCCTCTAGTGGTCTCTACAATGATCACCTCCCTGGTCCCATCATTGAAATACATGAACAACACATAGGGGAAATTGAGGCACATGCACAGTATTCAGAGAAAACATTAAGACTATCTCCACTTCGTCACACATACATAGATTGCAAGCTGTTTGAGGCAGGGAATGTATTTCCATTAGATGGTTGTAAAGTTACCTGCGCAATAAGTCCCCCACTTTCTGATTGAGGACTCAAGGCCTGCAATTGCACTACTAATAATTACACAGGTAATCCAAAGCCAACTTCGCTGGATAGGTCATGTTATTCACATGCCTGATTTCCACTTCCTCAAGAGAATCCTTTTCTCACAGCTGAAAAAAGGTCAGCGAAGTCACGGAGGGCAAAGAAAGCGTTTCAAAGACACCTTTAAGGCGAACATGAAGAGGTGCAACATTGACATGAATACTTGGGAGACCCTCACTCAGGACTATCCAAAATAGAGGAAGGCTCTGTTGGAGGGATCTCAACACTTTAAAAAAAGCTCATCGACAGGTAGAAGAGGAAAAAAGGAACAGGCGGAAAGAACATCAGAACATTCAACACAGCAACACTGATGAACACAGATGAAACTGAATTGCAATTGTTTAGGAAATGTAGCAGTGTCATCTTTAGGTGACCCACTGCCTAGGTAAATGAGAATAAAATATGTCTTTAATTCCAAATACGTTGCTAAACATCTCATTTTGCTTTGTACAGGGAGTGAGTGACATGCACTGATGTATTACAAATTAATTTTTTTTCTTAAAGTACAGACTAATTTGTTTTTTTGTTTTACAAAAAGCAGACGTAGTTTAGGCGCAGATGTATTAGGGAACCCCAGAATGTTCAAGAGGAAAGAAGTCTAGCAAGACATGGCTAATACTTTGCTCAAATAGCACAGAGCCAGTTACTGTTATATATATATATAACAATACAATATATATATTGCAATAGTGTTGTAGCCATGTTGGCCCCAAAGTATTTGAGAGACCAGCTTTCGAGCTTACACAGAGCTCTTTTTCAGGTCCTGAAGAAAACCTGAAGAAGAGCTCTGTGTAAGCCTAAAACTGGTCTCTTTCACCAACAGAAGTTGATCCAACAAAAGATGTTACCTCACCCACCTTGTCTCTCTACTGATCCAAACTGTAACTTTTCATTCTGCCCAGAAATAGCAACACATAGCTGCACTGCCTCAGGAAAAGATCAGAGAACAAATTGCATCTCAGAGAGTCACAACTCTCTCCTGCTCTTACTGGAAAATTGGTGGGGGTATCTACCCCATTCAGGTTCTTATGATACACCCATGTATCTGAGTGCCCACCCATTCTATCTGTTATATACAGATATCAAAAATACATAAACACTGCTAGCTTTTATTTCACAATATTGCATTACAAAAACAATATTCTAAATAGCTTACCCTCTAAATACCAGTCAGGGAGATATTTTTGTGTGTGTGTGGTATTTTCCACATTTGAAGGTAAAATTAATCTCAGTAAAAAGAGCTTCACTGAGGTCAAAGAAAGCTTTGTTAATCCAGTAACTAGTTGTCATGATTCATACGCAGTGCTACATAATGTTGTGCTCATTAAGCCCACCAAAGGAAATCATTGGGAAGGAGGATGAGGGGAGAGACAATTGGTGTATCACTCTGTATGTGCTAACTACATTACACTTGGCTTTTAAGGATGACTAGTCTTGCAGACTATACCAGTGCAAAGAGAGACACAGAATTAAGTTATAATCTACAGCTTGGATTTAAAAGAAAGTAAGTAACTTTAAGATTTTTTCCAGTTTCTCCTATCATATATCATTCTCCACAATACAAGATACATTACCTTTAGGAACTTATTCATCTGACAGAGGCTGGAAGATTCCAGTTCACTTAGACGGCACTTACACTCAATAATCAGGATCAGGTGGGTGAAACCTCTGAATGTTGCTTAGAATGCAGCAAAGGGAGAGGATGTTTCAAGCCTGAGACTGAACTGCTTCTGCAGACAATAAGTAACAGCACCTTCAAAATCTTCAGAGAACTCCCTGACTCCCACAGCAGAGATCGACACAGTTGACAGACAGAGCTGTCAAGTTAGTTGCCAAAATGGATGCAACCACCTTTATGTTTCCCACATTATTCTGAAAGGCACACTGGTGGATTTGCCTTGTAAAGTATTTGCGGCATTCTCAGATTTAAATCACTCTACTTTTAGATGTGTCTTTGCACAGACCATTGATCTGAGCAGGGATATGCCCCTTTTTACTGTGGTACTTATTTAAGTATATTGGGAAAGGTAGATGGTTCTGTGCTGAGTGTTGCTTCAGGCAATTTTAAGTGTTTAACTGGATTGGGGGAGGCACAAGAGAAAAGCTAAGAATTCTATTGATCAGTGATATATGAGATTTGTAGGTTGTTTAGGACCACACAACAGAGTTATGCTGATTTGCCCTAGCTGAGGATCTGTTCCATAGTATTACAAATCATTTTATTTAAGGATACAGCTGCATAATACAGATCAAGAAGATGAAAATTTACATAGCTATCAAATCAGCAACAAGAAAAAGAAATTCCGGTAAAAATACTCATGTGCGGAATTTGAGGAGGTCATGCTGTCTGATTACACATCTGTCTTTGATGGAGCATTTGTGCAGAATGACATTGAAAGAAATTTGTAGTCAGTTCCATCATTTTTGGGCACTACAGCCCAATGCCAATCCAAAGATTTAGCCATACAATGTTAAGTAGATTGTCCTGAATAAGAAAAGTCTTTATTTAGGGTAACTCAAGTAAATATATGTGTTAACAAAAAAGAAGAGACATGGAAACTAAATAAATAACATCCTATTTGTAACACAAACAAAATTAAGGGCATTCAGTGTTCAAATTGATACCCTATCCACAGCTTATAACCACTGTCTTGCAATTGTGTAAGTAAAGGATTGAATGTGAGACACTATATTACATTTGAATTTTCAGGCTTTGGCTAGTCTTACTTTTCTAAACACTTAATAATAATTTTAATTTAACAACTTCATAGTTTCTCACTGTATCAGTTTGGGCAAACACTGAGCTGAGCAAAGTCTGTTATTGTGTCACGACATTTCATTTCATTTCATTGCATTCTGAGGTGAGTCTGGAACATCAATGTATTGCTGGAAGGACGGCAGTGCAGAGTCTAACTACTGATTTCCAGATCTTTATAAAAAAAAGTAAAACATATCAGTCAGATTCGGTGTCTGTGGAACAGCCAATATAATAGGCTGGTAGACATAAAGAGCTGTCAGACTTGTAATCTGTAAAGTTGATAAATTGTATAAGGCTGGATATTAAAAGGAAGAGTACTCTCCCTGCCTCTCTCAGCTGGTATAAAATCTCATTTTGGCAGAGGGCTAGCCACAAGGGTCAAATTAATCTCCCAGTAATTAACAATCTCTTTGTTCTGCAAACCATCTGGATAGTAATGTCTCATTTGATATAGGGATTACTATATATACCCTTTTCTCTGTGGAATCAGCAGCTAGAATGAAGAATAAGGCCATGGCTGTAGCACCAGGATTCCCTGACAGCTAGGCATGCCAGATCCCTCCTGGCACGGATTTACAGGATCTGTGCTATTATTAAGTAAGACTAATTATTTTATATTGCAGCAGCATCTAGGAACTCTAGTCATGGAGCAGGGTTGCATTGTGCTAATGTGCTGTGCAAACACAGAACACAAAGATGGTCCCTGCCCCCAGGTGCTTACAGCCCTGTCTCCTCGGAGTAACCTCTGGAGAGTTCCAGGTCCTCTGGCTCCAGCAAAAAAACGACTACTTACCTGTAACTGTTGTTCCTCAAAATGTGATACAGACATGTATTCCATGTGCGTGTGCTTGTGCACCATGCTCCACAGCTAGAGAACATTGCCTCGCAGGATCCGTAGGGCCGGCACTCACACCCTGCACCCATAGCCCCCTTCCCTGGCTGTATAAGGGCAGTGCCTCACCGAATGACAAGGGTACAGACTCTGATGCAGAGGGAACAGAGGGCAGGAATACTCATCTGCATCACATCTGAAAGAACCACAGTTACAAGGAGACAACATTTGTTTCTTTTTCGAGTAGATGTATTCCATGTGGGCAACTTGCAAGCAGCACGCGCAGGAGGTGGGGCTTGGAGTCTATTTAAAGAGAGATCTGGATTGTCTTCCAAAACTTTGCATCTGATCTGGAGACAGCCATAATGGCCTAGTGGTTTGCAAAAGTATGCCTGAGAATCAAAGGGCAGCCCTGCAAACGTCTAATATACAAACATCATTCAGAAATGCTGTTGACATCTCTTGAACTCTTGTGGAAGGATCTCATATCCATTGAAGTGGTGTAGCCTGGGCTACTTAGTATGCTGTCATGATATAGAAAGTTATCTATCTGGAGATTGTCTGTCAAGAGACCGCTTCAGCCTTCATCTGACCCACATATGAAACAAACAGATGAGGTGAGAAATGGAAAGGTTTAGTTCTAACCAGAAAGGAAGCTAGATCTCACTTGAGACCCAGTGGGTGAAGAGGTGGCTCCTCTGAGATTGAATGCAGCTTAGGGAAGAACACGGGTAGATACATAACTTGTTTCAAGTGAAACTGGGAAACCCCCTTAGGTAAAAACTTAGGGTTTGTCTCTAAAACATAGCAAATAAGGAAGTTCTGCCATCATAGCCTGCAACTCACACACACTCCTTGCAGATGTTATTGCCACAAGGAAGGCAGTTTTCTGGCACAGAAGGGAGAAAGAAGAAGGTGCCCAAGGCTTGAACAGAAGTTCCATAAGGGCTGCTAAAAGGTCCCACAAAGGAATGGGCTTTTTAAGTGGTGGGTGAAGACAAGTGATTCCTTTCAAGAACCTCACTGCCATGGAGTTTGAAATCCTGATTTCCCATGGATAGGTGGATGAAATGCCAAAACAACCATCAGGTGGACTCTTAATGAAATAAGTGCAAGACCAGAAGAGTGAAAGTGTAACAGGTACTCCAAGTTGCCCTGAATACAAGCCAGCATTGGTTGAACTCCCTGGAGTAACAACCTTATCAAGAATCACTTCCATTTGGCTGAAAAAGCTCCCAACTCTTAAGGGACCGCTTCCCAACATCATTCCTCATCCTCGTGTTGACTTAGACAATCAAGTAGGTGCAGTGTGAAATGAACATTAGAGTCCTCTGTGGACTTGTCCCTCAATAACCAATTGTGCAGCCATAGGAAGATATGAATTCCCCTCTTCCTGAGGTATGCTGTTAACACAATCATGCCTTTGCTGAAAACGCAGGGAGTGGATGACCAGCAGAAAGGCAGCACTGTATTCCAGTCAGCCATGACAAATCAAAGGAACTTCTGTGGCTCAGGAGGATTGCTGCATGGAAATAAGCACTGATGGAGAGGAAGATTATTAGCAAGAAAGAGTCATCAGGAGAGAACGAAGAGGCTGTTTGCTGTGCCAATGATGGATCCTGTTCTTGTATCACAGGATCAATTCGGAAGAGCCCCGTAGGCCCTGGGGGAACAGACTAAGTGGTCACTTGCAGCTGAGACAGTATGGGAGTGGGAGTCACTGTCACAACTGGTGATCTTGCTCTGGAGTTGGTCAAGAATTGGGCCCAGAGACTACGGAGCATCACAAGGATTTCAGAGAGGAAAAAGCAGGATAGCCTCAGGTAGCACCCGCTCTTCCTGCAACCACCACTAGGCTTTCACTCACACAACACGATCAGCTTCCCAACAACTCCCCATATTCATCTCAGCTTAACACTACTCCCCTACACACACTTAAAAGAAGCCCAATTAAATGCACACAGAAGAACTTCTTTAGCTTAGGGTATGACTACACAGCAGCTGGGAGAGTGCCTCCCAGCCTAGATAAACAGGCACGAGTTAATTCTACTCAGACTAGCCCACTAAAAATAGAAGTTTATAGCACAAACAATGCAAGTCCACCCACCCCCTGCCCCTGGGTCTATAGCTGGGTCAGGTAGCTAGCCGAAGCTGCTGTTTTTAGCGCACTAACCCAAGCAGACTTAGTGCATGTCTGTCTACCCTGGCTGAAAGGCATGCTCCCAGTTGCAGTATAGCCATACCTTAGAGATAAAGTTGTTCAAGTGAATTTCCTACGAACATGATCACTAAACACAGGGAAATCACCAGTAAAAACATTAACATTCAGACCAACCTCAATTCACATTCTTTACCACCCAAGCATCGCAATGTTCAAATCTACTCAAATTGCTTATCACTACAACAAACTGCTTTTCCATTCCAGCATTCCACCACCATACCTTTGTTCTCACACTCATGTGAGACCATCTTAACTCTGAAGGCTAGGTAGTAATAACAGAATATACACTTTTGAAATAAGAGCTTCTCAGCTCAAATATATCTTTCATTGTGTATGTGTATACATGTGTATGTGATTTTTGTCCTAGTTCTCAGACACACAGGCATTGAAGTGAAAAGAAGCTATATTTGTATAACTGAGGGCTTGTCTACACTTACCTCGGAGAACCGGCGGCAGTCGATTGGAGTTACTCAAACTATGCAAAAAACTTGCGTAACTCCCGTCAACTTCTGTGCTTCTGTTCTACGCTCCGTCTTCAATGCACTGTGTCGACGGGAACCATGTTCCCGTCAATGCAGCGTTACGCCACTTGAGGAGGTGGTCTTAATACGTCGATTACTGGATCGACTGAGCGGGTCTTCACTGACCGCTCAGTCAATCCAGATAAGTTGATCTGATGGCAGCAAATAGCCTGAGGTAAAAATTCAGCCTTGATTTTGTACTTTGTTTTATAGTATTCTGAGTCATTTCTGTGTGGGCAGCTTTGTAAATTTGCTGCTGTTTTCTGTTACTGGATTTGAGATGTTTGAACTTCTTACTATAGAAGGAGAAATTCAACACATTGCACCACCCCTTTGTGTAAATGAGGGAGTTTATCTGACTGCCCTTGACTATTTAGATGCCAAATTATATACATATAGTGTATTGATTTGAATTGCTCAAAGATATTTCATTTACTTTGTGTTCAGAAAGTTCATGATATTCATTGTGAGCTCTCCCATTCTGACTCATTCCATTCTCTAATCTATTTCTACACAGAGCCTAGTAGCAATCAGAGGTCGCCTTTGTTGTGGGTTGTGCTTTTTGTTTGTTTTCTGCTATAATTTTAGAAACATTTGCTTATGGGTCATATTGTTATATATCTATTATATATATGCAGTTCTTCATGAATTTAGCAACACGAACATTTTTGTTGCTAAATTCTTGAATAAATATAAAGAGATAGCAATATGATCCATAAGCAATTTCTAAAATTATGGGATGGGTGGGGAGGAAGTTCTGGCTAGGACCAGTAGGAGAAGAACCAAAATACCATGACAAAGGATGTTCTAGCAATAGACAACAAGAAGGAAATGTTGGAAATCTCATGTGAACTTGTTCCAAGCAAGGGGCTGTGTGTAGATATTTATCTGCTGTCATGGGACCATATCTGGGTTTATGGGACTCCACACAGTCAGAGCAGAATTCCTATGTGGACTGCTATACAGAATCAGAATTTTGAAAGCCTAAGCATTCCCAGTCATTCAGATAAGCATCCAAACAAACTGAAACTGAGGGCTAGATCATGCCACTGTCTTAATCAGTGAAGCAGACAGCGCCCTTTCTTGGCCTCCGGTGATATCAGAATGCAAGTCTGGTGCAGGATGCAGCGTCTTCTTTCTGGATACTTCTCCTAAGAGCCAGTAGATGAAAGGGAGAGAGAGGACTGGTGACTGCTCCCGTCTTCTCCTGAAGGTATAGCTGGCCAGATGAGAGGCGGGAAGTAAGATGCACCGTTTTATGGGCTGCAGTAATTTACATTCCCCCTAAAAGCCAGAAAGGGTCAGGGTTGTGGTAAATAAGTTACTTTCTGGGGCTGCAACTGGGGTGGATCAGTTATGCCCCAGTTACTACTCACAACTGAAATGACACTAAATCTTTAGAGGTACAGCTATTGTTTCATGAAACCCAGGCTACAAACTCAATCCTACTTGAACTGGGAATCACATGCTCAGCTCCAAGTGTAGACACAGCACCAGAGGAACTTCACTAGTTTAGTAAGCACATTTCCTGAAATAATATTTGCCTACAGAAGATTTTTATTTTTTTGAATTTTGTCAGATGAGTAAAATGTTTTTACACAAGAACCTGACCATGAATAAATGGAGGGAGCAATGTGAATACACAGAGCAGAAATTGTTATCTCTAATTAAATGAAGCAGTAGCTTTAAAAGGTCTTACTTAGAAAAGACTTTGTCTTTTTAAAATGTTTTGCTCTTCAGCTGTCACCAATACTAGGCCTTAAAAGAGGCAAATTACAATGACCACCACCATTATAAAAGACACATTTTTTTTGTTGACTAAGGCAGAATTTTTTTTAATAATGCCTCATGAAAATCCCTGTAAATCAAAATCCAACTGTGAAATTATGGATACAAAGTTTGCTGTTGTCTTGAATAGTGCACATGCTATACGCGGCTATTTATTCAACATCTTTTTGGGGGGAAGTTGCTCCAGGTTTGTCATTTCATCAAATACTTCTGGCTGATATGCAAATATTCCTTAAGCTGTGAAAAGGGTCCAAAGTTTGCTATTTGCAGATGTTTTCATGAAGTGTGGTATGTTTGAGCTGTGTATAGAGCTGAGCGAAACTTTTTGGATGAACAGTTTGTTTGCCTGAAAAATGTAGTTTTGGTTGACCCAAAATGATTTGTGAATTTGACACAAATTGGCTAAATAGTTTGGCCCAAAACTAGGGGGGAGGGAGCAGAGGATGTCATTAGGGTATGTGGGAGACCAGCGTTCCAATCCTCCCACTGCCTGAAGTGGATTCACAATTTTTAAAAATCAGTTATTCACTCAACTCCAACTGTGTACACCAGCTTGGAGGATAATGCACCTTTGACTCAGTGTCTCCAGTTGAAATCCAGTTTCTGATCCTCTGTTGGAGACTGTTGGTCTTTGAACTCTTGTTTGGACAGGGGTCAGCTTACTATAATTATTTATGACTTGTACTGCAAGAGCGCCTGGGGCCCCAGTCATGGTTCAGGGTCACATTGTGTGAGACACTGTGCAAATACACAGAAGAGTAGTCTATCCTTGCTCCAAAAAGCTTATATTCTAAGTAAAGATGAAAGATGGGTAAATATCACAGACAGAGGACTGCAAAGAAAGAAAGTTTTGGGTTTTTTTAGCTTTACCGTTTAAATAACGAATCCTTTATTTATTTATTTTTTTAAACATACCTGTTTTCATCATGAACACATCTCTGTGTAGCTGAAATATCAACTTTTTTATCTGGAATATTTTGGATTAGATGATGTATTTCCCCAACACCCAGTATAGCCAACTCCAAGCAAGCATTTAAAAAGCATGAGGCAGGCTGTAAAAAATCACCAGGATGGCTACAAAACCATGAGATTTTTAAAAAAAGGGGGAAGGAAGGTTCTTTTTCTTTGCCTACTGGTTTTAGAACATTTATGTAATACTCCTGCCATGTTTTCAAGATTTTTTACTCCATCTACCATGCAAGAACTCAAAATGGTTTACAGATATTAAAGAAATAAGCTACACAATGCTCCTGTGAGGTAGAAACATGGGCCAATGAGAGCTGCTGAGTGCTCAGCACTTTTGAAAATCAAGTAATTTATTCAGATGCCTAAATATGGATATAAAAGCCTGATTTTCGGTTCTTATTTTTTAAAATCTTGGCCATTTGTCTTCATTGTACAGGGGCAGGAGAGTGACAAAGACATAGAGATGTTAAGTGACTTGCCAAAGGCCACACTGGAAATTCATAGAGATGTTAAGTGACTTGCCAAAGGCCACATTGGAAATTCATGGCACAGCCAGGAACATAAGCCAGATCTCCAAACCAACAAAAGCAACCCTGCCCCCATATAAAAACCTGTTGAAAGAAGCAGACCTTTTTCACTAGTGAGGTCTGTGCATTTCATTCCAGCTGAGACCAAATAACCTGGAAATGTTTTTTTTTTTTTTTTTAATGTAACTAAAAGCAAGGTAAGAAATATTATATAATTTAATTTGATTTAATTTTGACATGATTTTCCTGTAGTAGTTGGGAGAATACCAGCACAGAATGGAGCACTCAGTGCCACAGAGTATAAATAACGCTAGACTGAAAATATAACAATAGCTCTGTCTCGACTATCACAGAGCAGCATTAAAAAAAAATGATAAGACTGTTTGTCATGCTTGTCAGGGAAACACGTTTCCACACAAAGTAGTGCTAGCAGAAGTGTGTATCAGTTGATTAGGTCAATTTTTTCTTGAGTTTGATATAAACAGTTTTACAGTATCTGCATAAGCTAGCAACGTTTTCCTCTCCTTTGGCAGTTATGTAATTTCACACTTACCAAATAAAATGCCCAAAGTGTGTCACACATATTCAGCTGCAGCTGCTCTGCCATGATGATCAAAATAACAAATTAAAATGCATAATGAGACAGCTTAGCTAAATTGCACTGGTATCTGCTCTGCTTCCTCCAGCTGTTGTGACTGACTTGCATGACTGAAACGTGGAAGAGCAAATTTGGGACTTTCACAGCTTTCTTCTTTTTGTGGCCTATACATCAATACATGTGTGGGGAGGGGGAGAGGAGGCAGGGACAGGAGGGCAAATGGCTTGGTGGAGCCAGAGCAAAGTACAAGGGCAGAAAAGGAGTAAAAATGATGCCTCTGTCTGTGGAAACAAACTGGAGTGGCAGGGGAGACTAACCCAAGTAATCAAGAATAAAACTGGAGAAGGATGTTGTTGTAGGTCACAATGGTCTTCAGACAGAACAAGTTGTAGCCCAACATCCAATGTGCTTCAACAGCAGCAGTGGGAACTACAAGTTGTGGGCTATAAACTGCAGCATGTTGGGATTGCTCTGAGGTTCCTGCCAGCAAATCCCCTGTGCCCTTATAGCAGGAAGTTTCAGCACTGACTGAAGCAGAGAACACGAGGCAAGTAAGCAGAGAGGAGGCTGCTGGACTGTAATCCTGTTCTGTTTCTTTACAGACTTAAACTTTGTTCCTGGTGGTTTGTCTGAGGGTCTGGTCTGAGGTGACACACACTGACACACAAGGCAGAGCACACAGAGGAGCCTCGTGCCCAGTTACTTGAAGTTGTGTAAAAAGCCACAAGGCAGACGTACCCTCTCTTGAACAAACTCCTACTGGGCCAGTGAGCAGAAGGTGGGCTACAGATTAATGAGTGTTTGATCCAGTGAACCCAATGAACTGTTTGTTTGCTTGATGGATATAAAGAGGAACAACAGGAACAAAGTAAAAGGCAAAAAGTCTGGAAAAAAGTTGTTGGAAGGAGAGGAAAGAGACCAAAGGGGGGCTGAAAGGGGGAATCATTAAAAAAAATGCTTGGAAAATCACTCACAGAGGCTAAAATGTGGTTGCAGAAATTGTAATAATAGAAGGAAATCGCACCACAAAAACGTGAAGTAAAGAAGCAGCTAGAGAGGAAAGGAGGTTGTATTTAGCCAAATAAAACAGATATGATCAGAGAGAGAAAGGAACAGACAAAAGGGAGGAAGGGGAATAAAAATAGGCCAAAGAAACAGAGGCTAAGGAAAGAAGAGGCAAGCCTCACCATGACACAGAAATGAATATTAAGGAGCTGTAGTAACAGGAATCGAGCTGAGGCTATGGCTACACTACAGCTTAAGTTGACATGTTATTTTGCTCAGGGGTGTGAATAAGCCACTCCCTGAACGACATCACTTATGCCGATTTAAGCGTCAGTGTGACCACCGCTGTGTCGGCGGGAGAGATCTCTCCCATCAGCTTAGAGCGGCTCCTCTGGAGAGCTTACAACAGTGCAGCTGCGCCGCTGTAAGATCTCTAGTATTGTCATAGCCTATGAAAAGTGGTAAGGATCTCCCCTGGGTTAATGACTTTGGGCCAGGTCTTCAAGCATGGTTAAATCCCCTTTGTGTCTCTGGAATAGGAGCAGTGGAAAGGAGGTTCAGACTGGCTGTGAAAAAGAAGCCAAGGATTTCCCAGCCCAATGATCCACAGGATCAGGGAAGCAGAAGGGCGGTTTAAGACTAGAGCCACCTTCCCCTTGCACTACAGATGAGGATTTAGTCCTGTGTATCACCAACTGCGTTCAAAGCCAAGCTCCAAATTCATAAAGAAAGAATAAAAAAGACAAGGAGAATCTTTTGTGGGGTTGAAAATTACTGCTCAGAGCCACAGCAAAGAGTGCTCTGTATAGTTTTACATTTACCCTGTAAAGAAAGTTGGAACATATACATGAAGTAAGTGAAATAGAACACATTTTTAATTAATTCTTCAGTAATGCCTTTGAAGCCCATGGCTATACTTCACATTTACACCAGTGTAACTCGAACCCAAATTTGGCCTATAATCTTTCTGTGTTCCACTACACATGGTTTGATCTACCTTATTATTGGGTCTTTGAAGGTATGTCCCTAATTGGGAATCTATTGATTAACTAAAGGCATATTTAATTTGCAAAAATTCAAGACAAATATTATATGTCAATGATTAATAGTGGCTATATGGGCTAGATTTACAAAAGAATGTAGGTGCCTGACTACCACTTTAGGTAACTAAATCCAACATCTAATCAGCACTGGCATTTGTTGTCAGTCAGTTAGGCCATGCGTGCTGGTGTGACTTCCCCTCTGGATGTGAGTTTCGCTCTGGATGCCGTGTCAGCTTCTGCAGCTAGCTGACTCCAAAGACCTCATTAGCACTACCTATAAATTATCACAGACTCGGATAAGCAGCGAAGGCACTCGGCCAGGTTTATTGCAAGCAAAGCACGGTGCTAGTGTCCCATAGGATCTATAGGTATATTAGGGCATGTATGCTCGTCACAATGGACCAGCTCAGTTAACGGTGGACTTTCCATTATCCCGTAGGCTGGAGAAAGATGCTTCTGCTGGGACTCCTCTCTTATATCCTGATACAAACAAGTTTCACATTGTATCTCTGACGTCGGCGATTGTTCCATACCTTGCCTTCCAATCTAGCACACCATTTTCCTCCATCATCCTGTCTCTTCTATCTTAAGGTCGGGATGTTTCTGTACTGTCCCACCTGATTGTGTTTGTACACTACTGTATCTTGGAGAGAGCCTGTTCTGCCTACCTATATTGTATTTCTGTTTGGGGAGCATTTGTACAGTCTCCCAGGGTTGTATTTCTGCAATCATCATGTATTGGGGGAGTTAGGACTACTATTGCTTTTTACAATACTGTTTTTCTGCTCCCTAGGAATGCTGATGCATTTTCTGCCAAGTTCCTGTGAACTTGTAAACAGGTTCACAGCATGACTTCTGCTAACCAAAACAGGGCTTCACTGCCTCTTTGGTTCAGGCCTCAGGCCTCATACCTGGCCTGTTATACTAGGCCTTGTGTCTCAAGCTCACACTTTCTACTACAGCATTCACAAACTCCCTGCCTCAGCTGCTACCTAATCCTGGAGGTTCCTAAAATTCTCTATATGTCTATGTTTTGGCAGCTGGGCCTTTGCCCTGATGCCTCAATCCTGACCCCTTCCAGTGCCTATCTTACACCTAAGACCCAGCAAGATCCTCAAAGTAGGTGTTGTCCAGCTGTCTTGCCTGTGGGATTCAATCTAGTGGGCATGTTCAGAGCACAGCTAACTCAGTTTAACACCTTAACCATTGCACTATGGGATCATCTGATGTGGGGCTTTCTCAATATCTCATGTTGTGGCTGTTCCAGTGTGTATGGAATACTTAAATAACTTACATATCCATTGGGCCAAAAAGAATGTGAAAATGATTCTACAGCACAGTGCTTAGGGCACTCACTGGACAGATGGGAAACCCATGTTCAAATCTCTCCTCCACATCAGACCGGGTGGGGGAAAGTAAGCCAGGATCTCCCAGGAGATCACCAGGCTAATGGTTATAAGGAAGGCCTTTCTTCCCATTGCCATTTAGGTATGTGCCTTTTTATGCAAGAAACAGCTTAGATACCTGACTCTATGAGAAGGGTGAGGCTTAAGATGAACCCTTCTCCTTGGTATCTACTATAGGCTAACTTAGGCAGCTCCCTACTCAACTTGCTGACTTTTATGGACCCCAGTCTCACAGGCCTACCTCTTTCCATGCTTTGTATGTGGAGCCTAGGCATCCTACTCAAGGTTTGAGGACTCCACTGGGTTGCATGAGGCCTAAAAGTTAGGTACTGCAATACTGAGCATTGCAGTGCCTAAATCGGTTTGTGAATTGAGCCTTACCTGACCAATCCTGGGCTTGCAGCCTTCCAACCCTGTCCTCTCAATAAACACCTACCAAGCCCTAACATTGGTTCATCTTAGAATGGACCCCAACATCACCAATGAGAAACTCAAGCTTAAAAAGGAACAAGACTTTCTTATCACCATCCCTGAGAAACAATACAGCAAAACATTGCAAGCTCATCACATCTTGACACAAGATGCCAAATAGCATCAAAACACTCCACAGCAAACACACCAGCATGCTTCTTAACAGGTGGCCTTACAGACACCAATTGATGCTGGAGATGTGAAGTGACCAGTGTGACATTAGGAGTACGCATACTATTCACATCCCTGAGTATAACCTGAGGATAAACGTCCATGGAAATTGTCATGTCTCAGTCCTCACAAAACTAATAGTATTCTGGATATTTCCTTTCCCTTCCAGATAGTTGATTAGTCCCCTCTGGTGTCTCCAATGTATTTGGTTACATTTTTTAGCAAAACCCATGTTGCCCACACATTGAAAAACCTTTAATCTCAGACTGCATTTTTGGAGGAGTTTATATGCCACATAAACAACAATTTAGCAAGTATGTGTGGATTTGCTTGACATCCTAGAAAAGTCACCACACAAAATTAGTCTTTATGGAGAAAGAGAAATCTTTTGTGGTGTCTATGGACTGGAGTCACCTCTGGAACATATTGTTATCTGACACAGGTGTGTCATCCAAACTCTCTGCCGTTAATTTGCCTTTCACTGAAGTCTGTGGGAACTTTGAAACAAATATCATTAAAATGTATTTATATAGCTATTTTGTGAATAAATCCAAAGTGCTTCCTGGTTCAAATATCTGGTCTTATCAAATGCCTACAAGCCCTGTATATTTAATGAGATGGTCAGAAAAATGTTACATACAACCTGATGCACTTCTGGTTGTGTAATGTCTATCTCTTTCTGTTATAAATGTACTCAAGATCCTTTGTATAATGTTATAGCAATTAAGAAAAAATTATCATAGAAATTAGAGATGGGGGAAAAAAAACCCATTGTCATCTAGTTCATCCCCCTGCCAGCGCATGATTGTTCCCTACAATGAATTTTTCTAGTGCTTTGCCTTGATGAATGGTGTCTTCTATTGTGGCTTTTGTGCTAACATCATTCATTTCCTTTATTGAGGAAGACAAAGGTGTTCACATTTTATTGGCATTTAATTTTTATCTTGCAAATGGTTGGAATAAATGTCCGCATCTGCATGAGTTTCTGCTGCACTTCTAACAAAGACTGCAGTGCAGGTGAATTGTTTCAAAGTTTAGTTAATTTTGTTTATTGCGTTCTTCATTTACCTTGTTCTCTTGCCTACATTAAGCCCCATTTTCAAACTCTGCCACTGATTTCAATGGGGCTAGGATTTCACCCCCTCCGTGTTATTTGACTATAATTCAACAAGGTATTTACATGTGTGTCACTTTAAGCAGTCAAGTGCTACCCACAAGCTTTACGTTACACACATATTTAAGTACTTTGTTGAAGCTGGGCCCACATGTGTGCCTGAATCCCCATTAAGCCCCATTCTGCAGTGGAGTAATTCATCATTTCTACTAACTTCCCCCATTTCTGAGGGTTGTATTCATAATAGTGTATTTGAAATCAGAGCTTTGTTAATAGTGCTGTATTGCTCTACATCTTCCTGGGCACTGAAATAAAACTAATTTTGGAGGTTTCTATTATTTATATGCAATTTTTTGCATGTTTGCTCAATGCCCTCAGAGTCTTCAACTGTTCCACTAGGCTGTGACCAATATCTTTCCACTTATATAACCTCAAAGTCTTTAATGTATTTATCCTCACAACACCCTGTTGAGGTAGGGAAGTGATATTTGCCCCATTTTACAAATGAGGAATTGAGGAACAAAGCCCCAGATTTTAACAGGGTTTAAATTGATTTCAGTGGGAATTAGGCACCAAAATATCTTTGCAAATTTGGCCCAGACACACAAAAGTCCAGATCCACGAAGGGACATAGGTGTTGACATGCTGAGCATTGCAGTACCTAACTTTTAGGTACCTAGATAATCACAAGACCAACACAGAGATCCACAAAGCCTGAGATAGGTGCAGGGGCTCCCTAAACAACGAATGGGGACAGATAGGTGCTTTAGCATGCAATCCACAAAAGCCAGCATACTAGGCGGGAGAACTGCCTAAGCTATCCAATGGAGATGCTAATGAGGGTAGGGCAGTACCAGTTCTTCCTCTCTCAGGAAGATAGGCATCTAGGTCCAGGCTGCAAGGAGGCACCTAGTTCTGTTAGTGATGCAAGAACTGAAGGAAGATAGGCATGTAAGGCCTGAAACAGAACAGCTGCAAGAAGGCAAGGAGAACCTCACTTATCACCTTTAGCCTAGTGGATGGGGCACTCATTCAGCGTGTGGGAGACCCCCATTACAAGAGTGAAGGAAGAGATTTGAACAGGGATATGCCACCTCTCAGCTAAGTGCCCTAACCACTAGGTGACAGTCATTCTGACTTGTCCATTGGCTAATTAATATTTAATTAAGAACATGAGAATGGCCATGCTGGGTCAGACCAATGGTCCATGTAGGCCAGTATCCTGTCTTCTGACAATGGCCAGAGCCAGATGTGTCAAAGGGAATGAACAGAACAGGGTAATTATCAATTGATCCATCCCCTGTGCTTCTGACAGTTAGAAATTTATGGACACGTGGTCACATACCTGACCACCCTGGCTAATAGCCATTGATGGGCATATCCTCCATGAACATATCTAATTTTTTTATGAACCCAGTTATACTTTTGGCCTTCACAACATCCCATGGCAACGAGTTCCATAGGGTGACAGTACGTTGCATGAAAAGTACTTATGTTTATTTTAAACCTAATTCCTATTAATTTCATTGGATGACGCCTGATTAGTGTATTATGTGAAGGAGAAAATAACAATTCCTTATTCATTTTCTCCACACCATTCATGACTTTATAGACCTCTATCACAGTCTCCTTCTGTCGTCTCTTTTCTAAGATGAACAGCCCCCGTCTTTTTAATCTCTCCTCCTATGGAAGCTGTTCTATATTCCCAAATCATTTTGTTGTCCTTCTCTGTACTTTTTCCAGTTCTAACATATTTTTTTTGAGATGGAGCAACCAGAATGCACACAGTATTCAAAGGCGTACCATGGATCTATACAGTGATATTATGATATTTTCTGTCTTCTGATCTATCCTTTCTAATGGTTTCAAACATTTTGTTAGTTTGGTTTTTTTTTTTACTGCCATTGCACATTGAGCAGATGTTTTGAAAGAACTATTCAAAATGACTCCAAGATGTCTTTCTTGAGCAGTAACAGCTAGTTTAGATCCCATCATTTTGTATGTATAGTTGGGATTATGTTTTCCAGTGTGCATTACTTTGCATTTATCAAAACTGAACTTCATCTGTTATTTTGTTGCGCAGTTACCCTGTGTTGAGAGATCCCTTTGAAACTCTTCACAGTCAGCTCTGGATTTAACTATTTTGAATAATTTTGTATCATCTGCAAACTTTGCCACCTCATTGTTTACCTGCTTTCCTAGACCACTTATTGATGTATCCCAGTACAGATCCTTTGGAGACCCTACTGTTTACCACTTTCTATTGTGAAAACTGATAATTTATTCCTACCATTTGTTTCCTATTTTTTAATCAGTTACTGATCCCTGAGAGGACCTTCCCTCTTATCCCATGATGCTTATTTTGCTTAACAGCCTTTGGTGTGGGACCTTGTCAAAGGCTTTCTGAAAGTTCAAGTACACTATATCAGCGAGATGAGTCTTGTCCACATGCTTGTTGACCCCCTCAACGAATTCTAATAGAGTGATGAAGTATGATTTCCCTTTACAAAACCTGTCTCCCACCCCACCCCCAGATGTTTTGTTTGAACTCATCTGAGGGGCACATATTGGATTGGTTCCCCACACACAATTTAGGCAGCTGAACACCTATCTTCCCTTGCTTTGTGTATTGCTCTATGGCTTAGGTGGGAGATAGGTGTCTGGATGCCTATTGAGAGGCAGCAGTGCATTTGCCCAGATGCAAAAAGTTATGGGGTTAGGCGGCAGCCGAGCAGGAGTTATGGATTGCAGTGGTACCTAAAAATGGGACTTAGGCACTTAAGTATCTTCATGGACTGCTCCCTAAGTGACTCACCTCAAGTCACACTGGGAGTCAGTGGCAGAGCCGAGAAATGAACCTGGGTCTCCCAAATCTGAGGATAGTGTCCTAGCCAGTGAACATTCCTTCCTCTCAAATATCAAATAACATTTTAGTTTTCAAATCCTAGTTATTGTGGAGATTACTAAATACATAACTATTTGACAGTGTCCGTTATCAACTTTTGATACTGTAGTCCGGATGTGGTGACAAATATCATCAATTGAAAATAGAGCAAGCTTGTTTGATCTTGAACCTCATGTATAAATGTATATCTCAGGAGATCTTGAATATACAGCAGTCACTGATAGCATGTAGTGTCTGGATGGAAGATTAACATAAATTCAACAGCAACTACCTCTTGAGGTTTTCATAGTAGCTGCATTAATATAAAATAAAGTTTTCCCTTCCTTTATCCCAATGCAACTTCACTGCACTCAATGTGGTTGTACTAATGGAACTGACAGCATATTTGGGCCACAATATTTAACAGAAAATTCTACAGTAGGACCAGTGACTCTTCCTAATTTTTGTTTTCACAGTGTCTTATAATACTTGCTTTCTCAGACAATACCTTTTTGTGTCACTGCAAATAGTTCGGACTAGATTTTAAGAAAATGAATAGTGATTTTGGGCGCCTCACTGTTTGGGTGCCAAACCTGAGACACCTTAAAAAGAACCTGATTTTGAGAAAGTGCTGAGTGCTTGTCCTCTGAAAATCATGATCCTTTAAGGCACCTAAAGTTGAGCACCAAATTCACTTGTGTTTATTTTAAAAACATGGGTCTTTTCTTTTTAGTTAGATGGGCATAGAATTTCTACAGCTAAATCCTCTAAAATCAATCCAGGAATCCTTCAGAGAAAACATCCTTTATACTAATGTATACTATTATAGTATACTATTATACCACTTTCAACTCCCATTTCTAGAGGAATGGTCTTATTCAAGGAAAATACATTCAGGACTTTCTGTCGACATATGCCCCACTCAGGGAAATGTGACTGGATCACTATTGATCTTTATCCTTAGATTCAGTCTGATGGGGTTTTCTCAACAACAGGGCCTATATATCTTAGAGTCTCTCCAGGGTTGTCTAGACTAGAGTGTGTGGTCCTGCTTTAACTTGAGTTAATTGATTTTCTAGGACCCAATTCACAGTGAACCAAAAATGTGTGTATCCTGGAACACATTTGTGGAATGTCTAGACTAGCATTTACAATTTGAGTTAACAGGACCACAAAGTTGCCTAGATATACCCTCTGTGGCTGTTTTGAAAGCTGACTAGACACTGAGGCAGTTTGGGTTGGATCCATGAAGATACTTGGGCACTTAAGTCTCATTTTTAGGCACCACTGTGATCCATAAACCTCCTGCTCAGCTGCTGTCTAATCCTCTAGGTGCCTCATTCAGTGCCTACGTTTTTCCTCTTCCTCACTCTAGGCACCCAACTCCTGACTGAGCACGCACATTGCTGCCTCACTCTCACCATCTTGATGCCCAACTCCTGCCTAAGCATCACAGCAATTCACAAACTAGGGGAGATAGGAATGTGACTGCCCAATTTGCATGATGGGGTTCGCTCCAGTAGCCTCTGAGCATGCCTACCAGATAGGGCCCCTCAGGCGAGTTTACACAGAACAGCTGTTATACAGAACATAATCTTTAGCCCAGTGATTAGGGCACTCACCCAGGATGTGGGAGACTCCCAATTCAAGTCTCACTTCCTGAGGGGAAGAAGGGACCTGCAACCTCTCAGATGAGTACCCTGACCACTAGGCTATAGAGTCATTCTAATTCTTTGACTGGCCCAATGAATATTTAACTATTCCATTGCTTAATTAAAGTAGAACAGCTTCAACGAGAGAGGCTGAGGGAGACCCATATCAGAATACTTCATAGTCCAGCAGTCAGGGCACTCACCTGAGAGGTGTCAGATCCCTGTGCAATTCACTTCTTCCTCTTTCAGGACTTGAAACATGGGTCTCCCACATTCTGGATGAGTATCCTATTCACTAGGCTAAAGATTATAAGGGAGGTCATCCTCCTTCCCCTCCTTCCCACTCCATTTTATTTTGGGTCCTGCATGCAATTTAGGGGGCAAAGTGCCAATCTATTCCCAATTCATGGATTACTAGCAGACCTCAATTCTTCTGTAAAGCCTGGACTTATTCACTTATGTCTGAGAGAGGGGCAGGGCTTTGCACATAACAAGCTGGTCAGCATCTCCCATTGGAGAGCTTACGTGGCTCCTTGCCTAACATGCCAGCTTTGTGGATCACAGTTTAAGGTGCCCATCTCTCCCTATTCATTGTACAGGGAGCCTAAGTACCTAACTCAGGCTCTATGGATTGCAGTGTTGTTCCTGTGGTTTTTCTAGGTACCTAAAAGTTAGTTGCCAGGCCACTCAGCATTGCACTGCCTAAGTGGATTACAGCCTTAGTCAATAGACATTTATCTTCTCTCAATTTCACCTCTTCTTCATGTTTTGGGAGAAGGGCAGTTTGTAGCTGGGTGACTGGATAGCTGAATGTTTTAGGACTGCCTCTGGGTTTCTTTCAAGTTGGGCAATTAAGGCCTAATTGTAATTTATTAATTATTAACTGTAACATTTAAAGACCCCCAGTCAGGCATATATGTGAAAGAGATTTAAACAAAGACAGCCCGCCTTCAGACTGATGTCACAGGACTCTGTGTTAGTGTGGTCTGCCCATATAGATAGAGCCGGCCAAAACTCAGGATCTATATTTTGTGAGAAATTTCAGCATTTTGAAGGTTGGTTTCATGCCAAATCAGAACAAAACCAAGTTTTTAGAAGTTTATCAGACTAGAATTTAAAAAAAAAAAAGTTGTTTCAGAAACAAATCAACACCTAGTGTTTCTGAAAACAGATTTGCTCCTGGGAAGCAAGTGGTGGGGCTGCCCCAGAATTGTGGATCCTCAGCACCCAGGTAGTCTTCTTGGCTCAACTTCCACCAGCTGCACGGTTCTGCCAAAACTCTTCCTTTGACTCAGTGGAAGTTTGTCATACTGAACTTGTTTTTGCAAGAAGTTTCAGGTTCAATGAGCTGGCATTTTCCAATGAAACGGTATTGTCAGAAAGTTTCTGATCAACTCTATACACTTGTTGGATTACGGGATCAGGGCCTAATCAATTATTTAAATAACTAATATAAATAAATAGCATACATAACAGCTTGGAGATGGAAGTCATTTAGAGTTGCACTGAAAGTGAGCTTGGCATTGTATGATAATATATGAATTTTACATACACCTCCCTACTGTAGTTATCAGTGATGATGGCACTCAAAGGAAGTTCTGAAATAGAGACAGCTGGGTTCAGGTTGTTTTATTTATTTAAACCAGGCTGATGTTCAATTTTTAAATTGTGGCTTTGCAAGCACAATCTCCATCTTTCAATCGCAGCAGGTTGCTTTGCCAAAAATAGTCTCTAGATCTTGATGATCTGTGACAAGAATAAGGATAGCAACAAACAAAAAGCAACATTCTTCTAAAGCCCATCATTCCATCCTACTCAGGGCTTAGGCTTACTTTTCTAGGTGTTATTTATTTATTTATGTTGGGTGCCTAGCCACAGCTCAAAATTTAAGAACAAGCTTTGAGAAAAATCTAAAAATGCATCAGCACAGTATTTCAAATCATCCCATTTTCAATAACTATTTTCCCATTAAAGGACTCTCCCACACACAAATAGCATGTCAGCTAGCCCTATCACATAACATTTGCCTTCCGCCCCTCTAAATTATCTCTTAATCCCTTGAGAATATTTTCCCCTACACCTCTGATATTAACTTTTTCAGTAGAATAATGTTGGGCTGTTATGATTTCTAAACCCACTGGGTTTACAGCTGAGTATCAGGCTGGTAGTGTTTGCATGAAAATAGCACCCTGTTAGCAAGTGTTGATTCTGCTGGAAAGTGTTAAATGGATAAAAACAACGAGAGTCCTGTAGCACTTTAAAGACCAACAAATTTCCGCAGGGATAAGCTCTCATGGGCTGCAACCCACTTCATCAGATGCATGAAATGGCAGTCACAGATAGGAGGTATATATATATACATCCAAGGGTAAGAAATAACAACGGGGAGGGTAGGTGTTAGCAAAGTCCATTCATTTAGAGTAGATGAGGCCTATTCACAATGGTTGATTAGAAGATGAGAATGTGTGAACAGTGACAATTACTTCCTGTAATGAGATAACCATTCCAAGTCCCTGTTCAGACCCAGTCTGATTGTGTCAAGTTTGCATGAGTTTCAGCTCTGCAGTTTCTTGCTGAAATCTGTGTTTGAAGTTTTTTTGTACGAGTATGGCAACTTTCAAGTCAGCTACAAAGTGTTATGGGAGATTGAAGTGCTCTCCTACCTGTTTATGGATGTTACCATTTTTTATGTCTAATTTGTGTCCATTTATTCTTGTGTAGTGTAGTCCAGTTTGGCCAATGTACATGGCAGAGGGGCATTGCTGGAACATGATGGCATATATTACATTAGTAGATGTGCAGGTGAACGAGCTCCTTATGGTGTGGCTGATGTGGTTAGAACCTGTGATGTTGTCACTAGAGTCAATGTGCAGGCAGAGTTGGCAACGGGGTTTGTTGCAGGGATAGGTTCCTGGGTTAGTGTTCTTGTTGTATGGTGTACGGTTGCTGGTGAGTATTTGCTTCAGGTTTGGGGGCTGTTTGTAAGCAAGGATAGGTCTGCCTCCCACGGCTTGACCGAGTGAGGGATCATCTGTTAGGATAGGTTGTAGATCCTTAATGATGTGTTGGAGAGATTTTAGCTGGGGGCTGTAGGTGATGGCCAGTGGTGTTCTGTTGTTTTCTTCGTTGGGTCTGTCCTGTAGTTGGTGACTTCTGGGTACCCATCTGGCTCTGTCAATTTGTTTCTTCACTTCCCCAGGTGGGTATTGTAGTTTTAAAAATGTTTTATGGAGATCCTATAGGTGTTTGTCTCTGTCTGAGGGATCGTAGCAAATCCGGTTGTATCTTAGGGGCTGGCTGTAGACAATGGATCGTGTAATGTGTCCAGGGTGAAAGCTGGAGGCATAAAGGTATGTATTGCGGTCAGCTGGTTTTCTGTATAGGGTGGTATTAATGTGACCATCCTTTATTTGTATTGTAGTGTCCAGGAAATGGATTTCTTGTGTGGACTGGTCCAGGCTGAGGTTGATGGTGGGGTGGAAATTATTGAAATCCCGGTGGAATTCTTCGAGGGACTCTTTCCCGTGTGTCCAGATGATGAAAATGTCATCAATGTAGTGTAGGTAAAGAAGAGGTGCTTGGGGACAAGTTTTGAGGAAGTGGTATTCTAGGTCAGCCATAAAAATGTTGGCATACTGTGGGGCCATGTGGGTGCCCATAGCTGTGCCACTGACTTGAAAGTATAGATTGCTTCCAAATCTGAAGTACTTGTGGGTCAGGAAAAAGTCACAAAGTTCAGCTACCAGGTGTGCCATATCATCATCAGGGAAAATGTTCCTGATGGCTTCTAGTCTATCTTTGTGTGGAATGTTGGTGTAGAGAGCTTCTACATCCATAGTGGCTAGGATGGTGTTAAATGGATGTTGCTGATTCACTGGTACAGCTGGCTCATCTTTCCTCCTAGATATAAGGAAGCTGGACTATACCAGGATATAAGGGAACTCCAGGACACGATAGGACCCCAACATTCAGACAAACATATCTTAGGCTATGTCTAAACTACAAGGGCTACAGTGGCACAGCTGCACTTTTGCAGTTGTGCCACTATTGTGTAGACACTTGCTGCAGTGAGAAAAGTTTTTTTTTCCTGTTGCTGCAGGAAGCCCACCCCCCCCTGGAGAGGCAATAACTCCATCAATAGATGAGTTTTTCTGTCAGCCTAGTGGTGCCTATAGCGGGGCGTAGGTCAACTTAACTACATCTGACAGAGGTGTGAATTTTTTATACCCCTGAGTGTCGTAGCTAGGTCAACCTAAGTTTTAGGTGTAGACCAGACCTTAGGCTGGGGTAAAATGAACAGAGAAATAGCTAAAGCCTGAGGAGAAGGCTTGAGCTGGAGTTTCAAAACAATGATAGGAATACCTTTTGTTTAGTAAACTAGACCATATGAGAAATGGCTTTATTTTGACTACAAGAGGATGCAGGGTTTTTAAGAGTGAAATGCAGATGTCACCTGTCTCAATATTCGGTTAATTCGTTTGCTAATTCAAGATCAACATTTGGCACAATAGTATTAGAAACCCATTGATAGCACCAAATAATCTCTTACAAGAGTCTAATAATTCAAATGCTATATTCTAGTTTCATCGTTGGAGAGTTTAAGCTTGAAAAAAAGAGTTAAGGAGCACATCAAGGAGTCAAGCTAAGAAGTTGATGTTTGCAATTCCCCCCTCCATCTTCTACTACAGCTGCTTTTTCATAACTTTTACCTTCTTTGACTCAGGTTAAATGCTTTTTGAAAAATGAATATTTTTTTAAAAATACCGTATGGATTCCTCATGGCAGTGACACTTAGCCTTTTTTAAATTCAGGTTACTATCATCTAAATATTCAAATACATTTTTTAGAGCTTTGCCCTTTTCAGTTGGTTGACAAAACCCAATGTGTCATCACTATAATTAAACACATTGGCACAGATTAAAATATTTGGCAAATGATTTTTTTTTATCTGCTGAAATGTTTCAAAACTTCAAAGGATGAAAGCTTTTTATAATACCCACGTACTATATTAGCTGGAAAACATGTCAAATACCAAGATCTAGCATCAAATTTAACAATCTTCTTTATCTAAATCCTGCTTGGAAAGAATATAGGATTCATTTGAACAATTGAAATGATCTTCTAGTCCAGCCACTGCATTGTTGCAGTACTACCCTGATGTTCTGAAATCCCAATGGAAAGTCATGCTGTACCTGAAACATCAAGTGGCACTTGAAATGTGTCTTGTCCACCGTACCAGACTTGGTGCTTGAGGCAGTAGTGAAGCAATACAGGGCTCAATTTTCCAAAGTGTTTAGCCTCCAGAAACTCCCATTGTTTTCCTCTGCTCCCAGTCATGCAAACATTGACAACAATAATTATGAAAGCTAAAATTAATAGCAATGGAGCAAATTCTGCCCTCAGATACCCTCAGTGAAGTCAATAGGAATTACAGTTACTTACTGGAGAGCAAGTTTTGCCTAGTATTTGTAACTACAGATCAAAGTTACAGTTAACAAGCTGTTGGCATACTGTGACCACTGTATGTCATGTTGCCCAATATGATCTTATTGTTTGCTGGTACTTTCCCATCTGGCTGAGTTTATGCATCTGTTTTCTCTTGTCTTATATTTAGACTGAAGCTCTCTCTCTCTGAGGTAGGCACCATCCTTTTATTCTGTATTTATATAGCACCTAGCACATTAGGGTCTTGGTCCATGATTAGGGCTCCTAGGTACTGAGATAATACAAATAATAAATAATAAAAGTAATTATTATTTCTGTTATCATTCTCCTACTTGAATAAAAATGCAAATTCCATGTATTTAAAGGTAAAGAAGGTGTTTTAGACGTTGGGTGTTGCCCTCAGTGGACATATCTAGACTGGGAAAATAGGTTGTATTTCAAAATATGTTAGCTAGCACGTTAACTAATATGTTTTTTAATATCAATTAGTAACTTGAGTAGGCAAAGACAGTGATACTTAAAAATGTTAGCTCACTGTGATCAAATGAGTCACTTTGCCAGTCACTTTGCCACCTTGTGGCATATTTGCTCTATACCTTTATGAAGGAAATTACCTCCATATCTGGAGACTTCAATGGACTTTAAATCAGGTTTTCAGACTGTTGCATCAATTTTAAAAATATTTTTAATTATTGGCTAAATATTGTATACATATTTTCAGATTTACTTGTTCCTTGCTCTCTTTCTCTGCCCAGTAGCTCAGATTTCTATAACTTCTGGCACTTTCTAGTCATTCAGTTAGGGTCAGCATTTTTCTGGTGAGTAAGGCAAAACTATAAGCAACATGTATTTGGTTTCAATTCCTAGTATCTGAAAAGTTACCTGGGTAAGCTAATTTTATCACTTTAGTTGCATTTTCATTCATTAACTGTTTAAGTTTCTGTTGACCTGTCCCAAAGTTGTGACATTCTTGTTATGTATTTATTTTTGGACTAAAATATCTCAATTCATTTTACAGAATGCAAAGTCTTTGGACAGATGGACCTACAAAATGGCAAAGCAATGCTATTTCTGCTTAGCTGTTATTACATTTAGTACAACTAGCAAATTTTCAAATCTTGTGAGCTATTTTCTGCAGTTGAAGTATGTAGTAGATTACTTGCATCTATCTAAACTAAAAGAAAAGAGGCAGAGTGTTTAGACCAACGTAACTCTGTATAAAGTCTCAAAATGCTTTTCCACAGATTAAAACTGATCAATACAAACAAAATTCCAAACAGATGGATTTTTTGTATGCTACATTTACTTGGTTTTACCGAAACTACCAAGTCCAGTTTTACACAGACTCTAATTTTCAGCAGAACACAGCTGTTACTTACTGCATTTTCTACATTCTTTCACTTGGTTGCATCTAGCTTTGGACTTGTTAGACACATCAGAATTCTTTCAAATCTTTTTTTCAGGTTTTGTAGCAAATTCAAAGTTGTTACAGCAAAACATCACTATCAGAATATTTGGTTCAAACCTGCATCACCTTGCATTCTTTTAAGTAAAACGGTGAAGCTGACTTTGTCCTTTGAACAAACGCTAGTCTTTTGTTTAACTTTGTGTCACTTCGATATAAGCTTCCATTGAACCACTGACTCAAACACACTGCCTAATGTAGCTTCTGCTTCTTAAAGGTATATGAATCCGGAGCCTCAGGCTGCAACAGCAGCTGAATGTAAGCAACTGCCACATCAATGGGAATTGTTAACATGCTGTGTTTTCAGAATCCAATCCACAATACATACCCTGGATCACTGCCAGCTATAAACAATACAAACACATTACTAGAAATTTTATTACAGAATTGCCAGCATGATGCTCTGTAATTGATGCCTGTAACTCTAAACCTGCATCTGAGACTTTGGAACGGAAATTATTTAGTTTTGAGACTAAAAGAGAAACAGACAAAATGTATTTTTTCATATACTATACACACAGTCCCCAGACTAAAAGTGGGAGGAGCTTAAAATGTAAGACAGTTTAACTAGCTAGGCAAGTGCATAATATTTTTATACTGTGCCTTTCATCCTGATGGGTCCTGAATTACTTTATAAATATCTAATATCTACATATAGACAAGGATTACTTATTCCACCACTGAAAATGCAGGGATATATAAAGTGAACAACATCAGTTGTTTAAATTCCCGCAGCGTTGTAGTGGGTTTCCCCTCCCTCATTAGCTGGGTTACAGGTAGGTGTGGTTTGAGAGAGGTGAGGCATGAAATGAAAGAAAGTGGTTTCCAGGGCCTGTGACCAGCTTTAGAGTAACAGATATTGCTGTGTGAGGGCCCCAGCTGGATTAAAGGATTCTGGAATTTTAAAATATCATGGTCTCAAAACATTAATTAATATGTATTTTAAGAAGCCACTCTGCATGCTAGAAATGAAGAATCTTACTGAAAAGAAACTGCAGGGGGAATTTAGGTGGGCAATATAAACACAAATGATAGATCAGAGACAGACAATGAATCCACTTAATAAGCTAGCAGAGGCAAGACATGTTCTCAAGAGAAATGTGCCATGATTTCTTCATTTAGTTAGGTTTCTTTTCATACAATTATTTTCCTGGAGTTTCCATCTCATTTAATTTTGCATATCTAAGCTCAAAATACTCTTGTGTATGTGATTACGTCTAACTTTGGTTCATTTTCTATTTTTCTTGCTGTATGTTTCTACCTTGTGTTTGTATATCATACTGTTTTAGTAGCTTCAGCAAATGATTAATTGGCACTGTCTGATCACCTCTTTTAAAAGGTACCACCTAAGTAATTTTTCCCTGAATCACAAGCTAAGAGGACAAAGAGGGGAATAAAAGGAATCACGTGAGAATCATCTCAGCTCTCATAAGAATGGCAATTATATGAGGAAGTGAAATTTCTAGGTGTCCGGGAAAATCTCAATACACTGGACTGGCCAGTGGAAATGAGGACACTATGGAGATTCTGGATAACATTATTCTGACCTTAAAGTCCTTAAACAAGCAAAACTGCCACTGAAGTCAACAGTGACTTCAGATTGCACCAAGTGTGTGTAACACCAGAAACATTTCAACTCTTCATTTTGTGAGCAGATTCTAAATCAGCTGGAAAGGGCAGAAATAGTCTTGTGTGTTTGGCGGACTAACATTGACTAAGAGTAAAAAGGCTTTGGACTTCCGCCATTGTAGTATTACCAACCCCCTCACATTCAAATATCATGAGTCAAGACTCAAAAACCACATGAGACTGGCTTAAAACTCCTGAGGTTTTTTTTTTTTTTTTTAAATCATAAATAAAGCACTCATTTTATTTGTCTTATGAGCCTCTAGGGGTGCAGTTTGGTGCAGCTTTCCTCTGCAACAGTGCCATTGTATCCTGGACCCTAAATGACATTCTGGTAGTGAAAAGATATAGTAATATAGTCATGGAGAATAAAGTTCAAATATGTATTTGCACTGGAATCCCAAATCTAAGATCTACTCACAGAATCAAGGAACAAACTCATCACTGATTTGCAGTCCAAGAATTTTTTTTTTTTAAATTGAAACTTTTAAATTATGAATACATTTGTAAAAAGTCTCAATCTGTTGCTTCATCTGATGTCATAGGCTTTGTGTTTCTAGTTAAGAGCTTGAAAAAATGTTTTCAGCAAACAATATATTTGCTGAATTTAGCCGCTTTTTCTGTTTGCATATAGATTTTTATACATTTTCGCTAAGGAGGAAAGGTCAAAGGACAGATGCTTTTTATAAATTTTGTAAGTACTTTACTCTTGCATAATTAACAAAGATATGGGGGGAAAATGTAATTAATTATGTGTCACTCATAATGTGAGGGCCTCATGCAAAGCCTACATTGGCAGTGAGAAAACGTGGACTTTAGGTCAGGCCCTAAGTTCTTATTGGAACAAAGAAACATTCAACGAAACTAGTGCAAATGCTTCCTGGACCTGTAAACTTTCTTAAGTACCAATGGTTAGAAAAAAACTTTTGACCCATTGGTCTCAGCCGCACCTACTTGCTACATATACCACATGCCTGAACTCAAAAGCCAGAAACACTAATGTGATGGGCATTGTAGAAATACATATAATAGCCATAACAACATCCAGCAGTTAGACCAAGACTTAAGAGGGGGTGGGGAGGGTGCCAGCCTGCATTGGCAGAAGCAGAAGAAGAATAGCTGCCTGTGCTGAGAGAAGAAGGAAAGGGTGAGGAGCACACTATCGGCCTGCTGTGGGCAGGAGGAAGAGGGTGGTTATTTGCCTGCACTAAGTATGTGCATGACTGCAGTGGCCAGAGTTTGTAGCAGCGTATCCTGGTCTGCACCTATCCAGTCATTCTGACTCTGAGTCCATTGCACTGATTAGAAACTTTATTTTCCACACGGTTCTTCTTTCATTCTGATGCTTTTACGGGACTCTCTCCTTCAATTATAGCATTCTTAATGAGGCAACGATAGTTTAGCCAACCCCAAGCAATCATGTTTTCAGTGAATTTTTTCTGAGAAACAAGCACTTTGCTTGATTTTTGTGGGAGAGAGAGGGACCAGGTGGTCTGGCACACTTGATACATTAGGCAAGATGCATATGAAGTAACTCCTTTCCTTGAGGCACATTGCCAAAGAGACTGTATGTCATTTGAATCCCATTTTAAAATTAGAATGAATCAGTGCTATGTTCTGAATATGCAGAATGCTGCAGGCTCAGACCCAGCACTGAACGGAAGATATTTTTGGAAGTGCACTGCTCTGGAGATTTTTAAAGACAGCCTCTCCCATTTTTTCTTTTTTAAAAAAATGTTATTTTGTGAGCAGCCATCCACTTTTGAAAGTTGGAACATAATTTTTGTCTGCTTTTTTATCTGTATTATTGTTTACTTTCATTGTGTCTGCTGCCGACCTTCCAAATGGATGGTTTATTTAAAAATGGAAAGCTGCCCTAGTTTTTTCTGTCCAAGTTATGAATGTAAATTCTACAGGTTAGAAGCCACAAGACTTTTTTACTATCACCAATATATGGTACAGTACCTGACAGCAACCCATTCACATTGAAGTTTAAATGGTACTAAATTAGCCTCTTTAAAATGTCTTTTCTTTTATATGATCATTCAAACCTGTCAGCCTTTTCCTGTTCACTAAGAACATTACTAATTTAGGCCAGGATGTCTTGGATTCAAGAGACTGGTGATTAATTGCTGCTATTTTTATATGAAGGAAAAGTACAGCGATATGATCACAAGCAGAGTCTGTGACTAGAATGTCACTGTCAAGGGACATCCACCATGCTCTTTCACTGGTAGGTTTTTAAATCAATTTTACTACAACTGGCAGGGTATCCTTGTTCTAACCAGAAAGCAAATCTTTTAAAGGAAATTGGAGAAATTTGTTCCTTTGATTCATACAGTACCACCTGTTTGACTTCCTTTACTGAAGGAGGATAGGAAGCTGGTGTACTAGAAGGATGAATTTGAATAGATATGTTATCATAGTATGAAAACAAAATGTTTTTCTGGCAACAGTTATCATCATACTGTATTACAGTCACTTCTTTTGGAATGTTGCAGTATTAAGGTGCAGTTCACTTCCTGGACCAAGACAGCTATATAGATGATTTTATCCTCTTTTGTATTTTAAGTAATCAAAGCAGGTGCTGGGTTGTAAGCAGCAATTGGAGTCTTGATTAACCACTAGTAGTCTCTGCTTCCTTTGTTCATATAAGAAAAAGTAAACAATATTGATATAAAAAAGTCTTCAGCAAAGCAAGAGGAAGATAAAAAAACAAAGCAGAGGCAAAGCTTATTTGACTAGGTCTAATGTGATGTAGAGTAACACATTTGACATTTCACTTATGAAGCTGCAGTAGCATTCATTCACCATAAAGGAAGAAGCACAAAGAACAAATCTCCCTATTGGTATTATTTCTTCCACAAGAAGATGTGGGAAAACCTATTTGGAAGATCTCAACAGAGATTTCAATTAATTCAATCCCCCACCCCCTTCATTTTAAAGAAAATAATGTTTGTTCTGTGGATATATGAGGATACTATATTTTTAAAATTGAACCAAAAATATTTTTGGAGGGCTGAACTAGAGAGGGGTTGATTTTCACTTGGAGATACATGCCAACTGTTTTAGTTAAAAAACATCTCCTCGCATAAAAATTATTGTTTCTACAACTGCTGTTGCCACTCTAGCCTCAGTCACCCTCCCACATATACATCTATAACAGAAAAACAGTTTGATTGATTCCACAGAATTACATAGGCATTTCCCATTTTTCAATATCTACCAGCACTTACTCTCTTGCTTACTGCTCTTGGGACAATTTTGTTTACAAGTTTGGTTTTCTTTAATTTTATTTATTTTATTTAAATGCTGAGTCACAAATTGATATGGATAAATGTTAAAATAAACCGCAATACCATGAATAAGTTTCAAACCTGTTAATTAAAATAAGGGTTAGAATGTACAATTTCATGTCAGTCTTGGGAAAGTGGGGAAACTACAGATTGTGCCTTTTTTATGCATTTTCATCTTCAGAAACAAGTCTGATTTCTCTACAAGTAGCTTACACAAGAGGTAAAATTCTGCCCTAATCATACATCTCCATTTATTTGAAAGGACACCAGGGTAACTGAGAACAGATTTTGGCCTAAATGCTTTTCATAACTTAAAAAAAAAATAGTGCAGTAAAACCCAAACAAGTTTGTATTTTTTAAAAAATTGACCTTGTCTGACACCTGCCAACGACACAATTTTTTGTATTTTTTAACCTCTGGTCTCGACAAAAAAAATGTCCACCATCATTAGCTGAAAAATTCCTGCATCCTGAGTAAAGATGTGGCTAAATGCATAGAGAAAAACAGTGAGTACTGAGCAAACATTGAGATAAACAATGACTAGGAAGAGTCCTCTCCTTTTGGATGACTAAACATCTCTCATGGAAGTGGAAAACTGTGGACTACAGTTGTTGGCAGTGGGAGACATTGATGGAATTAATTTTGATTACTGCAGTAGATTTCAAGATGGAGAAGTTCACAAGGACTCTTTTAAATTTTTCAGATTCTGAAATTAAAAAAAAGGGGGATGGGTGGACATTTTTTCTTCAACCAGCTATACTCACAAGGCAACCCCGTTAGACAGCAACAGGATAGAACAGAGATTTTTATTTCCAGAACACCAGTCTGATTACTTCTGGCTCATTTCCACTGCTTGTCCTATGGCTTTTAAAGTGAATGTGCCACACACTGAACAGCATTGTATAATCATCTCTGGCTGCACAGGGTTACAACATTTTAAAGCAGACAACAGAGTGCACATGTGGTTGCAATAATTAAAAAAAAGTCTGATACTCTCCCATCTTAAAAAACCCGATTTCACTATGAATCTTTGTCTAAGGTTTTGAAGAGTGACTACTAATTTTGGATGCCTCCATTTTAGTTTTCTTAGCAAGCGATACCATAAAGGGGGATGATTTTCAGAAAGTGCTGAACATCCACTCTTGGAAGATCAGGCCCTTTTAAGGGGTGTATTAAGCCAGACAGCCAAATCTTGACAATCTTGCATTTCAGTTTAATTTGCCATGGCAAGGCCCTTAAAAAAAATTCATATTGACACTCACAGTTTTGCTACTGGAAGACAACTACTTTGGGGAAGGGGGAGATGGCAAGAAGGCAATAAAATTGCTGGTTTAATTTATTGTCTAGTAAAAAAAGAAGAAGTTGCTCTAGTTAACCCTAGATAAGTCAGTAAACAAACAAATATGACGCTTATGTTATCCCTCCTTCCTCTTCACTGTATAAAAACAGTTTCTTTTGTGCTTCTAAAACCCTGGTTTGTACTAGAAAGGCTGATCTGTTGCTAGTACAATCTCCTTGATGTTTACCAATAGATTTTTATTTATAGTGCTAAAATATCATTACGATTGCTACTTCTTTGTTATATATACTGTGCTGTGTTGCATTGCAGAATGTTTACAAGGCACACAGGTATTTACTGCTCGGGGTGTGCAGTGTATTTCGCACTTACATTAACAAAATGTTGTTCACAATGAGAGAATAGACTTCTGAGTTTACAACATTCAACAGTGCCATGCAACCTAAGATACTGTCTTTATCTGATGAGTGCTCTCCTTATAATTAAGTTGTCATAGTGATGCATTTTTAATAGCACTAATTCATATGCCAGTAAAGTTCCAGAGCAGTAGCTCATGACATTTTTTACAGTATTCCTTTTTGTAAATTGTAATTTTAACAAAGAAGAGAAATCCACAATATAGAAGTACCAGACTGTTAGCACCAGCAGAACCGTGGCATTTGATCAAGTTAAATTAGGCCCAAGCATATTCTGACATATACAGTGACCAGAACATTATACAAAAACTTAGATGGCTTAGTCTTTAAAAGTAGAAACTACATTGTCATTGATTATGCTCTTTTAAAGTATAAATGTTTAATGATTCAGAACCCTGAGCACATAAGCTGACATCTAATTAGGCAAAAAGACAAGTTAAATACCAGGAATTAGAATTTTTCAAAGGTGTTGCTTCAGAATATTAATAAATGTGGGCATCGCCCTCCCCCCATCACTGAGCTTCAGAAGCCTTCTATAAAAGACCTGTAGAATCACACAAGTAAGTCTTTGTGGTGCTGAATGTTCAGAGCCAAGTTCATAATGGGCCATGCATCCCCCAAACCCCAGCTATCTCAGTTCCTTCCATGAAACCTCAGAGTCCTAGAGAGCAATAGGACTGGTCAGCAGTTAGCGCTAGTATGTTGAGAGCCAACACTCTCAACAAACCAGTTACTGCAAAGCAACCTTTCTTCTTAAAGTTGATCTCTGCATAGTCCTATTTGTCAGAGTCCAGTTATCATTACAAACCCCAAGAAGGTGGGCTGAGGAGTTCTAGTTAAACAAGAACTACCCTCCCAAAGTGAGCATCGGATCTAGACACTGAGTTGAGAAAGGTGCTGTGGAAACGTGTGAGTGGAACAGGTAGCAGCCCTGCAGCTTTCTAAGATGGAAATAGTATGGAGGCAGGCCATTGATGCCACCATGACCCTAGCAAAGGGATTGTCAGATTTTCAGTTAAAGCATAACATGTCTCAATACATAATCTGATCTATCTTGACAAGCACTGAGTGGAAATGACATTTCCCTTACACTGACTCCCAAAGGCTACAAAACACTTTAAGGGACTTCCTAAATGCCTTAGTCTTATCTAAATAAGAATGAACAATAATTTAAAAATAAATTTAAATGAATCCAAACAATTTTCTCCCCGGGGAGAGGACAGGAAAAAGGAGAGAACCACATAGGGCCAATGCTAGTCAAATCATGTAACACACTAGTAAGAGGGACTCAGATACCACAGTAGTGGGCTGAGTGTAAGAACCTTAATATAAAATAGAACAATAGAATAGCAATACTTCCTATATCTAGTGTATGGAACCTTGCTTCCCTTAGCTGATAATGGGGTTTTAAAAAGAAAACACAGCCAAATGGCTTGGTTTAGGCGGACCTTAAAAAAAGGTTTGTACAAGAATGCAGAAAAGCTTTGATCTGGTGAAATACAGTGAAGGGAAGATCAGCCACCAAATTATGCAGCTCATTCATAGGCTCTGACACTTCTCTGTATTATCTGGAGATCAATCCAATTAACTATCTGGGTGTTGAGGATAAATGTATCCTAAATATACATTTGGATGTCAGTCTGAAAAATGCTACTGTACTAAGGATTAAGTCAAGTCTGTTTAGTTTATTTAAGAAAAAAAATCTAATGATTTATCTTTATTTTCCTTTTGTCCAGACAGGCACTACATATCTCGTAATTGATGGCAACTATGATCTTGTCTACTTGAAATGCTACGGAAGGGGTTCTCCCATCAGCATAGATATTACACCTCCCCAAGAGAAGGTAGCTAGGTAGACAGAATAATTCTTCCATCAATCTACATTTGTCTACCCGGTGTGATGGGGTGGCCTCCGTGCTCCCCTGGGCCGAGCGCTTTTTCACTGTGGTAGGACACAAAATGGCCGCCCGGGACTCCCACCAGTCTCAAGATGGCGGCCGTCTCTCTTCAGACCAGTCTTCCCGCAGGTCTTCGCGGGCCGAGTAGTGCCCTTGGGTTCTAGGGTTTGGGGGGTAGGGGGTGTCCGAGCCCGCCCTCTCCTTCGGACACCAGCCCAGAGGCCCTGGCTGACAGCAGTGGCTGGCTGCTGCTCTAAGGAAATCCACAAGTCTTTTCTCTGGGCTGCTTCCCTACCCGGGACCCTGTCGGGGCTAAGTGGCCACCCCACGGGGGAAACCCCCCTGCTTTCCTCTGGCTTCTGCCACTCACGGTTCTCCTTCTCCAAAGCTCCTGCTCCTGCTCCTGCTCCTGCTCCTGCTCCTGCTCCTGCTCCTGCTCCTGCTCCTGCTCCTGCTCCTGCTCCTGCTCCTGCTCCTGCTCCTGCTCCTGCTCCTGCTCCTGCTCCTGCTCCTGCTCCTGCTCCTGCTCCTGCTCCTTCTCCTGCTCCTGCTCCTGCTCCTGCTCCTGCTCCTGCTCCTGCTCCAAACTCCAAGAGCACACTGCCTGGCTGGCAGGGAGCTCATATCTGCTCCCTGGCAGTGCTTAATGGGAATCAGCTGGCTCTGGCCTCAGCTGACCCTAATTGATCCCAGCTGGCTCTGGCCTCAACTGACCCTGATTAGCCTGGAGGGAGCCTTGGGCAGCTGCTAGGGGAACAGGGCTTTGATCATTCTTGGGCTAACATAGCGTCCTTCTACCACCCTCCAGTAGCCCCTGTCACACCGGAGACTAGGTCACTCAGGTGTGTGGATTTTTCACACCCCTCAGTGACAGGTGATTTGACCTAACTTTTGAGTGTAGACCTGGCCTAAGATTTGTAGCAAGGGCTTCCAAAATGATTAATAAAATATCTAATAAATGAAACAAAAATTGTTGTCACCCTGCAATTCCTCTGAAACAAGAGTATCTAAGACAGATTGGGGATCTATGTCAATTTATCAATTCCATTTTTCTTTTGTGAATACCAAGTTATATTTCAACCTCTATTTTGAATGTAATATTTAGGCCTGGTGTACACTAAAAAGTAAGGTCAACACAAAGCAGCTTCCATTGGCTTAGTTGTGCATATGTCTACACTTAACTTGGTCTCCCAATAAGTATCCCATTATGTCGACATAGTAACAACATCTCCCCAAGGGGCTTAGAACCACTATTGATGTACTTAGGTCAACACAGTGCGTGTGTAGACAGCTGTCAACCCTAACTGTCCTCTAGCAGCTCTGCGAACAATGCTCCACACTGACCGCTTTTGTCACCATTGTGAACTCCACTGTCCAGAGATCATGGAGACTGGAAGATCCCCTCCCCTTACAAGCCCCACACATTTTCTTAATTCTTTTTCCTGTTTGACCAGCTTTGTGAGCAACTCGCCATTGTTGAGTTCAATTGGCCAGCTGACCATGCCAGCTACACGTTCAAGATGAGCTTCTTCCTGGAGTAGACAGGAGATATGGGATCTTCTGGGCCTGTGGGGAGAAGAGGTTGTGCTGGCACAGCTCCAAACCAACTGTAGAAACGTCTACATCTACAAATAGATTGCACAGGGAATGCACAAGAAGGGGTCTGAAAGGACCAGCAGCAGTGCCACATGAACGCCAAGGAATTGCAGCAGGCAAGTTACAAGCCAGGAAGGCCAACAATCAATCTGGTGCCGAGTCACAGACCTGCCACTTTTACAAGAGCTGCATGCCATCCTCAGCGGAGACCACACTACCATCCCCAACAGCACCGTGGATACCTCTGAGGAACCCAACGTACAGGCTTCTGCTATGAACAGTGAAGAGGAGGCGGTGGTGGATGATGATGAAGGAGAGGTGGAGAATGGGGGACTGTGACATTATGTCTGAAAGAACACCCCAAAACTCCATATTCACCAGTGTCATGCCAGTCTTGATCTGCTGAACATTAATATCATGTTGGATTGTATGTGCTACCATTATATGTGAAGTTATAAAATATAAATACTACTAAAATATGTTGCAAGATGGGAAACTCCCAGAAACAGCATTTCTGTCAGAACAATGGAGTGGCTGGACAGCGTTGATGGCTATCTCTCACCCATTGAAAGATAACTAACAGGACTGTTTACAGTGGAACTTCACAGAGAGAAGCACATACACAATGGGATACAGACTGACCAGTGAGGATGACCCTCCTCCCCCAGGTCATGAGCAAGCTAGAAAAGACTATAAAAGAAGGGGAGTGACATCATGACTTGTCTTCACTCCTCCACAGCTAACAACTGAAGAAATGGCTGAAAGACAAAGAATGGCGGAATGGGGGAGGTGACATGGGTGGGGAAAGCAGACTGTGAATTGAAAATTGGTAGCCTGGTTGTACCATCCTTCAGGGTGAGATTTCTAGATTCAAATCCTGTTCAAATTTAGATTGCATTCTTATTTTTTATTTTCCTTGGTAACTATTTCAGTCTCTTACATTTGCAACTTATAATCACTTAAAATCTATTTTTCTGTAGTTAATGAACTTGTTTTATGTGTTATCTTAACAAGTGTGTTTTTGAGTGAAGTGTTTAGGCAATCTGTACTCAGATTAGCAAAAGCTGATGCATGACTTCTTCACATAAAGGGCGAAGCACACTTAATGAGCTTGTGCTGGACAAATCTTTGTCCAGCACAAGGCAGTATAATCTTGGGGTGCATTCCTGGGTAGTAAAGAGCTTGGGATCTGTGGGGGTTACTGTCTATCCCCAAGTTCTTTGGTGGATGCGTGAGTGACCAGAGTGCCACCTGCTGTCATGTTGGATGATAACAGTGTCTGGAGAGATTCTGTGTGTCATCAACAGAAGCATATTTGGAGGTCAGCACAAGCCACAAGAGTAAGGAGATTCAGCGGTACCCCAGATTCAAGCTGCATCAGGCTGCATGTCTGTCACAGGGACCAGGAGATCAAGCTGCACAGTGAGCCAGGACCTGTTTTTAATGCCACCATAGTCCAGCCAGTCGAGCATGGGTGAGCCCCATGCTGGGAAGGAACCTTAGGTAAGCATGTAAGTAAATGTTCAATTATAGGGATGTCATCCTCTAAGTAGCAGGACACACCTTTTGACTTATTCATTTACTCATGCTAGAAGAGGTAGCGGTACAACATAGAGAGGTAGAGTTGCTATCTTCTTTTCATTCCCCTCTAGTTAGTTAGTCAGGGGGTTAGTCAGGGGGCCCATGTGGAGCAGTTTATTTATGTACACAGGGACATCCAGTGAAACTTTCATGAGGGTACTCTACAATCCTCTACCGAAGGTTTCTAGTGAGGACTGCCTTATTTCTTCCTTCCCAGTGAGACACTTTCCCATCCCACTCAGCAATAACTTCAGCAGGTACCATTGCAGTACACAGGCTAGCAGCATATGGGCCTGGGCATCTACAGGACCCCAGCAGCAGCTGTGCTCCCTCTTCGTTTGTGATCTTCAGGAGTGACATATCAGCTAAAATCACCACCGCCTGTGGAAAACAGTGCATGTATTCAATGTCATTGCCTTCTACTACTCAAATCATGCAATGGAGCAATTCCAACCTCATTTCCCCAAACCCTAGCAGGACACACTCCACATGGCAAGTGCTGTGACTGCTGCTGTGCACAAGCAATCCCAAGCAGAAGTGAGAAGGTAGTGCTTAAAACTTTAGGGGAGCAAGGGGAGTGAGTTCAGCATCTTCAGTTTCACTTTCTGTAGTGAATTGTTGGCAATCCCTCGGTGGTTGAGGATGATCTCGTTCATGGGTTTTATTTTATATAAATCGTTTGGTGACTGAGGAGTCTGATTCTTGAACCACAGATTCGTTGGCAGACACTGCAAGTGGTGTTGGAAGGCAGGACTGTGCCACCACAATTGCTACATGACAGTTGTTTGTCATTTCTTTCCTGGCGTTTTTCTGCAACCAGGGTGAGGCGATTTTCCTTAAAAGTGGTTGTTCTGTCTCTGACAAGTTTTTGCCAGTTAGCCCTATCTTGGGCTTCAGTCTCCCAGTGTGTGAGGGAAGGCGCTGGAGATTCATACAGGGTTATTTCATATTAGCATTAGTTCTTTGAGCATCTCTGTATGTACAGAAAAGATCTGACTGTTCTCCTTTTTGTGAATGACCAGCTTCATTCCAGTGTATAGGCACTATACACAGACATATGTATCCTATGGCAATCCTATGCAATCATATAAGTAATCATATGCAATCCTATAAGTAACATTTAAACTAGCCAGAGATCTGTGTGCATACAAGGGGTACTTTGCATGTTAGCATTTTGGAACCTTCAATGGACAAGCCTTATAAAACTTTTGCTCTTGGACAAATGATGCTAGAGTCTATTTGTTTTAGATAAACGACATCCCTAGCAGAAGCAGTCATTAGGGGCACTGCAGAGTTTGCGAGGCAGCATATTTTCTAATGAGTAAATAAAATAGACAAGAAAAGAGAGAATATTTTGATACTTGCATACTTTTCATTGTTGTTATGCGGCTTTGGGTTTGTGCCCACATGCAACCCACAATGAAAGAAGGGTAAGATTAAATGAGTGTGGTAGGATAGCATTTTATAGTTTTCTAGGCCTTTTTTTAAGGATACCCATGAACTAATTCTCCCTTTCTTTTTATAGTCCAGTAAACCTCTGAAATGTAGTCTTTTGAAGTGTATCCCCAGCTAAAGTTCTTCTCCTCTGCTGTATTTCTCTTCTTGTTGACTTCCCATTCCCCTGGTGACTCCTATGTAACTTCCATTGTCTCCGGAATCAGCTTGCTCAATTTACATAGGAAACAAGGGCAAAACAATATTCATTTGTCTAGGACAAACTTTTTTTACCAAGTCTGCCCCCACAACATATTTTAGGAACATTTTTCCAGCACACATACATAACTCTTTACACAGCACCCATACATATATCACACAATGATATTCATGACCAGCATGTCACTAGTTTTTAATATGATACCGTAAGTAGAGTACTATAATACTGTATACAATCAGTTGATTTAACTGCTTATTCTTTGGGGTTCAGACCCTCTCCTCTCCCTCTGTGGTTTCTGGACCCTGATTGTCACAAATAGTAATAATAACATTCAGAATTGTACATGAAACTACTGGTGAAAATGCCAATAAGAGCAGTTGGGGGAGGTTAAAGGGCAATACATAATCATTAATTAACTAGTAATATACTGTACTTTGAACATATCAGGTGCATCTTACAATTATCAGAGAAACTGCCACAGAGAACTACTTAGAAATTAGAAGTGAGGAAAGTGCCATCTGAGTGTCCATAGCAATGATTATTATATCAGCTGTATACTAGAGCAACAAGCTAGAAGACTATATCAACTTTCTGTCTATACAACAGTCACCTTTTGGAGGGAGATAAGCAACATGAAGGACCTTTCACTGGCTTGAGCAAAGATCTTTATGAATGCTGTTCTATTGTCTCCGCAGAAGGGGCATTTATGAAGATCTGGGACTCGATGCGAGTGGTAGAAATAACAACTGAACACTGACACAAAAAGGAGAGAAGAAGAATGTTTACCTACCACTTGCTTGTGCTCCCAAAATGAAACTCGGAATGATTGGCTGCTACTACACTTCCATACAAAAGCGACATCAAGAAAACATTAGGGCCGGATCCTGCCTGGCTCTATGTTGCTATGGAGCATGGAGGGAGGACGCAAACCGGCTTCTTTCCACACTTGTATGACATAATCTGAGTAGTAGGAAAAATCGGAGTCCATCATTTCTGGGAAAAGAGGGACTGCTCTATCCCTGGTTAATATACAGGTTAGGGAAGATGAGGGTCCATTGCTCCAACCCTCTCCACTCATCCCTCTGCCTCAAGGGATACCAAAGCTGATTAGCTGCTCAGGAGAAGAAGAGAGAACTCCACCCCACAAAGATGCATGGTAGTGAGCAAACATTAAAATGACCTCTGCTCACCTGGGAATTTCGAAAAACTCTGCGTCCCCTGCTCCCTCTGGAGTGGTGCAGTTATACCCTGCCCCGCAGTGTTGTACCTAAATGGTATCATCACATCCTCACATTGCATGATTGTGCATTACAGTATTCTTTAGTTCCATGATCATGTACTATTTCTCAAACACAAGACTTCATGCATTCCTTCCCTAAAGCCTTAGCAAAATGCTCCACACATTAGTAACTGTTTTTAATGGCATCAGTCCCGTCATTTTTGGGTAATCTCCAAGTTTATGGATTATTATTCATACCAAACCTCCAAATTACTTGAGGTTTACGAATCAATCTTAAATCCACCTCTCCTCACAGGCTAACAAACCTGCTGAAAGGCACTGAAATTGACCCCATGCATGGTGATACCCAGTGCATAAAGTTGGTCTCAGGTCACCATTCTGAAGCCTTTTTATAATTTGTCACAATGAGTGTTAACTGACCTGGGACAAGTACTGCACATTATCACCTAAATGAGTGAGTGACTCCTTCAGCGCAGGGATTTTTAGGAAGGGTAACATGTTGACATTAGTATCACAGCTGCTGACATGAAAACATAGCTGAGAAAAATAAATAGATCAGTGGGCAATGTTTATAGTTCCTTGGCCTTCCAAGCACAATTATAGTGTTCATAAGAACATGAAAAGTTCTCCTATGTTGTCATAATTCACTTCAGATGTGTGACTTTGTGCCTTTCCTGCTTTCAATAGTAAAAACTGTCAAGTTGGCATAATACCCACTAAGCTATTCAGCAAACAAATATTAGCTGTAAATGTTATTTAAAAAGTAATATCTGTCCCTGACTCAAATGTCACAGAAACTGTTCTAAACAAATAAAAATTTAGAAAACATATTCAGTTGCTATAGATCTCAGCACTGTGTTGATAACTTTGTTGTGCAGCATTAAATTAATGCCAAATAATAAATTGGCTGTGTGGCTAGGTGTGTTTTCTGGTTAAAACAAAAAAAAAAGGTATAAAAAAGATAAAGAAAAAACTCAGTACTTTAAGCAATTTATTTGTAACCATAGCCCAAAGCTTTTTTCCTGATTCTTTTCAAGTTGCAATAAAAATGATATGAAATATTTAAAATGTGAACAGGCAAGTTTACTTACTGTTTCTTGGATGCCAGCGTACTGCATTTAAATATGCATTACAGTAATGGAAGAGAAATTCATGCTTGGATCGGAGGATTTTCCCTTGAAGCAAGGGCATCAGATCATGTCCATCAATAATTCTGAATAAGAAAAGCATTTCAAAGTCAGCGAGAATAACCCAAGCCTTTCCTGGCTGAGAAGAAACGAACTATTCATTTTCATTTCTTAATAGGCAGTGCAACCGCTATTCCACCATGAAGGCTGGAGTGGTAGAGCAAGCTTTTCTTTTCATGACACAACACATTGGTGAATTTGGAGCAGAGCCCACAGGCATTTTTTCTCCTTGAGTTCTACATTATTCATGGGAACGTTAATTTTGCATTTTGCCTTTTGAAGATAGTTGGCTTCCCTACCCCATTCTCTCTATTTTTGGTCGAGCTGTATGTGAGTACGTTTCAGGAACATGGGCCTCTAGGTATACAATCACGTGTTGCCATTAATACTGCTTAAAAGGTAGCTTTGCTGTAGTAGCTGTGGGACAGGTAAATGAAATCTTCATTGCAGACCATTGGCTCTGCCCTAGCTATTTGGCTAGGGACATTCATTGAAGTAACCTGAGGAGCACTACCTGAATATATTCTACATGCTGAATTAAACATGACTGCAATGATTCCAAAGTTGAAATGAACTATTTTCAGAATACGTGTTAAGGGATGAACTGCATGTTCACTATACAGAAAAAGTTCTCTAACTGCTGCTGGACATTTTTTATCATATTTTGAAAGAATCCATCCATTTAGATGGAAAAGCAGCTATCTAATCAGCAAACTGTGACTGTTTCTATTAATTAAGCAACCAAGTTACTAGAATGAACTGACAGGAAAAAAATAATCACAATCTACAGTTTTGACATGGTGTGAATTACAAGTTTTACAACAGTTTTTTAGAAGAGATTAATTCACACACATACATAGATCAGCAAAGCTATTATTATTTCAGTTTCTTGAAAGACATCCTATAAAAACAGTTTTTGAAACAGTTGAAATTTTAAGCTTCTATGTACATTTTAATAATGATATAATTTCCTGTTATTATAACCAATGCTTGAAAAATTTACCAGATAATTACTAGCTGGGAAATTAAACCAACTGGCCAGAGACTGATGAGAAAAGTTTGGAAATCATGGATCATCACCATGGTGAGCTCTGTACTCACCCCCAGTTAATGAAGAGGGAAAAGATACTGGGGCTCCTACCATAATGTTGTTCCATTTAGGGTTCCATCACTGGCTGGCTAGGAAGTGTCTGATACAATTAGAAACTCGTTTCCTACCCCTTCCAGTCTGGATCCTCCAGTCTGATTCATGGAATCAGAGTCACCTGGTAGCCAGCTGAGGCAAGACCAAGAGCTGGGCTGAAACAGGGGCTAGCTATCACAGAAACAGACACGAGCTGCTGGAGGCTGTTTCTAGCTATCATAGAAATGGACACAGGCTACTGAAACTACGGGCAAGAGGAATATTCCTGACCAGATAATGACACTAAGCAGACTAGATACAGTGCTTCCCTTAAGAGCCTATATATCTGCCTTGGTATCACTTGAGTGGGTCCTCACCTGTGGACTGGATGAGTTGAAGTGTGTGCGGCCTATCATAAAACTGGCAGGTAACTGCCTCATCACACTCTTTGGCTCAGGGATGACTCATCAGGCTTAGGCAGGCTGGGAACTCGTCACACGTGAATGGAAATCTCTTTATTCTGTTCCTTTCCTATTTACTGGCTGCTGTAACGATAAGGATAGGAGAAGAGGGTGTCTCTGCTACCCTCTGCTCCCTCCTAGCCTCTTCCCTAAGGATGTGTATTTCTCTTCTACTTAATCCTTCCCATAGCCTGTTGGCTACAGTGAGAAGGGGGTGGTCGCTGCTATCTTTCTCCTCCAAGAACCTCATTTTTGGGTCTTCCTCCCTGATGTGAAGCTCCCGCAGACCTAATTCTATTTGTTGGCTCTTTCTGTTGGAGAGAGTTCAGAGGACTACTGGTGAGTGAACTCAGCCCCTGGAGGAGGGGGTGCTTCACAGTAACCTGTTTTGACCTATTGTGGAGCAATAATTATGGCATTTAGTTCTTTCCACCCCTCCTGACCTAGATGGATTGTGGTGACAACAAAGCAATTGGATGGCAGAGGTTAAAGCAGAGAAACTGATGTGAAGTCATCACACCAAAGGAGGAAAAACAAAACAAAAAACATTCCTAAGGGCTTATTGTCCACTCAGAGCATGAGAACTATGTGCATAAAATCTGCACACATCAAGAACAGCCTGGACCACTTAAGGTCTTACAGACTGACGGTTTGTAATGGATGTCCCAAGGCAAGCCTGGCTCTAATTTTTCATATTCTCTACCTGTCTTGTCTGTTCCTACAAACACTCAATAAATCAACAGCAGCAGAGTGTCTTATCACTGCTGCTCTGAAGAAATACTAGTCTGGTGTATCAGCTGGTGCTCATTTTTGCCATGCAAAATTAAAAAGTGACCCTGCTTTATTGAACTCAGAGTAGCTTGAATATTCTAACATATGATGAACTAATTCTGCAGCTATCTAATTCGAGTTTTAATGGACAGTTAAAAATAGTTCTGGATGGCACTTGTCATATTCCTTCCTATTTTTTCCATGGAAAATTTTTTTTAAAATTTCACTTTGAAAGTCATAGTTAACTTTCAATGCCATTTCACTGAGGTATCAGATAAACTGTTTAAATGAATGCTAGTAACACCAAACAATCTCAGATGGCTAAGATGTTTTGGGCTGCATGACCAAGCAGGTGCATAAGGGAAATATGTACCTTCAGAAAGCTACCTTGGCCTTGTGTTTAGCTGCTCAGAGATTGGGGTGCTACAGGGTCACTAGCCTGGGCAGGTAGGGGGAACAGGTGCGGAATGGACAGAGATTTTAGTCTGCCCCCTCAACACAACAGCCAACAGAGCTCATATGGCGTGTTGTGAGAGTAATTCATTTGTGCTATAGGCTAGAAGCAAATTACTTTCCCTGAGGAGCAAAGGGAGAGCAGGGAATGAATTGTGGCTCCCTGAACCACACTTCCTTTTCTGGGATGTTCTTGGGACAACAAAGCAATATGCTTCCCCTTAGTGAAGGTCATGCCTTAGTGACACAATTTAGCCTAGGAGTTTAGTACAACAGACATTCACATTTGATCTTGGGAACCAAATTTTGCAGCTTCCAAAATTTTTTCTTCATTTTGCTTTGGAATTCTGCAGTAGAATATCTGTATTAATTTGTTTCTTGACAATGAATCCTCCGAGAAATGCCAATCAATTTATTATGTATGATTTCAATAAGTAAAGGTTCATTTAAAAGTCCAAGAAAATATGTGGTCAAATCCTGACCCTTTTAGAGCCACAGACTTCAACTGGGATAGGATTTTCTGAGGTTTAAAGCAATTTATAATATTTGGGCCACCCTCCAATTCTGCCACCCTCATTCATTCTGAATAATACCTTCTTCTTTTTAGAAGAGTCCCATTTGGCCTAAAACAAATAATCATAATTAATCTGAATTAATTTGTCTTATTTTGCTTTATTTTATTATTTTTATTTATTTATTATTATGATTAGTTAAGCAGTTGTGATGCTGAACCACGGAGAGTTAAGCAACCAGCAGGCTGAGTGACTCAAAAGCAACCCTTAAGGACATATTAGAAGAGTATTGAAATGGTAAACAGGGCCATTCCTTATAGATAGTTAGCAAAGAAATGTTAAGGATACTAGAGTCCTTGAAATGTAGACCTGTATTGTTAGAGAATAAAGAATAGATACTAATTGTATTTGACTGTGTTTAGCTATATCTTGTTAGAAATTTAATGTGATCCAATTAACTTGTAGATGCTAAACTTCTGCTCCTATTTTTAACGTTTCATTACTGTATTCTGTGGATTCAGAGATCAAAAGGGGATATTATCGTTTAAGTGGGACTTCTGGTGTAATAATATTACTGTCTTCATTTGTCTTTGAGATTTGTAGTACACTACCTGTGAAATGTTTGATGGTTACTTGCCTGATGCTAATGAATGCAACTAGTTACAGGTGTATGCGTAAGAAATAGAGATTAGCTTCAAAGTAACAATGTACATTACCTATTCCTCATCCAAGGAAGGCCTGCTGTGGTCATTTGCTGCCAAAAGGCTTATCCATTGAGCTTCAAGCTACAAAGGAAGTTTCGGGCCTGATCCGTGCTTTCTCAAATCTGGTTAAACTTTGACAGAGAAAGTCTAACCCTTAAGGAGTGAGGTCTCCAGGTTGGCTCTGGATCCACACTGAAATGCTCATAGAAGAATTTGAACAAACTCTGCACTTGGACTGTCGATTTAAAATGATTCCAGAAAGACCACAGTCACACAGGTGCACATTTCATTTTGCATGACCAAAATGACCACTGGCAGACAGGCCGGTATTTCTCCAGAATGTCAAAGAAGAACCTCTTCACAACTGATGATTTACTGCGTGTATTTAGGAAAGGACAGAACAGCTTTGGAACTGTATATTAGCACCGATAAACTGATCAAAAGAAAGACAGGAACAAAAATCTACCACTCGTAACCAAGAAGGAAAAATAAAACATACTGCTTTCAACTTTACAGAGAAGTTGGAGGAGCAAAATCTTTGGCAGCCTTGAAGTGTAGAGTGCTCTAGAAGTGACAGCCAGGGTATTAGTTCTTTCATGCCTTGACCAAGGACAGAATTAGTGGCCACTGGATCCCAGAGAAGTTACAGGATGGTAGGAGACTTTTACATAAGATATTTTAACTTCTATTTTCTGTCTTAAACAATGCACAGTTACTGAGCAAGCTGAGACTTAGGCTATAGCCACGCTAACATTTATGCCAGAAAAACTTATGTTGCTCAGGTGTGTGAATATTCCACCCCGAGCGACATAAGTTACACCGACATAAGCGCTAGTGTGCACAGCGCTATGTCAGAGGAAGAGCTTCTCCCACCAACATAGCTTATGCCACTCGTGGGGGTAGTATTTTTATGTTGACGGGAGAGCTCTCCCATCAGCATAGAGCATCTTCACCTGACGCGCTGCAGCAGTGCAGCTGTATCGGTACAGCTGCAGCACTGCAGCTCTGTACGATTAGACATGGCCTTAGACCTCTTTTTATCCCTCTTAAATGCATTCCTTCAGGTAAAAGGCTTTGCTTCCTGCACCTTTCGGGGTGGAACCACATGGTCCAACAACGCTTAGAATGGATTATTGGCCTGCAGCCTCCCTGTCTCCCAAGAGTGTTAACCTGACAGGCCCAAATGAGTTTGGCATCTGTAAGCTTTTTCCAGTGGGAGCCTGAGACAGTAGCTGATTAATGACTTGAAAACAGCTTCTTCAAAATAAAGCATTATTTATTCTTTCATCCACAGGTACACAAGCACACAGAGCAAAGGGTAAAAATGGTGAAGGGCTAAATACATACTTCCTCTTACCTAAACCTTAATCTTTCTTTGCAAGCATATGTAAATTCCCCTCATCTCACCTAACCCCTGTCTCTGGCTGGGAGATGCAGACTGTCCTGCTCACAGCATGCTCTCTCCATCTGTGTGTGTCTCCTTGCATGCCTGTCAGTTCTCACTGACACTCCATGGGCAGCCCCCCTTAGCTTACCCAATACCCCCTCCCTTTTCAAGGCCTAGGATCCTGTAAAGGTTTAGCATCCCCCTTTGATCCTCAGCTTATCCGTGGGAAGAGTAAACCACTCTGAGCCTGGGTGGAAACAATTTTTCCATTGTTTCATCCATGACTCTTGTCTCCGTCATTGTTTTACCTTTCTTGCTGGGTTCCTTTACCAATCCATTTTGATCTAAGCCCATAGCAAGTGACCCAGCATAAACAAACACACAGAGTCATGCACCACATTAATAGAAAATAATGCAGATATTTCCCAGTTCTCCACATCTCTCCATCCTTGCAAGTTAATGACCCTAAGCAGAAGCTACTCAAGACAATCTGCTACCCTAGGCAAAACTTCAGGGTGCTTCCCCCCATAGGTTGAGGGTGGCAGTGCATTAGGTCACAGTGCCACTCAAATTTGGCGCAACTGCCCTTCCATCATGATAGAGAGGCAGCTGGCCCTAAACAGCTGCCCAGAAATCTACCACCTTAGGCAGCTGCCTAGTTTGCCCATATTTAGAGCAGCTTATGACCAAAGAGACATTTCAAGCAAAGTTGTGAAAACCTTTGTACCTTTTTTTTCCTATATGTGGCAAACTTTTCCCAAGACTTCAGTATCTATAAATATTAGACAGAATGATTCACATCCTATATTCAGCAAAGCCCAGGACGTTAAAGGTAGCAAAGTAAGTTTTTGTCTATTCTAAGTGTTAGCAAGGCAAAATGATATGTGCTTTCAGGACTTCCTTTGAATCTCCAAATGAAGGGGGACTGTATTTACTCAAGTCCAGTTCCTGAGCTATAAGGGGAAGTCTGACTGAACCATAACAATGAGCTAAAGTATGGAAGGAGGATATGAATGATACTTCCACTGGTGAAGTAAAAGTAAAAGATACCCATTGGATAAAGGAACTCAATTCTTCTGTCTTTAGAGGAGAAGGAGCTTTGCCATTGACTTCAAAGCAGGATTTAGCTCAGTTCCAATAGATCTTTATTGTATATGCAGCTCCTTGTTAAAAATAAATGAATATTTGGAACAGTGACCTGAAACAGAGATTGCAAAAAGAAGGGAAAACCTACATGGTAACTCCGCTCTGGAACTCAATGGAGCATCTTATGGGTTTAAGACTTACCATATGTGTAAATATTTTAAGGATCAGAGCTTTCATGTGAAAGTTGATATGATGTATCCTCCTATGGACTCTATGTCTAGTCCCTGTTTAAACTTAGGTGTGAAAGTAAGGGGGAGCCTTTGGGAATTCAGTTGCCCTCTCTCCCGTAAAAGTGGAAGGAAGGTTCCCCTCTATTCCCTCTCCTGGACTTGGGCAAGATCAGCTCCTGTTCTTCCTGCATAGTCACGGCTAGTGAAATAATGACATATCAGACAAAGGTATCAGAAGTGGGAGGAGCAGGAGAAGCTGATGCCTGGCTGGGAAGTTTGTGGGACTACAAGCCTTCTTGCCACAAGGTGAAGAGCACCCACATCTGACAGGAAAAACAGAATGGTCCTAGATTCCCATTGCTGCTTCTGCCTCTCATCCAGAGGACAGAGAGGGAACAAGAAGAGCCTCCAACTCTCTCTCCTGCCCAGGAGAAAAGAAGGATGCTGCCAACAACTGATGACATCCCTTTGCAGCTTCTGTGAAAAGCAGAAAGGTTCTGTCAGTTCCATTGCCCCTCCTGACAGTCCCTACTGCGGGAATGAATTGGGAGCTCAAGGTTATCCTCCTATAGAACTATGTACACCAATGTGGACAAACACACACACACACACACTTCTTTACTGGCTATAGGCCTGTTTTGGGACATGGACTCCTTTTAGATACACTTATTCTCTTGTTCTTATTGTCTTCCATATGCCATGTTTGCATCACAGAAAATGATGTAATGTCACTTCACTATTTGATGTCAACATCAGGTACAAAGATCAGAGAGACTTGCGCAGTTACAAAAGCAGAACGTGTTTTATTAATACAATGCTGAAATGACAGAAAAAAGTCCACACTACACTACTCCTGGGTGTAATGAGACTTTCAACGTTAACCCTATAAGGCTATGTACACACTGATGGCGGCAAATTCGATCTATCCAGTTCGACTGAGCAGAAGTGAAGACCCGCTCAATCGATTCATTTAAACCACCTACCCAAAAAGCGTAGTGCTGCGTCGACGGGTATGCATTTCCCATTAGCACAGTGCAGGGGAGATGGCATGCTAAAGGGAAATTACGAAGTTGATGGGAGTTACGCAAACTATATATAACCACCAAACAGGTACGCTCTCCTCTCATTTTTATCTACTTTAACCACTGTTTAAAACCCACTAAATTGCTTGCCTGAGTGATTTTTCTTAGGGCTAGATTCTACTTCTGTGACTGGTGTAAATATAGAGTAGCTCCATAAAAGTCAATGCTTTATGGTGACTTAACTCAGATCAGAATGTGCTCCTTAGCACCTTAGCTCCTTCACATACTTACAATACTCTGGGTAAGGTGCTATTTCCTTTTATCTGTTCTAAAATTTCTGCTGATCAATGTAATTTCTTCAAATGCCACTGGTCCCATATTGTAAAATTGGAGGAAGAGGACAGTTTCTTATAGAACTACTCATTATTTTGTACAATTTTTTAAAATGTTTTTGTAAAACATCAGGGAGGTGAGGGTTTAAAGGCAAGTAGTAGGAAGATGACCTAGAACATGAAACCTGATCCTGCACCCATTGAATAATTCCCATCTCTTTTATAGCTCTTTTCATCCATAGATCTCAAAGCACTTTACAAAGGTGGTCAGTATCACAATCCCCATTTTCAAGATGGGGAAATTCAGGCATAGGAGGGAAATGACTTGCCCAAAGTCACCCAGCAGGTGAGGGGCAACGCTCAGCCATAGAACCCCATTTTCCTGAGTCCCAGGCTGGTTCACAATCGTCTAGACCACACTACTGCCATGGACAAAGCACCCATTGACTTCAGGATAAGTCAATAGGGTTGTGGAGAGGATGGAATTAGGAGTAGCAAAGGGATAACCAAAGAGAAGATGGAAAATGAATTTAAATTTTAATTTAAAACAAAACAAAAAAAATCCATTAATGAAATGAACTAGTTCAGAAAAGGCACTTCATAAGATTTTGTTGTCTTCATGTACAAAATTGCTATAAAATGCACCACAACAGTGCTATGAAAAAGACTTTTTACTATTGTAAACAATGGTAAAATAATGGAATTTCTAATCCAAAGCAGAAAATGTCCATGAAAAGTTCTGTGTAAAATACAAGAAACTGTATACCATACCTGTCTTTGGGTAACGGTATCCCGGCAAGTTTAACAATTGTAGGGAATATATCCATGTTACTTGTAGGCTCGTCAATATGGGCACCTGCTTGAACCACTCCTGGCCAGTGAAGAAGACCTGGCACACGAATACCTCCTTCCCAGTTTGTAGATTTTCCACCTGAAAGAGTTCATCACTTTTAGCAGAAAGTCATTTCTCCTTCAGAAATGCCAGGTAAACACCATCATTTTGTTTTCTCTTTACAAATACTGTGTATGCCACCCTTGCCAACTGGTTATTTTATTTGCACTAAATGTAATATTCTTTTACTCGGCTGATGTTCTTCCCCCTTGATTCACTGACATACACACATACTATTGACTAAGATAAGTCAGACACTGCTTTAAATATATTTTGTTTATTTTTACAGCTGAAATGCTAGAACAGTTGGAGAGAAAATAATAATCCCTCATAAATATTTTGCCTGGGTCACGTGGCATAAAGACATGTACAGAATTAATTCAAAGCAGAAGCCAAAGTACAGTTTGTGTACAGAACTGAGGCTTGAACACCCAGAAAAGTTTTGCGACATTTTATTACAATTACTGCCATGTGCCTGATAGCGGGGCAAAAAAATATTGATTTTTAACATTGTTATTGGATTCTGTAATTAAACACATCAGGAAGGAAGATACTGCAATAATTTTCAAGGATTTCTGGATGTCCTGAAGATCTCTCTTTTTTTTTTTTTACATGACAATAATCTTTATAATTCTGTCATCCAAGTAATCAGACTGAGTGCATTCAACATGCTACTTACAAACACATATTTCCTTCTTTTAGATTACATGACACTCATCACTGCCCTGGTCATCCAGTTCTCTCTGTCTAACATAAAAGCTCATCACATATTTATTAGACAGACAACATACCTATTCATTACTTAGTGAGATGTGATTGACACAAATCTATCAAATATTGTAATTAATTGCTTACATAGTATTGTGGATAGGCACAGTGCTCCAAAGTGTTTTAAAAATGAATATATGAATTTGGAAAAAGTTCCTGACTGAAAGAGTTTATCAGTCCTGCTGTCACTGAAGTCAGTGGCACAGTTCTCAAATGACATGTTCATTTACAGGAGTAATTGGTGGGTATTGATTGGGAGCAGACAGATCAACTCATGTCCTCAGAATAAACTGAGTTTACTGAAATCCAGTGTAGCTAAATTTATAAATAAAGGTTTGATAGTTTGGATATATTCACTGATGTGAATGGTATCTTTCCTAGATAGGACTTAGATACACTCTTGACTAGAATTGCCTATTTTGACGATAAATGTATTATTTTTTCTGAAGTTTGGCTTCCAGCTTTCCATCACACTGATCTTTCTGAGATGCACCAAATTTCACAAGGAGAGTGGAATTTCTGACCAAGGTGGTAACCATGGGCTCAGTCATGAGAAAAGGTCTCCAGGTCTTATAACAGTGTTTGGGAATCCTATAGGGACTTTGCATGGGCCCTTTAGGAATTCTTTAGGGCCTTAGATTGTAATAGGCTGGCTTTCGTTAGAATATCATGATTATCTTCATGAAAGGGAAGCATCTTCTGTTTTTCCTCTAGATATACACAGTCCCTGGATACCACCTGCTGCTCTGTGGAGACTACTGACAGCTTAATGGCCTCACAGCTTCAAAATTATCTAAGGCAAATTGCCTTGCTGGGGTTTGTGTACTTATTTCTCAGGGGATCATTCCCACTTCTTCAGATATCATGATGAGACTCACTGAATTGAGATTGGTGGCATTCTGATTTGCTCTGAAAAGATAAATAGGAATGAAAAATTGTAAAAGTGGAAGGAGGACCTGGAACTCTAATCTCTAGAGTGACTGACACATGCAGTAGCAATCTGCAGAATCATAATAGCCAGAGTGAACAATGAAACAAGTGTATCAGAAGAAGGAAAAGAGTAGACCCATTGAAAATAAAATACTTCTTGGGAAATTGCAACATGAAGAGAGTTGAGGCAGGTGGGAAGAAGAAGATACATTTTCTTCCTGGATTCTGGTGAATATTGAATTGAAAAACTGCTGAGAAATCTGCCTTCACCCATTCAGGGAAGGATCACTCAGCAGACTTTGCCTCTCAGCATGTGCAAAGGAGCCCAAGAAGCAAAAGGGGCAGAAATGCTGCTGGAGACATAAGGTGCTCCACAAGGATTAACTCTTTCTCCAGTCCTTTTCAATATCTACATGCTTTCACTGAGGAACTGGTCAAACAACATGGACTCAAGTTCCTTTAACATGCAGATGAACACTACCACCAAGATGGCCCAGTGCTTGGATGAGATCAGCTCTTGGCTGACGCTGAACCCAAGCAAGACAGAGGTGATGCTTGTGGGCAAAGGGAAGTATTTTGAAGAGTTTGCAGTCACAGTGCAGTCTCTATTGGTTGACAATACACAGCCACAATTGGTCGATGCAGTTTGTAGTCTTGGCATATTCTCAGATTCCTTTGCCCAAGCACAGATCTCACATAGCAGTATCTGCAAGTACGCTTTCTACCATGTCAGCTTGGCTAGGAAACTCCAACCCATCCTGGTGCACAAAGACATGGCCTCAGTTATTCATGCCTTTGTCACCTTTTGGCTGGATTACCGCAATGCAACATACCTGGGCATGAAACATTCCGTGATTAGGAAACTCTGACTAATTCAGAATGCTGAAAGGTATCTCCTCAGCAACATAGGCTGCCATAAACACATCAGACCTGTCCACCGTTCTCTACATTGGCTTCCCATCAATCAAGTTCAAGATCTCAGTCCTTATCATCAATGTGCTTCGTGACCAGTGCCAAGGATATCTAGAAGATAATCTAAAGCCCTGGAATGAACATTGTGGTTGACAACTACAAGGCTCTGGCACAATGGAATTCTCAACCATAACAGCAGAGCTCAGCTGCATAGGAGGTAGGGGTCTTCGCGTGGCGACCAGGTTCCACGCCGCCTCGGTGCGGGGTGGCCCCTCGGTGCCAAATCCTCCAACGGTGACCTGGTTCTGCGCTGCCTCGGTGTGGGTGAACTCGGTGCTGTGGATGCAGAGCCGGAGCTGTCTGAGCATCACCTGGTGGACCTCGAACAGTGCCGCCTCTTGGTCTGCACTGCCTCCGGTGCTGGGGACTGACGTCGGCGCCGAGCGGGAGACACTGCATCCCAGGTCGAAGCAGGCCGGCTCGACAACGCCGACCTGGAGCGATTGCTGGGGGAGCGTCTTCGTTCTACCCCCAGTGGCCGTCTGATGGGAGATCTTCCTCTCCATACCAGGGATCTCTACCGCCCTTCAGTGGGACCCAATGCGGGCTTTCCCCGGGACACTGGCCCCTTCTCCCTCAGTGGACGGGGGGGCGGAGGTGGCTTGGGCAAGGTCAACAAGGCTATTGCTACCTGAAATCCCTCTGGTGTCAACAGCGTCGGCAGGGGCACTCTCCCACTTCCAGGAGTCGGGGGAGGCTCCCTGCTCGGAGATGCAGGCACCGGAGAAGGCTTGACGGGCCGTGGCTGGTGCATCTCCGCACTTGACCCTGCCCATACTGATGGAGCAGCAGAGTGTCCATGCTCCGCGCATTGCCTCTTCTTCTTCGGCACCAGGGACCTTGCTCGGTGCCAAGTCGATCTTGGTGCTGGTGGTGCACTCTGCACCGAGGTGATGCTCGGTGCTGTGGAGTGGGATGGCTCGGACACCGGGCGGAGCACTGACTCCATTAGCAGGGCTTTTAACCAGATCTCTCGGTCCTTCTGGGTCCGCAGTTTAAAAGCCCTGCAGATCTTACATTTATCCTTCCTGTGCTCTTCCCCCAGTCACTTAAGGCACCAATCGTGGGGGTCGCTGAGTGGGAAAGCCTTCCCGCAAGAGGCACATGGCTTAAACCCAGGCGACCGGGCATGGCCTGGCTATCCTAAGTCCCAGAGGGACTTCCTATCTAACTACACTTAACACCACTTAACAACTACTTAAAACTAACTAAAGTACTTTGAATAACAGAGTTCAAACAAGGGGAAGGGTACTTGCAAAGAGCAAGGCTAGTTCCAGCAACCGTCACAGGCGGAAAGTAGGAACTGAGGGGGCGTAGGGCCGGCAGTGCCTCATATACTGCGGCATGCATGCGGGACTCCAGGGGGCACCAGAGCCGGGGTCTGCTAAGGGGAAAAAAGTTCCGGGAACCGTGCATAGTGGCGTGCACTCACCTATAATGGAATGGACATGAGCAATCACTTGAAGAAGAAGTATAAAAGACTAGACATGAACCCTGCACCACAGCAGGTCTACTTCCTCACTTGTTTCTGCAAAGATGCAACCACCATTTTGCTTCCAGGAAGCAGACAAGTTGTTAAGTCCTGTGGCTGCGGAGGAAACTGTGTCCGATGACACCAGAAGCATTACCAACACTCACAATACAATCAAGAACCTCATGATATTTGATATTTTTCTTAAACCCCAGCTGTTTCAATAAAGTGTCTGCATGAGAATCTCAGCTTTTCTTTTAAAAAGATAAGTTTCTAGCCCTACTGATGGCAGAGAAAAGCTTGAAAATGTGAAGCATCCTAAAGGCTCAGAAACCAGAAGGCAAATGAAAAGAACCCAAACTTACTACTTAAAAATAAAACTTATATTTTAGGGCCTGACTCATTATTTTTGAATACCTGGGTTTGGCAATATTACAAAAGAGGAGGAGGAGCAGCCCCTGAGTCCATATGCAGCAATATGCATCCTAACAGAGACATATATTCCCTCTTAAAGTTCTTTTAACATGTGTTTAAAAGCTGAACAACAACAAACCAGTTTGTATTTTTATGCACTGATGTCTACACTTTCAGAGTGGTTACAGCCTTCAGCCTTAAATCAGTTGAATAGATGATATTCTCCATTCCCTCAGAAGAAAACCGTAGGTGCAGATAAAGTACAGATACAACTCTCTTTTGTCACCTACAGAGAGATCCCAAATTTCCATTTCCATTGAAAATGTATCTTTTTCTCCCTTGCATAAACTTCTAATTCACATTGACTGCCATTGTTTAACTTAATAGCAAGTATTTTGGGGTAGTTTGTAAGAAAAATGCATTAGGGCCACTGTGTGATTCTGTTGCACAGCCCTATTAATATTTCGGCTTGGTTCTCACAGAATGACCAAAACTGTTTAAAAGATATATAGATAGATAAGTGATCTCTCTCTCTCTCTCTCACTGTAGTCTAATCAGGCTAAACTGTTCTTCCTACCCAGGCATATGAGGAAGTGGGCTCCCTCAGCTTATTTATTCTTTTGAATGAAGGGAGAATAAGCAGAAATGAATTACTTTGTCCACCTGTACTGGACTTTTGGTTATGAATATCTATGATAAAAATTCGTTGCTATTTCTGGTCTTTATACAGCACACCATTTTTAACGGCAAAACCATCTGCTAGCCCCTCAGCATTATCTATTTTCAGTGTTCTGTCAAGTGTTGGAGGGTTTTTTTTTGTTTGTTTATTTTTTGTTCTATTTTATAATTTGAATTGTCCTGGTTCTCATGCAAAAGAATTGATAAACATAGATGGTGAATGCAAACTGCGTCTAAGCTGATCCTCTTCTCAAACAAATGACCTTATTGCTCAGGATAGTGTATTTTATTTGGAAAATCAGGATGGTTTGATGATTCTAGAAGTACAATAGTAGAATAAACTGGAGACAAAGAGTGAAGTCCCGGTCCAGTGAAGTTAATGGAAAAAGTCCCACTGACTTTGATAGGGTTAGTTTTCACCCAGTATTATTAACTTAAATTCTGCAACAAAAACAACATAGCCACTTGATTTTCATGTTGATTTGCATGCTAGTTCCAAACAAAAAATCTTAATATTTTTAAACATTGATGAAGAAGCTTATCACTGTAGCACATCACATTGCAGAAGATTATTATTTACACCCCTTTCTTAGCCTAACAGAACTACTCACATACATAAGTTCTACTAGATGTGAATAAGGGTTGAAGAATCAGGGCCTGAGTCTTCAGCAGACATTGATCGTATGAATCATACTCCAACAGACATTAACAGATACATTAGCTATGAACATATTTACAATCACAGAATTCAGAGGTAAAAGTATTATAGCTTAATTAGGGAGCAGTGTAAAGCTAACTTGGCTGTCTCCACTATTTTCTTATTTATCTATTTGTATCTTATTTTTGGAATAGAATGAATATTGTCTCATGTGCAGCTGCTTAGCTACATCATGGAGGAAGAGTCTAGAATGGAAGATAATTGTAACAGTTTTCACTATGAATGTATACGCTTCCAAAAGTCTCAGTAATTGAAATCAGAGGAGGAGCAGTAGCCAGGAAAACGTCCAAGGCAAATGGAACTTCAAAGTCAAATATAGTTCATATGGGTTTGATATTTAGTGTGAATGTTTTAAATAATCCATGTTAAGAGCAGTGCCACAATTCAAGTAAACAAATATTAATTATTACTAATAATGATAGTATTACAATAGTACCCAAATGCCCAACTCAATATCAGGGCCCGTTGTGCTAAACACTGTACAAATGCAGAGGAACATATTGTCCCCACTCCAATTATTACTGGATGCAGAAGACATCTGATATATCTGTGTGTTTGTCTCTGAAAAAAGATAGCATAGACAGAGTACCAATAGATAAAAAGGGACTTGGCCAAACAAAAACCAAGAAACCAAGGTGTATCAGAGTTACATCAGACCCAACAAAATGATAATAATGGGGGAATTCAGCTATCCGCATATAAACAGGTCAAATGGGACAAAGTTTACAGAAATAGTTTCTCAATATTCCAATGCCAGGTCTAAGCTACAAAATTAGGCTGACCCAGCCACATTGCTCAAGAGTGTGAAAAATCCACACTCCTAAGTGATGTAATTAAGTTGATACAACCCCCAGAGTAGACAGTGCTAGGTCGTTGAAAGAATTCTTCTGTCATCTAAGCTACCATCTCTCAAATAGGTGGATTAACTATGCAGGCAGGAAAACCCCTCCCATCACTGTAGTGAGTATCTACACTGAAGCACTATAACAGCAAACTCACTAATGTTGCTAAGAATCTGATATATGGACTCTGAAATCTTATGTATGTATCTGATTGCTTTGACCATTTAACAGCTTTTTTCTTTTCTTTTCTTTTCTAATAAACCTTTGGTTTCAGATACTAAAGGATTGGCTGGCCATGTGGCATTTTAGGTAAGATCCAAACCTGTATTGATCTGGTAATGTTGCTGGCCCTTTGGGGATCAGAAGAACATTTTGTATAGTGAATAAAGTTTTAAGTAACCTCTCACTTATTGGACCTATTTGCTGATTGGGAGCCAGAGACTAGAATGCAATAAAGGGGGTTGTGTGATTTCTTTTCCCCCCCAGCTTCTTGATAACCACTGTGCGGAATCAGGAGGACAGTTTGTGACTGGTTGATGAATCTAACTACAGTGTTAACCACCAGTTTTGGGGGAATCTGCTCTCCTTTTTGAAGCCTGGCCTGATCTTGGCATTTTCAATGTGGGCTACCCTAGGCATCTTGGGTCACACTAAGTACATAGCCAGGCCCTGAGTCAGGGTTGGACTACTTGCCCTGAAAGCCACACTATGATGTCTTCACTGCTTTTCTTACCTAGGGTGACCAGATAGCAAGTCTGAAAAATCAGGATGGGGTGGGGGTAATAGGCATCTGTATAAGACAAATCCCTGAATACCAGGACTGTCCCTATAAAATCAGGACATCTTGTCACCCTACTCTTACCTGCATTAGCAGGATTCAAGATTGCTTGGATGGTCTAGCCCATGCACAGCTTTTGCTGTGTAAGTTTCAGTGACCACAATATAACATCCTAGGGAAAGGGAAGGTACAAAAGATAGACACAGTAACACAGATTTAGAAAGGGAGCGGTCAATAAAATGCGGAAGTTTGTCAATATGGTCCTGAACTCAAAAGTAAATTAAGTAAAACCCTTAAATCTGACCATGGAAAACAATGTCTCAGAACAATGTCTCTGCATACATCAGAACAAATTCAAAACCAGGAAGTCCAGAAATAAACAACTATGGCTAAATGAACCAAACAGATATCCTTCAATATTTGGAACTTTAACCCCAGTACAACCAATAAACAGGAGCATAATTTACAGCAGCCAATGAGTAAAAAGGGAAATTAGGAGAACTAATATAGATTTTGAAGAGGAGATTGGAGAAGATACCTATCCCTGACCAAATCACTTCTGGTAATGAAGATGAGGTAGCCTCAAAGATTGAGGAATCAGAAGTGGTGCTGGAAGAAATCAATAATTTAAAAAAAAACAACAGTAACTCACCACATCCAGATATACAAGTAAAACGTAACTGAGCTGCTAGCAAAAATATGCAATCTCTCATTATATTCAGTTACAGTAGTGGAGGATTAAAGGGGAGTAAATGTTCTACTTATATTTTGAATTTTGAAAGGTCTTTGACAGGTCCCTCAGAAAAGGGGTAGGAAAAGCTCTTGTCTGAAGAAATATTGAAGAGCCTGGGACTCATTATTTTATGAAGGAGAAAAGTAAGTGAAGATATGATAAAAGTATACAAAACCATGACTGATATAGAGAGGTATGTTGAGATCTTCTGTTTCCTTGATTCATAACACAATAACAAAGGGACATTTAATGAAATTGAAAGGTGCAAAAATGACAAAATGAAATATTTTTTCCACACACTGCGTAATTAAATTGTGGAACTCTTTGCCACAGGATGTATCTTAGGCTAAGAGTTTAGGAAGGTTCAGAGAGAGATTGGATATTTATATGAGCAACAAGAATATCCAGAGTAATAACAGTTAATGCTAAAACTTTTGAAGTGATCTAAAACCCCATGCTGCAGTCTCTAATTATTTGGGATTCACAAGATTATCCCAACTGGGGGCAAATTATCCCACATCTGTTTCTTGCAGGGTTTCTTGCACCTTCTTCTGAAACATCTGGTACTGACCACTGTTGGAAATAGGATACTCAGCTAGATGGACTATGAGTCTAATGGCAATCCTTAAATTTATAGGTCACTATGTAACAGCATTCAGGTTAATCTAGATAAAGCAGGACTCTGAAGATTAAAGCAGGATTTGTTTATTTGCTGACAGCGTGGAAGTGCTGGTTAACTACAGTGCCAATGTTGGGTTTTAATTTTGCATTGTATCCAGCTTTTCAGAGGTCACACTATTGTCCCCAACATCAGATCTAACATGGCATTATTAGATAGTTTTTTATTTGTGTCTAAGAGTTAACTTGTTTTTCTTAGGAGGGAAGATGTAGAGATATGTTTGTAGAAGATTGTGATTTAGAGACATTCCCTAGCATGGAACATGCTACAATTTTGATAAGAGGGTCAAGAGGTTTGAATGATGTTCACATTTTCATATACAGAAAGGTATGTTATTAACATTCCCCAGCACCAGACACTGAGGTGCGTCTCCCAAAAAGTATACCCATTATTTTCAACTCCAGTAAACCAATAGTCAGATGTACTAAATTCCAATACATATGTACATACACAAAAGCAACAAGGATAGATTTTTAGCTTTTTAATTTTCTACATATATTAGTATCAAGTGCCTGATAGTTTGGAACTTAACAGGACTGATTTTCAAAAGGTCAGCCATGCAAATGTACACAGATCTTGCACACCCAATTGTGTGTACGTGATTATGCATGCAAAGTGGGTCTTCAGACATAAAAATAACTAGTTATGTGTTTAATAGTCCATTTCCCTTCCTGACCTTTGGACAATCAAGCATGACATATCTTAATATTAAAACGATGCCTTTTGATTTGGGGCTTTAAAGTAAAGTGTGAAAGATAAAACATAATCCTCTATATTTTCAATCTGCTAGGGTAAATTAAACTGATTGCACAGATCTTTTAAACATCTTGTTTTCATTATAAATGTCTTTTATTACAGTGCTTATCTTCCCATCCATAATATATTACTGCATTTATAAGTTTACCTAACAGGCATCTGCAAATCACTTAATAATCCATTTAAAAAATCCCCCAAAACGGTCTGTTTTTTTTTCTTTAGGCAACACTAACTATCACATTCATATTGATTCAACTAAGATCTGTTTCAAGTTCTTCACTGTTATACAAGTATAAATATAATACTCTACATTAAATCAAAGTTCCAAAGGAAGGTACATTCCCCACATTCATTAATCTTTTTTCTCATAGTGTATTCCCCATTGTATGTCTGACATTCTAAAGTGCTAACATTTTTAGAGCTTCCAAAATATATCAGGGCATGCCTACAGCCACAGATGTGTAATCCTATGTTTCTTTGAATATGGCAAGTACTATATAAAGGCTAAGTATTAATGTAGTTTTAATTCAAATTCATGATAGATTTCTCTCAGCTGTCAATATTTATAGTACAATAGGACCCATTGTATATTCTGTGTCCTGACAGCTGTGGTTGCTGCAATTTTTGCCCTACTAATATTTGAGATTATTTCTCATATTCTTTAGAAACAGATTAAAGTTATATAGCTTCCTCACATGATGGCCCTACTACACTTTTATTCCTTCCTGTGGCCATCTTTTTCCTCCCTCTAATTCTGCGTCACTGAAATCATACCTAAAAGCAATATGCTACCTGCTCTATAAAATTACAGTTTGCTAGTTTAGGGACTAATTTTTCAATTCTCCGCTCCCTACTCCCCAAAAAGGAAGGGAGAAGAAAAATAAAGAACCACTTGCACAAAATGTTCTCTAGTAAGAGTGAGACTACCGAAACCTGTCCATATAAAAACCAGGTATCTCTTTCCTATTTTGATGGAAGTTAAGCTCATTTCCATCTTCATAGGCCTACTTTTCAGGAATGCTGTGCCCCCACCATTTCCACCACTGAAAATCAGGCCTATTTTAGCAGCTGTTACTAGTGAAAACTTCATAGTGCAATGGAATATAACAATTCTCTCACTTTCCCTTTTCTTTAACTTTCCCCCCCACCTAATATTTTTCCATTTTCTCTCCATATGCTACTTATTAGTGAGTAGGATTGTGATATAAAAAGGAAGTCATCCTCTTCCTCTTCTTCCCTCCCTCTCCTTCTTTTCTTCCTCTTCTCATTCTTCCCTTATCCATAATCACCTTGTCCACTATGATCATGTGCATATCATGACCCCTTTGTCTGAAATGAGTTACCAAATTAATCTGCATATTTTGGTTGAAATGAAATGAGTCAGCAAATGACATCAAGTCAGAGACACATGAACAAACAGTTCAGCTAGAATTTTTCCTACTCTGATATGCACCTTATCTTGGTAAAAACAATATTCTCCTCTACTGCAATGTGTTCTCACAGACAGCAGGTCTTATCACAATAAGGTAAGCTTACTGATGGTCTCGAGCCTCTGCAGAATTACTTGAATTTGAAATACATATTGTTTCAATAGCTGTACTGTGAGAAAAGCAATCAATCTGTGTTCTTTTGACACCACTGATCATACCTTTCTTCTTGAAATCTTGTGCTTCCTTGCCTTTCGTGACTCTGTCCTGTCCTCTCCTGGTTCTCTTCCTACATCTTTGGTATTTTTCCACACCTCTTTCATTGGATCTTCCTCTTCTGCTGCTTTCCATGGGTGTCTCCTTGGATTTTGTCTTTGGTCCTCTCCTTTTTTCTCTCTACACCCTTTCTTTGTGTGATTTCACCCACTTTAACTACTGCCTTCAGTCGCTGATGACTCATACAGCTACCTCTTCACTCCTCCCCTTTCCTCTACTACCCAATCCTGTATTTCAGGCTGTTGCACTGACATCTCTTCCTGGATGGCTCACTGGTTTATCTGAAAGCATTTTCAGAAGTGCTAAACACCTACAAATCCCACTAAAGTCACTGGAGCTGCAGGTGCTCATCACACGACAATCAGGCCCATTTATGTTTAGGTGCCTAAATATGGATTTAGGATTATGGACATTAGAAATGTAATGTTAGGAACCCAGGTTTGAACATTTTCGGCTTACAACGTATTACAAACTATGTAGAGTAAGTAGCTAATTTTTGACACGTTTCTAAAAATCACTACAGGATGCTCACCTTTATAAATTCCATTATACCCCCCATGGACTTCTCCTGTGCTAGAGACTTCTTCAACATGTGCCCCCTGGTCAGATGTGAAGTATACAAATGTCTTCTTATTCAGATTCCATTTCTCTAGCTCATCCAGAATCTTTCCTGAAAAAAACCCAAACAAACAGAAAGATTTGAAATAACCCGAAAGAAAGAGACGTTTTTGCGCTTATTAATTTTTCAGATGTTTTTCCTTAAAAAAACACTATTATATATAGCAACTGTCACCATGCAGAGCACACTAGGTGACTACCTCACAGAACTTGCTGCTATCAAGACTGTGGTTTGATTGCTGTAGGGCTTCCAGATATATAAAACGAGAAAATTCGTGCATATCAGAGGAAAGTGTTGCTCCACACAGAAGCAGTGACCCCATAACGAGGAGTTTCAAAAAGTTGATTATAACTGAAAGAGTCATAGTATGCAAAGTACAATTAACAATGTACTAGCGTTTTGCTGCATGGAAGCCTTCAGAAGAGGCATGGCTCCTAGAATAAGAATGCTAGAATAAGGCTCTCTTAAAAGAGCAATAGTACAGGGAAGAAGCACAAGGTGTGCCTCTTGAGACTACATGATCTCATTATCTAACTCTGCCAATCAATCCCAGCTGGAAAAATGCTCTAACCCTAACCCTTAGTATATTAGAGAAAAAGTTTTTAAAAATGTAAATTTACATATTTAAACGGCCACTTGGATGTGTTAGATATGTTAGAATCTTAGACGTGTAGGACTGGAAAGTACCTCTAGAGGTCTCCTAATCCAGGACAGAGAATCTGCAACTTCTCTAGGTAATTTATTCCAGTGCTTAACTATACTGACAGTTAGGAATTTTTTCCTAATGTACAATCTAAACCATCTTTGCTGCAATTTAAGCCCATTGCTTCTTGTTCTATCCTCAGAAGTTAAAGAGAATAATTTTTCTGGTTCCTTCTTGTAACAATCTTTTATGTACATGAAAACTGTTGTCACTTGAAAACTATTGCCTCCTCAGTCTTCTCTTCTCCACTCTAAACAAACCCAAATTTTTCAGTCTTCCCTCAGAGGTCATGTTTTCTAGACCTTTAATAATTTTTTATGCTCTTCTCTGGACTTTCTCCAATTTGTGCACATCTTTCCTAAAACGTGGCATCCAGAACTGGACACAATACTCCAGTTGAGGCCTAACCAGCATGAAGTAGAGCAGAAGAATTACTTCATGTGTCTTGCTTACAACACTCCTGCTAATACATCCCAGAATCACGTTTGCTTTTTTTTCAACAGTAGTACACTGTTGACTTGTATTTAGCTTGCGATCCACTATGACCCCCGGGTCCCTTTCCGCAGTTCTCCTTCCTAGGCAGTCATTTCCCATTTTGTATGTGTGCAACCGATTGTTCCTTTCTAAGTGGAGTACTTTGTATTTGTCCTTATAGAATTTCATCCTATTTCCCTCAGACCAATTCTCCACTTTGTCCAGATCATTCTAAATTATAGTCTTATCCTCCACAGCACTTGCAAACCCTCTCAGTTTGGTATCATCTGCAAACTTTATAAGTGTACTCTCTATGCAATTATCTAAATTATTGATGAAGATATTGAACAGAACCGGACCCAGGATCAATCCCTGTGGGACCCCACTCAATATGTCCTTCCAGCTTGACTGTGAATCACTGATAACTTGTTATGCACCCACCTTATAGTAGCTCCATCTAGGTTGTATTTCTCTACTTTGTTTATGAGAAGGTCATATGAGACAATATCAAAAGCCTTACGAAAGTCAAGATATACCACATCTACCGCTTCCCCTTTATTCACAAGGCTTGTTACCCTGTCAAATAAAGCTATTAGTTTGGTTTGACATGATTTGTTCTTGACAAATCCATGCTGTTACTTATCACCTTATTATCTTTGAAGTTGTGAGACTTCAAAACACTTTGGGCCTAATTTTCATTTACACAGAGGGCTCTTTACACTACTCTGACACTGTAAAAGGGCCTTGCAATGGACATAAATTACATTTAAGCCAATTTTAAGACTCCTTTACACTGCTCAAATTTTGTAAAGGGGCTTTAGTGTAAATGACAATTAGGCCCCTCTATTTTTTTTATTTCCAAAGCACATTTTTGTACTGAAGGAAATGTAGGATTATTGGCATTGGAAACTGACCAACGGAAAAAAAAACAGCAAAGGTAAAACAAGTGTACCATTCCCAACACTGTCCTGCCAATGAGTCTTAACCTAGTTCTTCAGGAAATCCAAACAGTATAAAGATAATTCAGTCTCCTTTATCATTCCCCTCAGCCTCTCTGCTTAACTAGTCAAGAAGAGTAGCAATATGGGTGGCCATTTTGATTTGTTCAGCTGTCAACTAAAAACTGGTTTCCCAGCTGAAGCATTCAGCTACTTTGCTAAGTAGCATGACTTAAGAACCCAGAAATATAGAACCCATTTCACCAGCAGTGAGGCCACTTAAACAGTTTTTAGATTATAATGGCTTTCTGTTACCATCAACCTGGTCTGGCTTAGAAGCAGTTACTGCATTCTTTTGCTCACCAATACCCTTTCATGTTGCAGTTCACTAAAATCACAGCTCTGTAATGTACTGAGCATCTCCTGGAAGGGGTTGAGTGCCTTTATTTCTTATTAACATTAATGATTGGGCTCTAATTAAAGGCATACAACCAGTTAAATAAGCAGTGTCTATTGTTCTGGTTTGTAAAATAGGAGAAAAGTAGTTATATAAGAATAGGAGAATTTGTTTACACAAATTTTAAAACTTGGTGGGAGTTGAAATTTCCCAACAGAGCTGTGGAAAATCTGTTACAAAGGCTGACATTTTAAAGCTGGTGGATTGCGGGGGGATTTGGTTAACAGCTCATGCAGCTCCATCTGACAAGTCATTTGCTTTTTGTAGCAGGTAGGCTAAGTGCCAAGGAAAGAAAGAGGCAATTTTCCATTGGCTTTTGAAAGACTTGAGAGGTTGTGCTTGCTAATAAGATGGTATTTACTGATAAAACGGTGGTGATGCAGTCAGAATGTTAGGCTGGACATTGTGTGGATTCATATGATTAATAAAAGTGAAGGATAGACAAGATGACCTACTATAATACAGTTTTCTATTTAAAATCTACAAACTATTTTTCTTAATTAACTTAATGAATTTTGTAATCCATCTAGTTTATGACAATGTGCATGTAAAAGAAAAAAGTACAACTAATACTATGTAATAGATCATATTAAAATCACACCAAATACAGCATGAGATTTGGGCCTCTTTTTCTTATTCATGAACAATCAATATTCATTTTTCTTCCTGACCTGGGACAAAACAGGAAATATTCATCTGAAACTCTGCATTCCAACTCACTACATTTTATTTTAAAAAAGTATTTATTTATTGGCAAGTAATTTGGATAAAATTTGACCTCATCTGAACAACATCATTATGGTGTTTAAAGGCTATGCAAATTGTATCTATTCCAGAAAAGCAACACATTGCATACAGAGCCTGATCCAAAGCTCACTAACGTAAATGAAAAGATTCCCACTGGCTTCAGTGGGCTTTTTGATCAGGGTCATAATAAGGTAATAACAAAGATAGCACTTTGTTGATTATTTTATAGCGGGGTTAATAAATACTAAAATGAAAACAATTTATTTCTAGCAACATACATTTCTAGAATGGATGGACACAAAACGGTATTCCAAATAACACACTTTGCTGCTGTTAGAGATTAGGTATCACAAAAAAACCCCAGAACTTGCATTTATATTTTCTCATTGAACATTGACATCTTTTGGAATAAGCACTGTATAAATCAGTAATAAAATGTATTTCACTGTAAAATAAGGCACATTAAAGGGTGTTTGAATGATGTGATTAATGTTAATATGAGCCATACATAGTTCTGGTTGGAAATTTTTCATCATAATGATCTTTTGATGAAAAATGCCATTTTCATTTAAATCAGAACATTAAAAGTGCAGATTTTGATTAAATTGATTTTTTAGTAATGCGTTTTGATAATATTGGAAATGTCCCATTTGACATTTTTGGACCAGAACATTTCAATATTTCTTTCTAAAATGACTTTTTGAAACAAAATTCATTGGTTTTTTTTTTATATATATATAAGTTTGAAAAGGTCAAAATCGGAATGAAACATAACAAAAACAAACATTCTGATAACCCCTAAATGATTTTTGTAACATTACTTCTTGAGTTTTTTTTTCTTTCTTTGTTTTTGTTCCATTCCAGAACAAGAAAAAAAATTGGAATTGTAGAATTTCCCACAAACTTGAAAATCCAGTTCCTGCCCAGCTCTACCCAGATAGTATCTCAAGTGTATTAAATTGGTAGCAAAACCAATAAAAATACATATATTACATTAAGTGTAATTTTGTGTATATTTTACACACACACACACACACACACACACACACACAAATTCTATCAGTATTAGGAGTAACCACTCTATAGGGTTGAAACACAAATTCCATTACAACCCTCCTTTTTCAACTGCTCAATACTTTCTCAAATACGTTCTTTTTAGGTCTAAATTTTTCAGACTTGTTTGTTTTGTAGATTTAACTGAGGCTTAAAAATTAAGCCAAATCTGATGACTGAAGGTCCAATTGCCCAGGAAAGTGTGTTTTACACACCATGTGCCAGAAGCGCAACTAGAGTTAGAAATCAGTCTTACCATGACTGTAGGAAGGAATTGGAACTTAGTGTGGCATTGCAGCAGTATTCAAGGGAGTAATATAACCAAGTTACATCACCGGGTACACTTCTCTCATTTTTACTTTTTTAGAGAGACATTAATGAAGACATTAAAAAACAAGGTTTGACTTTAGTTTCATTAATAGGATTAATGCTTTAAAGTCCAGCTAAAACTCCCCTATGCCCATATGAAAACATCCTAGCAGAATCATCTTTATAGCCTGCTCCACTATTGCTTTAAGTAATATTATAAGGTGTCAGATCTGCAGGTACTGTCTCCTAGAAAAACATTTAAAATGTGATGTCATCAGTTTATATGGAGTGATAGAGTATAGCTGATTGGAGATTGACACTATCCTTTGGGATGACTTTGAGAGTGAGAGATTTCATCTCTACAGTCTTATCCAGGTTCACTCAGTACAAATTCAAACCGAGTCTCAACTTTAACATTCCATTAACATTGCCCACTGCTGCAGTTCTGAATCATGCAAATCCCCCTCTGCACTCCATTCTGATTTTTTTTTCAAAGAGAAATCTAATTCAAGATAAGTGTGTGATATACATGTATTTGTTCAATAAATTCACTCACTTTCATTTAAAATGAATAATCTAGGAATGTTTTCCATACATTTAAAAAAGTGAATCTTGTACATCTGTTCGAAATAACACAGATGCCTGTTAAAACCACTAAAGGACCCGATCCTAACCCATGTGTCACAAGTCTAAAGGTCATGCAGCGTTCCTACTCCCACTGGCAGGTCTGCATTGGTGTGACCAATCCATGGGATGATCAGAATGATGCATACGGGGTGGGTGTGGAACAGATCCAACTGAAGTTCTTCTGTATAGGACAGATGATGGGTACAGGAAATTCAAGCAAATGAGATACCACTCCCCCACTGAAGCCAACATTCATATATCTTGCCCCTCTCCACTTTCTCCTGCTCAAACTACTGCATCCCTGGTTCTGTAATGACCCTCCAAGGGACGTCCGGGGGAGGCATGAAGGGAGATTTGGGAGTATGAGCCGCTCCACCTTTCAGATACCTAGAGGAGACAGATAATTTATCTGGTTAACAGCTCTGTTTCAGAGCCCTCTGCTGGCACCACTCCCCGTGTCTGAATAGTTTCTCTAAACATCTGAACTGGGGACTGACAATCAGCTGCAAGGTCCTATTTTCATGTCTGGGTAAATGGGGAGGTTCTGAATATGTGCAATGGTATCCTGCAAAACATGCCCACATGCTCAGGGGTTGGAATCTTGACCTCCTCCCTGAGAAGGTGATGGTGTAGAATGGCTGTGTGGACAGTATGTCATTGTCCCTGTGGGGACAGCCTCCTCACTGTCAGAGGTTTTGAATTATAAGGTAATTCCAGAGCTCAACCCCACCTTGCTGCTCAGAAGAGTAATATTTTTCCTTATGAAAAATAAATGTTGCAACCTCTGCATTCCAACATCTACAAGCTAAAAATCAATTTAGCAGACGTTAATCTTCCTATGCCGATTTTGTGACGAGTATTATGAAAAGAGTTTAATGTGTTGATCTGACATAAAAACCCACTGATTAGTTATGCAAATTTACACTACCTGAGGATCTGCCCCTAGCACAATCTGGGTTTTGTGTAAAAACATGCCCAAGTACAGTAACTAAGACCAAGACATCCATGTCTTAATTTTAGCTTTTGTAGATTTCAGGTTATAAATATTCAAATTTCTGTGATAAGCTGAGAGCCATCAAGTTCCCCCTTGATAAGTATGTAAATCAGTCTGTCTCTGCAATGGCGAAATAATTATCACTTTCAGACCTAGTCATTGAGCACAACACTTGAGAGGTGAAGATGAAAAATAATAAAACCATTGACAGCAAGACAAGAAGTTGCAGTACACACAGTGAGCAGCATGTACAGTTGTACACACTTGTTTAGCATTCAGAGCTGCAATATGGCAAATGGAATGTGAAGATTTTGGAAAGAGGCAATAGATTGCATAGATAATGTTCCATGACATCAATCAATAGAACCCAAGGAAGGCAGGTGATTCCGCATACAGGCAAAACATGCACATGACTCTGAAAGATGACATTCAGGAAAAACTTAATCCAAATGCCTGCCCTAGAAAATATATATATACAATTCCTCTATTAAATCAAGAGCATGAATCTGTTAAAAATTATATGTCCATATTTTATTTCTGAATTTTGAAAATGGAGAAGTTTTCATCCATAGAATAATGCAACACGAAGAAGAATGTAGTGGTGGTGGTGGGGAAGCCCTGCTTCAGTTCTATTATATTGTTGTTATTATTTAATAGTTATATTATGATAGCATCCTTTGCCCTGAAATCTTCTAAAAGGTACTTAAGACATTCAGGGCTGGATTTTCATAGCTTCTGAGCCTTCATGACTCCAAAGGAAATGAATGGGAGCTGAAAATCAGGTCTTCAGAGACTACTAGTACATTTCATATTGGAAAGGTATGCTTGCCTGGCTCTCTTGTATCGTAAGATAAATGCATAATGGCTGCTGATGGAATGCATAGAAATAATGTAAATATTTGACCTATATTTGAAACAACCTGGAGGTATGTTTATAATCTGGCTTCACTGGAGCTCTATGCATGTGCAGGGTCTGCTCAAGCACGTCAAGTTAACAGGATCTGTAAGTTCCTTGGAGTTCTTAGAAACTATGGTAATGAGAGGTAGATAGATAATAAATCAATAGCAACACTGTAGTCAACAGAGCTGTGCTAATTTACATTACCTGAGGATTGGTCCCAAGTAGCTAGTACAATCTGGGTGATGTATAAATAATACATAAATTATGATAATACATTAGATATAATGATCATTTCCCTGGGACTGTGTTTGTGTGTTGGACACCAACCCAAACATTTTTAAGTACTGTATTGCTTCTCAGCCAGTATTTTGATAGTATCAACCATTAACCAGGCAGATGGGTTATTTCCAGAAGATTTTTTCACTATAAATGCAATAACTGAGACACAAATAGACCCTAGCAAATTTCAGATGTCTTCTCTCCTCTCTCTTTTTTCTAGCTCCACTGATAATTCCCCTACTTACTCATGGTGAATATTCATCATGTGGTTATTTAATTACAATAATCTTTCTTACAATCTTACAATAATCATGTTTTGTGAGTATGTATATTAGCCTCAGTTTCCTTGTACTCACCTGTATTACTATCTCCCATGTATATCTTTGAATCACTTGTTTGTTATATAAAAAAGAGAAACTTCCAATTTTATTTAGCTTACAACCCATTTTACAGGGATTTTGTTACAGGATAGGCAGGGTGGGTGATAAAAAAGAGTGAAGGTCAGCTTAGTTTATCGTGATGGATTTCCCATATTACCTCTTCAGTTCTAATTTGAAAGAGATGGTCTTCAAAGCCAAGACATAATTCCTCAGTGGTGTTACACTGGACTTCAGGTGTGGTGAGCAAAAGCAGAATTTGGCCCTATGGGTTTAGGGCCTGCCTTCTTTCTACAAAAACTAAAGCTAACATTACTGTGGCCAGTTAAGGTATTAGTATCAATTTGCTGTGTGTTCAGATTTGCATTGTATTTTAATTTAAAACTGAAATTGGCTTATAGCTGTTGAAACAGTCTTATAAGAATAACTTGCCTTTCAGACCCTCAAGGTAAATTTTCAGCATAGTGCACAGCAGATTAGACATGCACTGTTTAGCTGCTATGAATAAATCAACCAAACTTTGACTTAAAATTATGCATAAGATAAGGGTAAAGTGTTTTCTACGGTTTAAGAACTAATTTTTTTTTAATATGGGGTTCAAATTACCTTGTAAATCTAACTGTTGGAATGATGTGTGTTTTACATCTGTACAAACAGTACTGTTCAATCTTTGGCGTATAATAAAGATGGAGCTAGGGACATGGTTACAGAGAATTATAGGGACCTTTTAGTATGGCTATACTATAGCCAATATTGGATGGCAGGGCTCCCAAAGCTGCATGGCTACTATAGGACTGAAGTGATAACATTGTTGGGATAGATAGAGATGAACAGTATGGCTATCCCCTATCCTAACTACTTGGTTAGTATGTAAATTAGTTAATAAATATGTTGCTTAAACTTCACTTTTAGACTATACATTCCTTCACCATAATGCTATGTATTTCTAATTTAAGTCTTAGACTGCTTAAGATACTAAATAGAAGACGCAGTCATACAATTTTAGAAGGTTCTATTGTATTTGCATTTTCTATATACCAGCTAAGATAATTTCTTTTGGTAAATTCACAGCATCATTCTACAAATATCTGTGAGTAAAAGCCATTTTACACATACAACCAAATGTACAAAATACACAATTTACTGTCCTGCACCAAACTTTCCCATGTATAGTATGGATGCTTTTCCATCCAAATTTTGGAAACACTTCCTTTGGCTAAGTCTTGGGACTGTATGCAAGCTTTAATGACATTCAAGAATGCTTTTTCATTTTCAGGCAAACCATATTTTGGGCCAGATCCTCAGCTGATGTAAAGAATACAGGTCCACTGACTTCAACTATTTCCCATTATTGGAACATCTGTAGTATTTAAAAATATGCTTCCTCTCTTGGGTTAATGATGGAGACTGGTAAGCATGTTTCTTTTATATACTTCAAAGAGCTTGATGTAAAAATAAAGTTCTAAATTCAAATCTTACGTCACCTGAAATCATCCTCGAAATCTGGATCCAAACGTACTGTGCCACAATTACGTAAGATTAAAGGTTGAGCTATTCAAAGCACCACAGAGAATTTAATCACCCCATCCCCTGTGCTGCTTTCAAAACTTTAACCAAATTATTTCTCTGTTTGTTTTATTTTGATATCAGTTTTATAATTCAATATATATTTTTAACAAAAAGAGCTGATAGACATTAGAACCCAAGGTTTTCTGCATCTTCCACTAGTCAAGCACTTTCCTCCTTACTGCACTTTGGGGTTGGGCTTATGTTGTAAAACATATACCATGCAATAAACAGGATATTCAGCAAGAGAGAATTAATATTGCTATTGGAAACTTAATTCACCTGACTTTCCCATGTGCAAACCTAATCTTCAGTGAATGTGATTGACTTGCATTCCATTGACCTGAAGACCAGGAGATTCCTTTTGTTTTTCTCTAAATGTGACCTTCAGTTTGCCTGTTTGCTGCTGCACCTGCATCTTAACTTCCCACTGCAATAGCTTTGTATCTACTAATGCTGTTAGATATTTGAAGCCTACTATTCACTTGTCATCCGCAGGCAAGGCAAGCCGTGAATGAATCTCTTCACAGAAGTTGTTAATATTGATAAGAAATTGAGCCTAACTGAGAATTATCCTCCAGGAAGTCTTGAACTGATGAAGGTAAACTCTGTTCTGTCTCTCTGGATGACATTTTGGATTTAAGTCGAAACAATGGGAGAAAATTTTAAGTCTGTACAACTCTCTATTGTTCAACAATGTAGAGTTTATTTTCCCCCCTTACTGTTTTTGGTTCTGAAACTGACTGTCTCAGTATTGTGCACACACAAAAGTCAAACTCTGCAGGAAATTTTGAAAAAAGGAAAGAGAAATTAATTTGTAGGTCATGTTAGTAAATCATAGAAGACTTTCTGAACAAACACTGTCATTGACATATGGGTTCCTGCTCTTAAATGCAGATATGCAGTTAGTGAAAATCATTTAGGGAAGCAATAGGAGTTAGATGCCTAAATACCTTTGAGTCTCTGGAGCTTAGAAGCCTGAGTCACAATGAGTTTCCATGAGAGTTAAACTCGTAAATGCTCAAGTTACTTTTGAAAATGAGACTTGGATGCTTTTGAAAATTTTAGCCAATCACATTCTGAAAGTGTTTCTGATACATTCACTTGCGGAGCAGATATCAAACAAAAAAAATCTGTTCTGCTTTGTAAAGTGGGGACAGAGAAATACTTCTGCCCCTTCTTTGACTACGGATTCCGTATTGAACTGCTCCATGGCCTCTACTACTGCCCTGATGCTGCAGTAGCCTTCACATCACCAAAAAATGGCAGAATGGGAGTACAGCATAGCATTGGATCATCTGGGCCAGTCCTTACCCTTCTCATAGTCTGCCTTGGCCTCTAACCCCATCCCTGTATACTGAAGGGTAGGGAGGTGTGATGAATGTGGAATTGGTATGTGATAATCAAAGATGTAATAATTTTAGGAACACTGTCTGTGATATGGTCACTGAGGGGAGGTCAGTGCATACTGGGTTTTAAGACTCTCCTGTATGAAGGAATTGATCTAGTTTATTAGGGGGCTATGGGAAGAAAAAACAGGGAGAAGGCAATGGCCCCAGACACAGATACCCCAACACACACTTTAAGAACAATGGGCAAAACTATCAGCTTCAAGGACCTTACATCCTGTCTCCATGGAATATGCAAGCTTGTTTTGCCAGGCAGGGAACATGGAGCTCAAAAGGACTGAATGGGACCCTCCCTGAAGCATGGAAGATAAATAATATGTGAGTTAAGAGAATGCACTATGCCAGTGAGACCCTAGAGGTCTTGAGGGATGGGAGGATCTCTGGGAGGCTTAGACCTCCTAGGATCCCCATGTGGTTAGATACTTGGTAAACTGGACATGCATATAGCCTGTTTTATTGCTTCAAGATCTATTTTTTCTTAAATGCTTTTGTTCTAAATAAATAATACTTTGCTTTAGGGAAGCAGTCTGGTTACCACTGCCATTACTTCCAGAGAGAAGAGAACTGCTGAGGCTGAGTGTAAGTCAGACCTCATAAAGGAATCACGGTTTGCATGTGGGGGAGTGCCCAGTTTGAGAGCTTGTCTTCACTATATTGTTAGCTCCAGCTATAACTTTTGCCCCTAACCTGGTGCCTATCCACATACAAAAATCGCCAGCTTAAGTTAGTTGGGGCAGTAAACTCCAGCTAGCTAGCCATCAGAAGGGTGGGTTGGAGCTTGAGGGCTACTGCCACCTGAGCTCGTAATGCGGTGGAGATGCAGCAGTTCGAGTTACAACAACTCATTCAGCTGCTAATCCAAACACTGTGGAGGTCAAGTGTTGTTTTAGTGCGGTCACTTCCCTTCTGCCCTCACTTGAGCTAGGCTAGCTTGCACACTTGACTTGGGCTAGCTCAAGTGGAGTAACTCAAAGTACTACTTAAGCTAACGGTGGCAGTGAAAGCCAAGCCCTGAAGGTGAGAGAATTGTGTGATTCCACCCCATAATAGAGGAGATGGCTTTAGGCCTGAGATCTTAAGAGGCTGCAGTCAAAAAGACCAAGGGGGTCAAAGGTGTAGTTAGCCCGGTAGCTGAAACATATATGATTGAAGCCCTGGCAATGCAGAGGTCCCCACCGCACAGAAGGGAAGCACTCTGCAAAGCCCATCAGTATCTTGCCCCTTTCCTTGCACAGTGGAACTACCCTGCTCCTGTTATGAGACATGTCTCTGTGGAGGTGGAGGGTACAGGATTTACCCCATATATAAATTTTCTTTCCAGTGACCTGGGTTTTTTTTCTTCTGTGTATGTAACATCTATTTAAATCTGTGGGAGTTGTGTACAGATGGATGACAAGCAAGTGAGCTGTGAAATCTCCATTCTCCCTAGTAACACACACAAACATATCCACAACATATTGCTGTTTCAGTATCACATGGAGTGGGGTTTAAGTACACAGAATCAAGTGGCTTTTTATTCTCACAGCCTAGAGAGAACACAATTGCTCTACACCCAGAAGTTGATTGTAACCATTCAAAATTAAATATCCATAAACTTAAGTATCTAGGATTTTTATACAGATATTTCCTGTTATGGTATATTTAAAATACCAGTAGTAGTTGTTTAAATTATCTTCCCTTTTGTATCCCTTTACCAGATACCTGAGGTTAATAGGGAACACAGGAAGTAGTAATTAAATGTCAATCACAGTCAGTTCAAATTCTGAGATAATGTTACCAATCTTACACTTCTAGCGCTTTTCATCCAGAAGGACCCCAAAGCTCTCCTTAAATGATGTCTATGGGAATCACTCATCCACCTTTGACATGAAACCATTGAAGGGTAAATTGCAGCCACTGTTTTCACAGAACACAGCAACACAACAGCTTAGAGTAGGAAGTGAATATACCAGAAAGTTAGGGAATGGGGATGTAACTACCCCAGTTGGATCTTGGTCAATATATCAAGTGTAATACTTCATTCTTATGAAAAATATATACAGACTTTTTAAAGATCACATATCAGTTTTGTTTCGTATCCAGGTAGGAAAAAAGCCATCTGCAGCATCACAGTGCCCTGAACATCAGGTTAGGACACTGGTTCGTTACTGACCCAGAGGAGCTGTAGAGAGCGGTGCTGATGATTCAGGGAAGTGGCACTTCTACCTCTGATTCGGCACTGGATCACTGCCTTATCATGGTTGTAGAGGCTTTGGTTCCAAATCAAGACATTAAGAGAAGGATAGAAAATCTCTCCCTGACTCCAGCTATACAACCATCATACCATACATTTCCTTTTGTTCTCTCTCTCCTTTGCAAACAATACTCCTCTAACTTCTTGCTGACAGGACACTGGACAGCAATATGTGTGTTGCTCCTTGCCAGCCAGCTGCTGGCAGGCAGCTCCCATGTTTTCTTTTCTTCCCTGCCAATATTTTGACAGATACACATCTTAGAAGGATGCACTGTTTGGCTGCTACATCTCAGACACTGTGGCTTCATCTTGAACCACAAATACCTTCTGGCACAACTCCCAATCTTTTCTTAAAACAATAAAATAAAGTTTCTTTAAAAAGGGACCAGCATAGTTCCATTGACCTCAATGGAGTTATATAAATTTAAACTAGCTGAAGATCTAGCCCAGAGTGTTTGAAGTGAATGGCCCATGGATGAATCCTATAGTTTAATTAGGTATCTTCGTTTTTAAAAGGCCCTATAAAGATCTTTTATAAATACTCAGTAAGATTTTGAATATATGCCAAATAGAGGGACTTCCTAGGGCTATACTAAGGCTCTGAAGTAAAATATGTCTTGTGATAATCTCTTTACACATGAATTAATCAGGATGCCTTCTTCTACTCTAAGGGGAAGAACAATGAATAATCGAGCATCCTGAACCTGGACATTGCTGATATGTATCTAAGAAACTTCACTTTAACTACAAAGAAAAGTGCTAGACCCCTTAGAAAGAGAAGTTTTCAGAAAGAACCTGTATGTTCTTCATATTATTATAGTTATATTATATTATATATATATATATATTATATGTAGTATATATATATATATATATATATTATATATAGTATTATTATATTATATTGTTTATTATATATTCTCTTCATGCTTACATTATCCTGGTTCCTTCAGAACTGCTAACACAATATATTGTGTTATATATTGTCCATCAGGTCCCACTTATGTTGTCACTCCAATATGCCAATATAAATAGGACCTGATGAAAAAATTTAGGAGAGGCCGTCCAAAGAAGTTTGAGGAAAAAGACCCATTGCAATCCATTGGGAGGGTTTTGAAAAGATGAAACACAGAGAAAAGAAGGGATGGATGATCTGTCCATGGCATAGTAGGGAGAACAAGAGCAGAATAGAACAGAATGAGCAGAAGAGCCAGATTCTGCCCTTGGATGACAGCACACATCTCCCACTGAAGTAATTGAAGGAAGCAATGTACTTAAATGAGGACAAAATTTGTCCCCGTTACTAGATATGGAGCTATGTCCAATATGGCCGAAAAGATCTCGTTGTGTTTAATGCGACACCTCATATGAACAAGGTTTTGGGCTGATGGACCAAAACTGCTCTTAGCATCTGGGAAAACAGAATGACCTCCAAAAAAAACTTTTTAAAAATGGAGCTCTACTTTTAGATAAAGTTAGGATACATCTATAGATTCTCTGTTAAAATCCATATATTCTAGATTTACTTCTTCCCTGCCCCTCTTATTTACAAAATAGCTCAAACAACTAAATTATGCATGCATCAAGTTTCATAACCAAAACAGTTTTGTTTTCAAAAGCCTGTTTTCAAAGCTTCTAGTAGTGTCAGAGTAGCTTATTTTCCTTTGATCCCCTCTTCCTGTTCTAAAGAAAATGCTACTCACTATCCAACTCCCGAAAGCAAATGTATAAATGCATTAGTTAGTGGCTCATTACTGATGCAACTTGTCAGCAAAAAACTGCATTGTAGATCTAGCTAGCTGACAGGGAAGTCTAACTTCAAATTTACAAAGTTCAGAACCAAGAAATCACAGTTTTAAAAGTCTGTTTTCTTATATATCACCTGGAAAATATGGTACCAATGGTTACTAACCCATTCATCAGATCTTCTTTATATGCTTTGATTCATTGCTAAATGATTCTGAAAGCCTCTTCATTTGCTGATGATTTTGTAGACAGGGACAAATTACATCTGTTCATATTATATTGTAAATAAGAATACAGCATGTGGAACATTACTGATTGATGACTTGTTTAATATTTCTACAGCTTTCTGATATCAAAAGTCTATTCCACTCTGGATAACAAGCAGACCTGTACCTGTCAAGCTAACTATTTTAACCAGTCAAACCTGATATTTTGTACAGTTTTGCTAAAAACCCTGAGATATCCTATGTTATTTGTTATTTTTAAACATTCAGGATCAAGTTATGCCTGGGTTTGCAGAAAAAAGGAGTTTATATTTAATGAGTGTGCCATGCCTTTATTTTCTTTCAGCTTAAAGCACATTTAATTTTGATATTATTCTTCAGATTGATGCTATCTTCTTTTGTTTTTAAATTCCAATTTGCTATTGAAATTGAAACAAAGTCAATTTAAAAAAAAATCTAAGATTCTCATATGGCACCCATAACCACAGAAGTCAAGCACAACACAATTTTTAATATATTTATCCTCATAACACCTCTGTGAGATATTTTATAGCTGGGGAACTGAGGCATAGAGAGAGAGACTTACCCAAAGTCATATATGAAGTTTAGGAACTAAACTCAAGTTTCCCAAGGCCCAGGCTTGTGCCCTAACCACTGAACAATACTTCTTCTCCAAATAACACTGTTAAAGTAAAATAAAGCAGAACTTATTCTGAGGCAGAAGGAAAAGGGTGTGTTTGTGGGTGAGTGGAGGGATGAAAATCACAAAGACCTGACAAGGTGCGTGTCATGCTGGGGTATCACCAGAGTTCAGATGGTTCCATTCAGTATGCATCTGTAATGCACCTTTCACCATAGTGTCTAGATCCCATGTTAAAAAATGAGATTCATATTGATTCTTGGATTAGGTGGGTCCTGTGGAAAAAATAGTATTTGATAATGTAATGCATACACACAAGGTAGCTGAAATAAGGTTGCAGGCAACCACAATTCTGTCATTTCCTAACTTTTGAGTGCCTGACCTTTGTAACCTTAAGGTTCCTTTTTAATGTGTTTTTTGTGTTTAATTATTTATAGGCTGTTTTATAAGGAGAATGGATGAAATCTCCTAATAAGTCTGTTCATCTCTAGTTTCTGTAATTCTTTGTTTCAAATTTGGGCTTTTTTCTCATATAAAATTAATGTAAGTTATATCATCAATATCTCTTACTACTTAACTACATTCTTTATTGCACAGTGATTATGTGATCTATAAGTACCTAAACGGATATTGCTTTGAGTCCAGGTGTCAAAGGATCATAAAATCATGTTCATAGTCAATGCTGAGGGGTTTTATCTTCACAAGACAGACACATTCACCAAAGCTGGCATAGAGAGACATAAATCACACCTCTCTATGCTTGCCTGGCTCCTTGCACTGGATGGGAGACTCATTCTTTATGCTTGCCTGCAAAGTTTCTGCTGGGACAGAGCAGATTTAATTCTTTACGGCAGCTTCAAACTATCTGTGCTAAAAAGATTGTTGAGGTGATGCACTGGATTGCCACATGCCAGAACTGCTCTGGTTACATATTCTTCCCAGCCAGTACCACACACTCCTTGGGTAGTGCTGGCCACCTCCGGTCTCCCTATTTACAACATTCCCCCCAAAAAAGTTTGTGCCACTAGCAGCCTCCATCGAGGTAAATACAGAAGCCAGCACAGATCCTGTGGTAAATTTAGGCCAAAGTTTTCTTTGTTTTCTTGATTGCCATTTGTAATTAGTTTTCTCATTCACTTGAAGCAACACCAATGTCTTACAACTTCAACTCAATGACTGATTAAAACTTAAGAAGGAAAACATTTCTCTTTGAAGGAGTGTGGGTGGTAAAAAGTTGTTGATTGCAGAACTTTGCATCCTTATTGTTTGGAGAGGCATTTGTGGAGTTGTTAGGTTTCTTTTATCTCTAGGTGGCCTAATACAAGCATTTGCTTTTTTTCTTGTTACGGAAACTGCAGCTCTTCTCAAGAGTACTGTTGATTTTCTAGATGATTACAGCATTTCTGTTCACAAGTCTACAAAATAAGTTCTCTCAGTGTTTCTTTTATAAGGCCCACTTTTCAGGGCTTCATAACTTTGGGTGAAATATAATTTTGGAATTTATACAAATGATATGTTTGCAAAATAAAATGCACTAGTCACAAAAACTTTTTGCGCTGGCATAGTTTAACCCCTACAGCATCTGACAGAAAATTTCTTCCATGCTGTAATTTCACATGCAAGCATCTGGTGCATTACAAAGGAGATTTCCACTGTAGAGTGCACACTACTTGGATGTTAATCAACATAGTTAAACTAGACTGATTTTAAAGAAAATAGAAATAGTTACTTATGTGCTTTATAATCTAGTAAATAACGTTTTCAGAGGAGCTTTATTTTGTACAAAGATGTTATATATAAAAATCTGCATGTAAGGGGTAATTAGATGAGTCAAGAGGTTTATCACATTGGAAATGGGATGCGGAGTCTTTCATTACAACATCACCTCTTAAATCCAGCCCCAGTCTGTAGTGACTAAAAGTCATTACTGTTTGATGACATATGAAATGACTTTGGTCTTAGCCCAGATCTGGTTCAAAGGCATCTATCCCACAAACCTAATCTGCATCCTTGTTAATAATTTCACCAGAAATGGCAAAGACTAAATAGGCCTGGTGTCTTAACTACTTTCTCAGCCCTAGAAATAGTCCTCCAATGTTAAGGTAGAAGCAGGCTGGCTGAACAATGTGGGGAAGCACTTTACTATCAAAAATATACCTGTTCTTGTGGACTGACAGATTACTCCATTTCCTAGAGATGTTAATCAGCCACATTTCACGATAATTTAATTAATTTTCTAAAACAGAGTTGACCAACTGGTGGCCTGAGGGTGGCGTGGGGGGAAGGGGCATATCTGGCCTGCCAGCTCATTTCATTTGGCCCACCAGAGCCCAGTTCAGGACAGACAATCCAGCGGCACCAAGGCCAGGAAATGATTAGGCATTGGAAGGAGAGTGCCCCCTTGAATGCAGATGTCTCTCACTAGAGCATCATGTGAGACACACAACAGGCCGAAACAGGAACCACTATCATAGTCCCCTATATCATATCCTCTGATCCACCAAAGGATTTTAGTGGTTTCTGTGGCCCACGACTACTTTAATGTTGCCCATCTCTGTTCTAAAATGTTACGGTTGTGACACACATCAACAAAACAAGTCAAGAAATGGAAAGTTAACTCTATTTTATGTCATATATGTCATCCTCTTAAGGTTTGTCAGTCTCATTTTTAAGTTTCCAGAATCTGCTTTGTTTGTGCCGCAGTCTTGATTAGCTGCCTGAATTTAATAATCCAAGGCCTGATTGTGTACTGTCTTTCACCTTGTGCTACCATTCTGATTCAATAGCACTTTACATCCCCTTTGCAGAGGTGTAAATGACTACGGAAGTTGCAAAAAAATGAAAAGTTAGCTCCCTAGCTTATAGCCCTAGGCTGAAGTCTTGTACAGGAAAACAACTGAGAGCAACAAATTAAGAGTGCCTCATTCATTTTTTCTAGGGTATAAATGAGTGTTGTTTTTGCTTCTCACATTATTACTCTCTATCTTGATTTCTTTTTAATATAATCCAGCGTTCACTAGTTTACTGCTGAAGAACAGCTGATTTATGATTCCTTCATGTGTTGGAATTAATAGAGTGGGATTCCAAATAAATGCTGAATGCATACAAATCCTGCACAGCAAAATATGGCTGTGAGAGCCACACTAATAGCAGCTGACATATTATGACTAAATTAAGGGCCAGTTTTAATAGGTTTAGCTGAATGTCATACCATTTCCCAGAAGAAAAAAAAAAAAGTTATTACTAGAAATAGGATAGCAAATTTAAAAATATTTCCTAGGAATACAGTTTCAGTTCAGAATAGTTTAAAAATAAAAAATAAAAAATAAAAAATGATGCATTTCTTTGATGACTTTCTCATTAGAGAGAGTCTCTCAAGTTTAAGAATCTGAGAGTTTATAACTTCAGCATAAGTCTTCTAGAATGCAAAAAGGGTTTCTATTAATAAAGCATAGATGCACCATGTATTTGTGATCACTAAGAGTCCATGATAGTTTTCATAAGAGTAGGAGTGTTGCTGATTGTCCTAGCACTGGTGTTCTGGCCAAATTCCAGTTTCATTAATTGAATTCTGTCTACCCAAATTTCTCATACAATCCTAATTTCAAAGTGTAGTCTTATCGTCTTCTCCAAAGATGTATTGCTTTGCTGTGCAGTATTAAACAGTTGGGTCTGATCCAAAGCCTATTGGGGTTAATGGATATGATTCCCATTGACTTTAATGGATTTTAGATCAGGCCCTTAGAATCATGGAAATGTAGAGCTCAAAGGGATTTCAACAGATCATCCAGTCCAGCTCCCTGCACTGAGATAGGACCAATCAATCTCTGACAGGTGTTTGTTGAACCTGTTCTTATAAACCTCCTTATGGTGGGGATTCCACAACCTCCCTTGGAATGCTATTGCAGTGCTTAACTATCCTTAGAGTTAGAAAGATTTTCCTAATATCTAACCTAAGGTTCCCTGGCTGAAGATTAAGTCCAATCCTTCAGATGATTTAGGGCATGTCTACACTGCAATTAGACACCCGTGGCTAGCTTGTACTAGCTGACTTGGGCTCACTGGGCTCGGACTGCAGGGTTGTTTAATTGCAATGTAGACTCCCGGCCTCAGGGTGGGGCACCGGCTCTAAGACCTTGTGAGGTGGGAAGATCCCAGACCTCAGGCTACAGTCTAAGCCCAGAAGTCTACACTGCAATTAAAAATCCCCACAGCCCAAGCCCAAGTCAGCTGGCCTGGGCCAGCCATTGGTGTCTAATTGCAGTGTAGCCATAACCATAGAGAACATTTGATCACCATCTTCTTTATAACAGTCCTTAGCATATTTGAAGATTTATCAGGCTCTCCCTCAGCGTTTGTTTTTCAAGACTAAACATGTTTAGCTCGTTTAACTTTTCCTTCTAGGTCAGGTTTTCTAAATCTTTTGCCATTTTTGTTGTTCTCTTCTGGACTCTCTCCAATTTGTCCAAATCTTTCATAAAGTGCACTGCCCAGAACTGGACACAATAGTCCAGCTGAGGCTGCACCAATGCTGAGTAGAGCAGGACAATTACCAGCCATTTCTTACGTATGCCATTCCTGTTAATATCTCCCAGAATTATATTAGTTTTTTTCACAACTGTATCATATTCAATTTTCAACATATTCAATCTGTAATCCACTATAACCCTCAGATCCTTTCAGCAGCACTGCAAGTTAGCTAGTTATTCCCCATTTTGTAGTTGTGCATTTGATTTTTCCTTCCTAAGTGAAGTAGTTTGCACTGTTCTTTATTGAATTTCATCTTGTTGATTTCACACCAATTCTCCAATTTGCCAAGGCTGTTTTGAATTTTAATCCTGTCCTCCAAAGTGCTAGCAATCCCTCCCACCTTGGTGTCATCCACAGATTTTATAAGCATACTCTCCATTCCAAGTCATGAATGAAAACATTGATTAGTACTGTCCTCAGGACAAACCCTTGCATCACTCCATTAGCTATGTACTCTCACTTTGAAAGAAAACCATTGATAAGTACTCTTTGATTACGGTCTTTCAACCAGTTTTTCATCCATCTAGTAATAATTTAATCTACACCACATTTCCCTAGTTTGCTTATGAGTATGTCATGTGGGACTGTGTCAAAAACCTTATTAAAATCAAGCTATATTACATCTACTACTTTCGCTCTATACACTAGGGTAGTTACCCTGTCAAAAAAGGAAATTAGATTGGTTTAGCATGATTTATTTTTGACAAATCCATGTTGGCTATTACTTAGAAACCTATTATTCTCTCGGTGCTTACAAACTGATTGTTGTATTTCATTCCACAGCTGGATGCATATGTCGTATATTTGTTTTTTAAGTTTGTTAAGTAATTTCAATTTTTTCAGGTAAATAAAAAGCATTATTTAAATATACACTTGATCATCATCTCACTCTCTAGGGTTGCAACAACTGAAAGCCCTTGGGAGGACCTCATACTGGTTTTATCATTTTTTATTTAAACAGGCCCATCAGTATAGTATACAAGCATGTAACAGATACATTTTGTAAATAGGTCCACAGCTTACTTCATAGAGCTTCAGCTATTCTCCCTTTCTATGCTTCTCCCTGGACTCCATAATCTACATTGTTGCAGAGGAGCACAACTACTTTAGCAGGTCATGATAATTCCTTTGGCTGGGGATGAGGCCACTGCTGGATCTGGGGCTGATATTTCGGAAGATCAGGCTTCAAACTGGCAGTGAAATCAGATTGTGAGCCAGTGGAGAGATCAGGACATTGGAATGACATGCTCACAGCAGCCCATCCTGTTAAGGAGACAATCTGCCAAATTTTGCATTGTACATTGCTTCCACTTTCAGACCCATACACTTTGGGCCAGTTCCTCAGCTGTTCTGAAGACAATTGATGTTAATGATGCTATGCTGAGGTTCAGGCCCAGTGCATAATCCAGTCTGGAAGTGATAAGTATATAAACCACTGTAACCAGATTCTCACCTACAAAGAAGGGGAGAAGTTTCCTTACAAGCTGGAAGTGGGAGAAGGTATTTTTAGACACGGATGATCATCTAGGCTAAACGGTAAATCCAACAGGTCACAAGGCTTTGTACCACAATTCTTTAAACACAGAGGATTATTAACCATTGGAACAAGTAGCAAGGGAAGTAGTTGATTATCCATCCCTTGATGTCTGCAAATCCAGAGTGGATATCTTTCAAGAAGGTATGTTTTAGTCAAACTCAAGTTATTGGGTTCACTACAGGAGTAAGTGGATGAAATTCTATGGCCTGTGTTATGTAGCCATAAATTGGATTGTTCCCTATACATATCTGAGAAAAGAGATTATATATTCTTGAATGTCATTAAATTTTGCATGAGTAAAATGCACCCTTATTTGTGAAAATAACATCCATATTTTTAATATCACTTGATCTCTATTTTGCCCTAACAAGACACATTTCTAAATAGTTCAAAGGTTTTATTTCCGAAATCATTGTCTTGGGTTTATTAGCCAAAAGGTGCTATTACTGTTTGCTCAGCTCTAAATCAGACTTACAGGATAATAATAATGTCAGACTATTCTTCAGTCTCAAATGCCTCACTCTCTTAGTAAAAATAAACAAAATGGAAACATCCTTTTGTAAACTACTTTTCCCAAGGATAGGAGTAATATTTGCAGCATGTTTTTTAACTGCTTCATTTAAACTCTTTTTCTGGACTTTGTACAGCAGGAAAAGGTCAGTTTTATGACTCATCCTCTATACAACCTATAGTAAGTATGATTCTGAAGTCCAAAGTTTCTCCACATCATGTCTATGGAATCTGAGCTCTGAATTTTGGTAACACTCTTGGTGATATTGAGTAGTCAGACCATAAAGATTTTCAGATGAGTCTGAATGGGGCCAGAATTTTACCCCTAGTCATTTTCAGTGCCTTAATTTTTGGTTGTTCAATTTGGTGCAGCTTAAAGAAGTGCAAATCAGTGGGTAGAAGCTCAGCACTTTCAGACTCATTTCAAATTGGACACCCAAAATCATTATGCACTTTTGAAAATCTTGTCTCTTGACTCTCCTACACGCCTCTTTATCAAATTTTGCCCATACTTCTGACTCCATTTACTCAGCATGCACCAAGAAAATACTGATGTCACTCAATAGGGCAGTACTGTCTAAGACAGTAAAACCATGCCCACCTATTTTCTCTTCTGCACTATCTACTCTATTAAAGAGATTCCCAAACAGAAACTTCATGTGCTAAATGGTTTGTTTCCTCCCCCTTCACTGAATCTTTTTAGGAATATTTGTCTCTAATAGTGAGGGAGAAGGGATTCTGTTTTTCATTTTATTTGGAAATGCATGGAATTCTCTTTATAATTATAAAAACACCCATATAATGACGACACCTTACTGGTATATGGCTTGTGCCAGAGTATAGCTAGCATTTCCTAGCTCTTCCTTATGTGTGAACTATGTAGTACTGATAAGTCTTTTCTACAGAGGAATAAAAGGCTCTCTGTTAGAAGCTCCCCTACTGTAAGGAGAACAGAAAAGAGAGCTCTGTTTATGTTAATCTCTGAAGAGGTGTGTCTTCACACAAGTGTAACATCAGGCTGCAGGGGGCTCCAGAACTCTTTGTAGTGATTACATTAGTGTGGTTTAATTTTTATCATAAATAATTTCAGCACATACCCAGTCATACTTCCATATTAAATCCACTACTATGTTATTTTAAAAAAATAACAGCAAGAGAAAGTGATTATATTCTGTTCATCCCCCTTCATTTTTACAGTGGGAGGTTATTTCACCTTCTACAACTATAAACTATAATTAATAAGGTACTTAGCCTACATTGAAACAAATTTAAAATGTTAACTAGTCAAATAACCCTCCAAGGCATGTAATATGAAGCGGCATTAAAACTGTAAACTATTTAAGCAATGAATTTTGTTATATAAACATGAACATGCATGAGCAGTAGAAATACATGATCCCTAATCTTATCATGAGACCTAGAATTTAATATTTGGGACTTGGATTGTAATTATAATAATCAAGTATTATTTTGACAAGTCTCAAACATAGAACATTTTTAAAAGTATTTAATCAATCTGCTTTTGGGCTAACTCCCCTGGCTAAATTAAAGAAGGAAAACTTTTTATTTAATAATTGGTCAGGTGATTAAGTCTGAAAAATGGAGAATTTTCCTTGATTGAGGATTCTCACTCTGGAGAGATCCAACTAGGAAGCCTCCTCCTTACTTTAAGTTCTTTATGACACTGAAGTCCTTCATTTTCACCTGACTTACTGAGCTCAAAAATCAGGGAACAATTTTCATTTCACCTTCATGCTTCTTCTTTTAACACAAGTTCTTAATCTCTGGACTCTGACAGTCACAACTGCAATACAGCAGCTCTTGCTTTCTCATTACCCACCAGCAAAGATTTTCTGTGACATTTCCCCACATTGAGCAGATCACAGATGACCGTATTTAAGACTAGGAACAATATGTTTCTCAAGTACTCAGCTGAGAGTGATGCGTCTAGTTTCAAATGAAGTGCTCTAATGCGGTTTTCTATATTTTCTGTTTGCCTTGCTATAATTAGGTTTCTTTTTAATTTAAAGATTTTGGGCTATATCTACAAAAAAATTAGACGTGATGGGGAGAGAGACAACTTTTAGCTCAGGGGCTAAGATACTCAAGCCCTTCCCCTGCCTGAGGAGAGAGGGATATGAACTAGGACATGCCAACTCTCAGATGAGTGCCCTAACCACTGGGGTATAAAATATTCTGATGTGGGAAGGTGGGGTGCTCCCTCCATTTCTCCAGTTGAAGCCGGGCCACTGTGGATAAATAATGAAAGAGTCATTGGACCAGAGCGAGAGCAAGCAAACATAAGAATTACTCTGTTGCATGGTAGATAGAGAATTCACCTGGGAGAAGGAAAACCCAGGATCCAGTTCCCCTACTCCAATTTTTTTTTAAATTATTTATCCACAGTGGAACAGCTTCAACAGAACAGACTGAAGGAGCCCCACAAAAAAATATCCCATAGCCCAGCGGTTCGGGCACTTACCTGAGAGGTAGCACATCTCAGTTCAGATCCCTTCTCCCCTCAAGCAGAACGGGGCCTTGAACCAGAAGTTCAAGTCCCCTAACCACTGGATTAAAAGTTAGGAGGGTGGTCCGCCCCCCCATCCTGGCTGCTTTGTGTAAGCACATCGTCTACATGGGCCTGATCCAGTAGGCGAGCTTGGGGCATGCTTACCAGATAGGGCCACGTGGTGAGTTAAGTGGAGGAACGCTTATCTTTCCCCAGTCCCTGCATCACATTGCTGGGACTTAGGCATCCAGATGGCTGGCGTGGAACTTCAGTGCACACGGACAGAAGAATAAACATAAGCACCTAGGGAAATTTTACAGAAAAAATTTGGGAGTTGACTGAGTTTAGAGGCCTACGGTGTTTGGCAGCACCTGAATGGTGGCTTTGTGAATCCCAGTGGAGCCTGATTCTGCGATTTAGGTGCTTAAAGTGGCAATTAGGTGCCTAAGCGCTTTTGTTAATATAACCCTTTGTGTCAAGTTGAGATTTTTGTGTCCACTCCTCCTCCGGCCCCCCATCCACACACTTTATATTTTTCTGTGTATAACCAGTTACTTATGTTTGGTCACATAGGATTAAACTTCCCTTTAAGGGACTTTTTCAGCTTTTCACTTTTTCAGGGCAGCTGTTTCAGCTTTCCTAGCACAGATGCTGCAGAGATACCAGAGTAGAAACTAGGGTCGGCATGCTGACCACTGATATTAGCAGTACATTAAATGTCTAGTTTGTCAGACCAATTCTTACTCTCAGGCATTTAGGAGTCAGGTGCCTAAATTACCTCACGCTCCTTTGAAAATCCCAGTCCCAGTTCCTTTCTTTATAGCCATAATTGTGGAAGAGAATGTAGCCATAAGAAACTTAAAATGATCCCCTTTCATTGGGAGCAAATAAGCAACCAAACATCTATCTCTGCTTACTACGGACTATATATTATTCAAAACATCTAAGAGAATAAAGCCAGATCCTGGGTCCCTGGTTTATCCCAAATTGTTTTTAACAATATCTTTTTGACATAGCAACTTGCTGCTTGGTGGGTTTAAACCATTCCCTGAGAGTCTGGTGATACCTTTGGATATAAGTAGTGACACTCAATCTATAAACAACTCTACAACACTAGTGCTTCAGTTTTGTCTCCATCTAGTTGCTTGTACTCAATGGCCACAACTATAAATTGTCTCATCAGGTGAACAAAGTTAAGTGGAGGCAATCAATGGCAGTGTAGGCCCAAACCTTGATTCTGTTATATTGATTCTATGTGAAATACCCTTATTCTTTTGGTATGTGACAAATCATCACAGCAGTTTCTGTGAGGCTTTGCATTTTGGGTATGTAGGGTGATCTGTTCACTATTGATAAGTTGTCCAAAACTAACATCTGGTCATTGATTATCCTGTTTGTAAAGTTACCAAAGATCATCCCATGAAACTGTTGCTATTGCTACTGCTATTGTTGCTATTCTGAAACAGAACGATTCAGTGTTAAATGATGGTGTTTTGTAATAGTAATCAATGTTTTAGATAAAAGAAATGTTATTGTTATTGTTCCAGTTACAAGTTTTAAGTAAATGTTAAGAAATTAGTGTGTGAATAGACGAATGAGTGATGTGTGTATCTGAGACCAGGGAGTGACGGAGAAAGGCGTCAACCTCGGATGTTTAAGGGAGTGACGATAACAACTTTTACGACCCAGATGGCCGAAGAATGCCCACCCCGATGACCCTAGGATCCACCTCGAAGATGAAAACAAAATAAACTGTGATGTTCATGCTTGCAAAATATGGGTGATTGATAATCACACCAAGACGCAGATGCGGCATGACGAAGCAGAACCCATAGAATGGCATAAGAACTTATCCCTATAAAAGAGGACAAAAAGATGAGGACTCTGGGTTTGGTTCTACAATCATCCTCCAGGAGCATCGGTGTACACCAGCACATCCCTGCTCCCTCCCTCGTGTCTTAGCCACCTGGCCCATGGACTAACACAAGCAACTGAGGCTGGTAACTATGCTTCATCTTTGTAGAACCTTGTGTGTGTGTGTGTGTGTGTGTGTGTGTGTGTGTGTGTGTGAGAGAGAGAGAGAAAGAGAGAGAGAGAGTGTGTGTGTGTGCAGGCAATTGCTTTTTGAAATTTCTGTATTCACACTAAACATGGCGTATTGCCTTGTCCCTCTGAATAAGTTCCTGCTGTTTATTTTATAAGTATAACAGCAGTAGTAAGTAGTGAATTAGGTTTACCTAATCCTTACTGCCGTGTATGAAGACTCAAAACTGGAAACAGAGGTAGAGAAAAGACATGATATCATAGACCATGCTTATGGTTTGGAGGGCACCACAACATGGATGCTCACTGCACACATGGGAGTCTAATGCTAAGATTGTAGTAAACAACCAGCTTAGTCATAGGGATCATCATGGCACCAGTAGGAGTGGTGAAAGTTGAGGGAGTAAGGAAAATTCAGTGCAAGTCTCCCTGATGTTAATAAATTTCATATACAGAGCAGTTTCTGAGGTCCAGTTGCCCACAAGAAGGATACTCATCCCTGTTGGAGGCCCAGTACAATTTGAGTTGCTTGCCCACTGCCCTACAGGCCTAGCATAGCATCAGTTGCTTGCTTGGCTATTCTGACCCCTGTAGCATGACATCTTCCAGTTGGCAGAGATGAATAGGACTACTGAGTAACCTTGCAGATGTCTCAGTTTCTGCATACCACAGCACATAAGATGAAATACACAACATGTATGCTTTCAGCTGCACATAGATAACGGTGATGGGAACAACAAGTTATCATTGAACGTCTGGGGTACACTGTTTTATTGCCAAGGGGCATACTTTTATTCCGCCCCTCATATCACCAGATGTTATTTTGACAACCCCAATTATCATGGTGAGAATGGAATGTAGTTAAGGGTGGAAACCCAATGTAGGTAATTAGCATATATGATAATGAGAGAGCGATAATTAGGTGAAGGTTGTTTTTGGAAGAGTATAAGTAGTCACCAGTTAGACAAAGAGGGGCGCTCCATCAACACCTGACTCCGCGGGAGGTGCTGACAGTTGGACTAGGGGATCCACTGACACCCTGGTGGGGCCCCTGAAGAAAGCCGTTCCTATATACAGCCTTCTGAGTAACTGCTTAGCTCTCCAGGCTTAGTGAGTATGATATATTGTAGTTGATTTTAGGCTTTGTATCTAACTAGTATATTTATAGAAAACCTTGCACATTAAACCTTATTGATCTGCAAATCGGGCGTACTGTGTCTCACTGGTATCCACACTAATCATAAAACATCCAGAATCAACAGTCCCATTCAAAATGCTTCAGAATTTCCATGTCATCTATCTATTCAAATATTGCCCCAATGTGTACCACAAATCCCTTTATGCACTTAGTTAAACAATCACTGCAACTCATCCATCCCTTGCCATTTGTAGCCAGAATTTCTTGATGCTAACATGAATAGAAAAGTGGATGGCGTTGAACTCTACATTCTTGCAATCAAAATACATTGTCTGAAAGTATATCATTCAGCATGCATCTAATATTGATATGAAAGTCTGTGTATAGTAATTTAGTAAACATTGCTTATTTGAAGAAAGTAATTTTGTAGTTGGCTTTAGTAAAACCAGAATTGTCTTGGGGTAGGTGGGGAGGAGGAATTCAAGATGATCATTATATTTTAGTACTGTTATACTTTCGCCTGATTGTTTCAAGTATGAACTTTGAGTTGTTTTCACAGGTGATTACCTCTAGAGATGGAGAATCATTTTAATATGCCCAGAAATAAAGCAAGCCCATTGAATGATTTGATGACTTACTGCTCTCAAGTCTCTACAAAATCAGAGGGTCTGTGCTTTGAGAGGTGACTTATTTGCCTATGGCTGTATTGTGTCCAGAGGAGTGAACGTCACCTGACTGACTTCATCAATAAGGAAGAATTACTCACTGTATATTGTGCTTACTAAGAATTAGCAATAACAGTACATGTTAAGACTTTGCAGTTATTTTATCTTTAATTGTCTTGATAACACCCCTACGAAATGACTTGAACCCAGCTTCCCCTCTGATGATTTGCTGCATGCAGCATTTATATTGACTTCGTAGATTGACTGATATGATACCAAGAGACACAGAGTATCAATAGCATCTGAGCACGACACAGCATCTAAGCACTCGGTATTAATACATGTTAATTGTTTAGTCTTCCCCTTATCAGAGCAGATTTTGCACACAGTGGAATGTTCTCAGATTTCTAGTGAAGATTAAAGAAACATCTCTGAACATTTGTAACTCACTTCAGATAAATGTGTAACATACCTACACTCCAGTCCATTTCTTCTACAGCATCCCCATATATACTATGTTTGCTGTTTCCTTTGAAACCCTTTGATGCATATAGAGCAGTGTGGACTTGAAGGTAGGACAGGAAAAGAAGAAATGGTGCATCAGTGTTTCTGAAATAAATAATAAACAAATAAAAACCCAGAAGAAAATGACTTGGACAGTAATAAAATGTTAGCAACATTTCTAACAATGAAATATTTCTACATACATGCTCTACAGAACAGAAGAAATATTATATAGGGAACGACTAACAAACTCATTTATAGACCAATCCTGAAATCTCAAATGCCAATCTTAAAACATTAAAAGGGCCTAGTCATATGCATTTCTTTCTGCACATTACCTTTACCGATTCAGGCTCTCTCTGACCTCACCAGGAAGCATTAAAGCAACGCATATGTGATGCTGGCTGGATCAGGGGGACCATTTATGATATTATTTAACATCAATATTTCAAAATTACAATAATCATATGCGATAGGCCATATCAGGTATCATTAGAAAGGTTATAATTTGCTAAGTATGATATTGTTTATGTGTAAGTGTTATATTTGTATTGGAAGTTATGGATATGTTTGATGTATCTGTATTTCAACTTGTGCTGTGTTTCTGGGCAACACCACAGACAGGATGGCAGCAACATGGTGCTTAATGGCCCATTAAGGGAACTCAAAGGTACAATAAGCCCGGGGAAAGAACCCAGGGGCTACCCCTTATGAGTCACCAGGACTTACTCAGGTGAATCCATCTTATTTCTGTAAATTTCCACAAGCAGCATGGCAAAGGGACATAAAAGGCAGCTGCATCATATCCGTATTGTCTCTAGTCTTCAGTTTTCAGTCAGACTTCAGTCTTCACCTACCTCTTGATCAACTCTTCTGCAACTGAAGCTGTGGAACAAAGGACTGAGACCCATCCAGGTACTGGATGTACACCAGAAGGACTATACAAGCCTGCAAACTCCACGATTCTACAGAGAACTTAATATTTTGAACTTGGACTTGGACTTTTGAATAATTTGTATGCATCTGATTGCTTTAACCATTTAACATTTCTCATATTATTTGTTTCTTTCCTTTTATTATAAATCTTTAGTTTTAGTTACTAAAGGATTGGCTGGCAGTGTGGTATCTTGGATAAGATCCAAATTCATATTGATCTGGTAATGGGGATCAGGAGACCCTTTTGGGTAAAGAGCATAGAGTTTTAAATAATTTATCTATTTACTGGACCTAGTGGCTGATTGGGAGCCAGAGACTGAAATGCAGTAAAGGGGGCTGTGTAGTTTTGTTTTAGCTTCTTGATAACCAGTGTGGGGAATCAGAAGCACTGTTTGTGGCTGGTTGGAAAGTCTATCTTTAGTGTTACCCACTAGTGCTGCGACAATTTGCTCTTCTTTTGTAGTCTGCCCGGATCTTGGCATTTTCAGGTGGTCTACCCTAGGCATGGATGGGTAACAGCATAGTTTAAAAGATATACAATCCCTGAACCAAACAAGATGCTGAGCCAACTTTCTTCTTGGCAAAATCAGCATATGGACATTTAACAACTAACAGAGTTAACATGAACAATAGGGGCTGAAAATATAAAGCTATCACCCTAAGCCAAAAATAACAGCATCTCAATAGTTATGCCTAATATAAAAAATTATAGATGTAGAAAAGAATATTTTTCTCTTGTAACAGTATCCACTCTCCATTCATTTTAAGCCATTTCTTCACTGGATTATTCTCTAATTTAAAAAAAGAGAAAAAAATAAAACCCCACAACAACAAGAGCTTCAGTTTTGCTCTTCATGGGATCTGCCAATATATATATCTTCATCCAGTAGGCTGTGAAGGGAAAGCTTAGATAAGTATGGATTTTTGCTTTAAAATCCTACTGTGGGGGACATTACTCAGAGTACTAACTATGACTAGTTGAGCTTATTATTATGATACTCCACACCCTGTAAATTCCAGCTGAACCATAAGAGCAGCTATGGTAAGCTTGTCTAGGTGGCACCTTGCAACACACAAGTCAAAACTGAGGTTCTTCCCATTGTACATTTCCCCACACCATGGTGTTTGTACTTACTGAACTTCTGGTGGTTAAAAAGAAAAACCAACCCTCCTCCCCAGAAAAACAAAATACAATAATTAACGTGCTGAGCCAGAAAGCCTCATAGTGTTGATCAGGTAAGGAAAATAATGCAATAAACTTTTATCCTTTGGAGTAAGAGGGTTCTCTTTTTCAGCCCTAAAGTGCCAGTAAATCCTGTCAAAAGCCCATTGATAAAAGGGATTGCTGTACTGCCCATATATCATTCTCAAGAAAAAAAAGAAAGAAACATGTTATTCTGGTGTATTTATGTATCTATCCACTTTACCCCATTCCCCTTGGCTTTGTCTGTTTCCATGAGAGATATGTGGTAAAATCTCTCCCTTCTGCTGGCCCAGAATTCATAGATTCCAAGGCCAGATGGGACCACTGTGATCATTTGATCTGACCTCCTGTATATCACAAAAAATATAACTTCCCCAAAATAATTCCTAGAGCATATGTTTTACAAAAAACATCCAGTCTTAATTCCATGAGCACACATTGGCTAGAGCTCATCAAAAGTTTTCCATCAAAACTTTTTCTTTCTGATGGAAAATTGATTTATGGACTAGGCAAATTTTTCTCATGAAAATGTCTGCTTTCTGAAGAAAATGTTGATGTTTTGTCAATCAGGTGAACACCTTTCACCTGAAAAATGAAAAAAAAATAAATTTGGAAATATGCCATGATGCCTTGGGAGTGGTAATTCAAATGCCTCATGTAATTCAGATTCTTCTCTATACGCCAGGTTCCCCAGATGGATTACATTTCCCATCTGTCTTTCAGGTTCTCGTGGGAGGGAACAATCTGGTCCCTAGTTCTCATTTTCTTTCTCTTATAGCTGTCTTCCTATGTTTATATTAGTTTATATTGTTGATTGATTTTGTAAAATGCTGGATAAAACTTTATAAGCAAAAAACCCTCAAAGAATTTTTTTTTTAATAAGAGATCAATTTATTGCAAGGAATAGAGTGTCACTCTTACCCTTATGACTTGTTGGAATTTGCTGGAATATAAGCAAAGTCTCATGTTATCAGGATCTTTAATTACTGTAGCTACAAATGTAGGTGACTCTTTGAAGTCAAATGAAAAATTCTTAGAGCATGTCAGCATTTAAGATTCAAAATAAAACATGCCTATTTCAATTTGCATTTCAAAGTCAATTATTTGTTGTTTAAATTTATTACATCATCTCATGTATGCTCTGTACGGGTAAATCATTAAGGGCTATCAATAGTAGGCAAGCCCCAATATTAAGTGAAGTTTTAAAAGTTTCCCCAACCTTTCTAATACAATATTGTTTGACCTTTAGTTACATATTTCTACCAGGCAGAATATTTATTTTGTATTGGATTTTATCTGTTCTGCACCACTTAGGCCCAGATCCTCACAGATATTTAGGTGCCTAACTCACATTGATTTCAGTAGGTGCTAGGTACATAAATATCTTTGAGGATCTGGGCCTGGGAGATTATTTGAGAAAGAAGTAGTCACAAAAAAAAAGATGGTTTCCTTAAACTGCAAATAACACAATTTCTCATATAGTCTTCCAGTCACTTAAAAAATAGAGTTTAAACCGTTAGTATCAGAGAGAACTTAAACTGTATACAAACTGTCAGTTTCTAACAACACAGAGGTATTACAGCAATGCTACATTTACACCAGTACCGTTAAAGGTGAGTGTCACCAAAACTGTAACAAAGGCTTATTTTCATGAGATAACTGCTGTAAAATAAATAATATTAAAAAAATGACAGTATGACAAAAGCTCTATCTTTCTTGAAGAGGTATGTAATCAAGGATTCATACGCATGGACACAAAATCATTCACTGGTTTGCAGCTTAAATTGACAGTCTCTGACTGCCAGCTGTCTGTCAGATGGAGAGGAATCTTGCCTATTAATATCCTTTGGTCTTTTAAAGACAGTTATTTATTTCATTCCAAGCCTCTTTTGAGGAGAATGCTGACTGCTTCTACTGCAGCTAGTAGATGAGAGGGAGATTTGACAATAACATTTTAATTCCTGTTTTACTAACTGGAGCACTTCAGTAAAATTTCCTTTGAAACTTTATTGCCACTATGTTGTATGTACACTAAGTGAGAGCTTTCATTTTCAACACATCTAAGTTTCATTTTTAAAGAATGAAATTTTTTTAAAAAGAAAATTTTAAGCTGACATTAAATATGCAATCGTTCCAACTCAGTAAATAGAAGTCGTGTAATATATCATAAGACATTCTTAAATGTACACTTAACTATTTTTATATCACCTAAATATTTCTTTTATTCTCTCTGTTGTTGGTGACTCCCTGTGAAATGTGGGCCAAGGTTGTACACCTACTTTAAAGCCCCTTTTATACTTAGTAAAAAATGAGATTCGGGTCCATATTTTTTCCGCCCTAGTGATTTTGAGCTTTTCCATCTGATTAATATTTATTGCGTTGTGAATGCAACAGAAGCAACTCTACTCATCTTTTCTTTACTTCTCTTTTTGTGCATCAGCATCATTGATAGTCTCCACAAAAATGCCCAGTATGGCAAATAGTATTAGCCTAATGCCACTGAAGCAGAGTAGCAAACGGGAATGATCCCTTGAAGTAATTAATTCTATGCTTGGAACTCCCTCTCCCCTTTTTTTCACCATACATTCTTCTTCCAATTTAAACTTCTTTAAAATTCACTTCATCAGTGAATTCTTTCCATGCTTTTTTAGTAGCACCACTTCAAGATTGGACTACCATTCTGTGGCTGTACTGATTGCACAAATTTCATTTAGGTCTCAATCTCGCTCCTCTAGAAGTGAATGGCAAAACTTGCATTGACTTTCAGTGAAGCAGGATCAGCTCCTTAGATTGGGTCCTTGTGTCAGAAATTTATTTTTCTTGTACACTTGCATTGTGCTTAAAAACCTGGTTGTTTTCTTAAAAAATAAAAAAAACTTTTGGATTTTTTTAAAAACATGATCTAAAATAAGCTAAACATCTCACAATATTGCAATATTTTGACCAGAAAAAGGAATTGCGGACTATTTTGGGATGGCCTATAAAAAAATAGTGGTGTGAGTGAGAACATGGGAAACTTGGCTATGGCTAGGAAGATAGTTTAAATAGTGTCTTTGTTATCTTTGTCTATGTTAAATGATTTTTCCGTGCAGTCAACTTGACAGCATATTTTTGACATCTACAATTTAATGCCCATTTAACAGTTTTCAATTCTTAAGATACGGTGCTCACACGGTTCTCCTTTCCTTGCAATTTATGAGCAGCTATGCGGACTTCCCCCCTCAAAAGAAAACTTTTGAATGATTCTTTCAGTCAAAAAGAAATATTTAGGATTCCTTATCTACCTATAGTTTTTTGTAAATAAAAAACCAAGCATGCACGGAACCCAGTACATAAATACAGATCCAATGCTTTTTACGACTGTTCCATTTATAATGCAACCTGTCACTTACAAATTGTGTCACAGATCTAGCTTGCTGACAAAATGACTCCTAAATTATTATTATTAATTATTATTATCATTATTTATTTCCAGTAGCCCCCACAGAGTGTAAGAAGCTGTACAAACACAAGAGGGCATGGTTCCTGCCTGAAAATCTTACACTCTGAAGCAACAAAACAGACAGAGGGTAGAGGGAAGGGACAAACACACAAGTAAAGCACTCAGGTGGTGATCAATCAGATACTAATATATTGAGTTTTTTTAAACTATAAATACACAGATACATGTATGTGTATATAACATGTAGACTTATCCAAGACTTGCCTTAATCAGCTGGTTAGTTTCTATGGGAGACATGAAAAGCATCTGATTTCAGAGTTCTAAATCCTAGAATTACTAACAAAGAAAATTCTTTGGTACAAAATGAGACCTGTGCAGCATGCCTAGTGCCTGCTTCTGAGCCATGGTGATACATCAAAAACCTCTGACTATGCCTGCTGGAATAGAATTCTTTTAAAGATAGGTTTATTAGCTATCACCACAGACTTCAGAAAATTATGGTTACACAATCCATGACATTAGAGAGGAGGCTTCATCTGTATCTGCATGAAAAATGCTCATGTAGCATGATCACCATAATTCTCAATTATCAGCCTATTTTATCTATGCAAATATAATTTTCCAAAAGTCTGATTTCACTGTTTTTTCCTATGGATGGTGGTCAGCCATCTGAGTGTAGTAGGGAGAGGTATGCTGAAAGAACAAGGAAGTGCTTTTACCCTGCCAATTCTAAAGAAGTTAAAAATAGGACTCTGACATTCTGAAGTTTTGGATTGCCTGTGCAGCAGACCATTTACTAAAGGATGTGCTGATGAGGCATAAGTAATGACTATGCTGAACTTAGCATTACAGAGACAAGATGGCTGAGGTAATATCTTTTATTGGACCACCTTCTGCTGGTGAGAAAGACAAGCTTTCAAGCTTACACAGAGTTCTTCAGGTCTGGGAAATATACTCAGATTCTCACAGGTAAATAGGAAGGTGGAACAGACTGTTTAGAATAAGTAGTTAAGACATATTTCAAGGGACCATTCAAGGTGAAGTGGCCCCATTAACACCTCTCCCATCATAGGGGGAAAAAGAGAGGAAAAAAGCTGAGGGTGGTCGGAGAGTTACATATTGTAATAAGCAATACATCCTGTTTTTCTGTTCAGTCCAAGATTTTTAGTATCTTAGCAAAGTTATGAATTTAAGCTCCCAGGCTTGTCCTTTGAAAGTGTTGTGTTGGTTTCCCTCGAGGATGAGGACTGAGAGGTCAGATACAGAGTGATCGTTGTGAAAAGTGTTTACCCACAGATGATACGGTGTTTGTCTTTTACCATTTTTCTGTGTGATTTCATTGGAGAGCACAGTGATTGTTGTTATTAGGCCATTTAGTGCACTGGATGAGGTACCGCACGTTGTGATAGGCATGTGTAGGACTCGTGGATCTTGAAAGGTGTGTTGTGGAAGGTGTTGATCATAGTAGCAGTAGGGCTGTGTCTACAGGTTTTGCATTGGTTGTTCTGGCAGCACTGGTGCCACACTGAGTTGGTGTGTCTTGTCTATGGGGAGCTTGCTTATGATGATGAACTTGGAGAGGTTGAGCATGTGTGTGAAGGGCAGAGAGGGGGTTCAGGAAAGCTTTCTTTCAGGATGTGGTCCTCATCGAGTATGGGTTTTAAATGTTTAATGGTACCCTGCATAGGTTTTTTTTGTATTTAACTGTGACTTTTAGAAGCTCGAAAGCTTGTCTCTCTCTCACCAACAGAAATTAGTCCAATAAAAGATATTATCTCACCCACCTTGTCTCTCTAATATCCTGGGACCAGCATGGCTACACAACACTGCATTGAACTTTACATGAAATGATTTGCATCCATTTGACTTCCAAATATAGCGTGATGCATTATGTATATTTTGATAGGTTTACTATATGTGTATAAACCTGTTCTTGGGGGAAAAAAGGATAATGAGAATATAAACTCAACTGACCTACCTCCAGATTATTGGAATCAGCCGCAAACTTAGTATTTGTTTTCACATACTGGTTCTGATACCGTAAAATTGCACATACAGTCATAGAGTTGAAGGCCAGAAGGCATCTCCAAATCATCTAGTCTGACATACTATATATCACAGACCACCAACACTATCCAGCACCTGCACACTAAACCCAACAACCAAAATTAAAGAAAAGTATTACAGCCCACAGGAAACTAAACTATTATGTGCCACAGAGAATAGGAAGGAGGGAAGTGCATCAGTGCCCAAAGCCCCTATAATGGCAGGGAAATTATTAAGTGTGATTCCCCTGGCAAGTGACCCACACTCACGCGCTGCAGAGGAAGATGAAAAAACCTCAGGCCACTGCCTTTCTAACTCCAGATATGGCAATCAGTTAGATCCAGAGCATATGAGCAAGAACCAGCCAGCCAAGCACCTGGAAAATATTATAGTCTTCCTGTCTCTTTTCTGAGTGTTGAGATGATAGATTGCTAGAGACACCTACAGTATATATTTCAATAAACTGGCTAATGGAAGGAAGCATTTCCATACTTTAATATGTTTGGATTTTTTTTTTTTTAAATATGCTCAACTTTGAATTTTCTGGGTTTATAAAACTTGGTTTGGGAATAATTGCAGCATTCCTGCAACATAATTTACCCTAAATATGTGCTGTTAATTCTAATTTAACATAATTTTTGTCTGGGAATTATATTGAGAATTCGGGACCAGAGCCTCAATTGATGCATATTAGTTTAGATCCAAGTAAATCAATAAAGCTGGATTTTTCTTGCTTTGGCAGTTCTAAACATTAGTGTGAATTATAATATAATATAACTTCATTTACATTTATGAATGTGCCACCCCAAACTTAAGGCATCCTAAATCACCATTTTCTCTTAAAATTGTAAGACACAAAAGTCTAAATTAAAGGATGTACCCAAAAGGCCACATACAAATAAGCACCAACACTTTTCGAGTCCAGCACGCTCAGAGATCACTTATTTGGAACTGTGATAACTTATCTAATATGTTATTTTCGAATACTGAAAATAATTTGAATCACATTTCAAAAGACATTGAATTCTGGCAACAATTTCCTCTATTTTTTAAGTCACACCAAACTTATAAAGAAGAATATGGGACCCAAACTCATATATAGTGCTTAATGGAATGTTACCGATGAAGATATCTTGTTATTTTTAAACATGAAAATATAAACAATATAATTGACATCAATGAGAGTTAGGTACCTAAATACCTTTGAGGATCTGTGCCTTAGTCACTTTGAGTCAAAATCTCATTGAAAGTCAGTCATGTCTGAAAATGAGACTTAGGCTCCTAAATCAGTTAGATGTTGCAATGCTGAGAAGAGCAACAGATAAATACCTTTGAAAATCTGGGTCTTTGTATTGTACATGGGAAAAAACAATTATGCCTCTCCCACAAAATACTGAAAAGATTATGGAGGATGGTAAGATGGGTTTCCCAGATATGCACCTAGTTTTCTTAGCCTCTCATAGGTACCCGACTGTTAAATGGTTCACTTTAATTAAAGATAAGATTCCTAGTTACCTGTTAAATCTAGAGAAAAATGACAAAATTACATATGACCATTTCTTTCATCCACCAGTCTATATGTATATTTTTAAGCAGCACCGTCACAGTAGAATGCCGGCATGAAGTTGTAATATGATGAAACCAACCTACCTTCGTATAAACTGGACTGCTTCTTCTGTCAACCTTTGAGTAAGATTCTCATAGGACAGTGGCTGCTGGATAATCTGGTGGTTCCTCATCAAGAAGCAGTTTAGATATCGAAAAGTAAAAAAGAAAATGAGCAAAATTCCAAATAAAACTGTAGCTATTAAAAAGAAGTAGCCTAGTGCTCCATGGGGTATTCTGAGGAGGCCAATATAATGCAGCACCTCCAAAGAGATTAGGGTGATGCCGATGATCTGAAGTGTAGTGGCAAGATATACTCGAATTCCTGCCACAAACACGCTGCCTTCCCCTGGTTTGCAGTCTCTGAGACTGGTCACGGTGAGCCCATAAAAATAATCAAATCCATGACTGAGGGGGTGGTGACAGAAGTCATCTCTGCTGTTACAGTTCAGCCCAAGATGCCACTTTCCTATGAGACAAATACATACGACATTTATGTAGTTTAATAGCCCAATTTGTAGCATGTGCCCCTCTGAACAAGGGGAAATTGCTACCTTAGGACTGGCACTTCTCTCTCCTTCATTTATTATGTGGATCCTTATTGCTCCCCCCACCCCTTGTTTATACTTTCATCCTCAAAAACTTTGTGTTCTGTCTGAAGCTCCTGCAGGTGACCATTAGGTAGGCTTGAAGGGTCACGGAAGAGCAACAGATCCCTAACAAGTAGTTAATTTTGAAAAAGTAGCCTCTGTTCCTGTGTAGCTAAGGGCCCATTAACAAACATTTATATTAGCTCCTGGTGAAATAGTCTCTACCAGTTTTTCAAAACGTGTCTCTGTAGACTTGTAGAATCTATCAGGTAAATAATTTTAATGGAATTTCTTTCTAAAACACAGTAACTGGAGCTGTTCCAAACAGGTAGGCGTTTAAAATATACTATTTATTTATTTACTAAGTATTTATTTATACAATGGATCATACAGTCTTTAAAATGCCAGGCAACTCTCACTATATTTGCATGAAAGCTCCCTTCTCCTGATCTTTTTTTTCAGTAAATAAAAAAACAAATAATGAAATCTATACATACACATCACTTAAATTCATTTTCTTTGCATTTAAGTGATGGAAAATGATTTTTCCCCCTGAGCTCTGGATAATATAGGAAGAGGTTCTGCTTTAAGTTACACTGCTCTCCATTATCTGTAAATGCCATTTGTGCTAGTGAGAACTTTTATTTGTACAGATAACTCTTCAGGGCAATTACTTTCCCTTACTGAATAGTGCCTAGCACAATTTACCTCCATTCTTGGTTAGGGCCACTAAGTTTAATTGTAATACAATTAATGGGTAATAAACAACAACAATGCCTCCAGATTTATAGAGCCCAGCCTGGATACCAAATTTGTATCTGCATCTAATCCGCCATCCGCAAACATGTTGCACAGAAATAAAGCGGATATCTGCAGATTTGTAGGGCGCTAGATACAATATTTGGATCTGCATGCATCCGTGATCTGCAAACATCGTTTGCAGGTATCTGCAGATTTGCAGGGCTTTACACATGATATAACTGAACAGAATCTAAACCAATCATTAGACAGGGCTAATGTATGCTTAGACCCATTTTTATTCCTTGTAACTTTGATGATTTGCATCTAATAGTTGTCAAAAACAAGAACAACAAAATTTTAAGTAGTGTATTCCAATGATCATGTACATGGCAATCTTGCAGTAATTCAAGGATTTTATTTTATTCTTTCTAAGTCAAATATCTAAAATTGATCTGTAAATTCACAGCACAATAAATTGTGAGCTTTAAAAATATCATTGTTCTAGGCAGGATTCCACATTGCCTCCATACAAGTACATATAAGAGAACAGGAGATAGGTGGAACTTTTCCCTTCCATCCACCTCAAGCAACTTTTGAACTTGCTCAAAGGAAAGACAGTACCTGATACTGACAATTCTTGAGCCTAAGATATGGGTGCATGTACAGCCTGTCTTTCCTGTTTCCAATAGCACTAAATATTAGACCTGACCAGAGGACAGCAATTCCATTTCATAACAACTTTTGTGGTTTTGAAATTTGTTTTCTTCCAAGATGCAATAAACCTTTTGGACATTTTTGCAAAATGAAATTGTGTCAAAACAGCTATTTTTCTATTCTGGTTCTTCTCTCTCTCTCTGGTCAGAAGTGATCAGACAGTGTTAGATCTCAGAAACCTTTCAGATGAAAACTTCATCAAAATCAATGTCTCTGTAAAATGTTTCCGTGAAACAGCATTTTTTGACAAAATTACATTTAGCAAAATGGTCCAACCAGTTCTATTATACACACTCCAAAAAGCATGGTACAACCAAACATCCCAAACATGGTGAAGTAAGCATGAGGCTAGTGTCTAGTTCTCCTTGCACACCAGCTGGTAGTCTTAGGTCATCAGTATGAGGAACATGTGCTGCAACTCATAGGAGACATTAGTATCAGGGCCGGGGCTTTAGAAGCCTGGCGTAAGGACTGGCATCAGGCATGAGCCAAGAGGCCAGGAGTCAATTACCAGGAATCAGGCCAGGTTGGAACGCCAGAAGATCAGAGCTGAGAGACAAAGTGGAAGGCAGGATCAAGAGTCAGTTTACCAAGAGTCAGGCTGAATCAGGATACCAGGAGGTCAGCATCAGAAGGCGAAAACATAAACAGCAGACCAGCAGTCCAAGGCTGGGTGAAACTCAGTTGTACAGACAACTTTCTGTTTCTTCCTCTGCCTCTGCAGCCCAGTGAGGAGCTTTGGATCTCTCCCAATCAGAGTGTAGGGCAGGGCTTATTCCCAAGTTGGGCTTCATGGACTCAGCTGCTGTTTGTGAGCTGCCAAGTGGAGGACAGGCGTGTGATGACTCCATGGATCTAGGTTCGAGAGCCACAGGGCCTGGCAATTAGAGGCATTGCTCACAGTGCTCACCTCCAGTGATATGTCACAAGTGATGTCCTTTGTTATTAAGATGGCCACCTTAAGCCCCCAGAGGCACTCAGTTCTCTATAGACTGAATGACTTTGGTCACTGCTGTGGAACAAGACATGTACTTTAATAGGACAAGTTACGAAAGCCACACTATGTCCCAATGTGTTGAATTTCTAGTTGTTGTCACAGTGGCATATGGACCTAAGACTGAAACTGTGATGCCCTGCATTTCAGTTCTAATTAGTGGAGGCACAGACCTCCTGGCAGTATGATATTCTTTTTCTCTCTTCCCCAGCTCATGTTGTCATGCTATTAGTTTTCTGGCCTCCTCCAGAGAGTTACCTCCAATTCCTTTGATTGATCTGAAGTTTCCCAAGGATTCAGTCAAACCAATAAAAGTGAAGTTGATGAAATTGCAGCACTATATCAGTCTATTCTCTTTGATTTTTGATGACTGTCGTTGAGTTCAGAAAATAATCTTAAAGCCAGATGGATGGCAAGTTGAGCAGCAAGTTGCTCCCATAAAGTGAGATAATTGAAGTAAATTTAGCGGCTTATGATTATAAAAATAAAATGATCTTCAAATCTTTTTTAAAAATCTGTATTTTAATTATCAATCTCCAGGTGCTTGTGATTAGGTAGGTAGACGGAAGGTGCTGCAAAAATAAATAAAGCACACCCCATCTATTTAAGGAGGTTCTTCCAAGTTGAACAGTATGCATGATTCAGACAATTTTAATTTAAAAAGCTTTTACTAAATGTAACAAATTATATAGTGTCTAGATGAACTTGGGTCATGTTTAAGAACTGTCATACTGCAATTTAATCCAGACAAGACGGAGATAGTGCTGGTGGAATAAGAAGGCAGAAGAATTGAAGGAATTTTTAAGTGCCCATGACTGAGGAAGTGCAACTGTGTTTTTTAAAAACTGGTGAGCAATTGGGTGGGTTGCTAATAGATCCTGAGCTGCTCCTGGGTGCCCAACTTGTATTCAGATGCACTTTTTTCCATCAGTGCCTGGCAAGAAAAATGAGACTTTTTCTCTAATGTGTGGGCTTGCCACCATTATTGATGCCTTTGACGCATTGAGATTAGATTGCTGTTGCTGTAATGTTCTTGACATGTGGCTACAACTTGAGACCATTCAGAATGTGAAACTACGGCAGAATGCTGTAGCCTTCTTGTTAAGTGTAGTTGTATACTGGGAGCATATTAGACCAGTGCTCTGCGCACTACACTGGCTTCCAATAAGCTTCGGAGTGGAATTTCACATGTTGGATTTAAACTGTAAAGCCCTAAATAGTTTGGGGTTTAATCTGCTCTCTCCCTATGACATTCTATATTGAGATCAGCAGAGGTGCTCAAGCTGGAGATCTCTCCATATAAATGAGCGGGGGCTGCTGGCAGGGAGTTCTCTGTAAGGGACCCTAAATTCTGGAACTTGCTTTCTTTTGGTCTGCCAGAGCCCAGATTTCATAACCTTCTGGGCACATGGCAAAGGCCACATTTTCCCTTTTTATTCTCAGGCAGTTGAGAAGAGTTGAGAGAGTTGGCTGAACACTGAGTTGTCTATATTAATGGGTAGTTCTTTTTTATGCTTTTGTGTGTGCTTTACTTATGGGACAGGTGCCTAAAACAGAAAATGGATGCCTATACCTATAGTTTGGGCATTCAAATAAATATATCAATGCGATTAATGAATTATGAACATGTCTATGACAACAGATTCATGGTGTGCTGTTCATAACAAGATCCTTACCTATTCCAATATGATAAACTATAAAATTCAACGTGTGGGCTCAGCAGATCACCAAGTCTCTAAGAGGCTAGACGGGGTCTCCAGAACTTGCAGATTCTCACTTTGAAAGACACAATATCTGAATTTAGCAATTGGACTTTTCCAACATTGGAGATAGGCTCTACTGATGGTTCTAATCTAGACTAATCGGACGATATGTGAGGCAAAAGGAGCAGTGAGAGTGAGGAACAATTAAAGAATGCCCTCTGTCCACAGCAGATATGTACCCTTGGCTCTGGTTAAAATAGTAAACAATCTTGAACACTGTCCATCCTCTTCCTGCTCCCTGATGCGGCTAAATATAGGGAACAGTTCATGAGTAGGGAATTATAGGCTCATGTGCCAGCTTGCCAGCTCAATATTCCTTGATCATTCCACAGCAAGCTGAGTTCAATGGGACCACACACAATTCAGATGTATGGAGTGACCAAGGGATACTTCTCACCTAAGTGATATATGTTATCTTCTGGAGGTGATGGGGGGATGGGTAGAAAGGAGGTATAAAAATGTACATATCAAATATTTTTATAGATTAAAAGAGCAAGAGAATGTGTGCACCAAAGATAAAAAAAAAAAAGAGACGGAAAAGAAAAATACAAGAGAGTAGGAAAAGCAGAGAGAAAAGGTATGAGACACAGTGGACTAAAAACAGAGGCAGTACAACTTCTTGATGCGAGGAAATATGGAGATGTTAATCCATCACTAGTGAAGGTTGTGACAATAAATGTTTGGGAACCACTGAGCTAGACTGAACCAAGCAAAGTCTCCCTGACCTGCCAAGATAACGTGATGCGAATATCAGCAGGCAGAGAAAAGCAGGTGGGCAGTGAACTCTGTCTTCTGTCATTTAAATCTACGTATTTTCCTTTTTCATTTACATATACTCTTTCCTTAGTTTGAAGACTCTTCTTGATTTTCTGATGCTTCATTGTGCTTTAAGATTATGGTAATACTGCATTTTATGGTTTCATAGCTTATCATTTAGACACTTGGAGAAAATCCCTCATTATAACATCATGTTGATCTTCTGGCGATCTACATGGAAGGTTGTCATGTCACAGTGAAAGTAGTTGAGAAGAGTAAGCATTTTGTAAGTCAGCCTCCAGAAAATAAGCTATACTAAATGGGGCTGCTTATGACAAACAGAAAAATGCATTGTTTCCAGCCTTAAATTGTATACAGAGTGCAGAGAATCAAACTGTGGTTAAACTTACATGGCAGCTCTCTCTCTGAATTATATTGAGGTTACAGTATTTGCAGTGTAGATAGCATTAAATAACACACCTGACATTTTCCTGTTCTGAATTTGTCAGGATGTATCACCTTGTTATGAAGAGGTTTACAAGGATTTATTGTTTTATTTCTTTAAAAGCTGGAATACATGTATGCCTGATTTTTTGAGATACTAAGCAACCACAACTCAAAATGATGTCAAGTAATCTCTAAAAATCAGATCCCAGATGTCTAGTTGGGAACCTAAAAAAATGATTTATCCAAATTAGTGGGGACTTTTGAAAATGATGCTGTTAATGACTGGCCTGTAGATAACAAATCCTTATACGAAAAATCATAGTAGAACTTCATTTTGTGCTCAACTCACAGAAATCTCCCAACACGAGCAATATGAAGCGCCTCATTGCTCAAGTTAGGAAAGCACATGTCAGTATTTAAATGCAATACACTTAAACACAATACATTATTGTCATAACTCTAAACAGTCTCTATTCATACAAACATATAAGCATTGGTTATGTAATCACTATAATAGCATTGGTTAAGGAGCTGGTGTGCTGTGACTACTGTTATTTTGTGCTACCTGTCTGGTTATTGCACCTACTTGTCACGTTTTAAACTTAAAATTGTAAGCTCTTTGGGGCCTTCTTTTCTTCTGTATCTGTACACTGCATTGCACAAAGGGGCCCGAATTCATGTTTGAGACCTTATGCATTACGTCAGTACAGATCAATAAGAAGACATATCTAAATTATTAGAGCTTCACACATGCACACATTTTCTCTGAATGTGTTGCAGTTCTGTTGAACCATAATGTATTACCGCAGACTGTTTGCATTGTGGAAGAAAACAACTTTATGTGACTGATTAATACTTTTTGCACTATAGAAAGTTAGTTCATTTTTATTTAAATAAATAATAAAACATAAGCTATTATATAACACTGTTGTTGCTGTGTGTGTATATATCAACAGTTGTACCTATAAGAGCTGTAGAATAACCTTTCTGCTTCAAAAGTCTCGCAAAAGTTATTTCTTCAGTTGGAAGTCCACCAGAAGAGGCAGAAAATAAGAAGACACCAATTTTTGACAATGCAGCCATTCCTAAATAAAACAAAAATGAGCAAGAACAGTATAATGAGGAGAAACAATTTTCATTCATTAATTCTATACTTTTTTTTAAAAAAGTGGTGTCACTGGAATGACATTTTGCCACCAGCAGCTATGGCAGCAAATGGCAGAGAACTGTCTGTTTCAGCTGAATCAGGTCATTTCTTCACCTTTATGCAAAGCTGAGTAGAGATGGAGAAAAATCTCTAATTACTGTGGGCCCTGCCAAACACACAGACAATTTCTGTAGTCATTACTGTGGCATATCTGTGCTTCTGACAGCAGAATTTGGGGTTGCATGATTTAATGTTTCTTCTCTCCTTAAGAGTCAGGGACCACGGGGTAGTGGTTAGACTAGGGGAGCAGTAGTCAACACTCTGAGGTTCTATTTCCAGATCTGACTCTCTGTATGAATTTGGCAAGTCACTCTCGTTGCCTCATTTTACCCACCTACAAAACTATGTCATCTACTTCACAGTGATGTTGTGAGTCTTGGTTAATTGACATTTCTGAACGTATTTTTGAAAACCGCAGATGCATGGCACTAAGGGTGGGATCTACAAAAGTATTAAGTCCCAGTTTTGACTCCACTGAGATCCACAAAACTTTCACCAAACTTTGTAGAGATGCAAACTCGCTCACCACTTAACTTTTGCAAAGTAAAAGTTCCCCAAGCATTTATGTTTCTGCCTCTGGGCATGCACACTACTGCCTCACTCTAGGTGTCCAGATGACTATCTCCTGCCTAAGCCTCACAGCGATTCACTAAGGGGAAAGGCAGGCATTTAGCTGTCTAAGTTGTGTTCTTGGCCCATTTCGATAGGCATGCTCAGAGTGCACATACTAGACCTGGTCCCATTCAAAGGCCAGGAGAAGGAGGAGTTGCTGCCCACCTGGTAACTTTCAGCCCAGTGGTTAGAGCACTCATATGGGATACAGGAAAGCCAGGTTAAATTCCCCCTACATCAGAATATCCTGTAGCTCAGTGGTTAGTGCACTTTTCTGAAGTCCCACTGCCATGCTTCTCCACCTCCCCACAACTCCTGTTTTGTGTGGAACAAAGCAGGCACCTAACTCATTCCCTCACTAATGCCCTTAGATGCCTAAGCCATCTGACTCCAGGAGGTGGGTTCCCATTTGTGGATTCCTAAGCACCGCGATGTGCCTTCCTGTAGCCTGGACCTAGGCACCTATCTCTGAGCACAAACTCGTCTGGTCAGCATCTCCTATTGGCTAGCTTAGGCGGGTCCCCACCTAGCATGCTGGCTTTTGTGGGTCACATTCTTAGGTGCTTATGTCTCCCCACTCATTGTATAGGGAGCCTAGGCACCTAGCTCAGCTTGGTGGATCACAGTGTTGTTCCTATGATTTTCTAGGCACCTAGACGTTAGGTGCCAGGATGCTCAGTGTTGCAATGCTGAACTCAGGGATCTCATCAGGTGTAATTGTAGCAGCTAGAAATGGAAAAGACATGTTGGACCAAATTATCAAAGTAACCTCAATGTTACCTCCAACTTGGCCCTCAGTTTTGCACCCACAATCAGTATGCTCAAATGAGAGGTAGTTTTGTTCTCTACAAAAATATTTTATTTGAAGGTGTATTTAGATATCTTAGCTCAGGTCATCAGTTGGTATAAATCAATGTAGTTCTATTAAGGATAATCGGACAACACTGATTTACACCAGCTGGGGATTATTATGATTTTTGTTTTCCCATTACTGTTCTCCAGGTTTCTGCCTTCCATTGAATATCTGTGTCTTGCATTACTTTCCTTGAGATGTTTTAGCCTGAATTTTTGCAAGTTGAAGTCACTTTGCTATTTTCTGAATAATGCTTCTGATATGTCAAGGTCCTTCCGTATTAGTTCTTGGTCTCCACTAGTATTTGCAACCACTTCCCATTTTATAAATTTAACACAAAAAGGATGTTTACTCTTCCATTGATACGTGAAGATATTTAAAGAAGACCCAGAGCTGAGCAATCAGTGAAACTTTCAGCTCAAAATCTTTTTTTAGAATTTTTTAGAAATTTACAAGTATATGAAAACAAGGGTCACAATGGAAAGTGGTTTGCAATTTTAAATATAGCAGGTGCTATTAGTAATAAACACATATTAGCTTCCTTTACAACAGAAACTATGAATAAACATAGCAAGTTACACTGACTGCTGCAGCTTATTACTTGATTGGAATGAACATATACTTATTAAGCAGGACCCTGAGACATGCTTTGCTTTCATTTTCAGAAGCAAGAACAGGAAATGTGTTATCACTGATGAACAAGCAATCTGATTAATATAACACTCCTTGCTAAAAACCACATTGGGGAATATTAAGGTTTCATGGCGAAGCACCTAGAGCCTCAGTCAAAGCCCACTGAAGTCAATGACAAGCAAGAACTGCCAAAGTTAAAGTTGCATGCACATGCATAATTCTTACAATGAGGGAGGAGAGGATGACATGACAGGGATATGCTTGGTGGTGAAGATTCTTCACTCTCTTTTCCTGAGCACACAGCTGCGCTGGGTATTAGAATGAGTATCTGAGCCAGTGATAATAAAGACACATCCAACCAGGATCAGGGAAGAAAGAAAAAAAATGCAAAGTAGCTCCTGTCAGAGGGAATACTATTACATATGTTAATGAAATATTAATGAGTTTTACCTGATCTGACCGGGTATCTGCCTGTCAGAAAAGCTGCCCTGCTTGGGGTACAGAGTGGGGAAGCTGCTATATGCTGAGTAAGTGTCACTCCTCCTTTAGCTAACTTGTCTATATTGGGGGTTCTAGGAGAAAAAAGAAAATGTAAATATATTTCTTAGGAGTCTGATTTGCACTGACTTGCAAAGAGACTTAGACTCCCAAGCCACTCAGGCACTTTTGAAAATGCTGATCGTGGTCAACGTATGGGTCTAATGCAACTTAAATTACACTAAACTAGACTTTTGATCTTGCAATATCACAGCCCAGAGTAATCTGTTCACATACCAAAGATCTTATTAAAACATTGACAATATAGTGTACCCAAATTACATATATATTGAAATCTTATACTGTGTCTTGTCTATTATTAAAAACATACAGCTATAATTATGTTTGTATTAATTTAACATATTTCAGTTATTTTTCATATTGCTAAAGAAGCTCCAATTTTGTAATATTTCAATATAAACATTCCATGTTTACAACTGAGAATCACATATGTACTGAAATATTTTATCCCCTATAAGGATTTATGGTGGTCCTTGTCTTTGTGGCCTTTAGACCTTTGTAGTTCCTTTTGTGTGGTGATCTGAACAGCTGTGAGATTTGCTTTCTTCTTTCTGCTATAAGGTTGGATCCTGCAAGGGGATGAGTTCCTTCTGTGAGTTGCTAACTCACAGGACCCTTACTACCAGCTAACTTCAGTAGGTGCTGAGGGCATTCATTTCACAGGAAAGGGCCTTTATATTACATGTTCTACTGCACTCAATCACAGCTTTGATTTGCACCCTTGAAAAAACTTATTTACATGTGTAGGCTTATCCTCTATGCTTTTTGCACCAGTATTGCAGCATCTTACCTAACCTTATGACAACAGTCACATTGGGAAGACATTTTTGAATTAGTCAGATATTTTAACATTTGCTTTAATGGATTGAATTAGCATACCATAGTGAAAGATGAACTGCAGTACAACAAATCAGTATTTTATTTTCAAATGGTACATGATAACCTCTCCAAAAAGTTACACTTTTGAGAATACTTCAAAAGACGAATACTTCTGAAATTATGTTAAAAGAAAATTCTCATTCTTTTTTCTTGACTGGACCTCAATCTTACTTTTATTGTTTTTTTTGTTTTGTTTATAATACAGCTTTTTGGAGGCCTAAGTCTATTTACCTAAATTTCTTCCTATAAAAGTAAGGAAACAATGAAAGTCAAATATAAGCAGCATAAACTGCAGAAACAGGGTTAATCTTTCTATACAAAAGAAACCTTGCTGAAGCTCTAACTGCATTTAAAATAGTTTAACATTTGTAAATGCACAGTTTGCACTATACATAGATACAGTACACCACCCCTCCAAGTGTTTTATCAAACCTTAAAGTTTTGTTTCCATAACATCCCAGATCTCCAATGCCAAGGTCATCAACCATGATTAAAATAAAATTGGGATTTGAAGGTCTGTCACTTTTGGCATTCTTTGTGGCAGAGTGATAAAATAGTAGAAGTACAAGAATCCTCATCTTCCTCCTAATGGTGGTGAACAAGTAGGAAATATTAATGATAAAGACCACTGTTTGTCTTCATAATGGTTACTCTAATTCAGCACCATCATTTCCCCAGTTATTATAGTAAGAACAAAAGATGAAGAAAGAGCAATTATTATGGCTTTTAAGTGGACTCATAGTGTCAAGGTAGAGCATTTGACTTTTTTCGTAAGTGCATATTTTACTGTGTGTCAGGTATTTGCCACTCCTTCTCTAACACAGTGTTATAGTAAAATTAAAAATAAATCTCTGTGTTAGTATTCTAACATACAAAGATAATTCTACAGAAACAAACCAGCACATACACATAATGAGAAAAAAGGTTTCTTAAATTTTAATGGTTATTTGCAAAAGAATTAAAAAACATTTAGGAAAAGATCTTTAGCTGCTGATTCAGAGATTTCAGTATCTGAAATAAACAAATTTTATCGCAAAATACTATCAACATGAAAAATATTTCCATCAAGGAATAAGTATTGTTGTTGCAAAAGGTGGTCAAAGAGATGTATTAATGAATTATTGAAATGAATGTCAAAAAATAAATCTCCATAAATGGTTTAAGCATAAAGGGTTATAGTAAAATAATGTCAAAACATCTGACATAAGATCACAGTGGGCTATCAACAGTATTACAGCTACATCCAGCCTAACAGGAATAAGAATAGGAAAATGGTATTTTTCCTATTTCCTGGCTATAAAACATTTTTTTTTTATAAAGACAGATTCTTTTCATATACGATGGTGGATATGAACACACATTTACTGGAACATGGAGCTTGAGCAAGAGGCTCAAAAAAACCCCAACAGGATTATTGTATGTTGTTTGAAGTGGGATTTCTGCAGTCACCCAAGCCAAATATGGTGGGATGGTGTTTTAATAGGAAGCAGACTGAAAAACTACTTCTAGAAGAAAGCACTTAGACAAAGGTCTTTTCTTCATTGCACCCAAAAAAAAAAAATCATAACTTGAGTTCATTAACTTGAATTACAATACTATTGAAGAGAAGGCCGTTTGAAGTCTTCACATGAGTTAGTCAATTGAGTTAAAGTTCAAAAAGGCATATTCACAATTGAGTCTCAAACCCATCTTTAACTGCTTGCAAAATCCAGACAATAAGATAAATATTACCATGAACTACAATTCTACATCAACCCCTTCCCCACTGCACATCCTCTTCCTCCTGGCCAGGCAGTAGGAAGAACCCTGAACCAGGAGTGACTAGGTAATCTTGGGAGACAGCAGTGGCATGGCTACTCAGGAGCTGCAGAGAAGAACCCTGAGTAACTGCATACAGGGTGTGACTTCCGGACATTGCAGCTAAAAACTCGTTGGTTGAGCAGCAGTGACTGGGCAGGGAGCCAGTACAGAGAGGTCCCAACGAGAGATACACCACTGTCTGAACCTGGCCTGGAGACCTGAAAGCTCCCAATTATTTTTAATAGAGACTTTTAATAGAGATGTCATCCAGGGCACTAAGAACCCTCACTCTCCAGTGGACTGACCCTAGTGACACAAACAAAACAAAAAAAACCCTATTGCTCACGTTGAACTATAACTGTTTAGGCTTTTCTGCATAGGGTATTTGCAACCTTTCCTTTTCCTGCCCGGCCTAGCAAGATACCGTTTCCACTTAGCCACATGTCTGAGTGATTATTGGGACCCACCAGGGCTAGTGCATCCAAGGCCTAGCAGTTAAAACACCGTCAGTACTTGCCTCTGACCTGTAGTATACCTGGCATGCTACAGGTACCTTGAGGGCTTGTGGTACTCCAGCACTAAGCAGCTATAATTATAATATCTTTTTAAGGGAAGCTAATACTTTTTGCACCAAAAGAGAGACCCAGGTAGAACTAGGTAAGACGGGATAGGGGCAAGTAATGTACAGATATTATTACATTCCCCTTTTTGGAACCTCCAGTGAACTCCGTGCTGAGGCGCAGATCAAGGTTCTATCTTTTCCAGGACTTTCAGGGAGCATTACACTGAATCAAATCTGGGACTATGATATTCAAATCTCTCATCTTGGATGTTAGTAACAGCTCCCAGTCCCATTTAAAGAGAGAGTACCACTCAATTCTTTATTGTATTTATGTCTATATCATGCAAAAAAAAAAAAAAAAAAAAAAAAAAAAGAGAAACATTTAAACAGTACTTGAAATATTCTTAAATTACTTTTAAACAAGAGCTATTAGGTAAATCTATCACTATGTTCTTCCTACACAGAGTTTCACAGATGCTTTCTGCTGCTATTACAATCATAGAATCATAAAAGTTAGAACTGGAAGGGACTTCAATAGGTCATCTAGTTCAGCCCCCTGCACTCAAAGCAGGACTATGTAATAACTAGACCATTCCTGACAGGTGTTTGTCTAAACTATTCTTAAAAACCTCCAGTGACGGAGATTCCACAACCTCCTAGGCAATTTGTTCCAGTGCTCATCCACCCTGACAGTTAGAAGACTTTCCTAATGTCCAACCGAAACCTCCCTTGCTGCAGTTTAAGCCCACTGTTTCTTTTCCTATCCTCAAAGGTTAATGAGAACAATTTCTCACCTTCCTCCTTCTAACAACCTTTTATGTACTTGAAGACTGATATGTCCCCCCTTAGTCTTCTCTTCTCCAACTAAACAAACCCAATTTTTCAATCTTTCTTCATAAATTATGTTTTCTCATTTTTGTCACTATCCTCTGGACTTATTCCAATTTGTCCACATCTTTCCTGAAATGTGGTGACCAGAACTGGATACAATACTCCAGCTGCGGCCTTATCAGTATGGAGTGGAAAAATTACTTCACATGTCTTACTTACAACACGCCTGCTAATATATCCCAGAATGATGTTTGCTTTTTTGCAACAGTGTTACAATGTTGACTCATATTAGCTTGTGATCCATTATAACCCCTAGATCCTTTTGCACAGTACTCCTTCCTAGGCAGTCATTTCCCATTTTGTATGTCTGCAACTGAAAGTTCCTTCCTAAGTGGAGTGCTTTGCACTTGTCCTTCTTGAATTTTATCCTATTTACTTCAGACTATTTTCTAGTTTGTCCAGATCATTTTTAATTGTAATCCTGTCCTCCAAAGCACTTGCAATCCATCCCAGCTTGGTATCCCGGTTTTGTTCAACATCTTCATTAATGATTTGGAGGATGGGGTAGATTGCACCCTCAGCAAGTTTGCAGATGACACTAAACTAGGGGGAGTGGTAGATACCTTGGAGGGTAGGGATAGGATACAGAGGGACCTAGACAAATTGGAGGATTGGGCCAAAAGAAATCTGAGGAGTTAAAAAAGGACAAGTGCAGAGTCCTGCACTTAAGACAGAAGAATCCCATACACAGCTACAGACTAGGGACCGACGGGCTAGGTACCAGTTCTGCAGAAAAGGACTGGGGGTTACAGTGGATAAGAAGCTGGATATGAGTCAGCAGTGTGCTCTGGTTGCCAAGAAGGCTAATAGCATATTGGGCTGCATTAGTAGGAGCATTGCCAGCAGATCGATGGAAGTGATTATTCCCCTCTATTTGGCAATGGTGAGGCTGCATTTGGAGTATTGTGTCCAGTTTGGGCCCCCCACTACAAAAAGAATGTGGACAAGTTGGAGAGAGTCCAGCGGAGGGCAACAAAAATGATTAGGGGGCTAGAGCACAAGACTTATGAGGAGAGGCTGAGGGAATTAGGTTTGTTTAGTCTGCAAAAGAGAAGAATGGGAGGATTTGATAGCAGCCTTTAACTACCTGAAAGGGGATTCCAGGGAGGATGGAGCTAGGCTGTTCTCAGTGGTAACAGATGACAGAACAAGATCAAGTTGCAGTGGGGGAGGTCTAGGTTGGATATTAGGAAAAACTTTTTCACTAGGAAGGTGGTGAAGCACTGGAATGGGTTACCAAGGCAGGTGGTGGAATCTCCATCTTTAGAGGTTTTTAAGGTGTGTCTTGAGAAAGCCCTGGCTGGGAAGATTTAGCTGAGGTTAGTCTTGCTTTGAGCAGGGGGTTGGACTAGATGACCTCCTGAAGTTCCTTCCAACTCTAATATTCTATGATTCTATGATCATCCACATATTTTATAAGTATACTCTCTATGCCATGAATTAATGAAGATATTGAACAGAACCAGACCCAGGAGCGATTCCTGCAGGATCCTATACGATATGCCCTTCCAACTTGACTGATAATCACTGATAATATTCCCTGGGAATGGTTTCCCAATCAGTTATGCACCCACCTTTATAGTAGCTCCATCTAGGCTGTTTTTCCCTAGTTTGTTTATGAGAGGGTCATGCAAGACAGTATCAAAAGCCTTACTAAAGTCAAGATGTAGTATATCTACCATTTCCCCCCCTTTCACAAAGCTTGTTACCCTGTCAAAGCTATTAGGTTGGTTTGACATGATTTGGTCTTGAAAAATCCATGTTGTCGTGTTACTTATCACCTTATTATATTCTAGGGTTTTTGCAAATTGATTGCTTGATTCTTTGCTCCATTATTTTTCTGGATACTGAAGGCAAGATGACTGGTCTGTAATTCCTCAGGTTGTCCTTATTACCCTTTTTTATAGATTGCCACTATATTTGCCCTCTTCAATATATATTCATTGAATGAAAATATGATTTGTAACATCTACATCACAATCTAGGATTTCAGCATTTGCCCTTCCATACTTTTGCAAATGCATATTGCAATGCTCCCCAGTGTATCAAGGTTGTGAGGCACCTCACCACGATCTGCCCTTAGTGTGAGGAAATCTTGTCTGTGCCAGCTGTGGATCAGATCTCTGAAACCACCAGTTTCTAGCAGCACAAACACTACTTTCTAGACCTGTGCAGGACCTGCTGTCTCTGTACAGATAGCAATAGGCACACACCAACCCCTGAGTTCTCGGTGTTTTTCCTACAGTGTTCAGCCCCCGTTCCACTGAAAATGTACGAAATTACTACACCTGCTGTTCACCAACTCTTTGCATAGCACCATAGGACTTAGATATATTTATAGTGAAAATAAGGATAGGTTCATTATCAAAAGCTAGAGATTCAAGTGATAGTGAGTAAGAATATTGAAAATAAATGGTTACATATAAAACAACCTCAATGTACATTTCCTAGAGACTAAACTTAACTAATTGGCTACCCTTAGATCTAAACAAGTTTCTCTCACCCAAAGTTCTCTTCAGCATTTTCAACCAAGCCTGGTGGACACCCCTTTTCCATAAAACAGACTCACTATCTGCTTACTTCCTCAGTGAAGGGTGGTAGGGTGTCTTCTATGTCCCCAAATATAATAGATCAAATCTATGATGCATACCTTTGATGTATAGGTTTCTTCTCAACCCCTGCTGTTTTAACTCTTCCTGTTACTTTCTTTCTTTTGAAGTTCTCACAATGTTTAATTGGCATTCGGTTCAGAGTGGTGAGGGGCAACCTACTGTAAAATATACAATACTTAATTTACATTTAAACAGCCAGATAGATAACAAATTCTTGTCTGACCACAAATCTGTTTTTCATCTTTGCTGATGACCATTCTCTACAAACAGACGTTAAGAGCATGTTTTCAGTTTATATACATACACAACTACTTATATAGGATCTGTAGAAATATTTCACGATATTGATGACCAGAGCAACCCAGACTTTTATTAGAGACTTTGCATGACACTCTTGGGTTTGGATTGGCCAAGAAAAAAATTCTCAACACCCACCCCCCCTCAAAAAAAAAAAAAAAAAAGCCCTGAAAAATCTCAGGCAAACCTGAATTTTTTTTCTTGGCCATCCCAAACCCCAACATTTCAATATTTGGCCCATATTTTTGGGGGGTGGGACTTGTGTCGTCAGTGAAAACTTGAAAACTTGAAGAAGAAGAAGAACTCTAATGAAAATGAAAATTTTGTTCCTTTCATCAATATTTTGCAGGAGAACAAATACATTCCTCAACCATCTCTAATATATAACTATACTTTCACCTCTGATGATTTATCAGTATATAGTGCTGTCTAATCTGTAGTGTGTGTCACTACATGTAGTGTAGATTCTTCAGAGCTGGAATCAAACTACTGTGTCTCTCAATCCTTATACAAACACTTCTGTCTTGTTAGCAAACAGAAAGACTTCTGAGTGATCCTTCTAGCACTGAGTCCTTTCTTAATAGTTGACCTGTTTGCTTCAGTTTGTGGTCAGATAAGAAATCTTGCTTGTAGCAAAAATGTTACAGGTTTTTAAGACAACATATAAAATATCCATTTCCTCTATTTCTACAGGGTCCTCACACTATAGGGCACTATCTTTTCCCCACAAGCCTAGCTGAATCAGATGAGTGATTTACAGCCTTTAACTCACTGAGCTCTATTTCTGTTGTTTCCTTAACAGAGGCAGAATCCAAATGTAAAGCAGTAGCTAAAAGTGATTTCCATAGGCTCTGGATCTTCAATTGGAAACAAAAATTCTATTCCAGCTCTCCCTCTAAGTCTGCAAAATACACCACGATGGACCACACAATATTATAGGTATGGTTATCTATTAAGGTCACCAATAACTTCTCATTATAAGACCCTGTTTTCAGTTGCTTATATCTTTGTCAAACTCTAACTATTCAGGCTGAATTTTTCCATGCTGCGTATCTGCCTCAGGCTGAATATTTTGCAAAAGCTGAAGCTAAAATGATTCTACCATTTCACAGAATGAGACTACTGGAAAAACTCATTATTTTGCACATGTTAAAAATTCTGGCAGCCTTTTCTTTGTTCTACTGAACCCATGCTTTGGAGCAAGGTCTTGACATCTGGCAGAGGGTGGCCTTTGTGTCAGGGAGTTCCCATTGACCATCCCTGGGCAAATCTGCCTAAATTTGTGCAAGTTATAAAACTATGAAAGATCACTGTTTGCACTTGTTCAATAGAGACTTGCTAGAACTTTTCTGCTAAAAATCTCTCAAGATTCCATCTGCACTGAGCAGGACTCCTCATGTAACTGCAGCTCTGGGCTGCTGTGGCCCATGCCAGGTCTGGCAAACAGAGAATATAACTGGTATAACTGAGAACAAGGAGCCTGTCTTTGCTGTGCTAATAATTACCACTCTACTGAGTCCATGCTGCATGCAGGAGGAAATTGTCATATTTCAAATGCTGGGGGGACAAGGGACAGACCTGGGGGGAATGGGTAGATTGGGACAAGTACCTTGGGGAGAAGGGAGAAACTGGTGCTATAGGCTGGCAAGGAGGATGCTAGAAAAGGGACACTGAGATTATCTGGGCAAGCAGATTAGGACTAGAAGCCAGGGATGGAAATTGGATGGGAGGACAGGGAGTCAGTGAACGGTGGAGAGACAGATTGAACATGGAACTGTGACTGGCTAGGCAAGGAGAATCTGTGTGGCAGGGGGAAAGGAGAAAGATCTAATAAGGAACAAGAAGAGAACTAGAATGGTTGTGCAAATAGACTGGGACAAGAAGTAGGTGGAATGGGAACATGGGTGTGGGGAAGAGGATAGGTTATAGGAAGTTGGGGGTGCTATTACAGATTGAACAAGGTTCTAGGAGGGGGTGATTGGGACTGGCTGGGCAAGGAGACTGAGAAGCTTGAGTGGAGACTGGGAGACTGGGAACAGTTAGGTGAAGAGAATGGGACTGAGATGAGGAACTGGGGGTAGGGGGGTGGGAGATAGGACTGGACCATGGACAGGTTGGAGGGGATACTGCAGAAAACTCTGTGTCCACTAGACAGACTTCCCTCCAGAGTCTGGGATGGAACCCAAGATTCCTGAGACTCACCATTTCTCTGCTGTCAGCAAGTATCTGTGAAATCAAATGGCAAAGTATATATTTTATTCCCATCTAGTGTTTGTCAACATATAGGATAAAAACCTAATACTGCTATCAATTACTCCATTTGCTTGAGTGGCAGACGTCTGCATGATTGATCTAAAGATTCCAACCCTCCTGATGGCCCATGTGGGTGTCAATATTATTTGTTTTTTCAGTTTACTTTTCTTAAAATATCTAGGAAATCACACACCAAAATGATGTTAAAAGAACATTATTAAGGTTGCAAAATCAATTAATTCTAAAATTAGGAAACACCAGAATTCAGGTTGCCTTAATTTGCAACTTTAATTTGTTATTCTTGTGCACATGCACATGATGCAGTCTTTAATCACAAGCGATTTTTTCCCCTAAACAGCAAACAATATGTAAGATATTTTTTAACCTCTGAAACATGATAGAATCTTGCTGAAATTTAAACATATGGTTCTCAGGAATACAGATATTGTAAAGTTTGAATTTTAGTGCACTAAGTCATCTCCTCTGGGAATGAGCATAATTTTTCACACTAGCTGGAAAATTTACTATCCAGTCCCTAATGACACACAGAGCCCTCTTGAAAGACAACTCAGCATCACTTTAACAATTTAGGAGGCACAGTCTAATTCTGGAGTGCTTTTGTACTATCACAAGTCTGTTCTGCTTTACGCTTGAATGTGTTGCTCTGCAGGTGAACCTACTATGACATGCTCAGAAATATAAGCTGAAGGAACGAGGTAAACATACAAACTCTGCAAATCATTCAAGCAGCAGCAATCAGCTAAACATTATTTATCTTGTTTGATTTCCCACTGAAATGTAACTGCTCTTATGATATTAAAATCCAGAGGTGCACTGGCAGCACTAACAGAAACATCGTTTTATATTAAATCAAACATAATAGGGTATGTTTTGACAACTTTTACAAACACAAAATTTCAAAAGTCTAAACTAATTGAAAGATGACAAGCCTGTATTTGTGTTAAAATATATGATCCAGAACAAGGAAGCCTTTTAGAACCTGTGGTGAGATCTTTAGCCAACCACAAAGGTGTTAATGACCAGCACAAAGGTGTTAATGACAATCCCAACATTGACAGTATTTTGTTATCCAGTATTACAGTAATACAGTAAATGGAGGCCGTAAGGTGGTAGTTGACTGATCACTATCTTTCATGTTTGCATTTCAGTAAGATCTTGAGTCCGGATCGAACCATAAAACAATAAACCACCTAGTAGAGTAAAACAATTTCTAATTACTGAAACTGATAACATTGTAACTTTCAACACCAAACTCTAAGCAATTCTACTAGGAATATCATGTAGCCTCTTCATACCCTTATTTTTTTAAATATAGTCTAAAATAAAGAGCTGGTGATAGCCATTCCATTAAAATATTTTAGAGCATTTTCCTTTGTACATTTGCTAGAAGTCCCAATTTGGCTGGTACCAGCCTGGAGAATCTGTCTCTGGTTCAACCTCAGCCATTGTCTTGGTTCTTTGATTTTTCAGATATCAAACCATTGTGGTACTGCAACATCTACATTCCATCACTGCAGAGACAGCTGTCTGAATAAGTTCTTTAGCTACTCTCATGGCCAGAGCTTCTTTTCTGCTCCTGATGATATCTGTGCTCAATGCAGTGAAAGCAACTGAACAAAAACACTAATCCAAACAAGAGCAGACTCCACCTCTTTTCTGAAATGGAGCAGGAAGAAGTGAGACAGACATAGGTAGAAAAACAAGGGGCAGGAAAACCAAGAAATACATTAAGGTGAAGAATGAGGCAGCCACTGACAGCTATTTAAGAAAAAAGGGTAAGAAACCATTGGGGAAGTGATGAGAGTGGAAGGGAAGGTCTTGGAGATGGGGTAAGGAAGAGGAGCCTTGGAGGAAAAGGAGAAGGTATGAAATAGCTTTGGTGTGGTGAGAAGGTGAGTGCAATTTTTCCAGATAAAGCAGGAATCCAAAAGGGGAAACATTGAAAGGTTTTGTTTATATCTTTGCAATAAAGAATATCTAGGATCTGATCCTGCATTGCTTTTCATATTCATTTACACCACGCAAAATGCAAGTAACATATACTGTTCCGAGTCAGCGGTGTTTTAATTTAAGCTCACTTTTGCACAAGTGTAAATGGACACATCAGTGGAAAATCAGACATCTAAAATCACCTAGAATGCACAGACAACTGTCCAGTGTATGGTTGAACTAGTGTGTCATGCACTCCTGGATTAAGGACAACTGCCTTTTATATCATTTCTCATATATTAGTAAATAGGCCTGTGATACCTAGACATTCAAATACTACAGTGATACATACCATGGCAATGCCTATAAATAGAATTTAAAGTTGATCAATTTCTAGTATGTGAAAGGATATTTGTGTGTTGGAATAAAAATGGTGCTTTTTAAGTTTAAGATTAATAGAAACTCACATAGTCAGAACAACATACCAGGTTCAGCTCAGCAATAAACACTTGGGGTAAAATCCTGGCTCCATTGAAGTCAATAGGATTAGGATTTCACCCATGTTACTCTCCGTTATAGCCCAGGATGCTGAAATTCCACATTTTAAAAAGATAAAATATTAAGGTGGACAGTTAATTTATATAAGACCCCAGACATTACAGTGTGAGAATGACATAAAGATAAGACCCAGGAAGAATACAGGTAATTTGTAGTATCTCAGAACACATAATTTAACTGGGTAATTAAAAGGTGAGGAAGTCTGGCCAGCAAATAGGACACTAGCCTTGGACTAGTGTGACTCTGGGCAAGTCACTTCACCTCTCTGTGCCTCAGTTCCTCATCTATAAAATCAGAATAATAGCAATTTTCTTCTTCACACAGTTGTTGTACAGCAATGGAGGCCATATAAGAACCTAAAATAGATAGTACCAAACAATGGATTTCTATTTTTTTGAATATGTAATGTATATATAATCAAGTAAAATGCCCTTTTAATGGAAATGTAAACATTTCAAATAGCTAAAAAAATAATTAATCCAAATATAATGTTTATATTTGTTTAAAAAAGTACTCTTCTAAATATTCCTTCATAATTAACATTACTGCTTTCAAAATTATAGATTTTATTTCACACATGCAAATCCCTTTTAATTAATTAATTAATTAATTCTAATATATAGAAATTCATAACCTTAGCTGTTTTACTTCACATGGATCTACCAAACATGCCTTTCTATTAATAATGTTCTGTCTTTTGCACAATATATTTTGACACCTCATGCAGAAGCTGAAGATTTGTCCTATTTCTCTTAACAGAATTAGAAGAGTGCCCAGTTTTCTCACCAATTAGCTACTTGTCATCAACTTGATTATTATAGGAACATGCAGCAGCATGATTGCTACAAAAAATCCTTCACACACACAATCTCCCTACAGTCTTATTCAGTTTAAGTGATTTATCTCTAACCTATATCTTATAGAATCCTTTGATAAAATGTTTCAAATGCCTTCTACTGGGAGGTTTGCTAAAACAAACAACATTTATAGATATTCACTTCAAAAATATTCTGTGGTATACATGAACAGTATGCCAAAAGTTATTTTTAACTGGTTTAATGGATTTCAATATGTAATTCTAACAGCCAGAAAAAAGATGTCACTGTAAGTAAAACACACTAAATCCAGATGATTCTGCAAAGGCAAAATTCCTCACTATGTATTGGAAAAAACAAAACATTAAGCTTTGTAATCATAACAAAACAGAATAGTAGGATGGGCAGCGGATAGATCACTTGATGATTTCCAGTTCTATTCATTCCCTCTGAAGCCCCTGGCATTAGCCACTGTCAGAAGACAGGATGCTGGCTTAAATGGACCATTGGTCTGACCCAGTATAGCCATTCTTAAGTTCTTGTGACCATACTGTATATTATTATTAAGTAATTCTCTAACATTAATTTAAAGCTTATACATTTTTTCACCATTCATTCTTTACAGATTATCCATGTCTGTTGCATCTTTTGCTATGTCACATGACAAGTAAAGACCCACAGAGTCACTATCTTCTGACACTGTACAAAGAATGTTGATTCCATTTCTGCTTCACTGTAGAGCATCTGATTAGATGCTTTTTCAACCCTCTAATGACAGGCTATCTTCTTCACTGTTAAAAAAACCAAAACAAAACAGTACCCTGCATGTCATTAAAGTCCAGTGAACTCATGACTCAATATATGTATACTAGAAAAGGCACACACTTTGTAGCTTCTGTTAGCAGAATTTACTACCTACACTGTGTGTTTCTTGCATTTCTCCATTCCACCCCACAAGCTTCCTGGGTGCCATCCTCCCATCCCCCCCATTTCAGAGACTTCCTAAAACTCCGTCCCAACCATCCTCCTGACAGGGTTCTGTTGACTTCCATTTTCCCCCATAGCAAGGTTCCCCCAATCTCCCTCCACACACTAGGTGTTCTGTTTGGCCCTATACTCCCTCCACCCCATTAGTGGTTCTTTTGGGCCCCATATCCCCTTCCCCCATAGCAGAGTTGCCCAATCTCCACTCACCAGGCGTTCTTGCATTTCTCATGTCCCTTTGCCCCCACACTAATGTTCCTCAACCTCTCGTAGGGGTTCTGTGTACTCCCCCACAGCAGGGTCCCTCATTCTGCCCACCACGCCAGAGGCTCTACTTCCCCTTATCCATTCTTTCCTTCCCACCATGCTATGGGCCCTGTGTTTTCTTCCAACTGGTTTGGAAGGGATGGACAGATGTAGGGTGGTGCACCTCCCACAACCATAGAGCAGACTTGGGGAGGCAGGATGAATAGGACAGCGAGAGGTGTCAGAATGAATGAAGCCTCCTTTTCAGTCCCTACTAGCACAGCAGTGCCCCACAGCTGTTAAGTGGTTCTTAGCAGGGGCATTAATTACTTCTGTTTAGGGTGGGGATAATTATGCTCTGGGAGCCTCTGTAAAATTAATTTCAATGGGAGTTGGGTGTCCTAGCTGAAGATCCCACTAAGCATGTATTTGCATCTGTAGGTGTCCAAATACTTCTGAAAATCTGGCCCTAAGTAATTAAGAATTAGAGTCAAAAGTCTATCCTTGTGACATAGAAGTCTTACATAAAATGATGCAAAAACACACTGGTTGTTCCCCCATGACCAGCAAACTGCAGTTTAATCAAACATTGTCAAAGAGCTGATGCTTCCAGCAGACCAAAGTTCTCAAAAATTGATCATGGTGTCACTTTAAAATAGCCAGGTCATATCAATTTCCTCAAAACACATAAATCACAATAGAAAAGAGATCTTGATTGTCCCTTGCTAAAATACAGAGGGTGTAGATCTATGGTCTTGGTTTGTACCCATCTCTCTTCAACTTTTTACAGGGATACCAAGAAGGTGCATCTCAATACAAATTTCTGTTTATTAAAATAATAATCCATCCTTAAGTATTGATGGAACATTGATGAGGGAAAAACGAGGCAGCCTCCATTCCAACATCCCCATCAGCACCAACAAACACAGCAAGATGTTTAAAAAACCTTTAAGGACAAACTGTCTCATTTTAGATAATAAAGATTATTGTGTTTCTAAATTCCACCACATCCCTAACTGAACAGCCACTTTGGGCAGAATGGAAGGTAAAAGGCTAAAATACAGAGCTGGCTTTGATAGTCTGAAAAGGCAATGGCCAAGGATCCCTCCCCCCACATAACAATAATCCCAACATACATTAAAAAAAAAAGTTTCTAGCCTTTTTCATTGCAAAGACAGTCTTCAAAATGCAAGTCAATGACAAGAGCGGAAACTCTGTCAGAACAAAGCTCATGTGTTTTCATGATCCTCGCTCATGTAAGCAGAGTCTGAATGAGCCCTCGCATGCTGAGCTGACTGGAGGGAGAGGAACAGACATCAGCACCAGACTGTATTTGTACATGCTGAGCACACCCACTCTGCTTAGATGTTCAGCATGATGTGACTGCTTTGCCCAAATGATCCCTTCGGCTGGTGTTGAGTTACAAATCACTCTAGTGTTAAATTCAGCGGTAATGAAATGTTGTTCTCATTATTGTATGAGCAAAGTGCAGCAGAACTGTGCTTAGCCTGTTCTGATTGAAGGGTCACTATCATCTGAACCGAACTGGCTAAGCAAAGGGCTCAGATGCCAGAGCCCTGTGAAGCTTGATAGGTATTCCTGCCTGGAAGTGTGGGTTCCACCTAAAAGCCCCAGATATATGTTTTAACCTCTCACTGTTCAAAGATAGAGCTAATTAAGATCCCATTAGGAATCTTTTGTTTTGTTAAGTGCTCAATAGAGCTGAAATCATCTGCTGTTGGGACAGTGCTCCTGTCCAGCTTCAGCACTGACTCTGAACCGGAAGGATGGGGGGGAAGGAAGATGGCAGCAGAGCCCCAGAGGGGAGAAGGAACACTATAAGAAGGGGAGACATTTGCCATGCACTCTCTCTCTTCCACCTCCATCTACAAACACCACCAAGCAACTGAAGTGCTGACCAAAGAGGAAAGCCTGGCTGAAGGGAAACCAGCCAGCCTGGTGTGAGAATCACCCAAGTTTGTAAAGTTACTGAAAGTATTAAGCTTAGTTTAGAATGTGTTTTTACTTTTGCTTCTCTCTCTCAAATCTGACTTGTTATGCTTTGACTTATACTCACCTGAAGTCCCTCTGGAGTTAATTAATGTGTTTGTTTGTTTGTTTGTTTTACCTAAATCAGTGCATTTGGTTTGAAGTGTATTGGAGACGCCACTTGGAATACCAGGGCTGGTGCATATCAATTTCCTTTGTTAAACTGACAAACTTATATGAGATTATATTGTTCAGTTGGCATAACTAAATATTGTAAAATGGAGGTTTCTAGGGTTGCATCTGGGACTGGGGGTATTATAGACTCATATACTCTAAGGTCAGAAGGGACCAATATGATCATCTAGTCTGACCTTCTGCATAATGCAGGCCACAGAACCTCACCCACCCACTCCTGTAATAAATCTCTAACCTATGAGTGAGTTATTAAAGTCCTCAAATCATGGTTTAAAGACTTTAAGGTACAGAAAATCCACCAGCAAGTGACCTGTGACTCATGCTACAGAGGAAAGCGAAAAACCTCCAGAGCTTTTGCCAATCTGCCCTGGGGAAAAATTCCTTCACGACCCCAAATATGACGCTAAGTTAAACCCTGAGCGTGTGAGCAAGACTCACCAGTCAGACACCCAAGAAAGAATTATCTGTAGTAACTCAGAACCCACCCCATCTAACATCCCTTCACCAGATAGGCCATTGGCATACCTACCACCAGTAGAAAAGATCAGTCAATTGCCAAACTAGGCTGTCCCATCATACCATCCCCTCCATAAACTTAACAAGCTCAATTTTGAAGCCAACTAGGTTTTTTGCCTCCACTGCTCCCCTTGGAAGACTGCTCCAGAACTTCACTCCTCTGATGGTTAGAATCCTACACCTAATTTAAAGTCTAAACTTCCTGATGGCCAGTTTATATCCATTGGTTCTTGTGTCCACATTGGCGCTGAACTTAAAAAATTCCTGTCCCTCCCTGGTATTAATCCCTGTGATGTATTTATAGAGAACAATAATATCTCCCCTCAACCTTCTTTTGGTTAGGCTAAACAAGCCAAGCTCTTTGAGTCTCCTCTCATAAGGCAGGTTTTCCATTCTGCAGATCATCCTAGTAGCCTTTCTCTGCACCTGTTCCAGTTTAAATTCATCTTTCTTAAACATGGGGGACCAGAACTGCATACAGTATTCCAGATGAAGTCTCACCAGCGCCTTGTATAACGGTACTAACACCTCCCTATCTCTACTGGAAATACCTCATCTGATACATCCAAGGACCGCATTAGTTTTTTTCATGGCCACATCATATTGGCAGTTCATAATCATCCTCTGATCAATCAATATGCCCAGGTCCTTCTCCTCCTCCATCACTTCCAACTGATGCGATCCCAGTTTATAGCAGAAATTCTTGTTATTAGTCCCTAATTGGCTGAGGTCATTCTGTTGCATAATCCAAAGAGTGGCTGGCTAGAAGAACTCACTTAGTTGGGAGCAGCTTACATGTTGTGCATGAAAAGCCCAGGAGTGGGGGTTCTAACTGCAGAGCAGAGTAAGAGGGGCTCCAGGATTTGGGTGACACAGCAATACACCATTCAAGATTGCATCAGGGGAACATCACACAGGGGCAGGGCTTAACATATACCCTTGTTGGTTTCTCCCTTTGGATAGCTTAAGCAGTTCATGAGTGGGATGCAGGCAGTTTGACCTACTGGTCAGAGCAGGAGTCAAGCTGGGTCAGATACCAGGGCGTCAGAGTCCAAGACAGGCAAGACAGCGGACAAAACCAAGAACTGGGAACAATTATCAGGGGATCAGTAATGTGAGCAGGTGGCAGAGGGGTGGCTGGCCTAAGCAGAGAGAACTTAGTTACCTGGACAACTTCCTGCCTGTGTTTGATTTAAATAGAAGCTGTGAACCAATCAGGACCCCCAGTGTTCTGCCAATCACTTGCCAGGACTGCAGTCCCCTGTCAAAGATCAGCTTCTATTCTGACACCTGTTAGCAAGTCATTGGGTGGCAGGTTGGACCCTGGTACTCATGTTGCATCAGGACTGGGCCCATAAATAGCACAAAAAACCATGAAGAATCTTCAAAGTCAGACATCAGTAACGGAAACTATGTTTGGAAATAGCTAGTCGTGGCCTCATATTATGGAGAATATCCAAACAGGAAGGAAATACAGTATTTTATATATTTTGCAAAGAAAACATATGCACACAGAATAAAAGACTGCAGAATTACACAGTTCTTCTATAGAAAAGATGCTTGTAAAACATCTCATAGTAGAGGGGGAAAATATCCTGAAGGTATGACAGGAAAGGGGCAGAACCATTAAAAAACAAAAATAGGGATGCTCATACATTCACTAGGTTATGTCCAAATCTAATAGAATAATCATTTGTTACAGAAAAATAAAAGTTTCAGTAAATGCACAGTAGGAACCATTGACTTACTTCTTTCTAACATCAGGGGAAAGAATGAATTATGAATGTTTAACCAGGCAAAACATTTGAGGAACACAACTGAAACATAATAGGATTAGACAACAACTAGAATTAAAGTATTAAAAAGAATGATCTTTGAGACAGTAATGCATTCTGCAAGTAAAAAGAAAAAAATCTGCTAAAGATACAAGAGAAGGCCAAATATGTTCTAAAGAACCTGACAGAAGTAAGTCTTGAATAAACAATGTAGACACAAGGCTCTTCAGAGAACAATACAGAAAAACTGAAATCCAAGCCATGATATGTCAGGAGCTTCCTATGGTGCTCGTAGGTAGAAATCCAGCTCCTTGTGTCTGTCTTTTTGAAGGTTAGGTGGAGAATGTAGGAAACCTTTAAATTCCTGAGGAGTATTAAGGAAGTGCATCCTTTCTTAATATATAAAGGTTAACTGGGCAGGGTCCTACACAGCAGGATAAGCATTGTCATTCATTAGATGATTAGATTAGATTGTATTTATTTCTCTTCCTTTCCTTCTGAATGTTTCTATATCAAAGTCTAGGCATTAAAAAAAAAAAAAAAAAAAAGCCGACTGTTCTGAAAAGACACCTTTCCATTGTCTTGCTTTCCCTTAGTATTAATTTTTTTTTCCTGGAAGCTAAGCAGCTTCTCAATAATTGCTCTTGGGGTCTCATTATCTGGACTGAAAGACTCTGTGGGTGTGTTTGAATTCAAGAACTAGGGATTTTTTATCCTTTTTTCAAAATATCCTTAAATGAGTTTTGGACAAATGAAATTATATTTTCACCTTCCTTCTGTGTCGTCAGGGACACCAGCTATGAGTCTGTTCAAGAGAGTACTCTTATTTTCTAAGTCTTCAGATTTATCAAGGAGAAAGTCCATGTCCCTGTACAAGTCCTACTTACCAATTTCCAGAACTACTACTCCCATGCTGTTCAGCTTCTGACATCCTTTTATCTTTTCTAAAACACCTAGCCTTAATTGTGGATGGGACTCTTCTTATGAAGCTGCATGCAACTTTTATGTAACTCCTATTCTATGTTGGCCTTTAATCTCCTTAAGCAGTGTTACAATACCTACCTTTGTCCTCACTGTTAAAAAAGGTGTATTTTTTTAAACCTGGGAGTAACTAACATGCATGAGCTACTTTGAGGTAAAAATACTGAGACTAAGCACCTGCTTTAACCATGAGGGAAACTGCCCTATAACCCTCTGGGCTGATACCAACAAGTTTATACTGCAGTAAAACTAAAATGCTTAATCTTAATTGTGTTTTCATTTCAGTATAGCTCAGATGTATTAGTTATTCCAGGGTAAAATATAAACCTTTTTTAGTAGTCAAGACAAGTCCCCTGTCTCCATTTGGCTGTCAGCAAGTGCAGGAGTGATCATAGAAATATAGGGCTGGAAGGGACCTCAATAGATCATCAAGTCCAGCCCTCTCCGCTAAGGCAGGACCAATAAGACTTCAGAGACATGTGTTTGTTCAACCTGTTCTTACAAACCTCCAATTAATGGCACTCCACAATCTCTCTTGGAACCCTATTCCAGAATTTATATAATTTTAGAGTTAGAAAGTTTTTTTTCCTAATATCTAACATAAATCTCTGTGCTGTAGATTAAGCCTATTACTTCTTGTCCTATCTTCAATGAACATGGAGAAAAAATGATCCCCGTTCTCTTTATAGCAGCCTTTAACATATTTGAAAACTGTTTTCAGGTTTCCTTCCCTCCCACCCAGCCTTCTTTTCTCAAGACTAAACATGCCCAGTTTTTAAACTCTTTCCTCACAGATCAGGTTTTCAAACCTTTTAGCGTTTTGTTGCTCTCCAACAGACTCTCTCCAGTTCGTCCACATCTTTCTGAAAGTGTGACTCCTAGAACTGGATACAGACCTTTAGCTGAGGCCTCATCAGTGCTGAGTAGAGTGGGACAATAACCTGCTGTGTCTTACATATGATACTGCAGTTAATAAATCCCAGAGTATTAGTCTTTTTTGCAACTGCATCATATTGTTGACTCATATTTAATTTGTAATTGACTATAACCCCAGATCCTTTTCAGTAATATTACCTCCTAGCCAGACATTCCCCATTTTGTAGTTTTACATTTGAGTTTTCCTTCCCAAGTGAAGTACCTTGCACTTGTCTTTATTGAATATCATCTTCTTGACTTCAGATCAATTATCCAATTTGTCAAGATTGTTTCAAATTCTAATCCTGTCCAAGTGCTTGCAACCCCTCCCACCTTGATGTCATCCGCAAATTTTATAAGCAAATATTGGAGCAATAAGCAGAAGAAGAACCTTTCAATTTTACTTTCTCCCACTTTTAATTAAATAGAATCCCCGAATAGTGGAGATTCACTAGGTAGGTTCTACTAGTTATGATATGTATTTTTAGATTGTCTGTGTATGTTTTAACTGCAACAACAGGTGTTTGACTGTTTAGTTAATGGAATTTTGTGAATGTCTTAAAAAGGGCTCAGGCAGCTTGCATCTACTGTGCAGCTTGCATCCTGTTAACACTCTGTCAATAATAGAGCTGGACAGAACATATTTTTAAGACAGTATCTTTTTGGTTTATGCCAAAATATTGAAATTTTCTTAAACTTTTAACCTGATTAGGCCATTGCTTTTTCTGATTCTTCAATAATGTTTATGGGATGAGCCTTTGTTTCTGCTTAATGAATCATTATACACCTGCATGTCATTCTATGTGGACAGAATGACCCCACAAATTCTTTTCCTTCTCTTGTCTCAGTTGACTTGGCCCAAATATGTGCTATGAGTATGTGCTCGGTGACCATGACCTATCTGCAAGTGATGGGCTGTTCTCTCCAGTTTGTGCATGTAAAACAGCTGGCCCAAACAGGCAAAGCAGGGGAGCTTGTTTGCGCTGGTGGCTGTTGCCATGGCCATAATCTGAGGAATAACATATTTGAGCCTTTAGAATTATATCTAGGTGCAACCAGGTGCTATGATGCAAGGGTGGCAATTGGCCTCCTCCCCATGACTATGGTTCCCACCACCCTACCTTTTCATAAGTCTAAATGCTCCATTATGTCTTCCACTGTCTGCCCAACATCTATCCACCCCTCTCCTTCAACTTTGGACGTAGTATTAGGAAAGCATTAACTGCCTAGTTTTTCTCATTACTGATGCTATTGGGGACACAGAATGTTTTATATTAATTAATAAATCAATTTGCAATCATCTAGGAGACAATAAGGTAATAAGTAACAGTCATCATGGATTTGTCAAGAACAAATCATGCCAAATCAACCTGATAGCTTTCTTTGACAGGGTAACAAACCTTGTGGATAAGGGGTAGGCAGTAGATGTGGTATATCTTGACTTTATTAAGACTTTTGATACTGTCCTGCATGACCTTCTCTTAAACAAACTAGGGAAATACAACCTATACGGAGCTACTATAAGGTGGGTGCAAAACTGGTTGGAAAACCGTTCCCAGAGACTAGTTATCAATGGTTCACAGTCATGGTGGAAGGGCATAATGAGTGGAGTTCTGCTGGGATCAGTTTTGGGTCCTGTTCTGTTCAATATTTTCATCAATGATTTAGATAATGGCTTAGAGAGTACACTTATTAAGTTTGTGGACGATATCAAGCTGGGAGAGGTTGCAAGTGCTTTGGAGGATAGGATTATAATTCAGAATGATCTGGACAAACTGGAGAATTGGTCCGAGGTAAATAGGATGAATTTCAATAAGGACAAATGCAAAGTACTCCACTTATGAAGGAACAATCAGTTGCACACATACAAAATGGGAAATGACTGCCTGGGAAGGAGTACTGTGGAAAGGGATCTAGGGGTTGTAATGGATCACAAGCTAATATGAGTCAACATTGTAACACTGTTGCAAAAAAACCAAACATGATTCTGGGATGTATTAGCAGGAGTGTTGTAAGTAAGACACGAGTAGTAATTCTTCCGCTCTACTCCGTGCTGATTAGGCCTCATCTGGAGTATTGTTTCCAGTTCTGGGCGCCACATTTCGGGAAAGATGTGCACAAATTGGAGAAAGTCCAGAGAAGGGCAACAAAAGTGATTAAAGGTCTAGAAAACATGACCTATGAGGCAAGACTGAGGGAACTGGGTTAATTTAGCCTGGAGAAGGGAAGACTGAGAGGGGACATGTTAACAGCTTTCAAGTACATAAAAGGTTGTTACAAGGAGGAGGGAGAAAAATTGTTCTTCTTAACCTCTGAAGACAGGACAAGAAGCAATGGGCTTAAACTGCAGCAAGCAAGGTTTAGGTTGGACATTAGGAAAAAATTCCTAACTCTCAGGGTGATTAATCACTGGAATAAATTGCCTGAGGAGGTTGTGGAATCTCCATCATTGGAGATTTTTAAGAGCAGGTTAGACAAACACCTGTCAGAGATTGTCTAGATATTACTTAGTCCTGCCATGAGTGCAGGGGACTGGATTAGATGACCTCTTGAGGTCCCTTCCAGCCCTGTGATTCTATATGCTGACACAAGCTTGCCCTTCCTCCCAATTTTTTTCAGAAATTATGCCCCTTGGTGCATCCTTGTGAAAAGTCCATGGTGGATACATATTTCTGGGTACACCCATCTAGGTAGAGACAATTTTTGCTGGATGCAATTCACTAGCAATTTCTCTGCACTCTTTGAAAATATTCAAAAGGCACTTTGTGCCTGATTTCCGGGGCACAAATCTCCAATTTAGATGTACAAAGCTTTTGAAAATATAGCCCTAAATGTATAAGACTTTGAGGAAGGCGCAGGAAAGGTTAAATTAATGGAAGAGGAAGTTGGCAGTAATTTATAACACTAAATTTTGCGTTTTAAATCTTTAGTATTGCCAGCCCCAATCACTCAAAAACCATGAGTCAGGCCACCAAAATCACAAGATTTTTTAAAAAAAAGTATTTTTGGGGTCTTTTTATTTGTCTTCTAGAATTTGAACCTTTAGTGTTCATATTTTTCTAGCTTTATTTTGCGACCATCTGTAATAGAATCTTACTGAAAGAAAGAAAGAAAGAAAGAAAGAAAGAAAGAAAGAAAGATGAGATGGTGAGATGAGAGTCTCACATATTCAAATGATTCCAAAAGCTAAGCTAATAAGTAAAACATCAAACACCAAGAGACTCATGATAAAGTTGTGAGAATTGGCAACAAAAGGTCAGGCAGACTGATAGTTTTTTCTCTCCTTTTGAATGAAGCACAAGTATTAACAGCTATATGTTGGGCTGTTCCTGCCACTATTTTGACAAAGATAATCAATACAAAAGAAAGATTAGGAAAAAAGAGAGGTGAAAAAAAAATCACACGTGTATGTGTAATTCTAGAAACACACGTATATGCATAAACTGAGATGCAGTCCTAGCTCCAGTTTTGCCTGAAGACAATGAAACATAAAAAATTGCTATATAAAAAGGTTTAAAGCACATTTTCTATCTTGGTTATAGTAATTAAGGACAGTTTGTTAGGGAGGTTTCTTGTTAAAAAAATATCCAGTATTAAAAAGAAACAAAAAACAAATGTGTAAGAACTATGCTCCTTTCCGTAACATGCTCTTGGGGACATCCAAATCTGTGAGCCACTGTGTTACCTCTCTGCTTCAGTAAGAGTGAGTTTTGTTGGTGATTAGACTGTGTGTCAGCTCTCTGCCACACCAGACTGTCTTCCTTGTCAGCAAACTCCTCAAAGTTCTCCTGGCCCAAATCTCGACTAGCAGGTAACAATCAGTAAACTCCAGCCCCCAAGCTCCTCAGAGATGTTTCTCTGTACTGCCCAGTTCATGTGCATTCAAAGACGATATTAAATTTGTTGCTCTGTTAATTTAACCAGGATAAATATCCCCTTCCCTTGAAACAAGACACTGAATTAGTTTATAATAAAAATTAAACACATTTATTAACAAAACAGCCTGGATTAAGTGATACCAAGTAAATGAGATAAAGTTAGAGCTCATTACAAGCAAATAATAGTGAAAGCCCGCATCTAAAAGTCTAAAACTTAATCTAACAAGAACAGTCTTTGTTCAAGATGTTTTTTTCTCATTCACTCTCTCCTTTCCAGCTTTTTATTGGCTGGCCTGGCCAGGACCCATATCAGAGATCAAATCCCTTGATTTCTTTGTCTCATAAGGTGAAGGTTAAAAATGGAATCTCTCTCTCTGTTCCTTATATTCCCAAAATGAATGTCTTTGTCTTACAAGTCAGGAAGGTCTCCTGGGGATTAAGGCTCCTGTGTCTCTTTGGGGTGCAGGAGCCATGTTAATTCTTTGCCTTTCGAGTTCAGTATCAGATAACCTCTGCAGGTTTAGCTTGATGGCTGTATTTACTGTTAATATGTAAATTGAGGTAAACCTACATTCCTTTCACTAGGACATAACTGTTTATTACCTTTACCTATGACCTTAAATGTGTTTTAGTAACATCATACAGAGGGAATTAATAAGTTCACACATACCATTAACACATGTATTTTACAATGATATGAATAACCACTGTTTATTAGCTTTTATATGATAACTCGTCACGGCATACTTTTGTACAAATATTATTGCAATAGTGTGTAAAGGGTGAATACAGGGGTACGGAAGCCACACACTTTCCATTTCTGCTCCTTTATCACACCCACCTCACTTTTCTTTCTCAATTATTTCCATCAATGGATATTCCCCATAATACATGGTCTTAACTTTCATTAGCCAAAGTAAATCCGAAAGCATATGGAATTATTGAAGATAGAGTCTAAACTTACTAATTGTGAGTACAATTTAAATAATTAATTTTTTCAGTTCATGTATTTCCTCCTTTGAACCAAAGGATTTGCATTAGATCACATTACACAACATAACCCATTCAATCAGAATTAGGAAAGCTACTTCAAAACCACAAGTTTGTTAGAGAGCTTATTTTATAACTCTTTAACAGCCCACAGCTTTTGAGTCTTTAAACAGAATTTCTAATCAAAATTACATATTCTTTTAATATCACTTTTTTGAACACACAAGGGTTTAAGTGGTGAGGAAAAAAATCACACTATTACACAGCAGGAAAACAGAATAACTCAGAGTCTCACTGCTTTCTTACTTGTTTCTACTGCTTTAAGAGTCCAGATAAGATTTTATGTTCTTTTTAACTCATTCTAGGCAGGAAATTTCATAACGTATTACAGTAGTGTACTACTTACACAGTGCATTCACATGTTACAGTCTTAGTTTGTCATTACAGTTGCTAGACTATCTTTTGTAGATTTGACTGATCAGAATCTTTCAACAACCAACTTCCTTTTTTTTGTTATAAAACATAAACTGCTTCACTTCACTGTGGAAAATAAGACATTCTGATACATTATTATTAATAATTTGTTAAGTGCCAAGAATGTGCTTACAACTGTATAAGATCGAAACACTTACAGTATAAGTACAGAGGAGAGACTTTGGAAAAAGACACTTTACCTCACAGCAGGCTATTGTTTCAGTTTCTGCATTTAGATTTCAAACAAGCTGGCTTCAGGAACTTATCACCACTACATGGGTGAAAAGTCCACTCCCATGAACTGTAGGAATGACAGGAGGGGGAAGGGAAAGGAACCATTTGTTCTTGGCACAAAGCTCCTACAGATGAAACAGTGTAAAAGAGACTACACAGCATATTTATTCAAAATTTCTCTCTATATATGGATATACACATATAGTACTATACATAAAGAAACAAATGCAAACAAAATATCAGAGTCCATAGATATGCAAAAATAAGAGTGAGAGAAATAATTTAGTTTAAACCTTCCACTTGTACGGGATCGAGTACTATAGGCCTTTCAATTCTAATTACAAACACATTCTAGGAAACAGGGAAGGAGAGAATCCCAGATGAAATTTAATGTTCATCCTATTGTGAATATCATAAAATACTCCTACTGCACATATACATAGTAATTTCTTTCAAAGGATATTAAAGCTCTTTGCAATTATTAATTTAGCTTCACAAGATGCTTGTGAGGTATGTATTATTGTTCCCATATTGTATACAAGGAAACTAAATGAGAGAGAGAGAGAGAGACAAATCCAAAGACATGTCAAGGAGTTGGTGCCAGAGTGAAAAACATCCAGGCTCCCATTCATGCACTCTGACTACAAAACTGCACCCTTTCTCCATGGACAAAAATGGAGTAAATTGTACGAGCAAAGAAAAAAAACACCATACAGTGTTCTTGAACCACTTACTAAACGCAGAGCTAAAGTTATATTGTTGATGAAGTTCATAAAATTAACAGAATGCTACAATATTAGCATATTATTATTTGACTTACTACTAGTGGTTTCTGACCAGACATTAATAAAATTATGTAAGTCTATAGCACTTCACTTTGATTTGCTTTGATTTTCTATCAGGTTTGCAATAGTGTTATTTTTTAAATAGATATTTGTGTTTATGCTGGGATGGAATTAATACCTATGGACCATTCTCATAGATTAGGAAAACTAACTTTGTTTATAAATTCTGCTCAGAAAGAGGGCAAAAAGATATGGAGCATTGGATCAAATGGGTATGATAGAAGGTGGCCCACTCCCAAAATGTTCTGCCAACATGTGGGCTGCAGTGAGAAAGGAGCACATGAAAAACCCAATGACCACAAGGAGTGGAAGGAAAGTTGACGTTTGGGTCCCAGTCCATCAAAGCACCTAAGCATGTTCTTTATGTAGTTGAACACTTAAATGAGACTACTCACATGCTTAAAGTTAACTTAGTGCTTAAATGCTTTGCTGGATGGGCAGTACCTATACCTTTCAAACAGACAACCATGGTTGACAAGTGCACCATTAATACGAAATGGTTGAACATTCCTGCACTCTAATCCAATCTCCTTAATCAAAGAGCTTACAGTATCTCCAAATAAATCTACAAATGCTTTTCTGGTCTTGAATGGGGTGCAAAGGACATACACCATTGTAAGAGTTCTTTTAGTTTAAACTTTCCATACTTCTGCACCTTTAAAAACTTCTATCACACTCTAAGGAATGTGGAGGGGTATTTTCAGGACATACTGTATAAAATGATATAATACCACAACAATAAAGACAGATTTTTCTTACTGTGTTTCTCTGGACTTCGTGAGGCTGTGATTTAAAATAAACAAATGCATGAATGAACAAACAAACAAAATGACGCATCTATACTGTAGAAAAACTTAAATGGAAAGGTGTGTTTTACACCTTGATCAGTTCATTGCCTGTCATGGCCTTAGTCTGAGATATCTAGAAAAAAGTTCTACAATAGGGATTCTTAAACCAAGGATTTTTTTCCTCACTGCCAAGTAGTCCAAACCTGGACCTATTCACCTGAGGGTATTATGGAAGATAATTTCTGGAGTATTTGGTAACTCCAGGCGATACCTTGTATAATAGGACTAAGACTTGGAATTACTATTTGAACCAAATTGGGAGCCAGTGGAATCTGTGAGGTGCAGATGTGCTGTTGCGATATTCACCTATACTGCTAATAAGGAATTTAGAGATATGTTTTACTAGATTTGGCATTTCTGTAGTGGTTGTGTCTAATTCTAGATAGACTGAGTTATGAGTACAACACAGAAATGATGAAAGTGGATAATCTTGACTGTGTCCATGTGAGAAGAGTGTACAAAGCTTCTTAAGAAAATGAGGTGAAAAAAGAAATTTATCACCACTTCAACAATCTAAGTATCCCACAATACCCAATGTCTATCACCTTGATATCTAAATGCCTAAATGACGTTTTAAGTTATGCACCTGAATGTATTTTTACGTTGAAATATCAAAATAAAAATTTGACCTACCTGCAATTTGGCCAAGGGACCAGAATAGACACATCTACTCTTACACACAAAAGCAACATGAGATCTTTAATAACTGCAAACCAGTCCCAGTTATCACTGCAGAAGTCCTCCAACATGATGCTAGAAGTTTGGTATGATACAGACACAGAGACAAAAGTGCCATCTACCAAATCAAACCCAACGTTTCCTGCACCTTGGTTTTCCTTTGAGTTCTCCCATCCAAGAACTGATTCAGTTTGACCCTGTGCAGTTTGCAAGATCAGATAGGATCCCAGCATGAGGTGGCTGGCTTCAGGATGGCACTTTCTACTTAATTAGAATGTACGTTTCCATTAATATTGGAAATCTTGTTATTAGCTTTTAGAAAATTGCATTAACCTAATTTGGTGTTTCAGATGAGGGCACAATGGTTAGACTAAAAATTTCAGTTAAAACTATTACAGAAGGTTATGGAGTATGGCTGTCAAACTTAGTTGTTAACACAACACTAATTTGTTATAGATTGTGGTATCAACTGATCTAAATGACATGTCTAACATTTATAAAATAATTACACAACAAATCATTCAGTAACCTCTTTTGTAGATAGCTGTATCGTCGGATTTAGGCTGAATTTATTTCTCATACTTGGAGCCAGCACAAATGTCTTTCAATTTGTATTAAGTACTTGCTCTTCATGGGTTAGATATTTATTCCTAGATCTCATTTAATTAAGAGTAATATTTAAATAATAATTTCAATTATGAAATAAATGGGCATAAAGATATGGCTTTAATTTTTTAGTTAGATGAGTGGCATCAGAACCCACACTATAGCTTGTGACAGGAAATGTTGAATACTGCAAGTGAGATTTGAATCAGACATTGAAGCAGAAAGCTTATTACTTAAGAGCCTGATTTTAGAGGGCCAGCTTCTGATACTCTTCTTTATGATGAACAGCACCTCAATCCATGCGTAGTCCTATTGATTTCACTTACTGATGTGAAAAAGTGTTGCAGTCTGCAAAACTTCCCCACATTTTAGAATTATTTTTAGTTGGGAGAGATAACCTCTAGCTAATTATTTGTTCAGGTACCTGAATGGTCACTGTCAGTCTTCCATACAAATTTATGCTCCTTTGGGAACACTCCATTTTCTTCTGAGGAAAGTAAGTAAATTTGGGGACGTCTAAACTTCTGCATATTTAGCTAGTTTTGACTGAGTGATTAGTATTTTCTAATCAAAATAGACCTGATCCTATAACTACTGAAATCAATGACAAAGTCCATTTGTCATAAGTGGTGCAGATTCACCATTTAGCTGTACAGGGGTTTTATTTTATTTTTTTACTGTAAGGAGAAAAAAGCTGTAGGAGAGGATGAATCAGTGAAATAGGATGATAAAAAGTTCTTCACTGTTACTAGTTCAATTTATTGCCCGTCAAAGAGGAAATAGGAACACCCATCTATTGTGCATTACTCTTCCTACTTTGCAGAAAAACAATTAAACATGTATGCATTTCTGTACAGCTCTAAAGCTTGGAAGAATTTATTGCTGGTGCATTTATTGCTCAGCAGGTCTTTTCTGCTGTATGTCTCTTAAATGACCATTTTGGAATTACTTCTGATTTAGGCATAGGACACAACACAGAAGTTCAGGAAAAATGCTGTAGTGCAGTACTTCAGACAAAAGAAATTGTAAGGTAAGGAAAATATTTCAATCAAGTGATACAACAAGCTAATTAGAATTCCAAATTGTGTCTGAGGTAAAATACAGTCCACAAGACCATAATACCAATGATTTTTAAACACAACTCCCCATTGATTTTAACAGGGAGTTTTGCTTGTACAACAATGGCATGATATAGTCCCTGGTTTATAATGTGCTTATTTGCTGGTTGATTAACAATGTATTGTAAGTATTATATTTCAACTGGGGCTATGTCTACACTGCAGAGCGAAGTCAACTTACTTAAAATTGACTTTCACCCACCAATTTTTAGAAGTCACTAGAGCGTGTCAACACTCTGCTCCTTGTACCAGGCTCATGCGTCCACACTCGCCATGCTTGTGTCGACATTCAAAGCAGTGCACTGTGGGTTGCTATCTCACAGTGCAGCTAGCCGCGGGGGCTGTAGGGACGAGTTTCATTGTCCCATGATGCAACGCTCCTTCCCCCTCCCTTCCTGCCCCAAAGGAACAGGAAACTGGTTTTCACGCCATTTGTTTATGCCGCGCGCTCACCATTGTTGTGGAGACATGGAGCCAGCTCAACTCTGCACTATTATTGAGCATCACAAATACATCATGGCTTATCCTGGAATATTTTCAAAGGAGAGCAAGAAACCGAAGCACAGACAACAGCGATGTCACCGAGGCTGCCCTGCTACAAGACATCAAGCAGAACAAATCCCAATTACTGCAGGCTGTAATGCATCACCTGCAGTCCGTGGAGCACCGGTTATGGTCGCATGAAATAAGCACAGACTGGTGGGACTGCATCGTTATGTAGCTGTGGGATGATGACCAGTGGCTGCAGAACTTTCGTATGCTAAAGGCCACTTTCCTTAAACTTTGCATGGAGCTGTACCCCTCCCTGAAGCGCGTTAATACTCGCTTGAGACAAGTTCTGATGGTGGAGAAGAGAGTGGCCATCGCTCTGTGGAAGCTAGAAACTGCCGACTGTTTCTGCTCGCTTGGGAATCAGTTTGGAGTCGGTAAATCTACAGTGGGAGCTGCCATGATTCAAATGTGCAGGGCCATCAATAGACTTCTGCTACAAAGGCTAGTGACTTTGGGAAATGTGCAGGACATAGTGGATGGGTTTGCTGTGATGGGGTTCCCAAATTGCAGGGGGGCCATTGATGGGACGCACATCCCTATCTTAGCGCCTGCACACCTAGCAACCGAGTACATAAACTGCAAGGGGTACTTTTCCATGGTCTTTCAGGACCTTGTGGATCACAAGGGTCATTTCACCGACATCTATGTGGGGTGGTCTGGAAAGGGGCATGACGCGCACATATTTAGGAACTTGGGGCTGTTCTCTAACGTGCAGGCGGGCACTTTCTTCCCAGACCAAAAAATACACATCGGGGGTGTGGAAATGCCAATAGTGATCCTGGGGAATCCTGCTTATCCCTTGCCCCCTCGGCTAATGAAGCCATACACCAGGCACCTTGACAGCGACAAGGAGCATTTTAATAACGGGCTAAGCACTTGCAGAATGATGGTGGAATGTGCATTTGGGCATTTAAAGGCCAGATGGAGAAGTCTCCTTACTAGGCTGGACATGAGTGAAAAGAACATCCCATCAGTTATATCTGCGTGCTGTGTTCTTCATAATGTGTGTGAAGCGAAGGGGGAAAGGTTCCCCCTGGGCTGGGCTGTGGAGGCAGAAAGACTGGCCGCCACTTTTGAGCAGCCAGATGGCAGCAATAAGCTCAGAGCCAACAGTGGGGCACTCTGCCTTCGAGAAGTATTGAAAACCAGATTTTGCAATGAGACGCAGTAATGATTTCTGTTTCTGTATGTTTTGTGCCTTTGCTTACCATCCCCCCTACCATCAATATCAGTACCCTCCAAAACCCTCCCCAAACAGGCTATGAATTAATAAGTGGGGGGTAAGTGGGGGGTAAGTGTTCATTCACAGACTCAAAGGGTAGCATGGTTGCTTGCAGGACAGATGTCAGCATGGCCGCCGCTGCTTTCTGCTCGCCTCCACCGGGGTGGAGTGCACCACGTACTGCAGCCTGGCCATTCTCCTCCGAGACCGCTTGGGGGTCGGGGAGAGGGAGGGCAGCAAAGCCACAGGTGGAGGAGCGTTCTAGAAGGGCTGCAGCAGGACTCTGTCCGGATGCCGCTCCTCCTGAAGCTCCACAAGCTGCATGAGCATGTCTGCCTGATCGTGCATGATTCGCAGCATCTCCTGCGTGGTACTGCCCTCATGCTCCTACATTGCTCTACGATTCTCCCTGTCCATGTCCATATTCTGGGACAAGGTCAGCCGCCACACTTGGAGCTCTGTCTCAGCAGTTGTGGAGGCGTTCATGAGCTCGCCAAACATGTCTTCCCTTGATTTTTTTTCCTCTTTCTGATCTGCAATAGTCTTTCCGTAGCAGTTCTAGAGGGGGGTGCCAAGGCCGAGGTGTCTACAGAACAAAAAGAAAAGCACAACGTTGCCATTGCAGACACAGAAAACTGAAGCAAATGCAACAATGTATAAAATACTCCCCTTAGTGTGCACAAAGCTAAGCCAGACCCGCATTCCATTACGAGCATCTCAGAAGGGTAGGCTCGCTGTGTCATTACAGAGATGGTAAGCCAGGGGCACTTTACTCTGCTTTAGAGAAGATTAATTATCTCTAAAAAGCTGATTTCAAATGTCTTGTATGAGAGGGCTGACCAGGCACCACAGTTTAATTAAGATGACCGTTTTGGGAAGAGGTGGCCACAGTGTAGCTGAGGACAACGAGGGTGGGTTAATAGTCACGTCATATACCATGGTGAAATTATTTAAGTGAGTCAGGACAATAAAAGGAGGACTAGAGAGGTACAGGGTATCGGCTGTGTAACTCAGGTACTTTAAACATGCGCCGTCTTCCCCAGGTGACCATGAGTGATATCAGTCTCTTGAGAGTAACGCATGAGGAAAGGGAAGATTTGCTCCATGCAGCGGGGTACCGGCCTGGCCCTTATGCCGCTATGCTGTGCTCCACCATGATTCCGGCTCACTTGATTGCAGTGTGGCGTAGCAAAGTATCCTACCGTGGAGAAAGAAACAAGGCTGCCCTCCCCCGAAACCTTGTGCAAAGGATAACAGATTGCCTACATGAAAGTTTCCTTGAGATATCAACAGATGATTCTCGGAGCATACCTCTGCACATAAATAATCTGTTTCAGGAGTAACCCCGCCAGTAAAGTCTGCTAAACCCCTGAAATCCCCTCCCCCCACTTAAAAGGACATAACTGCTAAGAAGAAAAAAACCTCACCAGATGTGCCTTCTCCAGGATCATTATTGCTGTCCTGTGTGTTGCTGGACTGCTCTGGGGTCAGGAATAGGTCCTGACTGTCTGGGAGAATGGACACGCTGCTCTCCTCCTCCTCGTCCACGAAGTCCTCATCATTCTCCATGGACTGGGATGCAGCAGAGGTATCGATGCTGCATGGTGGCACCATGGTGGGGTCGCTGCCAAGAATTGCATGCAGCTCCTCATAGAAGCGGCATGTTATGGGCAAGGAGCCAGAATGGCTGTTAACTTCCCTGGCTGTTTTATATGACTGTCGTAGCTCTTTGATTTTCACGTGGCACTGCTGCGCATCCGTTGTGTCCCTTCTCCAGCATGCCCTGGGATATCTTCCCATAAATGTCCAAATTTCTTTTGCTGGCTCTGAGCTGAGCCATAAAGGACTCCTTGCCCCACAGACCGATGAGATCTAAGACCTCTGGTTGACTCCATGCTGGAGCACGTTTGGGTCTTGCAGTAGCCATGACGAGTCCAGCTACAAAGCTCTCTCCATGCTGGCTGCACAGGAAATGAAAATTCAAATTTTCTCAGGGCATGAGGGGAGGGGCCATTTCCGGTTTTCATGGCCACATAACAGCAAAGCGCGAATGTCCAGAGCAGTCATAATGGGGCATTATGGGACACCTCCCGGAGGCCATTAACGTCAAATTACGTTACGCTCTGTCTACACTGATGCAAAATTGATCCATGAAATTCGATTTACGCGCTACACCACTTGTGGAGGTGGTTTTATTACATCTACTTTTGCCGTGCTTTAAGTCGATGAACTACTGTGCCAGTGTAGACGCAGGTTTTAGGAGATAGATGTCAGTGACGTTACATTGACCTCCGTCACCAGTGTAGACCAAGCCTTAGTCACGTTGCATCCTTTTTTTTTTTTTTGGTAGTAGCATATATATGTGATGTTATATATAAAGATTGAACTGGCAATCTGACTGGCCTAAAAACACGCCATTCTCTGGGAAAAGGAGAGCAGGCCCCTGATGTTTCCTGATTTCTAAAATTCCTAATATCCTATGAGCAAGTTTTTGGGAAGTTCACAATGGACACTCTGATACCTAAACACTTTTCTCTCTTCAACCCACACAAGTGACTCTGTGGGGGCTTCTGCTACCCCAGGATAGTAGTGGCCTCTATGGATCCTGCATGGGGAAGTGAGGGTCAGGATCCGCAGACAACAGGTGAAATATAGTGACACATTGCACCCCTATATACACCCTTATGGTGTGATTGTGTATCACCCATGATCACTCTTATAAGGTAATTGTGTATTGTTTAATGCAAAGTATGTCATGTAAGATGTTTTTGGAATGCTCATGACATACTGATCATTATTGTTATAGTAATATGTTTTTTACAATGTCATATATATGGTGATGAGGCTTCGATATGTAATGTTCCCAAACGTGTTTCATAGCTTGAAGCAAATTTAGGCAAAACCCTCCAAGAGCAGAGAGGCAGTTCGCACATCATAAAGGCATGCACAAAACAAACCAGCTCTTCCAGGAACAATGGTCTAGCCTAAGCATTGATAAGGGAAGGGGATACTCACTGACTCAGGTATGGAGGAAGTCATAAAAGGACAGTTTGTCACCTGATCCCAAAAAGTGGGGTGTGGCCCCGGAAGGGGAGGGAGGGGGGAGCGAAGGAACATGTTAAAAAGGAGATACATTTTGCAGTCTCTCTCTCTCTCTTCCACCTCTATCTACAAACACCACCAAGCAACTGAAATGCCGACCCAGGTGAGAGCCTGTCTGGAGGCAGACCAGCAGTCTGCCGTAAAATCATCTAAGACTGTAAGGTTGCTGAAAATGTTAAGCTTAGTTTAGAATGAAATTTGCCTTTTATTTACTTTTGTTCAAATCTGATCTGCTTTGCTCTGACTTATAATAACTTAAAATCTTTCTGTACTTAATAAATTTGTTTGTTTTATCTAAAGCAGTGCACGTGGTTTAAGGTATGTTAAGACTCCATTTGAAGTGACAAAGCTGGTGCCTACCAATTTCTTTGATAAATTGATGAACCAATGAGCTTGCAGCGTGCAGTGGGCAGCACTGAACATTGTAAGACGGCAGTTTCTAGGGTTGCATCTGGGACTTGTAGTGTTGGCTGGGTTCATACAAATGCATAATCCCAAGAGTGGCTGGCCAGAAGCACTCACTCACTTAAGTTGAGAGTAGCTTTCTTGCTGTAGGCTGTGTGTGGGCTGACCCAGAAATGGGGGTTCGCACAGCAGGGCAAGATAAGACAGGCTCCAAGAGTGAGGTGACACAGCAATACACAGTCCAGATTACAGAGGGGAACGTCACAAATGTCCAAAGTACTTTGGGCCAGATCCAAAAATATACAGACTTCAGTGGCAGGTAGAAGCCTAACCGCCTTGGTGGATCTGGGCTTTCCTGACTACTCAAGACCCTCTGTACTCTGCACCCCTTACTGTACTATCATGACCTCCTGAGAATCAGTCAGGCCTGAACAGATCAGGAGGCACTGGGGTGCTTTAAGATTTGTCACAGAATACATAATGGTGTGATGTGATGTAAATGTTTTATTGGCATGAGACTAGGATGACTGAATTACCCATAGCTGATGAAAATTATGATTATGTCTTAGACATGGTTGTGAGCTGCTATGGATGATGAAGTGGAAATATAGGAATCCTTAGATCTTAAGCGTCACAGTGAGATATCATTCACTTAAGAAAAACCTAGACCGAATATCTGACAATCAAATAACAGCAGGAACTACTAGGCTACCAAAGTCAGACACACATATATTTTCTTGTGTGAGACCACTGGGGCTAAGACTTTGCCTTCCAGTTACTTAGCATTAAAGTAAAGGTAGCTTTTTTGGGTTATGTGTTTTTCCTGTGTGAGTTTCCTGTTTTACAAATATTGTTATTTGTGAAAGTAAATTAAACTTTTAATTGTATGTTCCTCTGCATTGAATATTGCATGTTATTTGGGAAACTAACTGAATTTACTGTGCCTTTGATACATGTTAATTATGTATCTGATTCATCAAGGTACGTATAACAGAGATTCATATTCTTATGGTGAAAGACTTTTGCTGCGACACTCAATATTCATATAAGCAGTGCATAATTTGTAATGAAAGAGATGCTGAGGCTCAAGCAATTTTTGTACTTTCATAAATCATGTGGCAAACCCAGAGGGCTGGGACTATAAACTGCCAAGCCTAGAGGTGCTAGAGCTCAGCCCTGGCACAAATTAAGCACTCAATATAAGAATCTATGGGACTAGAACCGAGAGCTGCAGAACTGGGGATAGCTGATGTTCCCACTTCATCACCAAAGACCATGCAGAGGACCACTGTGGAGATTAGGCACCACACGGTTTCCCTCCCAAATAATCCAGAATGATAGCTTTCTGCAGCCCTTGGATTGTCCCATGCTCACAGACTTTTGGCCTGTTGTGATGCCAGATCTCACTTTGCTTTCTGATCTCCAGTCTCTAACCCCAGCCTGATGCTGACCCTGACTGACTCTTGCCTTCTGATTCCAGCTTGTTAACTAACTCTGATCTCTGGTCTACAAGCTTCACTGAGTCGGACCCTGACTCTTGCTTATTGATCCTGGCTCTAGCGATTACTCCAATCCCTGCTCTGAATACTGCCTCGTAGCCATCCTTGACTTGTGGACACCAGCCCGATTGTGACCGCTAGGCAAGACTGCCTATGACTCAGTCCCTTACCATTGAAATGTGTTTCTTTTATTTAGGGCTTAGAAGGCTCAATTATAGTAACTGTCTTGAATCTCAGTTTGTTCATTTAATTTAATTATAAAATCACTCCATGAAATTTATTATTAATAATGGGTTTACCAGCTTTTATGTAAGTCATTGTGAGGGCTTTTAAATTACTGTTGGGTTTTTTTTGGTCTTTAGATTCCTTTTAAAATTCAAAGCAAAATAGATTAAAACCAGTTTATCCTCTTTGCCAAAGCTGCCTGCAGGACAACAAAAACAGAAGTAATTTCAGAGTGGTTCATAGAGTACATCATGTTTCTATCACTTTTGTAAAGACTGCTATTACTGAAACTATTTTTTCTGGATAGTTCCTGGTCTTAAAATAGGATTTCATAAAGGTGTTATACATTCTCATCAATGCATTTCAGAATTTGATAACTTGGGAAACAATATATAAATCTTACCTTTGTAATAGAATCAGGGCATGATTCGAATGACTTTAGGGCCAGGTGCACAATTCTGAAAAAGGGCTTAAGCATATGCAGACAAAGCAAAGCAGAAAACAAAGACAAAGCATGCAGAAACGTTCTTTAACATGTTCTTAAGTTTCATTGACTTAAGTTACGTACAGGCTTACATTCCTTCCGGAATCAGGGCTCAGGCCCTGAGTTATGGAATGAGCGAGGCAACATAACACGCACAAAAAAAAAATTGGACTTGAACTGCATACCTAAAGCTGGCTATTGCACCTCTGACTGGGCATTCAGTTGTATTCACATGCTCCTGAACATTTTCAGCTGATGCTGCTACAGTTGAAATTCACTCTGCCTGTATAAAGTGTGAGAAAGTTGTTCTTTTTTGAGGGGGTGAGGTACTTTTAAAAACATCCTTTTCCAGTATTGTCCACAGGGTGTTAATTTATGTTCATTAAAAACCCACACAATATCTGACCATCCAGATATGACCATACCAAGGAAGGCCCTGATCCTGTAAAGACTTATGCACATGCTTAGCTACCTGCACTATGAATCAGTGGGGCTATTTACGGTATGTAGTTAAGCATGTGCTTAATTGTTGCAGGTTCAGGGCCTTGCAGCATGATTGTATCCCTCTAACCCATGTCCATAGTGCTCACCAAACAGATTATAGGTAAACAGGCATGGCTCATTATTAGCCTTCTGGGTATCATTGTATCTCCACCACACTGAACGTTCCTACAACTCACAACTGCACAAGTGATTTAAATGGGTTATGTGTGACGAAGTGGGATTTTTTCAGAATATTGTGTGTGAATATTGTGTGTGTCTCAGTTTCCCTTATGTGCTGCATGATTAACGAAGTGTGTGGGAGGGAAGGTGTTTTCCTTGCAGACATATCCAGAGATCCAGATGGGGTCTGGGCCCAGACAATAGCCCAGCAATTTGTTACCTAGAAACTGATGACCCTAACCCTCTGTGGGAAGCCAGCTGGTTTGACTAGCTGAAGAACAAAGTGACTCAGGAGACCAGGTGACCCTGTTTGCCCTGGAAGAGGAACAAAAGATGGAGAAGGGACTAGGATGCTGACAACCTGTGGGTTGTGGGCTGCTGGTGACATGCTTCTGGACTGGAGGGAAAAAAAGAGAGGACTCTTGAGAGCGCTCTGAGCCCACCGGGGCTCTGGATATACCCTGATGAAATATGCAGTAACTTTTCCATTCTCTGTGCTAACCAAATACTTTCTATGCTCTATATCTTCTGTGTTTACAATACTACCTGAGAGTCACTTCAGACTAAAGAGGTTGGGGGATATGTTGGTCCCTTTGGATGAAAACCTTCCCCAGGTGTCCAATTCAAGTGGACTCATTGAGGGAGCTCATGGGGCTCAGAAGTGCGGTCCCAGGAAGTAGTGAAACCCCAGTGAGAAAGTGTGACCCTAAGGGGGTTAACACTCTAAAGGGGTCCACCCAGGGACTGTTAGAAAGCCGTCTGAGAGCACTACCCATGGTTCCGTGACAACATGGAAAAGGTTAAAATTAAAAATAAAATAATTAAAATAAGAAAGACAGTTACACCATTTCCCCCTACCTCCCATTTTTTTCTTCCCCGTTTTCAAGGAAACACTACTCTTGTGATATTTGAGTCAAATTATGTAATGGCATCCAATAAAACTGGAATTAACTATTTTAGTTGTTTGTGGGGATAATATGCTATGACCTTATGGTGTCTGCTTGGACTTTCTCCCCCCTTCATTTGTCCTTTAAGTAGATGTAATTATACTGAGTAAACCTAAAGGGGGCTTGTCTGTCTTGTCTTGTCTTGTCTGTTGAAATGTGACCATGAAGAATTAGCTGACATAATGCTGATCAAGATTGACCCAGCCAATGTGGAGCAGGACAAATTGCGGTCATCATCATGTCAGCTAACTTGATCACAATCATGTTCAAACCCAATACAATTTTGTAATGCAGACCAGCCAGCTGTAGGAAGACTAGTCTCTCTTAGCATACAAGGATTTGTTTATTTATTTGGAGATTGGGTTCTCTCTGGGATTCACCCATTTTTAACACATTCAAAAGCATTGCATGAGACTAACCAATTTTCTAGTAGACAGTGTGGTTACATTTTCAAAATGCTACACAGAATATATATATATTTTTTGTACAGGAAACACTCTTTTTTTGCATATGAAAATCATTGTCTCATGTTACATGGCTCATTGTGATGTAATTTCTTTCAGTCAGCGAGTACTGACCTCACATTATCAACTAATGTAGTTTACAAAGCTGCATTAATTGGATTATATTATTAAAAATATGTTAAATCATATGTACAACTGCCCTTCTGATCACTGACTATCTTTACTTAAACATGTATTTGTCAGACACCTTGATAAACAAATCCTTGCTAGAAACCCCTGATAAACTGCCTACACTCTTACTTGCAGCAACTTTTAAAGTAATTAATACGCTGCTATTCTAAGCATTGTATCAATTGTAAAAATTTGCCACATGACAGATTTGCATTTTTGCTTTTGTCCATGCTTTGTGGGTTTTTAGTGTTTTTGTTTGTTTGTTTTGTTTTTTTAAAGATCACAATCCAGTTTCCAGTTGTGTCACTTTTCCTAATAATTGTATCATTTGGTATCTGAGACAAAGGTTATATCTACCCTACAAAATTAAGTCGACCTAACTTACGTTGGCATACAGCCACTGAAGTAATTACGTCACTTGTGTGTATCTACACTTTGCTCCTTGTATCAACAGTGCGCGTCCTCAGCAGGAGCACTTGTATTGACTGTACTGTCAACGTGGGGCACTGTGGGATAGTTCCTGAAAGCTGACAGCAGCCAACAAATGCAAAAATGCAGTGTCTACACTGACACTGCATCAACTTAACTACATCGATCTGGACTCTACACCGTTCGTGTAGGTGAGTTATTATGTGGACGTAGCTGGGCAGTTACGTCAGCGGAAGCAAAATTTAAGTGTAGATACTTCTGTCGTTAGGTTGATGTAAACTGCCTTGCATCAACCTAACTCTGTAGTGCAGACCAGACCAAAGTTAAAACAGCCTCTCTGGTGACAACACAATTATTTCTTGCAGAGAGGAAATTGTTGTAAGCATTCTTAATACTCATTCAGTAAGGTCATCCGAATAAGCACTCAGATCCTGATCTGGCAAAGACTTACATGTTTTTAATTTCACATGCTGTGTATAGTGATGTGGAAGCCAACATGTTTTAAAAGCGCACAATTTCTTCTAGACTAGACAAGGCTTAAGCAGTACAGTCAATTCCAACCACTCAAAAATCATGAATCAAGTTTAAAAAAAAAAAAAAAATCAGTGTCACATGTACCAGTATCAAAACTGCCAAGTAATGATGATTTTGATGCTTCCTATATGCTGAGTAAACTGCCAAGTGCTCCCCAGAAAAGAAATGTCCCAAAGGGGTAGCAACAACCTTGTCCTATCAAAATTACCCAATCAAAAGAAATTCTAGAGTCTATGTGTGGAGTCTCCCCTGATCATGAGAAGATTCTGGTCTCTTTCTGCCACCCCTTGGGACTTCTGACAACCCCTAATCAGCACTTCCTGCAGTAAACGAACCAGCATATAACAAACTACCACGTAAGCAAATTAGTTTACACAATGTCTTTGATTCCATTTTATGTTTTATCAAGCAGGGTGACCAGAAATCATGTGAATAATTGGAACAAGGAGGTGTTGGGGGCGAGGGGGGGGGGGGAGTTAATAGTTGCCTATATAAGATAAAGTCCCTAACATCAGGACGCTCCGGATAACATCAGGATGTCTGGTCACCTTAGTTTTCCTCAAGAATAGCTCTAGGTAGGTCTGAACCAGTCTGGACCATTTACAGCTCCGATCCTGCCGCACTTAAGGCACGTTTTTTTACTTTTGCAAAACTCATTACAGTTCTGCAGGCGTGTATGCAAGACCGGGGCTAAGACGTCAACAGTGCCCCACGATAAACCAGTAAACAGCGACAACTGAGTTTACAAAACCCTTTCACAGCTAATAATCTAACGTTTTTAGCAACAGCGGCAGAGACAGAGCCGGTGCTAGCCCCCTGGGGACCCTAAAACGAATATTTTGCCCCCCTCCCCCATGACACATACTAATAAAAAAGACGGGTCCCCTTAGCCTGCTTAGTTTTGGAATCGGGCCAGGTCTCCCTCCACATACTGGGGGCTGTGCCTGGCTAGCACAGGACCCACACAGCTGAGCTGCCCCGGCGCTGTACTGGGCCGGCGGCTCAGGGGCTACACACCGGCTACCAGCGGAGTTTGCCCGGGCGCCCTCGCGGCGGCTCTCTCCCTTAGCCCAGCCCTTGGGGGGCAGCAATGCAGCCCGCCCCCTGCGCAGCGTTGACTCCTCCAGGGAGCGCCGAGGGCTGAGCGCGAGCAGCCCGGAGCCCGCCCCGCTCCAGCGCACACGGCCCACGCCGGCACCAGCTCCCGCTTCGTGCATTGCGGGGGCGGCGCTGCTGCTGCTGCTGCTGCGGGCCGGGCTGCCTCCTCCCCTTCGCCGGCGACGGAGAGCGCTTGCGCCGCCCGGCCGCGGCTCCCTCCCTCCCAGTCCCACATGCGCCCGCTGCCGCGCTATGGCCGCCCCCTCCTCCTCCTGCAACCCGGCTCCGCGGCCTGCCGCCACCCACCTGATCTTTGACATGGACGGTCTCCTGCTGGGTGCGTAGCCCGCGCCTCCGCTGCTCCCAGCCCGCTTTTTGCTCTCACGGCCGGCTGCCCTGTGCGGGGCCGGCGCCCGGTTCAGCCCCTTCCTCCTGCTGCCGCGCCGGGAGGGGGGCGGGTGCAGCCGCCGCCGCCGCCGCTTCTGACTGACTAGCCCCTGGCGCAAGTGCCGGTGGCCAAGGGTGGAGGAGCAGTGGCCTCCCCTGTTCTCCTCGGGGGGCACGTTCCAGCCGGGCCCCAGGGCTGCTGCTGCAGCTCAGACCATTGCTTCACACTCCTGGGCCCTCCTCACAACCATTGCGGGATGCCGTGTCAGACCCGCCTGTGGGGAATGAAAAGGGTTTGCAGTCCTGAGCCTGAGAGAGGCCTGGCCTCCTCGGGGCACGTCTACACCTACAGCATAATAAAACCATCCCCGCATCCGCAAACAGGAGTCCTTCTCCCGCCCACCCAGTGCTGTGCACACCAGCACTTATGTCCGTGTAACTTAGGGTGCTGGGAGGCAGGTATTCACACCCCTGAGCTACATAAGTTATGCCTATATAGGCTGTAGTGTAAACATACCCTTGGTGTACCAGGTACCGGCTCCAGTTCAAACATCTGATTTGTGGTGAAAGCAGTGGCATGCCTCATGGCTCCAGTGCAGTAAGGGCTAGGGCAACTGTTTGGAGAGAGACATTTTTGGGTGTGTTTGTGAGCATAGCATACGTTGCATAGCAGAAAAGTTGGTGTATAGGCTTAATCTCATGTCAGCAGGGTTTGTTGTTTCCTGTAATAATTAGATAAAATACACTTCTACAGTGCTTCCTTGAACAACTACAGCTGAACAACTAGTGCTGTAACACTGGGCCTTGACGTTTTCACTCCTTCTTGGAACTACTCATGTATTTCAGCACATACATAAATGCCTGCAGGATCAGAGCCTTATTTTGCACCACTGTTGTAGATTAATAGATGGGTATGGTTTTTGGTTTTGATAAGCATTGACATGTGTCATAGTGCAGGAAACCAAACTTTTCATTTGGAAGAATTCTGGGAAAGTGTGGTTAGGTGTGTATGCTTTCCCCAGGAGGGAGAGAGGAAGAGATCGAGAGGTCCTTTCAGTTTAGCTCACTGTATACATTAATTTTTCTACTTCCCATCTGAAAAAATCCACTTTTAACCTTCCACATTCACTGAGTCTCCATTTAATTTAAATGGACATCAGTTTAAAAATCTTGTGCAAACAAATTTATATACCTGTGTTGCCGATAGTACCTTTGATTATATAAGAAAAGAAAGAATATTTAGAGACTTGTTAACCTGTTATTATTTAGCACTTGGTTCACTTTTTGCCTTTCTCTTACCATGGACAGTGCTATCAGTGAAGTCAGTATCACTTGTTTATAGTCAGTTTCACTGTCAGCTTTGTCAGCTTCTAAGTGCTGCATTGTTGGTTGGGGTGCCATACTTCAGGGGAATATTAATTTGTCTAAACCAGCTGTTTTCATTGCTTTTTTTAAAATGGAAATATTTCTATTGGTCTTAAGTTTTAGAAAAAAATATTTTTCTTTTTATTTGTTAATATTTTTAATTTAAACAGACAGTGTCTTTTTTCAAACTTCTAGCGGACAAGATGCTCCTGAGTGAATAGAGTCTAGTTTACCAACATGTGTCTTTAGGTCCTGACCTTGTAAATACTTATGCAAATGAATAACTTTATACTCATGAGCAGTCTCATTGATTTTTAACTATACTTCTCTTGTATAAGTGTTTTCAAGACTGGTGCTTTAACTTAGTGTCCAAAGGCATTTTTGTGAAAGAGAGTACTCTCGTTAAAAATAATACTTCTATAATACTTGATTTCCTGTCTTTATTAGTACCACAAAATGAAATTAATTAGTCTTCTAGGACTTGTTTAATCCCCCAAATCCATGGGGTTCATACAATGAAGAAGCATTGACATTGCTGTAGAATGCGAGCTGTACATCATGCTGGGAAATTAATTATAAGGGATCCCGAGTTCTTGGACCTGAGCTTGCCAAGCTTGGTATTAAACCTGCTCTTAACTATTATTAAATTAATCTTTTCCCGTGCAGTTATAGATGAATAGCCCAGTTTTTTGTATCACTCTCCGGATTTTTTTTTAAAAATGTCAGACTTCAACTGTAGCATCTTGTGTGCAGATGCTCTGACCTAGTGAGGTGCTTGGACCAGCTGGATTAAGACTAACATTTTTTCCCTTCCTCCAAATTATGATGTAGTTTTCATTTTAAAATAGTACTTTTCAGTAATTCTTACACTAAAATCCTAATATGATTCCTTCTTAAAAATGAAGGAAATGTACACCAAAAAAATTGCATTAAAAGAACAGTAAAATGGTAATGGGAAAACTAGAATATTCATTGTTAAGATTAAAATGTACCTGAATGTCTTCCAAGGCACAATGGGCACCTTAATGACTCTATTTATGCACACCATTATAAATTAGGTATCAGAGGGCAGATGGCTTGCTTCAACCTTTAATTGTCTTGTGTTCTGTCACAACTTTAATATTATCTTTGGTGAGTATGTATGGTAAACAGAAAGCTGTAAAGTTTAAAAAGCAAGCAAACGGGTAGCAGGTGGCTTCCGGGATTTGATCCAGTATAGTGGTTCTGCCTTTCAAGTAGTTAAGAACATCTCGAGTAATTTAATTCTTTTTTTGGGAGAGAAATGAGTTGTCAGAGACTTAGGATATTCTCTTCTAGTTATGTACATAGCTCTATTAATACTCTAAGCGAGGATGAGAAACACAGTTATATTGGTGTAAACATGGAGTAAGTGAGTTCAGAGTCTGATCTTTAATTTTGGTTTGAAACTTTTGATATGAAGTTAATTTTAATAGTTTAAAGGAAGAAAATATCTTTCACCTAAATACTGCATACAAAAGCTGAAGAAATAAATTATAAGCATCCTTTTAAATGTCAAGTAAATCAGCATGGAACATTTTAAAAGACCAGGTCAAGCTTTCAAAAGCAGATGCCTTAAATTAGACCTCTGTATCATTTCTTAGGCACCTAAAGAAGTAGCTAGATTTTTCAAAAGTGGTGAGCACTCAGCCACTCCCATTACTTGAATTGGAACTACTGAGTTCTCATCATTTTTGAAAAATCTAGGCACCTATTTTTTATGCATAAACTACTAGCAGAATTTTAAGCAACTGATTTTGAAAGGCTTCATCTAAGATTTCCCAGATTTAGTGAGGAAATTTTAACAGTTGAGTTGTAATTTCTGGAAAATTGAAAATTGAACTTGCTTTGCAACTGATCAAGGAGCAACAACAGTTGTGAAATGTATCAAGGCCTGCTCTCAGGCCTTTAGTGCCTGTCTTTCCTGCAAGTTCCTTTAATGCAATTGAATTTGGACTAAGTTGTTCTATATTTCCATCTTGAGGTGTCATCTGAACTGGTCTGGGGACAGAAATATCTCTGTTCCCTATAACCATCTATGGAAATCCATCCCCATTTGTCTGATTCCCTTGTTGCTCTAGTCATATCACTGTGCAAAGCATTTTTTACCCTTCAACACAATGCATTTTTAATAATTTTGTTTCCCTTTCTTCAGCAGTTCTTTCCTTTTAGATTATCTTCTCTTTGCCCTTGGGCTACTGGATAAAATCTTAGCATGTGTCATCTCCCCTCCCCACTCTACCTTTTTAACATGATTTATCATGTGCACAGCACCTGCAGAATCTGCCTAATTAAATGAATACAATAAATAGCATTTTTTATGGGAAACTACCAGTTCATTACTTATAGTGGAACGATCAGTCACTGCTCTAATATGCAGTAGTAACGTTTGTTTAAAGTCTCTTTTTTATTTTACATATGCAGCAAGATTTAGTAAAGTAGTCTAAAAGTGGTGCAGACTTCACTGTGTAGTACAACCCCCAGGGAGCCGGAATAACTGAATTTTAATTTTCGAGGTACTGCTGAATATATTGTGTTGGGTTTTTTTTGTTGTTGTTTTTTAAAAAGCATTTTTATAGTGCAGAACACCACATTCTTTCCTAAAGCAAAGGAGAAGATTTGATTCTTAATAATGAATGCTCGGCTGGTATATGGTTGGTTATTTTTAGGACCCTTCTGTCTTTGCCTACAGAGACCTACTTTTTACAGTTTCTGGAATCTAATGTAATTATGTCTCTAACCACATACATATTTGTTCATCACTTACTGTGTGGGTTAGCTGGCTAAAATAAAATCCAAAGAACAGAAGCTGGAGCTTTCAAACACCTATACATAATTGATCCATTTATGATTTTTAGGGCAGGGTGTCTCTTTTGTTTGATCCTTCCATTTCTGCACCTGAGACTGACATTGATGATATGGAAGGATGGAAAAAATCTATTGAATTAGCATAAAATATACAACAGCTAGCATAACATGTCCTGAAGGATGGATATATGTATATCTATATATGTATATATGATATATCTTCTGAACTTACTACATATGTTGTCTTTCAAGTCAATGACAAACGTATTAGTCTTATAATAGTAGATAATAGCTTTTTCAATGTCAAGTGTTCATTATCATCCAGGAGCTCCAAACCATAAAGACTCAACTGGGATTTTTCACAATGGAGTGCATAGTTTATGTTGGAGGAGAGGACAGACTGTGTGTGTAGATTTTTTTTTTTTTGCTCCACATTAGTCTTCTAAACATCTGCTGTGGTTGAATGTTTATCCTCAGTAGCTAAAATGCAATAGTCGTAATTTTGTATGTTAATGAAATGATGCTTTTTGGCCTTTTAATGTGCAGACAAAGAGAATGATCTGGAAAATAGCCAACATCTGGACGCATTTGTCTGATGACCAAAGAACAGTTGGAAAATCCTTCCAGGAGACATCATTAGAACCCTTTTAATTACTTGTCCAGCATTACCCAAAACATGTTTAGAGTGGGGTGCGATGAGCAGAGTCTCTAGGAATACAGCAATCAAGAATACCATTTTGTTTCATTATGTACATATTGAAAGGATTATGGCTGCACATAGGAGAGCCACATTTAGAAGGACTGCATCTGCAGTTATGGGGTTGATTTCCTCTCAAACTGGCTTTATGCCAATGTAACTACATAAAAATTACTCCTGATTTACACTGGTGTAAGTAAGAAGAGAATTGGGCCCATGATTCTTTTTCTTCTACATCAGGTTCCTGCACTTGCAAACCAAGGGCCCAATCCTACAAATGTTGCTTATGTGAGTAAAGCTGCTTACGTGTGTAAGTGTTTACAGGCTCAAGTCCAGTGCTCATTTCTGTTCATAAAGTAATTTGTCAAGCTGGCAAATTGAACTGATTGTTCTGCAGTTTCCTGTTAGGCATTGAGGTGGAAGTTTATTTTTCCACGTATAAAAATTTTGTTAGGAGTCTTGAAATAAATTAATGTGATTATGTGCTTATATACCAATGTAACCTTCTTTCTTCTTTTTTTTTTTAAATTATTCTTCTAACTGCATACAGTGTGATTTCTTTTCCAAGGCCATGTCTACACTAGGGGAATTCTTTACTGATTTAGGAATATTGGTATGCTATACTGATAAAGCATTACTAGTGTGGACGCAACTATACCTGCAAAGCTATGCTTTATACTGGAATGTAAAACCATCCTGATGAATAAAACGAATTGTATGTGTAAAAGCACAGATTTGTTGGTATAGCTGCATCTACAATAGGTACTTTGGCTGGCACAGCTACATTAGTCAGGAATCACACCTCTTCACACCCCTGACCAACATAGTTATACCGGCATAAATCTGTAGTATAGACATAATCACAGATAGACCTGTGATTAGAGTTGTCAGATAGTGACTAATTCAGAAGATGATCTACCTGGGTGCTCATAATCAGAGTTTCTAAATTGTTACCTCACTACAGGGACGGGGATTACATGGGTGTATTTTTAAATACTTTTGAGATGAGTTCTGAATTGAATCTTGCGGCCCTGAGAATGTGGTATGGTATCCATCTTCCTTACCAAATCTGTAGCACGTCCTCTCGAATTCCAGATCATCCTGTCACTGACACTCTTGATACATCTGGTTGGTCTGGCATTGTCTCATGCCAATGCTGCTACTTTGCTTCTACTCAAGAAGTCAAATGGCTTCCAAGTGCAGCATTTCTTTCTCAAATTTCAGTTTAGCATCCTCCACTCCGGCTTCTGCAGAACTGGTGAACTGGTTTGGGTGAGATCCAGCTGCTGTGTTGGTCACAGCATATGTTCCTATTGTCCTTTTCTCTGCTTCTCCTTGTCCTCTGGGGCAACTGCCTGTTCTACAAGTGAAATAGAACCCTTCACTGGTACTGGTATGAGGCCTGGTATCCCATTTCTTAGTGAGAATCCCCTCACGTGTTGTGCCTCGTGCCCTTACCTGTGTTTGGGTTGAAATCTGGTGATTCGCCTACTCTTAAACTGGATGTTGGGTTAAACTATCCTGTGAATCAACTGCATTTACCCAGCAGGTCTGACTGAGTTTGTCACCTGTGGTTCCTCCCTTGGGAGCTGCTGATCATTGGTGAATACAGTGGCCCATAACAGCCTTCTTAAACTAAAGTAAACTATTCTTTACTTAACAACAAGAGTAAAGCATAACACGAGAGAAAAGATTTTAAAACAGCAAAACGTCTGCTTATCTACTCTACATAGAATCATAGAAGATTAGGGTTTGGAAGGGACCTCAGGAGGTCATCTAGTCTAACTGTCTGCTCAAAGCAGGACCAATCCCAACTAAATCATCCCAGCCAGGGCTTTGTCAAGCCGCACCTTAAAAAAACCCATTCCAGTGCTTCCCCGCCCTCCTAGTGAAAAAGTTTTTCCTAATATCCAACCTAGACCTCCCCCACTGCAACTTGAGACCATTGCTCCTAGTTCTGCCATCTACTACCCTGAAAACAACATAGTTCCATCCTCCCTGGAACCCCCTTTCAGGGAGTTAAAGGCTGATATCAAATCCCTCCTCCTTCTTCTCTTCTGCAGACTAAACAAAGCTAGTTCCCTCAGCCTCTCCTCATAAGTCTTGTGCTCTAGCCCCCTAATCATTGTTGTTGCCCTCCGCTGGACTCTTTCCAATTTGTCCACATCCTTTGTGTAGTGTAGGGCCCAAAACACAGTACTCCAAATTAGGCCTCATCAGTGCCGAATAGAGGGGAATAATCACTTCCCTCAATCTGCTGGCAGTGCTCCTACTAATGCAGCTCAAATGCCATTAGCCTTCTTGGTAAGAAGGGCACGCTGTTGACTCATATCCAGTTTCTTGTCCACTGTAACCCCTAGGTCCTTTTCTGCAGAACTGCTGCCAAGCCAGTCGGTTCCCAGTCTGTAGCTATGCATGGGATTCTTCCATCCTAAGTGGAAGAGTCTGCACTTGTCCTTGTTGAACCTCATCAGATTTCTTTTGGCCCAATCCTCCAATTTGTCTAGCTCAGTTGGTATCCTATCCCTATCCTCCAGCGTATCCACCACTCTCCCCAGCTTAGGGTCATCTGCACACTTGCTGAGGATGCAATTCACCGCATCCTCTAGATCATTAATGAAGATGTTGAACAAAACTGGCCCCAGCACTGACCCCTGGGGCACTCCGCTTGTTACCAGCTGCCAGCTAGACATGGAGCCATTGATCACTACCTGTTGAGCTTGATGATCTAGTCAGTTTTCTATCCATCTTAGAAGTCCATTCATCCAACCCATACTTCTTTAATTTGCTGATCAGAATATTGTGGGAGACCGTATTAAAAAGTTTGCTAAAGTCAAAATATATCACGTCCACTATTTTTTCCACATCCAGAGAGTTGGTCGTCTCATCATAGAAGGCGATCAGGTTGGTCAGACATGATTTGTCCTTGGCGAATCCATGCTGACTGTTCCTGATCACTTTCCTCTCTTCCAAGTGCCTCAAAATGGATTCCTTGAGGACCTGCTCCATGATTTTTCCGGGTACTGAGGTGAGGCTGACCGATCTGTAGTTCCCCAGATCCTCCTCCTTCCTTTTTTGGAAGATGGGCACTATATTTGCCTATCCGTCCTATGTGCCTGTCTAATCCCAGACACCCCAGCCTCTGGAATCTGGGTTCAACTTCACTTTCTTTTTCTGAGTGTTACTTTACATTCAGGTGCAAGAAAACAAAGCTGCTGCGGCTTGCAGCTTCTTCAACCCACTTCTCCAGCGGTCTCGCCACCAATCAGCTGTTGATCGCCCTAGCTGGCCGGCAGCAGGTAAGTTGTTTTGTGGCAGCTCTAGGGCAAGCCACTCGATCGGCTGCTTGGCGGTGGTCCCCAGGGCAGGCCCGCTGATTAGCTTTTTGACGGCGGCCCCCAGGGCTGGCAGCTGCTCCAGCCTTGCTCCAGAAATCATGGAGGTCCTGGAAAGTCATGGAATCAGTGACCTCATTGACCAAATTGCATCCTTAGTGATGAGGTTTGAAAATGTTGGTCTCTGTTTACAACTCCATATGCTCTGTACGTGTATAATTTTCAAATTATTTTGCTTTGGGTGTAAATAATCAGAAGATGCAGTAAATAGAAAGGTCATGGGTAGATTAGAATCTCATGAAGACAGAGAAAATATGTGGAATTTTGTGTTATAATACACCCCATCCTGCTCTAATTTTCTATTTACTTTTAATAAAAATGATGCAATACACTGATTAGCAACATTTGAATTTTGTGTGTACTGGCAAAGGGTAGGCAATTACGAATGCTTACAATTACAGAAACAATCACAGTGAGACAACCACATACACTAGTTATTTATTGCAGAGTGGCATGTGATAAAGCAGTGGTTCTCAACCAGGTGTATATGTACCCCTGAAGGTACACAGAGGTCTTCCAGGAGTACATCAACTTATCTAGATATTTGCCCAGTTTTACAACAGCCTACGTATAAAGCATTAGTGAAGTCAGTGCAAACTAAAATTTCATACAACTTTTTTATAGTGCTCTATATGCTATGTACTGAAATGTAAGTACAATATTTATATTCCAATTGATTTTTTTTATAATTATATGGAAAGTAACAAATTTTTTCAGTAAGAGTGTGCTATGACACCTGTATTTTTATGTCTGATATTGTAAGCAAGTAGTTTTTAAATGAGGTAAAACTTGGGACATGCAAGACAAATCAGACTTCTGAAAGTGGTACAGTAGTCTGGTAAGATTGAAAACCACTGTGCTATAGTTTTTCCAGTATAATTCTCTGTGTGGAAATTCTTATTCTGGAATAATGGAACTTCTGTTTCTAATTCCCTTGGTTGCTTTTTCCAGTCTCAGTCTGGGTGCTTATTTGTTAGCAATGGATTTTTTGATCCAAATTAAATTGCTATTTGTGTTGGCCTTGCAGTTAAATCCTTACAGAATTTTAATATTCTATTGTGATTGAAGCTTGTGATTGAAGCTTGTGATAATGTTATTGCAGTTATTGCAGTGGCACTGTCTATTACTGTAGAATGTTGCATATTTTTACAAGGGATTTTAGTATTGCTTATTATTGCAAGATTTATTGTATTTACTTACTAGGTTTTTTTATGGTAATTTTGATACACAGGCTGAATTCACTGAAATACAACTCCTGATACAGTAGAACCACAGAGTTACGAACACCAGAGTTAGGAACTGACCAGTCAACCACATACCTCATTTGGATCCAGAAGTACACATTCAGGCAGCCGCAGAGAAAAGAAAAAAAAAAAGCAAATACAGTACAGTACTGTGTTAAACATAAACTCCTAAAAAAATAGAGGGAAAGCAGCATTTTTCTTCTGCATAGTAGTGTTTCAAAGCTGTATTAAGTTAATATTTAATTGTAAACTTTTGAAAGAACAGCCATAACGTTTTGTTCAGAGTTACGAACATTTCAAAGTTATGAACAACCTTCATTCCCAAGGTGTTCATAACTGATATTCTGCTGTAGTTTTTTCCTGAGCACCAATAGCTTCAGAAACCATCTTCATTCATTTACGGTCTCTCTCCCATTGTCTGTTTCAATCTGATGTGTGGAACTACTGCTGATTTACACTGCTGATGGGACCAAAATTAGGCCTAGTATCTTTGGTCTTTTGTGCAGGAGGGTCTTTGTTCCTCCACACAGTGTGGCTTATGTGTTTGTGACTCAAAAAAGGACTTTTTTTTTCCTGTGGAGGTGTTTTTCCAATCATCCTTTGTTTTTCCTGATCAACTACTTAAACTTTACCTATGCAGGATTTTTCCTTATTATGTAAGTATTTACTAATGTTTAGTTTGTTCTACTTCTAAGTAGTCCAAGCCACAAGGTTTCCACCAGTTTCTTTGCAAAATTTAACCACAGGCTAATTGATAAGAGTCAGCAAGGTTTTCTGATATTCAGCCTAAACCTTTCTTTTTCTTAATTCCATTCAGTGACTTGTAGCCATGCCCTCTTCTAGTGTAATAAATAAATCCATTCCCTCCTTGTTTATTGACTTCTGTCATGTGCTGCTTTTCCCATACCCAATTACTATATTTACTTCTTCTTTAGCCAAGCTATAAATATTTAACTCACTTACTCTTTCTATGTAAGTGTTTCTTGTTCCCTGTCTTTGTTGATCTTCCATGAATTTTCTCCAATTTGTCAATATCTTGCTAGTAATGAAATGTTCAAGATGAAAAAAAACAAAACAATTCCTGATGTAATCACATTCATGTGGACAGAGAATTATTATTGCCCTCTCCCACTGTGCCTCTGTGTATGCAGCCCAAAATTGTCCTGGTCTGCTTTGCTGCCATATCTCATTGCAAATTTCTGTCTGATTTGCTGTCTGCTACTTAAGTTCCTTCATGTATTATTACTCTGCCTCACAAGTGTTTGCATCTGTCTGTGTATTTTATTAACTGGGCACTAGAAAACTTGCTCCCCTCCAAACTTGATACTTTCCCATATATTGTAACTCATTGTTTACAGTCGTTCAGTCAGTCTTGAGTGCATATGCCCATGTTTACATCTAAGCAGATTTGGATTCGTGTTTAGTGAAATTTCATGTAACACTGTGTGAAATATTATATTAAAATCCAAAGACATCTACCACTTTGGCCATTCTTTTTTAATTATAGGCAACCAAGTTTGTCTGGCAAGGTTGTCTCTATCTATACCTCTGCTGCAGCAGTCAATTGGCTTCCAGTATCAGAGCAGAAAGGAGAAGATTAACATCTTCTGCATCATCATGGTCTTCATTTCTTTTGCCAGATCTCTAAAGAAACTCTTGACCTTATTGTTTGTTTGTTTTTGTTTTTAACTTGGATTAAAATCAGTAGGAATTATTCAACATTCTTTAGGATATTTCATACCTTTTATTGCTATAGTTTATCCTGGCACCTCAGAGGGTGACATAGCACCCTGTTTTGTTTATGCCACAGATCTTAGTGTAATTTCATCATTATGGAGTAATCAGTCTGGAACATGGAATCTTTATTTCAGGTGGTTCCCATTCAATAACTGAACAATGGTTAACAGTCATACTGCTGACCCTCCCTGGGCTTCTTTTTTATTTCTTTCTACTTCTGATTTATTGAAGGCAGCGTACTTGTTGTGGATATCAAGATTAAGTGGCTCTGCACACATTCCTTTCTATTCTTCTACAGCTTCTAGTCTTCAGTTAGACTTTCAGTGTCTGATATTTATAGAGTACGCCTCACCATAGTACCTTGGTACTAAGCATAATACTAAGACTTGCAAAAAGTTGCATCTGAGTGAAACCTGCTCTTGGGAAAGCTTGGTTCAGCTGCTAAATACAATTTATTTGTTTTCCTCCTCACCTTGTCTGTTCCAGTTTTACTAGTGTGGGAAATCTCTGTGGAAAGGTCATATGGTAGGAAGTCTATCTAAGCCCTCCATTGAGAGAGGTCTATCTCTAGCTCCTGAAAGTTTCTCCGTGGGCACCAGTAACCATCTATCTTCCTTAATTTTCTACCTATCCCCTTCTGTTGTTTAAACTTACTATATTCTTTGGGTTAAGGTTCCCTTGCAGTTGGATGTACCTGTATGATTGAGTTCAGCTTCCTTTATTTGTTTAAATGATTTTCAATTGCTGTCTATGCCGTCCCTCCATATTTTTCCTCAAGAATTGATTTTTTAAATTTTAATACATAGTTAATTTTTATGGTCTTCATTCATAAATGAGGCCATTATGCCTGTTCAGTACTCGACTGCCTTCCTTTGCATCCTTCATTTTGCCATTCTTTATAGCAGCTGTTGGTTTTTACTTCAGGATATCTGATCGCTTTCATTAAAAACCTGTAAATGACAAATCCTTCTGCTACCCTAAATACTTAACTCTGCAGCTGCCTATTCTCTGCTACGCAATACTTTTTGGATGTTCTCTATTTGAAATTAGATTCTCTTCTTTGCTACTTGATGAACAAGAGCACATCATTTAGTACCTAACTCCCATTGATATACAAACTCTTCCCATTTTGCACTGCTTGACTGTTACTCCACTGCTGGCTGATCTTTAAGAGAAGCCTCTTGAAAGGCTTGGGTTGAGTATAGAAGTAATAGTGCTGATTCAGAAGTGTTTCTGACGGAGAGATGACTTCAGTGATAGTGGGAAAAGAATGGAGCCAAAGAGAAAGTCTGTCTAGGGGAAAGATGTCTACCTTGGGATCAGTAGTGTATCAGACAGATTGAAATGAAGGAAATCAGTGTTAAGTATGGAGCATCAGTCTGATTGTATGTAAGATATCTGCTACATGTAAATAGTTTGAGGTATTGGTGAAAGATCTTTTGTTTTGGCAAATAAAATGTTATTTAATTGATTTCAGAATTGTTTTGCTGTGGAATGTGCACATTTGACTTCCTGGGTATGCTTCAAGGCAAGAGATTAGACCCCAGTGAACACAAATAGACAACTTTCTAAGACAGTGGTTTTCAACCTTTTTTCATTTGCAGGTCCCCAAAAAGTTCAGATGGAGTTGCAGACCCCTTTGGAAATCTTAGACATTGTCTATGGACCCTCAAGGGCCTGTGGACTAGAGGTTGAAAACCACTGTTCTATGGTAACGACAACCATTTGTAGACCTCTTAGACATAGTCTGCAGACCCCCCAGAAGTCTGCAGACCACAGGTTGAAAACCACTGGTCTAAGATGATGCATCACTGTTTGCACTACAGGGCCTTTGTTATAAAGAATAGTAATGTTAGAAAAACAGTGGATCTTTTTATGCTGAGAATCTTCATCTACGACATTACATTTTTCCTGTGGCTAACAGAACGTTCTTTGCTTTAGGTCTTGGAGCTCAGGGGAGAAGCAGCAGTAAAGAGCAGATCACAGCATGCTAAATTTCAACTCTTTAAAAATTAAAAACATAATTTTATGGTAAACATATCTCAGGAAAATTAAAATATTTTGATTCACTACAGTATTTTAAAATATCTAATCATGGCTTCATTGCACAACTTCAACTGTTATTATTGCCATAGATCAGATATTTATTATATTTATCCTTTTCCCTTTTTTAATTTAAATTATTTAATTTTCCATGAGTGAAGCCATCTAAGAATGAGGAGCAATGGGAAGTGCAACTATTGTTCTGGCACATTTACTTTTTTTCCCTTCTGTAATTTTTAGTTTTTATGTGATACTTAATGAAATTATACATTTAATTTGTTAAAATGTTTGACTTCTCAATGACCTTATTGTGTATTTTACGGTTTATTATGGCTGCATTTTTTAGAGGTGAAAATTAGAATGGACTTTTCCCCCTTACATCCGCAGCCAGTTGTTCCCAAGGATGAAATTGAGAAAGAGTCATTAGAAATATATATGGAGAAAAAACAAATAAAATCTGAGATGCTTCAGAGGCAGTGAGGTAGCTAATTTTTTTTCTCTTTTAACCATTAGGTACAGTATTACTGGTCTCAGTTGTATTGCTTTTTAGAAGAAGATAAAATAACATCTCCTCAAATTGTTTTCTCCTACTAATAAAAAGAAGTTTTAACTGCACCCACTGCATATGGTCAAAAGTTCAGCTAACTTCCAGTGCAATGTGGGACAGAAGTGAATTTCTTCCAGCTGACCACTACATGAGGAATAAGCTCTTGTCTATATTTTGAGCATGGGAACTGTTACAAGTAATGAGAGGAGAAAAAATAAAAGCTTCTGAGCACATGATAATTTTTTTTAGCAAAGCTTAATGAGGTCCTTTTCCTCCCTACACATTCTCCTTTATGATATGGCATTTGGGTATCTGAATGCATCACATTCTCTCTCCTTCCCTTTCTAATCTGAAAGTCAGAGGGTGTTAAAGCAGTTGTTCACTGTTTTTCTTTTGGGACCTTATGTTTTTAAGTTATATTCTGAATTTTTAGTAAACCTCTGTAGCTCACCTTTAAATACCTGTTCAAAAAACAATACTAATTTTCATACTAAAATTATGAGTTTCAGAATATCTCCTGCCTTATATTATGATAGTATGTGGGATGAATGTGTTGTTTTCATTTTTGCCCTAACTTTAGCCACAGATAAATATCAAGGCAGTTTAAAGGAAAAAATGGCTACCCATTCTACTTCCTTTCCTTCTACCTTTTCTTTCCATAACTAGCCCCCCTTCGCTCTACCCTTTTTACCCCCATTCCATTTTTAATGTTTTTCTTGTGTGGCCTGACTCATAAGTTTCTTTTGAAATTTCTGACTTGGCAAGGGTGTAGTCTGAAGTGAAGACTTGTACTTTTGCTTACCCTCCTCTGTGTCCTACCGAAACTGCTGTCACTAACGTCTCTAATGGCCTTTTCCTGGTCAAAGGTTTTGGCTTGAATTCTATCCTCTTCCTTCTTGACTTCTCTGTGTGCTTTTGGCATTGCCCGTCATACCTTCCTCCTTGAATTATTGTCCTCCCTTGCCTTAATTTTTGGAAAAGACAAGCATTTGGCAAAGAATATTTGAGACAAAAAAGATGTTTTTTCCCTTCCCAAAGAGTTTCTGGGGTGTGGAATACGTAGGTGTGATACAATATCATAAGAGTATCAAGGCAGCGCACATTGAGATCTCCTATGCTGTATACTAGAAATAGAGGAACTGACAGGTGGAGGCCCCAGAACCACTAGTGTTCAATTTAAGTGGCAGGCCATACCGTCCCTTCCCTACAGATATCAGCATACAACTTCAGAGATTTGAGAGCTTGCACTGGGAGCCTAGGCTCAGGAGAATAAATCCAGTGTAAGGCAAATAAGTTTAAAAAAAAAAAAAATACAGGTGTCAGATAGTAATGTATTTAATGGGGGTTCATGTTTGAAAAATGTATTATTCGTTCAGTGACTGTAATCAAGCCTTTGAGTCAATTGCAGTCTATTGATTAAACCTCATTTTGCAGTTTAGTGACTATGATACAGTGTGATGAGTTTGGCTTATCATGACAATCTAGCTGCTGCTCAGGCGCTCTTTAGGACTTGTTCTGACTCCGTTAAAGTCAATGGGAGTTTGATTGTGTCTGTAGACAGATGCTAAATTTTCAATACAAAGTAAGATGCTTGCAGAAGGAATCACTTTTCTAAATTAAGGAACTACATTTACTCTCATAATTTTTTTATTTTGTTTTGTTTTTTATGGCCAAGTTATAAAGCTCTTAAAATACAATAAAGGTTTATAAGGTGTTGTCACACCTTAACTAACAATAGCAGCATGAACAGTGTCACTATAATAAGAAAGAAATCTCCTAGGAGCTTGCAACAAAATTGGTGATTAAAATTATTCTTTATATCATGGTGGGGAAACTTACACAGCAGTATTTTACGAGAGTCAGGTATACTTTCTCTGTGAGGAAAATGTGTCATAGGATTTAATCCTGTAAACTGTGTCAGCAGCTAGGTTTGCCATTCACATGGAAAACCTCACAGCATTGAAATAGCTTGTTAATGGAATATTATGATAGATTTGCTATTTTGTGCTCGAATTTCCCAGCTCTATCCAGCCAATATCCACAGGCCTAATTAGTGGAAATAGACGGCTTAGGGGACATCTACCTCCGGTGTAGGCCTAGTAGAGTCCAAACATTTTTTTTAACAGAACAAAAAATCCTTTGGCTGACAGCATCTCTTTCCTTAGCAACTTGCATACCTTTAATTCTTCTCTCTTTACCCTGGATGTATAATCCCCAAAATATGTCTGATGTGCTATTGTACTTTTCTCTAGTAGTTTTAGCCTATGATGGTAAGTGGTGTGGACTAAAAGCTGTTGTATCGGTCCTTCCTTCCTTTTTCTGAACTGTAAGATAAGTTCTATAGCCTCAGCTCAGGATATTTAATAAATAAAATGGCCATCTTTATTTAGAAGATGCAAAGTATATCAGCATGGAGTCTGGAAAGATGCTAATTACATGAGCAGCATGTGCCACAGAAGTTTCAAAGTTAGTTTGTACTTCAGGTCTAAAACCTTGCCTAGTAAAGTCCTGGATGCTGCATCCTATGTCAACTGTAGACATAATAAACTAATAATGACTGTTTGTTACTGATCTCTTTGATTTTTTTCTTAAATATATTTTGCCATTAAAAAAAAGATATACTTCTCTCTCCCCCCCAAAAAAAAAACCCCAATAAACAGAAACAAACCTTGTGTTCCTCTTGCAAAACCTAGGTGTACCAAATTGACAAGTTGAGCAGAATTATTCAACTGCATCTTGATTGAAGCTAATGGAACTCAACTCCTCTTATACTGTCTATCTTGTTTATTTAGAAGAATTGGTCAAGAAAACTATAGAAATTAAAAAAGAAAAAAATATTGTGGAAATTAAAAAATTACTGGTTGACCATTTTGAAAAGTCTTTTCAATTTTTTTTGTAGTTAAAAAATTTTCACCAGCTCAATAGTTGTTTGAAAACCTCAAAATATTGCAATTACAGTTTGCTTCAAAAAGCGTTTTTCCCCCCATTGAAATTTTGACTAGCTCAGCTTTTTATATTGTAAATTCCTCAAAGCTGGGAATTACCTCTTACTATCTGCATGTTCAGTGAGTAGGGCCCCAATCTTTTAAACACTTAACGCATATGCTCTGCTACCATGAGTAGTCCCATTGACTTCTATGGGACTACTCACAGTAGTAAAATTAAGCTCGTGTGTAAGTGTTTGCAGGATTGTAGAATAGTAGATCCCTGACCTTGGCTGGGGCCTGTAAGCATTGTTGTAGTAAAAATAATAAATAACAATGTAATGTAATTGGATGGTGATTGTATAAGACCATGTCATTTAGAAGGTAGAAGTCAGGGTTCATATCATTAGAGAAAACCAATGTAAGAATGCTAGCTGACATTAGTCATGCTTTTCCTAGAACATAAGAGGCAAGAAGTTATAGAGCAGTGGTTCTCAACTATTTACTATTGTGAGAAGCTTATGCAGCTCTCTATGTTATATGGGCCACATCCACACAATATATATGTGATGTTATGCAGAACCCATGGAGTACAGCTTGGGAACTGTGGAACCGCTAGTTACCTTTATCAACTATTTAGCTTGAGGTGAGCTCGCCACCAAACCTTGGCTGATGACAGTCTCTTCAGACCATGTTATCATCCAACCTGACAGCAGGTGGCGCCAGACATCCAACTTAGTACAGTGAATACTTTCCCCAGCCATTTATGAGCCAACCAAAGAGAAGCTCCAGTTAGCTCTCCAGTCCAGGACCCCAGGACTATGCCATCTTGCCCTGGTCAAAAGCCTGACCAGTGGAGTTTATTGTCCAGTCTACCCTTCCCTCGGAGTGGAAGAGACATACAACTGCTTTTGTTACTGAGCTGAGTTGCCTAAACACTTCACTCAAAAACACACTGATTAAGATAAAACATAAAACAAGTTTATTAACTACAGAAAAATAGATTTTAAGTGATTTATAAGTGGCAAGTGTAAAAAGGATAGAAGTAGTTATCAAACAAAATAAATATAAGATTGAAGTCTAAGTTCTACACACTAACAGGATTTGAATTAGCAATGTCTCACCCTTCTTAGCTGGTACAAGCAGTTTCTTAAATGCAGGCTAGGCTACCTTCCCTACCTGGAACTCTTCTTTCCCCTTTTCAAAGTCCTTTTGTCTTTTAGAGGATCCTTCAGCTGTTCAGTTGTATGTGAGTGAAACCAAGTGATGATGTCATCTGCCCCCCCCGTCCCCTTTTCATAACTTCTCCCAGCTTGTTGGGAGGATCCTTTGTATGTGACCCCACTGGTCAATCAGTACTTCATTGTGTACATGCTTTCTTGGTAAAGTTTCTACTGTAAACAATTCCTGTTAGTGGATTCTGTTCTTGAATGGGTGAGAGAGAGCCATTAACACTGTCTGGTCACTGCATTGTTGTGCCTGAAAGATTGTTTGTGGGAGTTTTCCGCCTTGCAACATGTTCTAATAGCATATTCAACAATGTTTCATAACTTCATATAGAATTTGAGAAGGTATTAATGTTTTGCAGATCAAGACTTTTAAAATAATACCAAACAAGGCATTCCTTTTACAGAACCTATCATAATTATATGACATTGGTGAATATGGGGTTTTTGGGATATTGCTTTCAGACACAGATTGTCACAATATATATTACCTGGATGTCCCTGATGATGTCACATAGGCCACAGCTGTGTTCTGAGTGGGTCGCAAGTGGCCCATGTGTTGAGAAGCACTGTTATAGAGCAATCTTCTCAATTTAACTCAAACTAGCTACATTCTTCTTCGAGTGCTTGCTCATGTCCATTCCCAGTTTAGGTGTGTGTTTGCATCACATGCACTGGTGCCAGAAAACATTTTCCTCTAGTGGTACCCCAAGGAGCCAACTTTAGCGCCCCGTGCAGCGGCTCGCACATGCGCCCGCATATAGGCACCGTCGATTTCTCCCCTTTCTCGACTCCTTCTTCCCGCCAGTGACAGTACCGGAACGTCTCTTGCCTTTGCAAGATTTCTCGCTAAACCTAGTGGTTTATTCATCGTTCTAGTGTATATAGTTAATAGTTTGGTTATAGTTAGTACTAGTTTGTTGGTTGTGAGAGTTCCAGGGTGGGGGCATGCCCCGTTCCCTGGGATTTAAATCCTGTGCTTCCTGTAAGAAGCCTATCCCAAGGAGCAACCTTCATCAAAATTGTTTAAAGTGTCTGGGGGAAGTGCACATCTGTGAGAGGTGCAAAATCTGTAATAGTTTTCGCTCACGGACTAAGAAAGACAGAGACATTCATCTCAAGGCCATCCTGATGGAGTCGGCACTTAGACCGGTGTCAGAGCCCAGCAGATTGGACTCGGCACTGAACACGACGGCCTCAGCGCAATGTATCTTCGGCGCCCTCTTCTTCCTCTCGGCACCGTTCACCATCTCTGGTACCAAAGAAGAGACTGAAGAAGACTCGCATGGAGCAGGTACACTCCCCTGCAGAGAAGGCTCAGAGGGACCAGGCGAGGCCCGTGTCAGGCCGCCAATCCTCCCCACCTCAGAAGGGTCCCTCGCTGCTGCGAGTGTCAACCCCAGTACCAGGCCCTCCACTAACTCCGGGTAGTGGTAGAGGCCCTCAACGCCTGGTGGTGCCGTCGACTCTGGAGGCTTCCCAGGTGATGAAGGACCTGCTGGCATTGCCCATGCTGCCAAGGGACGGCAGGCCGCCGCTCTGAAATTCAGCATCGGCACAAATGGGCAACCTATAAAGGGACAGATCTGCCCGACAGTCCCCGTCTTCGAGGCACCGTTCACCGGTGTGCAGGCGGTCCCCGGAGTTGAGATCACACTCTCGGTGTCAGAATAGTGTCAGACAGGACTCCCACCACCGGTCTCTGGAGGACTGGCACTGACCAAAGCACTACCATGGAGGTACGGAGCATCGCAGGTTGCCAGACTCCTGACATGTTTCCCCGGCACCGTGACCCCGCTCACCTAGTCCATACAAGAAGCCAAAAGACAGGAGCCGGTCCCATTGCACCCATCATTCGGGCTCTCCGTACTGCTCACTGGTGTTGCAGCATCATGCTCCATACGGCACTGTGATATATTAAAAATCGGTGCCACCCTGGCCGTCAGACAGTGGCACCTCCTCCTCGGACAGAGAGGAGTTTATTCATATGAGGCAAACCGCAGCCCTGATGCCTGGCTTCCCTACAGTGCCACCAATGGGGGCATGGCCACAGGGACAATGGCCCGGACCGTGGCCCTACTGATGAGGGTTTCCCTCGGGGATTCTGCAGTCCGGTTCCATGAGAGGAGCCTCAGTACCGCAGTCCTCCATTGCTCAGAGTTCGGCACGGCACCTGGACACGGATTCTGACCGAGAGGGTTCACGTGCCTCGAGCCTGGGGGGGAACCACCCTACCCAGAATAGAGGCCCCTCACCCACCTCAGCTACCAGCATCCTCATCATCGCTGCCGGACAAGGCAGTCACAGGTCCTTCATCGGCGACACCACTGGATGATTGTAGGGTGCACCAGGATTTGCTGAAAAGGGTCACCTCCAACCTGGGTTTTAAAATAGAGGAGTTGGACAAACTAGTGGATGAGCTCTTTGGGATACTGGCCTCGGTGGCTCCCAGTAGAGTGGCCTTCCCAGTCCATGAAGGGGTGGTTAAATTAGTCAAGGCACTATGGCAAACCCCAGTCTCCCTGCCCCCCATGTCCAAAAGAGCAGAGAGGAAATACTATGTACTGGTGAAAGGGTTCAAATACCTCTACATCCACCCCACACCGGGATCCCTGGTGGTCATCACCGCCAACAAAAGGGAAAGACGGGAAAGTGAGCTCGACCCCCAAGAATAAAGAGGCGAAAAGACTGGACTTGTTTGGTCAAAAAATCTATTCCACAGCTAGCCTGCATCTACAAGTGGCAAATCAACAGGTGCAGCTGGGAAGATATCATTTCAATATCTGGCAGTTGCTAGAAAAGTTTGCAGGCTTATTGTCCCCCTCTCTAAACAGGAGTTCAAGGCCATCGTGGAAGAGGGGAGATCGATAGTCAGGGCATTCCGGTAGGTGGCTTCCAATGCAGTGGACTCTGCACTCAGGACAGTGGCCTCGGCGGTGGCTGCAATCCTCAAGTCTCCCGTCAGAGGTCAAGCAGTCAGGACCTCCCCTTCGATGGCACGGCCCTCTTTGCCGAACAGATGGACTCCAAGCTGCATGGCATGAAAGACTTGAGGGCAACACTGAGGTCCCTCGGCTTCTATACCCCGTGTTCCTCTAGGAGACACTTCAGACCTCAGCATCAGCAGCGGTTTGGGGAGCACTCCTGCAGGGACTCCTATAAAAGGAAGAGCAAAGGATATAAAAGACACCAGGGCCACTCATCATCCACTGGCCCTCAACTGGGCTCTAGCTGTCATAATCAGGGTGGAAAGCAGGCCTTCTGAAGATGCGCCCGAGAGCGACCTTACAGTTCTGCCCATGGATCCAGCCTCCCATTTATTTTCTTCTCGCCTAGCCTGCTTTCTCTCGGCCTAGGCCACCATAACTTCGGACCAATGGGTGCTCAGCACAGTGGCCATTGGTTATACCCTCCAATTTGCCTCACTCCTGCCATCCTGCCCTCCTTCCCTGTCCCTTTTCAGGGACCCCTCTCAAGAGCTGCTACTCAAGCAGGAGGTACGAGCACTCTTGCAGGTGGGTGCAGTGGAAGAGGTTCCCTGGGACCTACAGGGCCGAATTTTTTATTCCTGGTATTTCTTGATTCCAAAGGCAAAGGGAGGACTGATGCCTATCCTGGACTTAAGGCACCTCAACAAGTACCTTGGAAAGCTAAAATTTCATATGGTTTGCCTAGTCATCATCATTTCCTCTCTGGATCCAGGTGACTGGTACACCGTTCTCGATTTAAAGGACGCCTATTTTCTCATTGCAGTCTTCCCTGGTCACAGGAGATTTCTACAATTTATGGTAGGAGACTGCCATTACCAATTCACGGTGCTCCCTTTTGGCCTCTCAACTGCATCGAGGGTCTTCACCAAGTGCATGTCCGCAGTGGCGGCATTCCTCCGAAGAAGAGAAGTGCAGGAGTTCCATTACCTGGACGATTGGCTCATCAGGGGCAGGTCAAGGTCTCAGGTTCAGGCCAGCATCATGATTACCCAAAACGTTTGCCAGGCAAAATCAACAAGCAAAAATCAACATTATTCCCTATGCTGAGGATAAAATTCATTGGGATGATGCTGGACTTGTCCAGGGCCAGAGCATTCCTTCCAGAGGAAAGGTTCCTGGTAATGACAGATATTATAACCCGCATTTCGTCCCACCCCCTCACGACAGCAAGGGTCTGCCTCAGCTTCCTGGGCCACATGGCGGCCTGCACCTACATGGTTCCCCATGCCAGACTGCACCTCAGACCCCTCCAGATGTGGTTGGTGTCGGTGTATTCTCCAGTCATGCACCATCTGGACAGGATACTTATGGTTCCTCCGGATATACTTACCCCACTGGTGTGGTGGACAGATCCGTGTTCGGTGCTCTCAGGAATGCCCTTCGAAGCACCCCAGCCGTCAGTAACATATTTCCGATGCGTTGGACCTGTGATGGTGAGCTTACTTGAGTTCCCTAAAGACCCAGGGCATGTGGACCTCAGGGGAACTGTGGCTACACATCATTACCAAGAAGCTCAGCAATTTGTCTAGCCTGTATGATCTTTCTGCCACATTTTACCAACAAAGTGGTGCAGATTCTCACAGACAATACAGCTTCTGTTTACTATATCAACAGACAGGGCGGGGCCCGGTCCCCGGCCCTCTGCAAGGAAGCTGTGAGTTTCCGGGACTTTTGCGTCACTCACAACATTCACGCAAGAGCAAATACATTTCCTGGGAGTCAACAACTCTTTCACAAACCGTCTCAGCAGGTCCTTCTACTCTCACCACAAGTGGTCCCTCCATCTGGGACCCACATCTTCCAAAGGTGGGGCAATCCCAAAGTGGACCTCTTTGCCACTAGGACCAACAGGAAGTGCCATCATTTCTGTTTCTGTCAAGAGACTCAGTGCAGGCTCCATCACAGATGCCATTCTCCTCTCCTGGTCGGGGAGCCTCTTGTATGCCTTCCCGCTGATACCTTTAATCCACAAAGTCCTCCTGAAAGTAGAGAGAGACAAGGTGTGGGTCATCCTTGTAGCGCCTGCATGGCCCCGATAGCATTGGTTCGGGATGCTTCTAGAGCAGGCGGGACCCAGGCAGTGGACCCTCCCGCTGCGACCAGACTTCTTGTCCCAGGATCAAGGTCACCTGCTCCACCCGGAGCCAGCCTCCCTACATCTGACGGCATGGATGCTCTGTAGGTAAGTCAGGAGGAACAAGCCTGCTCAACCCAGGTCCAACACGTGCTCTTGGAGAACAGGAAGCCATCTACCAGATTGGCCTACAGGACCAAGTGGAAGCGCTTCATCTACTGGACAGCCGAGTGTGACGTTTCCCTGATGGATGTGTTGATCCCAATGATCTTAGAGTATCTGCTCCACTTGAAACAAGGAGGATTGGTTTTCTTGTCAGTCAAGGTTCATGTAGCGGCCATATCTTCTTTAGTGGAAGGTAGAACAGTTTTTTCGCACAAAATGATGGTTAGGTTTCTTAAGGGATTAGAAAGGCTTTTCCCACCAATAAGAGACCCTCCTCCTCAATGGGATTTGAACTTGGTCCTCTCCAGACTCACTAGAGCACCCTTTGAACCCATGGCTTCTGCTCCCTTACGTACCTGTCCTGGAAGGTTGCCTTCCTGGTGGCTATTACATCTGCCAGGCGAGTTTCGGAGATCAAGGCATTAACATTAGAGCCTCCCTATATGGTGTTTTGTAAGGACAGGGTCCAACTACACCCGCACCCAGCCTTTTTGCCTAAGGTGATGTCCCATTTTCACCTTAATCAGTAGATTTTCCTACCTGTCTTTTGCCCCAAACTGCATAGCTCCAGTGAAGAGAGGCACCTGCATTCTCTCGATGTGAAAAGGGCCCTGGACAGAACCAAATCCTTTAGTGATAGCGGATCAGATGAAGGGGCTGCCGGTTTCCTCGCAGCGTATTTTGAAGTGGATCACAGCCTGCATCCAAGCCTGGTATGAGCAGGCTGGAGTTACACCTCCGGTGTCCTTGACAGCCCACTCAACGAGAGTGCAGGCATCATCTGCGGCCTTCCAAAGCATGTCCCCATACTGAACATCTGCAGGGCGGCTACCTGGTCATCGGTACTTACCTTCGCGTCCCACTATGCCTTGATGCAGCAAGCTCAGGACGATGCTGGCTTTGGTAGAGCAGTACTTCAAGTGTCACATCCATGATCTCCTGCCTGCCACCAGAGATACTGCTGGTGAGTCACCTAAATTGGGAATGGACATGAGCAAGCACTCGAAGAATAAAGAATGGTTACTTACCTTGTAACTGTTGTTCTTTGAGATGCATTGCTCATGTCCATTTCACACCTGCCCATCTTCCCTCAGTCAGAGTTTCAGCAAGAAAGAACTAAGAGGGAGGGGGAGCCGACAGCACCTGTATGCAGGCACATGCGCGCGCCGCTGCAGGGGGTGCTAGAGTCGGCTCCTACGGGTACCACTAGGGGAAAACGTTTTCCAGCACCGGTGCATGTGGCACACACACACACCTAAATTGGGAATGGACATGAGCAACACATCTTGAAGAACAACAGTTAACAAGGTAAGTAACCGTTCTTCACTCAGAGCTGTGAAAAATTTTGCACCCTGTGCGACGCAGTTAGGTCAACCTAACCCTCACTGTAGCTGCAGCTTTATTAGTTAATGAATTCTTCTGTCGACCTACCTACTACATTTTGGAGAGGTGGGTTAGTTACACAGATGGAAAAACCCCTTCCATCAATGTAGGAAGCATGCATGATACATCAGCACATCTGTGGACATACCCTCAGCTTCTTCAGCTAGGGAATTGCTGAAAAGTGATAGTGCTGAGGCTATAGGACAGGATGGCATAAGTTAAAGATGCATAAATGAGCCTTATTTTATAATTTCTAGATCTTGTTTTTGTCAGTGCTTCGCAGGTGTTGTAGGAGACTCTAAACTTAGTTTTCCTATTTTCACCCCTTTTCTGGGCTCCTCACACATATCTTTATGTAACTTCCAGGCTTTTGAAATGTGATTTAAAAAAAATATATTTCGCCATTTGTTAGAAAATCTCTGCTAAAAAGCAGAGGAATGATTGATTTTTTCCTAAACATACTTTCATGTGGAATTGTGTATATGAATTGAGGTATTTATATTTGGGAATAGTGGGCTTGAATCAGTGCAGCACCATTAATATCACTGAAGTTGCTTCTTATTCACAGTGGTGTAAGAGGACAACCAAGCCATGTATATGAAATTGAATGTTTCCTTGTTGGAGCAGTTATATCTTTATTTTATTTTTAAATGGTAAAGAAAATAAAAACATTTCCTCTTTTTTTCTTGTTAGGCTTATGTTTGCCACCTCAGCTGCAACCAGTATTATTTACTGAGTACTGAGTGCCCCACATCAGACTAACTCTGATGTCAGGCTCCTAAATCTAAGCTACAGGTGAGCAAAGCTGCTTGTCTCTCAAGATGTAAACTTTGATCTCTGTTTGCAACACTGAGATAGGAAGGAAGAATGATTGAGCAATAATAGAATGACACCTAAGCCAGTTTGCAATATCTGTTCCTTTATTTTCAGCACTATAAATCACACAGAAGAATGAAATGATAGAATAAAGTTTCTTCTATCCTTTCAGTTTCTGTACAAGTGTTTTTCATTTCATTTAATGGGATACACAGCAGTGATTCTTGTAACTCTAAGCCGTCACATTCAAAACACAATCATAACATAACATTTCAATTACGCCCAGAACACCTCTCTAGTGGTTATAAGACACAGTTTCTCTCCTCTGAGAGTTGAAAATGTAGCCCCAATAGCAACAGTCACAAACTCTTCCTCCAGCACTGTAATTCCGTGTCAGTGCTAACATGAATTCGGCTCACTAGCATATATCTGCCCTTTTCATCTAAACCTTTAGTAATTTACTGTATTTTTTGTTTAGGGAGGGGATGGGCCGGAAAGATTTTTGTCTTTTTTGTTTGAATCTTCTCTAACATTGCTTTCTTTACACATTTTAAACAAGAAACCCTAGGTTTGGGGCTAAATGAATTTGTGGCTTAACTCCAAAAATATCCCTATTGTCAATAGACTTACACCAGTGTAGAATTTGTCCCATTTTGTGAAAGTACAGCTGGAGGGAGGTGTGGTCTGAGCACAAGATTTGGAAGTAGAGCTGGCTGGAAAATGGGTATTTTTTTTTTTCATGATGGAAAACTTAAATGAAAACAAAAAAAAAAAAAGTATTTTTTTCCCTTTTTTGTCAAATTTCCAAGGAAATTTTGATTCTTTGGTGAAAAATTGAAAACTGAAATACTTTGTCCCAAAAAGTAAATATTTTGAGTGTTGGATAAAACATTTGGACTCTGAAATGCCACCATGGTGCCTTATGCCCCCATTCTCCTCTGCTGGGCTGGGCTTCCTCGTCAGACTCTGTCTCCGACAGTATAACAGAGTGAAGGGACGTTGTCACTTCTGTGTTTGTATTTTTAAACAATGGCTTAGCTTAAAGTAGTGTTGTGAAGATTTTCCAGCTAATAGAGGCCAGAAATAGGATAAGTTATATAGCTGGATACTTCAAAGCTTAGTATTTCTGAAAAATCCCATCTGGATGTTGAGAGGAAGGATATATATTTCTCCTCCTTTCCTCCTTCCCAACTAAACCATAGGGCATAGTTTGTCCCCAAACCGGTGCTGATATTTGTTCAAAGAGGATACATTCTGAATACAGATCTAAGAAGATCAATTATCCCTTCAAAATATTCTACGAGATAGAAAAATTGAATCCAATATACTCCCTTAACTTCATATTTTAAGACTTCTACAATGAGATGGTTTTGAGTGGTTCTGAATATTTTTTATTTGAAAAGTATATTTCTTTTATTTGAACAGTATTTGAAACAAGTGATTTCTTGTTAACGTAGATTAAGTTTTCATCTAGGATAGTATCTTTTTGGCTAGGTTACATAGTTTTGAAAATAGTAGATTGTGAGAGAATGCTCACAGACTTCATGAGGCTTTAAACCAGTATGCCAAGTTTGAATGGAGTGTAAGGATGATTGTATTTGATAGACACAAGTCAAACTCATTGCAGTTGTTTTATTTGTCTCCCTGTATGCTGGAATTGTCAGTCTGATTCCTGTGTGCACTGGATATGGTTTTATAAAGATGAGGTTTTTACTGTTTTCTGAGCTTTGTGGATAGAAGTTTACTTGGAAATTTGTTATAGAATAAACGTGACTGTATCAGATATCACAGGGCCTTGGCCCCTATGAAGTAGGGGTACATGTGGTATATGGGCAGCTGAGTAACAGCTATAGAGCAGCTTCATTTCCTGAGAAGAATTGCTTCCTGCCTACCTCCATGAACTTCCCAAGCACATAACCCCGGTAACTCAGGTTCTGGGCAGGTAGTAGCATTTGTTCCTTAATGTATATATATAACATGGTGTCACACAGTAAAGGGCAAATGTACCTGTATTCCCCCTGTATGGTCCCGCAAGGGAACCCAATTTAGGCATCCAGGTCCCCAGCTGTTGTCTCTCTTTGCTGGAACAGGTCCAGAAGCCTCTCTTGTGGTGACTAGGTGGTGCCGCAGCATTGTACTTTCCCATTCTCCAGTTATTCGGATTTTTGATTATCTGATCTGGGCCCAGTCCCAGTTAGAATGGATAAACAGGGTTCTGCTGTATTGTAATAACCCCAGCAAAAGACAGAGTGCCTAAGATGACTTCTTTTGCCTTCTTTTCAGAGACGGTTAACCGTGTAATTACCAGTGTTAATCTACCACACAACTCTTTCTAAGCAAGCACATTTTATTCTTAAAATGAAAGCAGTACAAAGAAAACATATTAAAAACAATAAAAGAACCTGCACATATGCTAATAAGCTTACCAGAGATCACCCCAACTCTAAAATGGGCTCTGTCAGGAGATTAATCCTTCAGACCCTAACCAGGGGTTTTCCTGTGATTTCAGGTTCGTTGCTCAGAACAAGAACCCCCATGATTCTATGTGTGAGTCCTTTATCCAGTTTGGGGTTTTGAATAGACTGCAAATAGGTAATCAGCCAAACAATGGGTCCCCTCTCCGGGGCTAAGCTTCCAAAGGCTTGAGTTCTTTAATAAACAGAGGGGATGTGTTAGCATACCCTTTCCTCCGAGAGACTTCCTGGGAAACTCATTTAATTTTAAATATTCACGTTGTTTCCGAAATTCCTTTGAACTTCCTAACATTTCTCAAGATTTGCATTAGTCACATCTCCTAGAGAAGTTATGTACAATCCCACAATAACAATAAACAATTGCATTTTTAATACAATAGACCCTAGGGGCATTATACTTAATTCAATAAGGTTTATCCAGGAGATTGCACTATTTGTCACACATGATACTTAAAATATTTATAGGCTAATTAATTCTGTAGTTTAAAACAAATTAAAACAACCCCCCCTCCCCCCCGCCCCCCGAAGTTGGAGGTAATTACCACTACCCTGTTGGGAAAGAATAGGACCCCAGGGTGTTAAGATCATTTTGCAGTGTGGACATTTTATTGTTTGACTTTTGCTTTTTAAAAAAAAGCAGATACAGTTTATATAACACAACTTTATTCTTGCTCCATCGTCCTCAACACATGAATCCCAAAGGCCTGACTTCCTTCTGGTGCTTTAGACTTTGGTTTGGTCAGGTGTTCCTGCAATCAGTCTATTTAAAAAAAAATATCATGGGATTTTCTGGCAGTAGCTTTGAAACCTCTCCTTTTGAACATCGTCAGTTAGCCAATATGAAATACTCTGTCTCCTGGAGAATTAAATCAAGTGCACACCCAAGAGAGAAACCAGATTTCTTAGCATTAACGTCATATAGAAATATGGGTTATCAGCAAGTTTGCTAAGCAAACAAATGTTCAGCAATGTTTCTGAAAGAGAAATAGAATAGACTAGCTTTATTAGCCTCTAGGTCTCCATTCTTCCTTTGTAGTGGCCATTTATCTGATGATGTACTGTGCAGTTAAGTTTGGAACAATATCTAGTGCTGTGCAGGAAAAGAAACTATTTCATTTTCTACTAGATGTCAGGCAGCCTTTAAAATGTAACCATAATTAGAAATGTAATGGGCTGTCTGGGCAGGATTTTCAGAAGTGCCTGAGTGATTTAGAGCGGAAGTCACTGACTTTTAGAGGGATTTATGCTCCTAAATCACTAGGCACTTTTGAAAATCCCACCCATTGTCTCTTTCCAGGCAAGCACTGATCAAGTACTCTCTTTTGAAAAGTGTTGTGTGCTTAAAAGTATTCTTGCCCCCCATTCTCTCAAAGAAGGTGTTTCTTTTACTTTCTGTTTTAGGTGGGGAGTTAAGCCATGTGACTCCAGTGGATATTTGCATGCAATAACTGAAACTTCCTGTAAATTTTCATGCACAGAGTGAATCTTAGAAAGAATGTATGTAGTCACTTTGCTTCTGCTGATTCTGTGCTGGCATATTCACTCTTTTCTTTACATTCCTCATTCACTTCACAAGGTAGCACTGTCCCGAGTTCATTGGAGCGTCCCATTTCAAAACCACATTTTGAACTAAGTCTTATACAATTAGGAGGCAGCCAGCCAAGGAGCCATGTATTGTCAGCAACATATCTATCACAAGAGGTATCCTGCTATGGCAAGGCAAAGCTTGTTATAACATGCCACATAGTCCTCTGCCACGAGCAGTTTACCGCCCCTCTAACCAAGCATATTGTTGCTAGCTACTACAGTAGCATGTACTGCTGGTGTCAACATACACATTTGAGGCCTTGTCATGTTTTTTTCCTAAGAAACCATATCCTTGCTGGCCACAGTTCATGCCCCAGCAAGCAAGTTCAAGGTTCAGGTTGATTTTTGTTTGTATATTTCTATTAATATTGGTGCATCAGTGAAGTACATGGTAGTCTAGCAATGCATGGGTGGCTAGAAAACTGTCACAGTAGGGTAGCATGAATCAGCAAATGCCTTTTTCCTTATTCTCAAAGCAGCTAAATCTCATTTTAGAATGATGTGTTGCTAGTTTTTCTTCTTCCCTAAATAGGCACGTATCTCATTTAACTTTCCAAAGAGTTCTTTTTTTCAGGAAGTAAAATTTAGGCTCTTCCTTCTTTTTGGTATAATGTTTACTTACAACTCAGCATCAGAATGATGTATGTTTGATTGGTGGTATGTACTTGAGGATTACCTCTATCTGTGACATTATAGATAGGTTAAGACACGGGCATATTAGACTACAGTAGAATTGCTCTTCTTTTTAAAAAAAGAATAAAGGTGAAAATAGGGTGTTTAACTGTAAATTAGGAGGGCCCTCATATTTGTCAACAGACTTCTTTTGGCCCGTGGACACAGAATATTTCTTTGCATGTAAAATAAAGTCAGCTTGAGTCGTGTCTTTAAAAAAAAAAATATTCAGGTGATGCAAGTCCTGAGAGGCAAATCTCAATGTCCCTTGAATTAGTAATGTGCATCTATTATTTTGGGCACTGTAAACATATTGTCATAATGAGCCTCTTAGCAGAGACTTCAATTCCCAGCAGAGTGTGTCTCACCCGAGGAGTAAGAAGTCCTACAGAACTTTGAATGTGTGGTCAACAGTAGTGATTCTCTAGTCTTGTTGCTGCAATTATTGCATAGCATACTCATGAATCATGAGATGGCATAAATTTATGTTAACACTGTAATACAAAGAATAAAAGAGTCTCGAGTAACATACATTTGCAAAAATTGGAGCCTAAAACAGACTTCTTACCTGCTCCCTATTACGATGAATAATTGATAATTTTAGTGAATTATGCTAAGTGCTAATCAAAAAAAAAATTGTAAATCATCACTCAATTAAATTAGCAGCAGTAATTTTAATTCTTAGCAATCATATTCATTATTTTTCCTTTAGCTTTCAGAAGCTATAGTTTAACAGGCTCGTGAGGTGATTTATCGAATACTTTGCTGTAAGACCTGTATAACTAGCTTCTAATTTTAACACATATTACTGCAGTGGCTCATTATTCAGTGGTTGCTAATTATTTTGGTTCAGTTTTTACATTCCTTAACTATCAGGTAAGCATAAGTTTTACAAAGTGAGCTCATTGTTATAGACTCTGTAAACTGATGGACTCAACAGCACAAAATACCAAACACATCCTACATAGAGTGTTAGGGTCAAAAGTGACTGCTTTTGCAGGACTGTTCACTTACATCTCTTCTTCAGGTGTCATCCTACAACCTCACCTGTTCTTGAATAGCTGGAGAAGTGGGTGCTTTAACCACCCCCCTGGATTGGTTGTCTTTTCTCTGTCTTCAATATTGGGAAATTGCAGCATTAGTCTCAAAAAAGAAATGTTCAATTAGTGTTGGTGGGGTGTCATGGTGTGAGACTGAATAATGTCACATTAATGTAACACTTCACGGGAGTCTTTTTTGAGAACCTGTATTTTTACACTTTCAGTTGTCCCCCTTATTCTCTTGTTACTCTGCTGTAAGCAATTCAGAAAGTCAGCTACTAAACAGTTGACCCTGTACTCTCCTCAACCATCACTTTACTCCTGTCATATGCTTTTACATTAGTGCTCTGTTTCCTTTCACAGTCAAGGATTGGGTGAACTCACCCAGAACTGGAGGTCAATTGTCTAAGGTTCTAAATGTCTATTTCAAATGAAGGATATAAAAAGCCCACATTCTCAAACTTCCTCTTTTTCATCCTGGTTGGCTAGTTGTGGAAACCTTTCCACCGTGTTTTCATGCTTCTGGATGTGTTGCACCCTATCTTTGCAGTTACAAGTGTCTTGTTATGACAGCTCTTAGTAGTTGTTTGGTAGCTTCTTGAGTGTTTTACTCTGTTTGTGTTTGTGTGTTGGATTGCTGAGATGACAATTTGAGAAGCTGCTTTGGTTGCAAGGTGTCTGGCAACAGCCATGTCTGGTGGACTGCCTGTCCTCAGCCAGGTGCACTGACTTCTGTGTTGTATTTTAATTGAACAACAGCCTCTACCACATCATCTGTATTCAAAAAGGACCCCCAGCTTTTGATTGTCTGCTTTTCCTTGTCAAACTGTGAGAATTTGGCTGATATTTCTGTGTAGCTGACAGATTTGTGATGTGACACCAGCAGAAATGTCAAATTTTATGAATGAAAAGGTGCTAATTTCCATGTTGGGATAACCTCTTGGCATCTGCATGGAAAAAAAAAAAGCCTTTTTGCCTCTTGAACTTCACAACTGGTAAAACAATCTCAAGTTTTTATTATATGTCCTAATAACTAGTACAGGCAAGTTGCTTAATGAAAGACTGCATCATTTCCTACCCAGGAGTTCAAAAATAAACAAATTTATTATTTTTTAAAATCACATTATCCTTCTGGTTTTTGAGCCTTTAGGGTGAACTTTTTCATGTTTTCAAATATTTCTCCACAACCACGAGCAGTAGACATCTTTTTTTTAAAATGAAAGCTGCAATTTTCATGCAAACTCTTGATTCCAGCAGCTGGAGCTTTATTTAAAAAAAAAATTGAAATATCATAAGATTGGTTATAAAATCATGAGAGCTGGCAACTTGACTGCTTAACACTGATCCAGTAGGGAAATGGACTTGCTTTTGAAAACCCTTATTGTTGTGGAGATCCGACCATTCTCTGCACAGCATGCTCTTTGTTATTCTCTTTAAAGATTCTTATATTGTGCTGATCGCTCTGGCACGTGGACTATCCAGCATTTGTAGTCTTTTTCATAATGTCAAAGTGATATTGCATCCTGCCTATCTATTTTTGTATTGATGGTATAATCTCAGTTCAAGTTCTACCCACAAGGTAGTGTCAGAATTGCAAATCAACCAGACAATTACCCTTTTGCTCTTCTTCCTTCATCAGCATGATATATCTCCTGAGGCCATCCTTCAAAATCTGCATATGAAAAACACTGTTGTTTAATACCTAGGGCCCTCTTTAGAAAATCATCTGGATTGTTCATAGTATTTGGGAAGAAGTCCAAGCAAAAAGCGATCTCTGTTCATAGAGTGTATTCATGGATTAGTATTCAGTTATGTTAGAGCCAAGTCTAAATGGATTTATAATCAGTCATGTTGTGACCACGTAGGAGGTTCAAGTGCCAGAATGTCTCTGGGCTCAGTGGCATCTGCTTTTAGGACAGACATGACAGATCCTCACAGAGGAAAAGAGAGGACAGAAAAGAATGGCGAATGTCTATGTACAGTGCTCTATCTGCAAATCACTTATGGTTTCTTCAGTGACTTGCTTTCATAATATGGTGATTTGGAAGTCTGCCATGGTATGTGTGATTCACTCAACCCTACTCTCTCAGTATTGAAGCTGAATAGATATCTTTTTTGGAAGGGCACTGTTTTGAATTTCTTCAGCGAAGCTCTCTGTCCTCGTCTAGGGTTACTGCTTCTTGGTAAAGTCTTTGGCTACGTGTTCAGTGGCTTTCACACAATTTCTTTGCTGTCTGTGCAGTTTACTGGTGTTTTTAACTCCTGTGTCCTCTAGCACAGTCCTTAGATTTCGAAGACGGAACAGGAAAAACACTGGTGTTGTCTACACTAACACTTCCACCATATTTCACCTCCCAATGGATTTGCACTGGTGATAAAGAAACAAGAGCTTTCCCCGAGAAGGCCAGTGCAGATGCTAGAAAGGGAATTTTCAGTTATGGGTGAAATGAGAAGTTATTGCTTAGCAATGCCTAGAGCTTTCAAAGTGTGTTGACTCCATAGGACTACATTCATATTTCTTTGTTCTCTATTTATCCAAAGTATTAAATTAGATTTTAGACAGGCAGAACAATACTGACAGGTTTTGGAGCGTACGCACACACTCACTGGATCATCTTTGACATGGTTGATAAGGGGAGTGTGCCCACAATAGTTTCCTAGCTTTCAGTGGCTCTGGTATTGACAAGGAGTGGTGCAGAATTCCTAGAATGTGGTACTGAAAAGACTATATATTGGTGCTGGTGCATAAATTTAATTTTACTGCTTCCATTGTTTGTAATAGAAAAATGGACCCAGAAGCAGAAATGCCAAAATGCTACAACACATCTGCCTGTTTTGCAGAATTTCTAGCCAGGAAATATCAGAGAACTAACTTCAGATCCTATTTGGATCACAGGCAGCAATCAATGTGGTGATCTTGTACTAAATCGTAATGTGCATTTGACTACACTAAAAAATCCATCACAAAATCTGATAAAGTTTCCAGAACAGTCTGTGCTCAAGAAAGGCCTAATACTGGAATAGCAGAGGTGACACGTTCATTTATTGTGTCTGTTGCCCCATCTGTAATATGATAATAATAATACCCAATTTTGTAAAGCATGTTACCAATCCTCTGATGCTGCATCTGCTGCCTATCTGTTTCCCCATCATACTCGCTCCTCAGTAAATGCCAAGTTAAAATCAAATTTGGTCCTGGTCTTCAAATCATTCCATTGAATTAGATCAAGCTACTCTCTATGATTGTGATTGATGATTTCAGCTGTGTTCCTCTGTAACAAATGAACAAATGTAACTGTCAACTTTACAATGAAATTCATGAGAACCAGAACTATTTTTATAGAAGACTGAAGAACTAAAAGAGCTAAAAGAGATCATCCTAACAACATAAGAATGACCATAGGGGAGCACACCAATAGTTCATCTAGCCCAGTATCCTGTTTTATGACAGTGGCCGGTGCCAGATGTTTCAGAGAGAGTAAATACAACTGGGTAATCTATCGAATGATCCATCCTGTTGTCCACTCCCAGCTGGGTTAGGCACACCCAGCGTATGGATTTGTATCCTTGACCATCATGGCTAATAGTTATTGATGGACCAATCCTCCATGAACTTACCTAATTCTTTTTTGAACCCAGTTATATTTTTGGCCTTCAGAACATTTCCAGGCAATGAGTTCCACAGATTGACTGTACATTGTGTGAAGAAGTACTTCCTTAGGTTTGGTCTAAACCTGCTGACTATTAATTTCATTGGGTTACCCTGGGTTCTTGTGTTATGTGAAGGGATGAATAATGCTTCCTTATTCACACCATTCATGATTTTATAGACCTCTATCATAATACCCCTCAGTCATCTCTTTTCCAGGCTGAACACTCCCAGTCTTTTTAATTTCTCCTCACATGGAAGCTGTTCCATATCCCTAATTGTTGTTGCCATTATCAGTATTTTCCTTTTTTTTTTTTTTTTTGAGATTGGGCAACCAGAACTTCATGCGGTATTCAAGGTGTGTGCATATTACAGATTTATATAGTGGCATTATGACATTTTCTTCTTATCTATCCCTTTCCTAATGGTTCCTAACATTCTGTTATCTTTTTTGGTTGCTGCTGCACATTGAGCTGATGTTTTCAGAGAACTATCCATAATGACTCCAATATCTCTTTCTTGAATGGTAACTGCTAATTTAGACTCCATAATTTTGTATGTATAGTTGGGATTATGTTTTCCAATCTGCATTACTTTGTATTTATCAACGTTGAATTTTATCTGCCATTTTGTTGCTCAGTTACTCAGTTTTGTGAGATCCCTTTGTAACTCTTCGCAATCAGGTTTGGACTTAACTATCTTGAGTAATTCTGTATCATCTGCAAACTTTGCCACCTCACTGTTTACCCCTTTTTCCAGATCATTTATGATTAAACAGCACAGGTTAGTACAGATCATTGGCGGACACCACTACTTAGCTCTCTCTGTTTTGAAAACTGATAATTTATTCTGGCCCTTTGTTGTCTATCTTTTAACCAGTTACTGATCTGTGAGAGAACTGTCTCTCTTATCCCATGACTGCTTAGTTTGTTTAAGAGCCTTTTTTGAGGGACCTTGTCAAAGGCTTTTTGAAAGTCCAAGTACACTATATCCACTGAATCACCCTTGTCCACATGTTTGTTTGACCCCCCTCAAATAATTCTAATAGATTGGTGAAGCATGATTTCCCTTTAAAATAGCTGTGTTGATTCTTCCCCAACTTACTGTATTGTCTATGTGTCTGATAATTCATTTTTTCACTATAGTTTCAGCTGATTTGCCTGATACCGAAGTTAGTCCTACAAGCCTGTAATTGCCATGATCATCTTTGGAGCCTTTTTGGTGTCACATTAGCTATCTGCCAATCATCTGGTTCAGAGGCTGATTTAAGCAATATGTTACATACCACAGTTAGTAGTTCATATTTGAATTCCTTCAGAACTCTGGTTCTAGTGACTTATTACTGTTTAATATATTCTGAATCTCTTTCTTTACCTCCTCCCCTTCTTTAGAACGTAATGTGTTTACCTCTTTGACCTAGCTTTTCCCTCAACTAAAAAGAAAAACACTTTCCACCAATGGAGATAAGGAGGAGCAAAGGTCTGCATGTATAACTTTTAAAATATGCAAAGAAATCAGATTCTTCATTAATGAGATCAAGTACTAGATACAGAAGAAAATCGTGAATTATTAATACTTTATTTCATTCATTAATTTGAAATGCACTCATACCAAGCTCTCGGCACTTAATAAAACAAGTTTTTATAATGAATGAATAAATTTTTATAACAAAAAAAATCCCATCAGTAAAGTTGACTCAAAATAAATTTACTCCAACTCAGAAATTTTTCTTTACTGTATTTTTTTATATGTGGCCCCACTTGAACTAATGCTGTTGATCGTTCACTATATTGTGTGAGGACAGCTGACTGACAGTGAAATCAAGAGCAAGATTAGGAATTGGGTTAGAGCAATTGATTGATTTTTGCTGAACTTGATACTGTAAAAGGCACAGGATGCCACCAGCCAGCGTTAACTCCTCATTAACCATTTTTTGTCAGTGAAATAGTTTTTGAAAGAGTTAGGCAGTTGCAGGTAGCACGAAGGTTTGCAGTTGAGGTGCTACTGTGCCTAGCTAAAAATAGCCATAGTGATTCCTGATTGGTCCCACTCCCCCACCCACCCTGTTGACTTTGTTATAGTAAAATGGGGATAATAGTTGTGCTTTAAAATGTAAGAAGTGTGTAATTGACAATAGGCATGGTCTGTGTTCCAAAATCTTAATTTTTTTTATTATTATATGGTGGTTACAGTAACTTTTAAGCATGAAAGAAATGACTGGTGTGTCTCTCCTTCTCAACTCCCCAGCATTTCCAGTTAACCCTCCCCTTCCGCTCCCATTCAATCATTAACATGTAAAAAGTTGTTCCATGCTGTGTAGTGTCATCTGCTGTGAATTCAAATCACAAGCAGCAGCTTACTGGAGGGTAGCATGCCTACTTTGTTATGTAGCCCAAGCTGTATAGCAAGCCAGGTTCTGTTTCCCCATTTAGACCTTCTTCCTCTGGTTTGGCCAGGACCCCCTGCCATGGCCCTGGCCCACCCAGTATGACCATCCCCTTCCCGCTCTGCCAAGCCATACTCCTTCTCCCTCTCTGGCCAAATGTGTACCTTAATTTGCTCAGATGACCCCAAATTTGGAACACTGATCCTATTTTGCATCCCCATATGGCACAGCACATTTCAAGAAAACTAAAAAAGTATGCAGGTTTTAGAGCACTTAGAGTCATCCTTTAAACCAGCGGTTCTCAACCTTTTTTTACAGAGTACCACTCGGGTCAGGTACATTCGGGTCAAGTACCGCTTCACCTGACTGTACCTGGCCCGAGTAGGACTCGGTAAAATTGCGGGGTTGTGTGGAGGGGTCGATGCCCTCCGCCGAAACCCTGCCGCCGTTTCACACTTTTCGGCGGCAGAGAGGATGAGACTTTCGGCGGCGGCACGGCTTCTCTGCGGCGGAAAATGGGTTTCGCAGCTGGGGGGCTTTAATTCGGCGGCACAGAGTTTTTTGACCGCCAGCGGGGGAAGAGATTCGGCGGCGGCACGGTTTCCTGGCGGCAGAAGAGGGGGCGGATCGGCGGCAGCGGGGTTTTTCGGCGGCGGCAAGGGGGGGGAATCAGCGGCAGCGGGGTTTAGCGGCGGCGGCAAAGGGGGGAATCGGCGGCAGTGGGGGTTTTCGGCGGCGGCAAGCGGGGGGATTCGGCGGCAGCAGGGTTTATCGGCGGCGGTGAGAGGGGGATTCGGCGGCGGAATCGGCGGCGCGTTTTCCATCGCGTACCACCGAGCCGTCTTCCGCGTACCACTGGTGGTACACGTACCACCGGTTGAGAAACCCCTGCTTTAAACATAAGAGCATAAGAACGGCCATACTGGGTCAGACCAATGGTCCACCTAGCTTACCATCCTGTCCTCCAACAGTAGCCAATGCCAGGTGGGAATGAACAGAACAGGTAATCATCAAGTAATCCATCCTGCCACCCATTCCCAGTTTCTGGCAAACAGCAATCCCTGGTCATCCTGGCTAATAGCCATTTATGGACCTATCCTCCATGAACTTATATAGTTCTTTTTTTAATCCTATTATAGTCTTGGCCTTCACAACATCCTCTGGCAAAGAGTTCCACTATGCGCTGTGTGAAGAAATACTTCTTTTTGCTTGTTTTAAGCCTGCTGCCTATTAATTTTATTTGGTGACCCCTAGTTGTTGCTTTATGAGAAGTAGTAAATAACACTTCCTTATTTACTTTCTCCACATCAGTCCTGATTTTATAGCCCTCTATCATATCCCCCCTTAGTTGTCTCTTTTCCATGTTGAAAAGTCCTAGTCGTCTTAATCTCTCCTCATATGGAAGCTTTTCCATATACCTAATCATTTGTGTTGCATCTGTACTTTTTACAATTCCAATATATCTTTTTTGAGATGGGGTGACCAGATCTGCATGCAGTATTCAAGATGTAGGCGTAACATGGATTTATAAAGAGGCAATATGATGTTTTCTATCTTATTTTCTATCCTTTTCCTAATGATTCCCAACATTCTGTTAGCTTTTTTGACTGCCGCTGCACATTGAGTGGATGTTTTCAGACAACTATCCACAATGGCTCTAAGATCTTTTTCTTGGTGGTAACAGCTGATTTAGACTCCATCATTTTGTATGTATAGTTGGGATTATGTTTTCCATTGTGCATTACTTTGAATTTATCAACATTGAATTTCATCTGTCATTTTGTTGCCAGTTTTGTGAGATCCCTTTTTAACTCTTCATAGTCTTCTTTGGACTTACCTATCTTGAGTAGCTTTGTATCATCTGCAAATTTTGCCACCTCACTGTTTACCACTTTTTCCAGATCATTTATGAATATGTTGAAAGCGGTTCTCATCCTGAACTTTAGAGAGCTATGCTAGAATATCTAGTTCTAGTAATAACTGCTTCTACTTTGAGTGCTGGGTGAAAACACTCGATACAGATCTTGTTTCTTGGTTATAATTTTATGATTTTATAGGTACATTTTTCCATATTTTCACCTTTTGTAGGATTCCTTTGTGATTTTCAGGTCATTGAAGAGTTTCTGATGGAGCCATATTGGCTTCTTTCTTCCTTTCTTTCCTTTTCCTCAGGATAGATTGTGATTCATATTGTCTTCCTGAGAAATTACCAGCTCTCCTGAATTCCTTTTTCCCTTAGATTTTATTCACATGGGACCTTACCTATCAGTCCTCTGAGTTGTTTAAAGTCTGCCTTTGTGAAATCCATTGTCCTTATTTTGCTGCTATCACTCCTTCTTTTCCTTAGAATCACAAAATCTATCATTTCATGGTCTCTTTCACCCAAACTCTTTCATCTTCAGATTTGCTACCAATTCCTCCCTGTTGGTCTGAGTCAAGTCTAAAATGTTTGCCCTTGGTTACTCCCCTGTGTTTTCTAAAACAAAATGTTGTCCCCAATAAATTCCAAGAACTTACTGGAATTTTTGTGTTTTGCCATTTTACTTTTCCAACATATATCTGAGTAAAGTCCACCATTACTACCAGGTCTTTGGCTAAATGGAAGCCAGGAAATAGTCTCCTTTCTCATTTGGATCAGATTTTCTATTAAAATTGTAGAGGTACTTGAAATCTTTTATTTGAACACAAATTTCTCCCTTCTCCATTCCATCTCTCTCCCCTTATTCCCCCACCTCCCCCCAAAAAACTCCCAAAATTGGTGGAGTTTGGATTCTGGGACCCAGTTTTCACCCAGTTTTCTAAAATGCACAGTTAAAATAACAAACTTTAGTTAGAGTTCAAGTGATAAACCAGATTCAGTGAAAAAGGAATAACCATGGGCATGTTTATTCAATCAAGACCACAGTACAGGTAAATCAGGTTGTACAAATGAACAATAAAGCAAAACTTATAGCTGAAGGGAGCTGGCATGCCTATTAACCTTAATCTACATGATAAACTGTAGATTAAGTTAAAATATGATGTAATAAATTTATAAAGCAGGTAAAAAAACCCTCAGATCCAAGCTTTATTCAGAAATAAGTTATATTTTGCCATTTTCAAGTATCTTCCTGGATCACAGGGAGTGGATAAAGATGAGATGCTTATATACTACGATGGGCACACTAGATAACCCTAACCTAGCTAGATCTGTACTTTTAAATCAGATTCTCTTTAGTAATTTCAGCAGATCATAAACAGTCATGATTTACAGTGTGCTGTGGTGCCAAATGACCTCCAGGCTCTCTGGTATGCTTCAGCATATTTTCCTGCTGGCTCACAAATAGAGCAATCCAAAACCTCTTTCATTCTTGTCACTTTATCTGTATTTATTGTGACTGGTTTTTTACACATTGAAAGCAACAACAATGGAGTAGTCTGCTTTTTCTGTACAAGAAGGATCACTATAAAAATGACTGGAATGAGTGCATGGCTAGGGAATAAAATCACTCATCACCAGTGAAATGCAGTGGGTGGGCAATACGTCATGCTAACGATGTCTACGCAAAAGACACGAGATGGGATGAGATCTGGAAGGGCACAATTAACACAGGGAGGATTTTCAAAGTCATAAAGGGGAATTAGGCACACAACTCCTCTTGCCTTTCAGTGGGAGTTGAGCATCTAATTCCCCCTTTTTGCCTTGACAATCAGACCTTAGTTTTTATATGGAATATTTACTTTCCATTGTTTGCAGATATATGGTAGCTTGAAAATACCATTACTTTCCATACCTATCCTGTCTTTCCATTTAGCAGGCTATGCATTTCTTTCCTGCTTGTAATTGAACAAAAATTGACATGGCTGTAGTATGTTTAGCGCTTTGTTTTAGATACCCCCATATCAGCATGCATAACAAAGCTAAGAGTACTGTTGAATAGTTAGCTGATGTTGCAGAGTCCCTGGGGGAAGTTCACACATTTTTTGTGTTTAAAACACACAGAACTAATTATGTGTGTTTGTAACACACATGCACAATTGGATTTGTGGGGATTTTTTAAACACAAAAAATATATACCTTTATAGGCATGGGGAGTTTTATTTTATTTATTTTTAATTAGAGGTTAACCCAGATTCTGATTGAAGATTAAGCCTGAGTTATTTCAGTTGCTTTATTAATAGTGCTATAATCCTACATGTTTTCCAAGGGGGGTAAAGCTTCCACAACTGTGTAAGACTTTTCCAAATTGCAGCTGTGGGCACAGAAAGACAGCAAGGCTTCTGCATTCTTTAATAATGAAAATATCAGAATGAAAACCTTTTTGTTTCCTAAGAATTCATAAATTCACAATTTTATCTTAAATTATGCTATCAGAAACTAGGGATTGTTAGAATTTCTATTAAAACCAGTTGTCCAGTGCCCAGGTTTTATAACTTCAGGTAGAATGTAAGAAGTAACGTGATCTCTTTGGAACAAAGATTGTGATCTTCATAAGCAAATGTTTATAGTCAAATAATGTAATGATATAAATAAGAGAAGGAGGCTATTTGGGGCACCAATTCAACAAGATAATTAAACCTAACTTTAAACATGAGAGTTGTTCAACTAAAATCAATGGAAGTACTTAAGTGCTTAAAATAGATACACACCTTGGTGTCTTGAGGGGAGAGACCATTTTCTTTGTTACTTGTTTGTTCAGTGCCTAGCACATCAGGAGTCCTGATTTTTGTTTGGGGATCTTAAGTGCTACCATATTGAACTAGTAATTATATGCAATTATTATCAGGTATTTTGTAAAGTTTGTGTGCAGAGTTGTCCGTGAAATGCTGTTCAGTCTGTAAACAGTAGCAATTCAGAAATGATTTTTAAGTCAGCAATTGGATGCTATTAACTATTTATGTAAAAGAAAAACAGCAGTTCACAACTCTGATAGGTAAAAAAAAAAAAAAAAAAAAAAATTTTCAGCTTGAGAATTTTTACCTGTAGTGCTAAATATTCATCTATAAGTAGTTTAAAACTTGTTTATTTTAAACTTGTGTAGGAGAGCTTTAGTTTTCTGTAATTATGTTCTTTGATTCCCTGATTAATTTTATTTCCATATAGTTTTCCATAGATAGCTGAACTGGATGGGGATTCATCTTCAATTTTATCAAAGTTTAGGTTTGATTTTTCTTTTCTAGTTGATCTGAATTTTATTTTATTTTATTAAATTCCCAGCATATCAGAAACAAATGAAAAACTGTACTGTGACAGTTAAGCACTTTGACATATTAAGCATTATGTTGTCAATTCATCTTCACTTCAACTTGCTGAGAGCACAACCTGGTAGTGCCAACTGAACAGTTTTTCTCCTTTCTCAGGCTATCAATCTGGACACCTTTCAGAGCCAAGTTAGTTGAATTTGTGCTAATCTGGAGCGGTGTTGTGATGTATACCTGTCTGCTATGGGGGCCGCTCATAATTAAACTAGTAGTTCACTTAAATCTTCCCCCGCACACTTGAATTGTTTAAGCAGTATCTGCAGCAAATGTTACCAATTTTTGTTTTGTCTTTAAGCGTTACTTCCTGACCTGTCTGCTAGACTTGTAGACACCTTAAACTAAGACGAACCTTTACTGAACCCTTTTTGAAGCTCGGGTTCTCTTCTAGTTACTGACGCAGAATGGCGGTCAGCAAAATGCTTTGTTTCTATTCTATTGTGTATTCATTTGCTCTTAGGTGAGTTGGAAGGAAATATTCCATATGTTTCTCATTGATCTCAAATCAGATCAAATCTGCTGGTCTCAGGAAAAGTAGACTAATGAAGTATAGAAGCAAAGGAGCATGTCATTCGTCAGACTGCTGCAGAGGCCAGGGACTGTATTGCAGTCTTTTGCTCCCAGTCTGTTTTGTAAGCTGTTGCGATGGTAAAGCTTAGAATTTAAAGTTTCTGAAATATTCATCTTTTCTCCATAATACTTGTCCACTCACTGTCTTGCTAACATTCTCATAAACAATGTGTACATTTTATTTTTCTTCTATTAAAAATAATTTCCCAAAATAAGGACTAATTTATAAGTGTAACTTTTAATAGCAGCTGTTCTTCAATAACACCCGATCTAGAAATTGTCTAGAGAGAATCTTTCAGCATGTCAGTATTGTGGACTGTTGTGCTGAAATTGAAGCTCAAACTATAGATGCTGGAAATTTTAAATAAACTGCAGGTGAGAAATACACATGCAAAGTAAAGCAGATTTGAGTTGACGCTGAAGCACGTATTGTACTGTATAAAGAAGTTTCCAGCATCTCTCTTTCTTGTAAAATTATTTTTTTAATCAAGAACTTAGAAAAGTGGAAAACTGTCAAAACTTCTCTGTTAAGTACATGTCAACTGCCCCTGTTAAGGGGAAACATTTTCTGTATTTTCACAAAAACCTTGAACATTTTCTGCGAAAGAGTCTCCTACCCTATTTAGTTTCAGTGCAGCTGAAAAGTGTGTCTGCAACTTTCTCCCCGGATGTTAGCTATAGTCTGTACATATAGGAAGTGCTTAAATGTTTGAAAACATACTGAGAAATTGTTCATTTTACTATTACCTTTGACTAAGTGAAAGGAGGTGAAAGGTTTCTAGGCAAGGGAATTTATGAGAAAGAGAAAATGAGAATATGCTGGGGAAACAGCCTATAGTGTTTAAGAGACTCTACTTATAAAGGTTAAATGATTGACAGGAAAAGGTATAATTTATCATCTCTGCGTAAGAGGTAAGGACCAAAATAAATGAGATATTACTAGCCATTTTTTTTTTCTGTCTAGATTTAAGGTTATAACCTTCACTTTTCCAAACCTCTGAAAAGTTCTGTTCTTGAAGGAATGGCATTTGTTTTTGTTTTTAAAACTAATCATAGTTACAAAAAGAAAAGCTTTGTCCTGAAGTTGAGTGTATGCCAAGATACTGCCTGAAGTGACCTCTTACCTTAAACCCATGGAAACAGAAAGAGAGGGGAAACAGTCAGATGTAAAGGTAGTGATAATGACTGTAGTATCTTTTGAACGATCTCTGCAGCTTATGTTCAAAGGAGTTAAAATAAATTTTAAAATAAACTATTTTTTGTTGTTTAAATGGAAGATATAATGACATCCCTTAAGTACCAGATTTCCTTCTCTCTTTTTCTTTCTCATTTGAAGAATAAATATGGTATCCTAATTAAGACATTGCTTTTATTACATGTACTGTGTAGTACCGCATGCAAGAATTCATCTCCTTTATCATGACCCACAGCACTTCTCTATAATGTGGAAGTGTTTCCTTTGAGAAGTATAAATACTGATATGTTGTGCACTGTGTCCAATGGATCATAGAATCATAGAAGATTAGGGTTGGAAGGGACCTGAAGAGGTCATCTAGTCCAACCCCAACTAAATCATCCCAGCCAGGGCTTTGTCAAGCTGAGCCTTAAAAATCTCTAAGGATGCAGATTCCACCACCTCCCTAAGTAACCCATTTCAGTACTTCACCACCCTCCTAGTGAAATTTTTTTCCTAATATCCAACCTAGACCTCCCCACTGCAACTTGAAACCACTCTGCTCCCTGTTTTGTCATCTGCCACCACTGAGAACAGCCTAGCTCCATCCTCTTTGGAACCCCCCTTCAGGTAGTTTAAGGCAGCTATCAAATCCCCCCCCTCACTCTTCCCTTCTGAAGACTAAATAAGCCCAGTTCCCTCAGCCTCTCCTTATAAACCGTGTTCCAGCCCCCTAATCATTTTCATTGTTCTCTGCTGGATTCTCTCCAATTTGTCCACATCCTTTCTGTAGTAGGGGGCCCAAAAATGGACACAATACTCCAGATGTGACCTCCGCAATGCCAAATAGAAGGGAATAATCACTTCCCTCGATCTGCTGGCAATGCTCCTACTAATGCAGCCCAATATGCCATTAGCCTTCTTGGCAACAAGGATCTCAGCAGTCTTGCTGCACTTCTGTATTAAATGTGAGGGCAATGGTGATGTGTTCCATTTAGGTGTACCCCTGTGGCACCTGACAGATTGTCAGTGTGGCCTTCAATTAGGCAAAGTTTGGGTGCTCTTGATGGAAGAGCTTGATACTGATTCTGGTCTTGCCTATTACAAATGATTTTTCTCTCTCTCTCTTTTGCAGATACTGAGCATCTTTACACTGTGGTTTTTCAAGAAATCTGTGAGCGGTTTGGAAAGGCCTACACCTGGGATGTGAAATCATTAGTCATGGGTAAAAAAGCATTGGAGGGAGCACAGATTATTCGAGATGTACTTGAGCTTCCAATGACCAAAGAGGAGCTACTGCATGAAAGTAAAATGAAGCAGGAAAAAATATTTCCTAATGCTGCATTGATGCCAGGTGTTTCTCTTTAATATTTAAATAACTGCATATGAAATTATTTAAACACTGTCACAATTATATAGTTCTAAAAAACCTCCTTTCACAAAGCACCTTCTTTCACAGGCCTGATTTCTTCACTCTTGCCTTGACAGGTTTTGTTGAAAATTGTCTGTTCACTTGTTAGAAAGCTATTGGGAATGCTGAGAGCTTTTTCATATACATATGAAACAGCTGCTCTTCTTACAGGTTTTAAAGAACAGAAAAACACATGGACAGAATAATTATGCATGAAATGTGTACGTTTTGTGATCCAGTCTTTGCTTTTGAATGTTAGATAGCTGCTGTGTAATTCAAGAAGTTTGTTTTAAGAGGATGTGTGTGTGTACACTGTAGTGTGTTTGTGTAAAGTACACAGCGTTCATGTCCTTACACACATGGACAGATTTGTGTGTCTGTCCATGTGTATATGTTACATATCCCGAGTGCTTGAACTTGTAATCTTGCTTCCACTAATGAAAATTTCTTTCATTTAAGTTTATAGCATGTAATACAGGAGAGAGGGAAATTAGGTAAGTTTGAGCATGCAAAAGAAGAAAATCCTGAACTAAGTTTGTTAACAACATAGAATTTAATGTTTCTGGCGCAAACAGCAATATTTTATGGTAAAATGTAATGAGAGGTGGCAGAATAGTAAAGTCTAGGTATGTGCAAAGTAGCCTAATTAATGTAACCACAACAACCATAACTTTTGGAACTTTCTGCATTTTGAATGTTTGTTCTTTCTTCCTTTATGGTGCATTACCAGTAGTCTAAAATATTTTTGGTGGGGAAAAAGGAGAGCTGTGTATTTATATCTAATTTCCTAATATCCAGAAAATCTGAATATAATTTGTATGTTCAGCTAACACTCAGATGGCTTGGCCTCCAGAGCATGTACATTCATTATTCTTCAGCTTAAACACCTTAGATGCTCCGCCAGTGGTTCTTGAAGCCAACAAGTGAGCACATACCTGGATATCCATTTATAGTTTAAGTGCACATGTATAAACATAAGCGGTAAAATCCCAGCCCCACTGAAGTCAATAGGAGTATTGCTATTTACTTCACTGAAGTCAGGAATTTACCCAGCAAGTTTTCTACAGTGTACACCCAGTACTCAGTTTTTAAATTAACTGTTTTTCAAACCAAATTAAGTGACTAGTCCTCAATGAAAATTATACTCATCAGTTTTCAAACTGCAGCAGTTTTTGCTGTAGATCTATCTAAAAATGTGTTTAGAACTTTATACTATCTGAAAGGTTTGTTTGTTTTTGTTTTTGTTTTGTTGTTGTTGTTGTTTTCATTTTCTTTTTCCTTTTTACCCTTGCTGAAGTAGCTGAAGATACTTTGGTCCAACTTGCAAAGAAAAAAGTCTCCAGACAGATCAAGCATGGAACATTTTAGTGCCAGACATCAGTGTTTTGGAACATTCTCAGCATGTAAACACAAGATATTATAACTGAAATTCCTTTATAGCTTTTAACTGCTGTGCACACTCTATCCAGTAACCACTTTAATATGATAGTGAGAACATGTACTTTCATTTGTTTTGTTTCTAGTTCAGCATGGAAAGCTCAGAAAATCTTTTCTTTGGTTCTAGTAAGAGAAAAGGATCTGGGGGTAATAGTGGATCACAAGCCAAATACAAGTCAATGGTATAACACTGTTGCAAAAAAAGCAGATATCATTCTGGAATGTATTATCACGAGTGTTGTAAGCAAGACACAAGAAGTAGTTCTTCCACTCTGTTCCATGCTGATTAACCCTCAGCTGGAGTATTGTGTCCAGTTCCGAGTGCCACATTTCAGAAAAGATGTAGACAAATGGGAGAAAGTCCAGAGAAGATCAACAAAAATGGCTAAAGGTCTAGAAAATGTGACCTATGAGGGAAGATTGAAAAAATTGGGTTTGTTTAGTCTGGAGAAGAGAATACGAAGAAGCAACAGGATAACAGTTTTCAAGTATTTTAAAGGCTGTTAGAAGGAGGAAGGAGAAAACTTGTTCTCTTTCACCTCTTAGGATAGGAGAAGCAGCAATGGGTTTAAATTTCAGCAAGGGGAGTTTAAGTTGGACATTAGGAAAAGCTTCCTAACTGTCACAGTAGTTAAGCACTGGAATAAATTGCTTAGGGACGTTGTGGAATCTCCATCATTGGAGCTTTTTTAGAGTAGGTTAGACAAACACCTGTCAGGGATGGTCTAGATAATCCTTAGTCCTGGCATGAGTGCAGGGGACTGGACTAGATGATGTCTTACGGTCCCTTCCAGTCCTACAATTCTATGCATCTCATAGCAACTTTCAATCTTGGAGAACATAGCATAACATAAAAACAATTAAGCAAATAAATAAATAATAATTTTAATAATTTAATAAATTTAATAATTTAATAATTCTACCGTCTCCCTATCCCCAGAAAAAGGGCTTGCAAATTTTTATCTTATAAAATCCTTTATCTTTTTTACTTGGATTCATCAAATTGCTGTTGGTTTAGTTTTCCCTTTTGAAGGGAAGGATAGCTTTGATCTCCTGGGGCTTGTTAACTGGAGATCAATCAAAACTATGGCTTGTCAGCTGTTTTGTACAAGTAATGGGAAGGTCAGTAGTGTTCTGGATTGTGGAATGAGCAAGTTCTTAAAAAAAGAGAACTGTTTGCTAAATAAATGTAAAGGAATCTGAAATGTCTCTACATCCCTTACATCTCTTTAAAATTGTACATCTCATTTGCATTTAGACAATTTGGGGTCAGTGCTGAAGGCTGAACTAATTTAATGAAATCATTTGTCTTTCATTCTAGTTAAACTTTTATGTAGGCAGAAAGAAAATGTCTGACTCGGTGCATGGATGAGAATCTATGTTGTCAAAAAAATCATAGTAAAAGGAGCTTATCTAGTGGAATAGTGAAAATCTTCTGCACAGATTTGGCTACCAATCTAATAGGCATCTTCTCAATATCTGACAAAGATATGGGAGAATAGATTCAATTATCAATCTTGGTTTTCTATGCTCTCAGCTGTCGAGGTGCAGCCCCTTTGAGCAGTGACCATCACAAGGAGGCTTTGAAGGATGGTATCCTAACATAGGACCTTGAGAGTGATGGAGTAAAACATGGAGGAGATTCTCAGTTGTCCCGTCAGGGACATGGAGGTCTACCTCAGAAAAACTGTATTCCTTGAAAAGAACACAAAAATCTACAAAAAATATCACGAAGATGAAAGTCTGGACACATAGTAGAGTATAAGACAGTTCTTCTATGCTGTGTTTTAAAGCTAATTATAAAATTAATGTATGTATAATAGACTTCAAATACAATTTTCATAAGTCACTTAGACACTTAGGAGTGTAGTCCATGGGAATTAAGGCCCTAAATCCCTTTTGCTGTTGAAACGGGCTTGGTCTGCTTTCAGATTCTTTCTCAAGTTAGTTTCTGTTGAACTTCGCAGGTGGGTTGAATTACAATTACTGCTTTGAAGGGAGGCAACTAAGGTTGTCATGCCTGGAGAATAAGCCCATTGCCATTCTACTCCCAGCCAGGCAGCAGAAGTAGCTATGAGCTTCTTGACTCCCTTCATCAAAGGACGTATTTATTCTTCAATTTTTTTTGTGTTCCCATTTCTACTTTTCTTAAGTCTTCCTTATCTCAGCCATGTTTCAACTCTCTTCTCCAAGCAGTACTGAGTTCTCTGGGAACTTCTAACTGGGTTGTAAACAAAATGGCAGATCTGAAGAAAGGAAAGAAAAGAAAAGTCACTTTACTCTCCAGCTGCACAGGAATGATTCTTGAAATTCCATGGCAAGGCACAGGAAAACCAACTTGTGGGTGAAACTCCTTGTAAGGAGGCAGGATCTATGGTGAATTTTTTTTTCTGATCCCACAGGTTGGTAGAACGGTTAAATTGTTTCTAACAAAATGTATTTTTGTTGAAAAACTGCCTCGTTGAAAACTAAAAGTTTTACTAAAATTTTCTTTTTTCTTCCATTGCTATGTAACTCCTTACAACAGGGACATCAAAAATTGGTTATATTCCCACCTCCCTTTTTCTTCATTTGCATGCATACCCAAAACTAACATGTCCAGTAGAGGATTATTGTAATACAGTGGATAATATATTATTTGTAGATAGTAAGGGCTTGGTAAGTGATCATACACAAAATGTCTACATTAATGCAAATGTGCTAAAACACCTTAAAGTACTTTGCAGCACATCAAACTATAGCTTTCCAATGAGCTTGGGTGGCTTATTTCAGCGAGAACATATTTACATTAATTATGGGTAGCTGCAATATAAAGCTATTCAAAATGGTAGTCCAAAATAGCAAGACTTCATAGACTATATAGCCAAAATGGATCACTGTGCTCATCTAATTTAGCCTCCTGTATAAAAGAGGCCACAGGACTTCCTTCAATTTAATTCCTGTTTGAATCAAAGCATTTTTTAAATAAAAACATCCTGTCTTGATTTAAAAATTTCCAGTGATGGTAAATCTACCACAACAATTGGTTAATTCTTGCAATGGTTAATTACTGAGGGTTTTTTTCTTTTGTTTTGTTTTGGTTTTTAAATATTGCCTTATTTCTCATCTGAATTTGTTCTGCTTCAACTTCCAACCATTTTGGATATTAAATCTTGTTAGTTTAAGAGCCTTGCATTATCAAATTTCTTTTCCTCGTGTAGCTACTTATTTCTGTGATCAAATCAGTCTTCTGTTTGTTATGCTAAACAGATCGAGTTTCTTGAATCTTTCACTTTAAGGAATATTTTCCAATCTTTTAGACATTAATTGGCTCTTTTCTGAAACCTGTCCAATTTTTCAACATCTTTCATTAATTGTGGACACCAGAAGTGAATACAGTATTCTAGTAGCAGTTGTGTCACTGCCAAATACAGAGGTAATATAACTTCTATACTTCTACTGGAGATGCCTCTGTTTATATATCCAATGATTTTATTAGCCTTGTGGCCACAACATTACATTGGGAGCTCATGTTCAGTTGATTATCTACCATGAGCCCCAAATCTTTTTCAGAGTCACTGCTTCCCAGATTAGAGTTCCTCCTCCTATATGTATGGCCTACATTCTTTGTTTCTAGTTGTATGAATTTACATTTGGCTGTAGTAAGACACAGAGTTTGCTTATGACAAGCTTATGGAATGATCCAGATCATTCTGTATAAGTGACCCATCCTCTTCATTATTTACCACTTGCCCAAACTTTATCAGTGATGATTTTATGTTTTCTTCTAGGTTTAATTGATAAAAATATTAAATAATACTGAGCAGAGAACTGATCTCTGTGGGACCCCACTCAAATACTCTCTTTCAACTATGACACTCTATTTACAATTACATTTTGAGACCTGTCAATTAGCTAATTTTTAATCCATTTAATGTATTCCATGTTAATTTTGTATCATTATAATTTCTTAATCAAAATGTTGTGTGGTAGCACGTCAAATGTCTTACAGAACTCTAAGTATGTTACATTAACACAATTGCCTTTAGCAATCAAACTTGTAATCTCATCAAAAAAGATATCAAGTTAGTCTGACAAGATCTATTTTCCATAAACCTGTGTTGATTGACATTAATTATATTGCCTTTCTTAAATCTTTATTAATCAAGTTCCATATCATCTGCTCCATTAATTTTGCTTGGGATTGATGTCAAATTAAAGCTCTTCAGGATTTCACCACCCATTTTAATAAAAGAAAAGCCAAAATTACCACGTGGAGTTCTGGCAACTTGGACTGTTAAAAAATGTTGTTGACCAATCAGGGTTAGATCAAATTGTGAACACACAGCCATATAAGTCTCTCTCTCTCTTTTTTTTAATTAGGAGAGTCAAAAAGAAAAACAAAAACATTGTTATATTTACATTATTAAAAAAAAGATCCCTTAACTAGGGAATGTTTACATCAATGAAACAAATCTATAACCAATTTAACATACTTAACAAGCTGTCAAGATCCCTTTTCCAGCTGCTGTTAGATTGGTAGAAACACAGACTTTCAACAGTGCTTTCCCTTTACTGTATAAAGTCATTCTTCAGATCAAATATTCATTACATTAGACCCAAACACCCACTGTTGGGTATAGTTTATTTCTTACATTATTTACATACCCTGTGTAAGAGAACACACTGTCACTATAAACTGTACTTAACTTCATGGGGTCATGAGTGAGTGCAAGGGACATTCTCACATTGCCCTTTACGTACATGTTATCACATAACTTGGCACTCTCCAGGATGGAACTTGTTATTTTAGCATATCATTGAATCTCATATTGTCTCCTCCTAATCTAGCCGTGATTTAGGCCTAGAAAATGCTAGATTGACAGAGTTGTCAGGAAGTACCAATGGCACTTTCTCTTTTTATATTTCTGTTTGGTTACAGGTGTAATAGGCATTGTAGTTATGCCAAATTAATTCATGGGGTAAGTGGGGTAGCCTTCCAGCTATTAAAGAGATGTGGGAAAGGGAAAGAAAACTACTTGAAACATGGACCCAACTTCACCCTGAGAAGAATCTGTGCTATTGTTTAAAGTGCAGGAAAGTGAGAAAAATACATTAGTTACTAGCAGCCAGTTACTTCCCTGGGTTGGAAATTTAGACTAGATTTCCAGGTCTACTTTTTATATATATGAGTATAAGAATAATCATAGAAATAATAGAAAAGTAGGACTGGAAGGGACCTCAGTAGGTTGCTTACTCCAGTTCTGTCTCTGAGGTAGGATTCAGTATTATCTAGACCATCTCTCAGAACCATCCCTGACAGGTATTTGTTTAATCTGTTCTTAAAAGCTCCCAGTCATGGAGATTCCACAACCTCCCTAGCTAATTTATTCCAGTGCTTAACTACCCTTATAGTTACAAAGTTTTTCCTAATGTCTAACGTAAATCTCCCTTGCTGCAATTTAAAACCATTACTTCTTATCCTGTCCTCAGAGGTTAAGAAGAACAACTTATCACCCTCTTCTTTATAACAACCTTTTACCTACTGAAAGACTGTTACCCCTCCTCAGTCTTCTCTTTTCCAGACTAAACAAACCCAATTTTTCCAGTCTTTTCTTGTAGATTATAATTTCTAGACTTTAAATAAAGTTTGTTGCTCTCCTCTGGATTTTCTCCAATTTGTTCACATCTTTCCCAAACTATGTTACCCAGAACTGGAAACAGTACTGCAGTTGAGGCCTTATCAGTGCTGAGTAGAGTGGAAGAATTACTTCTTCGTATGGTGGTCCCTATCTGTATTCCACATGTGAGATACACATGAGCACTATGCACCTGAATGAGGATTTTTTGTAAGCAGTGTCCTTTGGCCTGCACATGCACCATTGCTCTCTTTGTGCTCCAAACCATGGGCATGAAAGGTGGGGCAGCCTGTGAAACCTCTCACTTCCTTCTTATCCCCCCTCATGGTACAAGTTAAAATCTTTGATGTCGTCAGCTCCCTTTTTACAGCATCATTTTAAATAAGATATTGCAGATAGTTAGTTTTAATATTATTTATAGTATACTATTACTTGTATTGTATAGTTGGATAATTTTTTCCCCATTTCTTTTCCACCAGGGACAGAGTAGTCTGAGTAATCTGGGATTATGCCCTATGTCCCAGGGTAAAAAAACTGTTTCCTGCTATTGCTCTTTTTTGGTGAGCAACAAACATCACCACTTCCTCTGCTTCCTGGGTAAGGCTCAATTTCTCCCATGTACAGCATCTTTTCCCCTCAGAACTCATGAAGGTTGGGAACTGAGACTCAGAAAACATCTCAAGGGGAAGACTATGAAGCTCCCATCAGATCTGGTCTTGGGAACCTCCCTGCACACTCCCTCAAAAACTCAAGGACAGCACTTTGCTCGCTGGGCAGTAATACCCCTGTCCCTAAGAGAAAACACCGTAGATGGAGTATAGGGCAATACTGCCTCCTCAGCTGTTTTACCACCGACGTCGTCAGAAGCCACTAGGCGAGAGACAGTGAGTTTCTAGATCTAGGAACCCAGCCTCTGCAACATCCATCACCACATCCTACTCTTACCCCCAAGTGAAGAGTTTCTTTTGATAGGTGTATCGAGACTCTTGCTCTTTTGCTGATGCCGCTTCATTTGCCTCCTCTGACATTCAGAGGCAGCCTTACCCAATTTGCCAAAAACTGGAAGGCCCTAACTACAGACAAATGGGTATTAGAGGTTATTCATGGCAGCTATCTAACAGTTTCTGGTACCTCATCAACAAAGTCCCTTCCAGTTTCCTTTTCAGGAACCATTCTCATGAGGAGATTCTATGACGAGGTGAACTCTCTTATCCTCAGGGAAGCCATAAAAAGGCTTCCAATTCAACATCAAGGGAAGAGATTCTATTCCCCTTACTTCTTGATCCCCAGAAAGAATGGAGGATGGAGGCCAGTTTTCAATCTGAGATAGCTGAACAGGTTTATTCAAAAACTGTAATTCTGTAGGCTATCCTTGGCATCCGTAATTCCCCCATTAGAGGAGGGCACATGGATTGTGGCTCTCAACAAGAAAGATGCAGCTTTTCACATAGACATCCACTCAGACCACAAGAGGTTTCTCTTTGATCCAGGAGTATTACCAGTTCAGAATTCTTTCCTTTGGTCTAGCTACAGCATCCAAGGTCTTTACAAAGTTTTTTTTTCTGTGGTGGCAGCCTGGGTGAGGAGAGAGGGATTTACTGTTTTCCCTTACCTCAGCAACTGGCTTCTGATGGACAGTTCCTACAAATAAATCACAAAGGCAACCTGTGTCCTGCTCATCCTTCAGTCTTCTGGGTATCTGCATCAATCACAAAAAATCCACATTGAACCCCATGAGGTTCATAATTTGTATAGAGGTGATGTTGGATTCAACTACAGCGAGAGCATATCTACATCTGGAGAGGTTTCAGGCCATGAGCGCTCTCATACATTAGGTCACTTTCAGACCCAGGAAGTCAGTCAGAATTTGCCAACTTGCTTTTCCCTCTTCAGTCACATGGCCACATGCACACATCCCTGTTTGCTGTTTGCCAGGCTTTGTCTTCACTGCCTACAAGCCTGGCTTCTCTCTGTGTAACTCACCCAGAAGAGCAACATAAATGGCAAAGTGACAATGACACCAAAGTTGTAGACTATTGTCTGGTGGACAAAACCGGAGAAGGTTTGTTTGGGGATGCCTTTCCTCACACTGACTCCCGAGGCAGCCATAGTTACCAGTGCTGCCCTCTTGGGTTGGGGTATTCACATGAGCGATCAGATGGCACAACGTGACTGGATCCCACAGGAGTCCAGAATAGGTATCAGTTGGCTAGAGCTCAGGGTGACCTGTCAAACCTGTGACACCTTCCTACCACTCATCTGATCCAGATATGTCCACATAATGATGGACAACAAACAACAATATTTAATATAAACAAGCAAGAGGTAGCGAGATCTCTCCTTCTGTGCATACAGGCAGTCACCTTCTGAAATTGGTTCATCAGCCGTCACATAATTATCTGCAGTATGTTTACTAGGGGTGCTAACCTGCCTAGTGAACTGCCTGAGCAGACATATTTCCGCAAATCACAAATGTGAGATCCACAATTTGATTCTCGATGTTTTCGCCCCATTGGGAATGCTGGTCTGAGACATTTTTGCCTGTGGGAGAACAGGAAACTTCCTTGGTACAGTTCCAGAGCACCCTGGGCCAGGGATCGATGGGAGATGTCCTACTCATGTGTCACAGGTGTCAACTGGGGTGTGCCTTCCCTCCCATCCCATTGATACTACAAGTTCTACAGAAGATCCACCTAGACAGAACTTGAGTCTTCCTGATTGCACCCACCTGGCTGAGACAGTTCTTCACTCTGTTCACCCACCCATGAACATTCCCCATGTTACCGGATCTTCTAACACAGCACAGGAGCAGATTCAAGTACCCAAATGCAGTACTGTTGCAACTCAGGGAATGGCATTTGGTGGTGTCAGAACTAGAGTGCTTGTGTTCTAAAAGGGTGCAGTCTGTCCTTAGCCAAAGCAGAAAAGACTCTATGAGAAGCTGTTGCTTAGCAAAATGGAAGCATTTCTCCTCTTGAGCTCACCAACTCAGTTTGTCTCCAGAATCAACCAGGTTCCCTGCTATCTTAGAGTATCTACTTATCCTTAAGTCTTCAGGTCTTGTGCACAGTTATCTGAGAGTGCATCCAGCAGCAGTCAGCACTTTCTAAACTCTGGTGAATAACCATGCCATATTCACTCTTCCTGTCAAAACTAGATTTCTGAAGGGAATTATCAGATCCTTTCTACTATTGGTGAAGTTTGCACCTCAGTGGGACATCGGTTTTGTTTTATAATCACTCACTGAACCTCCCTTTGAGCGTCTAGTTACATGCTCTATAACCTGTCTGTCCATGAAGTTGGCCTTTCTAGTAGCCATAATGTCATCCAAAAGAGTCAGCAAGCTGGGAATGCTCATGGCGGACCCACCATTTACTACGTTCTATAAAAAAGGACTTGTGCCTCACCCTAGATTAATTCCTAAAGTAGTTTCTGAGGTTCATGTTGACTCAGGTAAGCCACTACAGCCACACGCCTCTTATGAAGAGAGACAGCTGCATTCTCTGGATGTTTGAAGGGCTTTGGCTTTCTTATCTGGAAAAAACAAAGGATGTTAGAAAGACATCTAAACTATTTGTTTACATAGCAGAGCAATCAAGGGATCAAACTCTATCGACACAGACTGTTTCAAAATGGATCTCAGGTTGTATTACCATTTATTAACAACTAGTTTATATTACCCTCCAGAGGTGCTGAGGGCTCATTCCACTAGAGGGAAAACTACTTCAGATGTATTTCTGAGAGACTCACCCCTCCTAGAGATATGTGGGGCAGCTATTTGGAGCTCTTTGCTTACCTTCATGAAACATTATGCTCTAGTCCAGTTGTCAACTGTGGATACAGCTGTAGGGGCAGTAGTACTACAGTCAGCTATCATTTCCGTATCATAGAGCCATAGAAGATTAGAGTTGGAAGGGACCTCAGGGGGTCATCAGGTCCAAACGCCTGCTCAAAGCAGGACCAACCCCTACTAAACCATCCCACCCAGGGCTTTGCCAAGCCACACCTTAAAAACCAATAAGGATGGAGGTTCCACCACCTCCCTAGGTAACCCATTCCAGTGCTTCACCACCCTCCTAGTGAAATTTTTTTTCCTAATATCCAACCTAGACCTCCCCCACTGCAACTTGAGACCATTTGCTCCTAGTTTTACTACCACTGAGAACAGCCTAGATCCATCTTCACTGGAACCCCCTCCCTTTCAGGTAGTTAAGGGCTGCTTTCAAATCCCTCCTCATGCTTCTCTTCTGCAGATTCTCATACTTCTAAAGAACATTTCATATTGAAAATGAAACAGTTGAACATAGCAGACGTTTCTAAGGTCTACTGAACACTAGATCTAGCAGTTACAGCAAATGGTGGATACCATATTACTCTCTAGTCATCACAGCAACACTACCAGTTTCACTTGAGGATTGTGGGCATGTGCAGATAATACATTATGATTCCCAGGTCTGTAGAGAATCAAATTACACCAAAAACATTTAAAAAAACCATTTGAGTCTTGGCACAGTCTGCTCTACCCTCTTTGTGTGGAGTGAGTATTTTGTTTTCCTTGGGCACATTTTTGTGCTAAAAAAGCTACAAAGGTTTCTACTGAGAATTGCTTTCATAGTCTTAAAGGATTATGATCAAATCAACCAGAAATCCAGTAAAGTTGCCAGAGGTCTGAGTGGTACTGTTAGCTTTTCTTTGATTAAAAAGGGTGATGAAATCTTGAAGAGCTTTAGTTTGGTCTGACATCAGATTCAGTATAGGAGTTATAAATGATTTGGAAATAGAGCTGGGCAGCCTTTGCAAAAGAGGTTATATTTATCCTCAAGGTTCCCATTTATGCACAATTGGATATGACTCAGGTTGATATGGATAACACATACTTGATTAAGTACCCTAAACAGTACAGTGTATATTTACAGTCTGTTGTATTTTTTTGTCAGCAATCTCTGCTTCCCTCAACTGTGTTCATAGGCTGCTTGTCTTGTTTTGGATGTCTTAGCATCAGAATGAAATGGATTAGAGTTACAATCTCTGAAGAGACTCAGTTTCGGTGCTTCAGGGATCAGGAGCCTAGTCCACTTCACTCTTCTGCTTGCACACTCAGAAGCTGCAGGACAGCCCAATACTGTTGCGAGGTACAGGACACAGCATGGGAGCAACATTTACATTACTGTGGTGATAGATGTGGCATGAAAACCTAGTTAGAATGAATACAAGGAGGAAAGTAACCATGAAGATAGTGAGAGGAGTGAGAAGCAGTACAAGGAGAGGGGGTTGTAAGTATATAGGGAGGAAAAGATGCATGCAGCATGAGTAAGAGGAAGACAGAGAATTGTAAAGGGTGAGAAGAGAAATAAAATGAGGGCAGGGAGAAGAAGAGGTAACATAGGTGAACAAAATAGCACAATAAGAATCAAAGCTTTATAGATAGAACATGGTCAGTAGTATATTTCATGAGAAAACAAACACAATTTAGGGTAGATTAAAAAAAAGGGGAATTCTTTTCCATGAGAAATTTGGAAAGAAATGAAAAGTTTTCATTTTGTTCAACATTTTCCCTAAAACTTTTAGATTCAAAACAATTGAAACAAAAAATGTCCATATCAAATCAAAGGACGGATGTTGCGTTTAGATACCTAGGCCTTTAATAAAAAATATTGAGACTAAAAATATTAATGTGTAAAGGTCCAAATTAGATTCTGAAATTCACACCTTACTGGCCTCAGTGGGGAAGGAAAGGGAAGTGAGTTTCCATCTTTGCTCTGATTGTTGTTTTGAGTGGAGACAGTTTCTGCAAGGCTGGGCAATAAACATTGATTCATACTGACACAAAATAAATGTTCTCAGAAGAGTGGGTTTTTTCAATTGTTTATAATTTCATTTAGCACTGTTTCCTTCAAGCCTAGCAAAGTACAGACTCTTTATTAAGGATTACACTTATGCTACAGTTCACTTTTCAAAATGTGGTCATTTTTAATGTAGCCCAGTTATATATAAAAAAGTTGGGGGGAAAGTCTCTGTTTTATCTCTCCTATGCGTGTGCTTGTGTATATATATATATTTTAAAAATGACTGAAGAGAATTAATTTAAGCAAATTAATTAAATATACATATTTAGCGAAAATCATACGAGTTCAAAACTTGAATATTCTTCTTCAAGTGCTTGCTTATGTCCATTCAGAATTAGGTGTGTGCACGCTGCATGGACTGGTGCCAGACGTTCTTCCCCTAGTGGTATCCAGAGGGCTGGCTCTAGTGCCCTCTGCAGCGGTGTGCATATGCGCTCATATATAGGTCACTGTTGGCCCCCCTCCCTCTCATTTTCTTCTTACTGCCAATGACTGTGCTGGAACACTCTATTGCTCCTGCAAGTTCTAGTATTCCTAGCAGGGTTTTTTTTTGTATTTTTAGTGTATATAGTTGTTGTTTAAGAGTTTATCATCTGGTAGTTAGTTAGTTGTTTATCCAAGGTCAGGGCATGTTCCAGTCCCTGGGTTTTAAACCCTGTACTTTGTACAGGAAGCCTATGCTGTTGAGCAACCCTCACCAGAGCTGTTTGAAGTGTCTGGGAGAAACTACATGATTGAGCAGGGAAAAGTGCCACTGCTCGGCCTAAGTTCAGAGGATCCTGTTGGAGATCAGGAAGCCTTCTACTAGGGCATCTTATTTAGCCAAATGAAAATGCTTCACCTGCTGGGCAACGAGTCCAAACATGTTGCCGACTAAATCTTCTATTCGGATGATCCTGGACTATCTAATTCTCATCTATTAAGGTGCACCTGGTGGCAATTTCAGCCTTTCAGCCTTCTGATCCAAGGCAGACTGATTTTCTCCCATGGAATGATGTCCAGATTCCTCAAGGGCTTGGAGAGACTTTTTCCTCTGCTATGAGACCCAGTCCCACAGTGGGATCTGAACCTCATCCTCTCAAGACTCACGCATCTGTCCTGGAAGGTAACATTCCTGGTGGTGATTACCTCAGCACGAAGGGTCTCTGAGTTAAAAGCTCTAACCTCAGAATCACCATACACAGTTTTCTTCAAGGACAAGGTGCAGCTTCGTCCTCACCCAGCATTTCTGCCGAAGATTGTTTCCCACTTCCATGTAAATCAGGACATATTTCTGCCAGTGTTCTGTCCAAGGCCTCACAAATCCAATGAGGAGAGGCATCTCCACTCTCTCGGTGTGAGGAGAGTATTAGTTTGCTACACTGACAGAACCGGATCCTTCCGCCGCTCCATGCAGCTCTTCGTTGCAATTGCTGACCAGATGAAGGGATGCCCAGTGTTGTCCCAATGAACGTCGTCTTAGATTACAGCCTGTATTCTGACCTGTTACGAGCAAGCAGGGGTCATGCCCCCGGCTTCCCTGTCCGCCCACTCCACAAGGGTGCAGGCATCTTCAGCGCGTGCCTGAATCCTTCAGCCCGAATCCTGGCGCGTGCACCCATTCAGGACATATGTAGACATTACGTGGTCCTCAATACATATGTTTACGTACCACTATGCCATCACACAGTAGGCGTGGGATGATGCTGGGTTTGGTAGAGCAGGGCTACAATCATCACATATATGAACTCCTACCCACCTCTGGAGGCACTGCTGGTAAGTCACCTAATTCTGAATGGACATGAGCAAGCACTTGAAGAAGAAAGAACGGTTACTTACCTCGTAACTGTTGTTCTTCAAGATGTGTTGCTCATGTCCATTCCACAACCCATCTTCCGTCCCTCTGTCAGAGTTCCGGCAAGAAGGAACTGAGAGGGAGGGAGGTTGACAGTGCCCTATATACAAGCACATACGCACACCATTGTAGAGGGCATTAGAGCCAGCCCTACTGATACCACTAAGGGAAACATTTCCGGCACCAGTGCAAGCAGCGCACACACACCTAATTCTGAAAGGACATGAGCAACACATCTTCAAGAACAACAGTTACGAGGTAAGTAACAATTCTTTTTGAAAACTTAGTATATGTAAACATTGAGTTATAACGGAAACTGAAACCACCTTAGCACTAGTGATAGCTACTGTTGTTTGTTGTAAATTCCAGGCTGCCTTACCATATTGCCCAATTGCATCAATATGAGAACAATAGCACATGCTAGGGTTGTTTTGTTTTGTCATGTAAATGTTTTTTTACTAATCAGATTGCCTTAAAAAACCAGAAGGATTAATAATAAATAATTACAGGGGGAAGGAGAAATAAAGATGTAATAGGTAAGGTATAAAAAAGAATATTCTTTACTAAATTACATCTCCACATTCCATAAACATCTCAAAGTATATATAAAAACATTTTAAAATTATCTATTTTTGTTTGTTTTTAAAGAGAGATTTGCTTTTTTTCCCCCAAGAAGAGAAAATAAAACATTCAGACAAGTTTAAGATAATGTGCAGCCTTCACTATATTTCATGTATATAGCCTGAGGCTTCCTGTACTAACTGAGTTTCACTTGAATCTGAAAATATTTCTGGCTTAATCTGTGAAAATTCCTCAGTGAATTGTTTGCTTTAATTGACTACAGTTGGTGCTTACTTTTTAATCAAAGAGCACTAAAATTTAAAATGATGGTTTTAACTGAGAGTGGTTTTTTTTTAAATGGGGTAGATGTTACAGTATTCATTGTCCTGACACAAAGTAAAACAGTCTGAAAGACCACATTATAACTGTTGAGTGTCTTTATCACTGTAATTTTTTCCGGCTATAACAAAACTTGTTCAGAAATATACAGGGAAGCTAATGTACTTGTAAGTGTGACCAGATGTTCCAGATTGCCTGAAACTATCTCAGAATTGGGTTCACTGTCCTAGATGAATGTCACCTGCATGCCCTAAAGAGTTACTTGTCAAGAATGACAAGCCCAAAATTGAACCACCTTGAGAGATTATTTTTTTCTTCTAATTGTCTTTCCTGGTTCCAGAAAATGTTAGTTTCCAAATATTACAGTAGCAACACTTACCTCCACCAGTTTCCAGCTTCTCAGCTGGAGACCTAATAATAGACCTACAGTACTTCGTGGGTTTCTTCGTAATCGCAAAATGCTCAGAGAGCAATATTATTGCATATTTCAATATCCTGTTGGCCCCCAAAGAAGGAGTAAACAAGTGGTGCAGAGTCATAATGTGTTGTGGTATCCATACAGTTTATTTAACTTGGGTCTTCTGACCTAGAAAGGAATCCTTTTAATGTCCTCAGTTTTGAAGTTTAATATGAGAAATAATACCTTCTCAGTTTTCCCCAGATGTCACTTAGCTTAAGCTTCAAAGAAGGTCCCTGGAACTTGCATTAATCTTTTAAGAGATTTTATTGCAGGAAAGTTCATATTATCCTTTTAAGAATATTAGCGGATTGTTGCTCAGAAAATATCTAATTGATGTACATTTAGAAAAGACTAGAGAATTGGATGAGTAGAAACCTCTGAAGAATACCAAAAATTATATGGTTGGAAGAGGATAAGAATACTTCTCTCCCACCAGGTCTTTAGTGTTCAACAGTTACAAAACCACTTACTCCTCCAAATGCTTATTCAATTTACATTAAAATAAAAATGGATGTGGCACTTCTCTGTGGCAATTTTGGTACTGTCCTTAGTGTCACATTCTGAATGTATCCAATCAGCAAAAATAGCAGTAACCAAAGAAAATATTAAATAATTTACTTTTCACCCTGTCAATTTTTGGACAATCAATGGGAGTTTGCCATTGATTTAGATGGAGCCAGTTATTTTTTACTTAGATTTTACGTCAGAGTGAGTAGACGACATACCGTGGTTTTAATGCGTGACAACTGACTCCATGTAAAAGTCCTCTTTCAAAATAATGGCATAGTAGCCCTAGAACAATCAGGAAGGGACATGTTGTCTCCAGCCAAGCCGTAATAGCTTTCTTTTTTTCTGGGACTTCTTCAGTGTATGTTGTCAGTGATCAATGAAAGTAAAAGAGGACAGTAGCAGTGTCTTGTTCAATACAAACTATTCCTAATTTGTCAACTGATTGAACTAATTATTGTCACCAAGGTTTCAGCCGAATCCAGACTGAAGAGAAGAGACTGAAGAGACGTATCAGGGGAATAATGGGGAAAAGACTGCTTTAATTTGTGCTATTTCATCTTATATTTTCCTAAACTTTCAAATAAAAATGCTGAGCTATTCTGGTAGGAAGTTTCTGCACTCTCAGTATCTGCATCCTGTCAATTTAGTCTTTTTTGTTGTTTGTTTATTTCAAAGTTGCTAATTTCATTGACATCTGTGATTAATCAGGATTTAAAAATGTTGACAACTAAAGTTGAGCCTTGTCCATTTCAGCTTACTTAACTAAGATCAGCTTACAATTTTATTTATTTATTTTGCTCTTCATCTTCTACCCAGCTGTCAACAATGCACAACTGTTACACACAATATTTATTTTCTGTTTGAAAAAAGCGGGGGGCGGAGAGGGGAAAAAGGAACAAAGGAAAACTTAACAATAGAACTTTTCATTTATTTGGAAAATATAGTACATTCATAGATACAAAATAACAATAAATCAGGATATGTCCTCCAGATAATGCTGTAACTGTTTTATGTTTTGTGATATACTGCATCACGGTATTATGGTTTGTGTACCATTCAGTGCTTAATTTGTGTGAGGGCTTGCATCTCTAGGCTTGGGAGTTTACAGCACCAGCACCTCTGGGCTTGCTGTATCACTTATGAAAGAAAAAAAATTGCTTGAGCCCTGGCATCCCTTTCATCACAAATTAAGCACTGGTACCATGCCATATCACACAATAAAATTAATGGTACTCTATCATACCACAATGATTGCTTAATAGAGTATATTAGTTTGAAGAAGCACAACTGGATTGAACTGATTGGTCTTTATGTATTTCCTTCAGTTAGCCTGGCTAACTGTTAACTTGTGGTGATCTGATCCCTGGTCTTCTGATATAAACTGGAATTATTATATATTGTCATTTTAAAATTGTGTCTAAAGGGGATTAAAGTTAAATCCATGACTAAATAATCAAGACAGGATGGCAAGAAGATTCCTTAAGAGGGAAGAGAGGGAGAAAGCATAATACGTTTTCCATAATTCTACCTAAAATACTTAATTAGTTGATTGTATTTTAAAATATTAATATATAAGAAAATGAACAGACAGGATCTTTAAAGTAAGATTGCTACTGTGTATGTATACCAAGAAACATTAGATTTAGGGTTTTTTTTTTTTTTTTTTTTTTTTTTTAAGTAAATGGTTTCAAATGTGAAAATGATTAGTAATGGAAAGCTAGATAAATATTCAAATACAGTAGTAGTTCATGCTCTCTTAAACAAATGTAAATACATAAAATATCATTATCATACATGCTTCCAAAAGCAACCTTAACTTTGCCCCATATAACCACTTGCCATCCATCTAACAAGGATTTGCTTAGTACAACAGCATCTTTAGAAATGTTTGAAATTGTCGAATACAAATGAAATTGTAATAACTGCTTACAGACATTTTGATTTCTTTCTCCCCTTTGTGGTAAATAAATAATATAGTAGCCTAGGTCTGAATTCTGATGCCTACTTGTGTAGAGTGGATTGGATGAAGAAAGTTAACACTTTTGTTCGTACTTTTATTTCTGTCTAGAAATATAACAAGACAGAAGTAAATTCATTTTCAAGTAAAGGCTGTCTTCAAAAACAATGAAGCTAGAAACTTCAATTATGAACTAACTGGTTGAATTCCAGAGAACACAGAAAAAATCTGTGGAGGGGCTCATCTGCAGATTAATCGAGTTTCCAGATGGATGGATGGATTAGTTGATTGATTATTTGCTAATAAATCCACTTTACTAACAGTAAGAGGAGTTCCGGTTCCTCAAAATTTCCGGTCATGTGTCTACTTGTGTGTGGGGAGAGGAATGTATTGCAGACAGGACTGTTGTTTTTATAGACTGCCAAAAAATGTCTCAGATGACTGTAAATGGCATGTTGTAACAAGATGCAATAAGCAAAATGTCAGATCTCTTAATATTGCATCATAAATTGTTGTTAGTGCTTGTATGATGGGGGAATAATAGAGGCACAAACAACAAATATTGTCTACCTGGTTGAGTATGCACATAGCAGCTGAAGTGAGAAAAAGCTTCCATTGTTCCTCTATAATCAAACTTGAGTTGGCATGCCCACAGCCCCCTAATTAGCCATTATCTATAATGTCAGCCAATGTGGGAATGTTGGGAGTGGACGCCAAAAGTGTCATTGTTTTTTTCTTTCTTTCTTTGTAATTTTAAGACACAGTGACTAAAAGGTTAGTTTAGCATATTAGTATTTGCAAAATGAAGCTAGAAAAATACAAGGGCTGTATTTGTCCATTGGGAACTTCTCCTTTCCAACAGTATGGAGACCCGTTTCTAGCTTACATAGATAACAGTATATTGGACCTTAAATGGGTCTCTGACCTGTGTGTGAATATTGACCAACATGGGCTTCAGGTAAGTATGCATTTGGAAGAGGTATTGCACTCTTTTTGGAGGAGAGAAGAAAACTTACTGCTGGCAGATTTTTTTTTTTTTTTTAAAGTCTGTTTTAAAGCTGGTCTAGGTCTGGTTAGTCCTGGTGAAGAAGAATAGATGTATAGATGAGGTGGTCAGAGTTTTATGATAAATGCAACTTACCACATAGATATCATCACCCAGTAACTCACTCTTCCAAAATCATTCTGGTCTTTTTTCCTATGATTAACTTTTCCATTTCCTCAATCTGTCATCCCTTCCATTCTCCTACTCTGTCCCTCAGTTTATCTTTTACTCCCTCTGTGATGCTGTCACTCACCTCAGGGTCAGGAAACAGGAATGGAATTGTTAGAGAGACAAGGTGGGTGAGGTAATTGCTTTTACTGGACCACCTTCTGTTAGTGAGAGAGACAAGCTTTGAAGCTTACACAGAGCTCTTCTTCAGGTCTGGGAAACATACTCAGAGTGTCACAGCTAAATGCAAGGTGGAATGGATTATTTAGCATAAGTAATTAACAGATTTTTCAAGGGACCATTCAAAGTGAAGAGGCCCATTAACACCCATGCAATCATAGGAGAGAAAGTAAGGTGGAGGGAGGAAGGCAGATATTTGCTCTCAGGTTTCCCATTCTCCTCACTTACTTCTTCAATTCACTTTCCACCCTCCCTTTGTAAACTGCTGCAGTGAAGAGACATTACAGAATGGGAAGCAGTGCTTAATTTGTGCCAGGGCTAAGTCCTGGCACCTCTAGGCTTGGCAGTTCATAGCACCAGAACTTCTGGGCTTGCTGCATCGGTTAGGAATGTAAAAAAATTGTTTGAGCCCAGCACCTCTTTCATTACAAATTAACCACTGATGGGAAAGAAAGTAAATGAAACACAACATGGGAGGGCAAAAGTGGGAGAGAAGATACTGCAGATAAGTGACTAGAAAGGGGGAAGTTTCTGGCTGAAAAGTTGAATACACAGCACTTAAGCTCCCAAGATATTGGACCTTAAAAATCCTTTTGTTGTGCATAATAAAGCTCTATTAGACGTTTTCCCCAAATGTTTTAATTATAATTTTCCTCATCCTGATCATGTTGTATAGTTGAATTCATGGTACTAAATATAATCTACCTTTATGGTGAAGATTAATTTAAAACTGTACCAATATTTTTGTTTTAAACTTTTTTCCCCCTCTGTGAAATATTTGGTATATACAGACTATATGATAATGTGGTATAGGGACTTTATTGGCACTCTTTTGAGATTATCTACTTAACATGCTTATGGCTTTGCCGATTATGAGAAAAGCAGCCATCTCAAACTCATGTCAATAAAAGCTTTATACCACATAATTGTGTATTCTGTTTATGCTATGTGTTATACAGAAATTTTTTTACACATTTGGGAAGGGTTCCCAAACAATCTGAAACCGCCCTGCCTTGACCCATCAACCAGAAACTTCTCTGCACTCCTGGAGTTCACTACATTTGCTCATCAAAAAGTTTGACATCTTAAAGGAGTGTCAACCCAAGATGTGTGAATTTGACCAATGCCGTTCCTGGCTTGTGAAGGAGAGTCATGAGCAAATGCCTGTCCAAAGTAGTGAACACTTCATTCAGAGAAGGAATCATTCCTTCCTCCCTTCAGCACACAATAATCTGACCAACACAGAAGAAATCCACCCTGCATACATCAGTCATTTACTGCCCAGAGTCAAACCTTCTGTTCCTGGGCAGCTCAGAGAAGCTACTGAAAGGACAACATCAAGCCCATCTAATTGAAGCTAATATACTAGACCTACCACAATCTGGATTCAGGCCAGGACATAGAATTGAAACTGCTTTAATGGCACTGATCAATGGTACTTATCAATAAGTAGAGGACAGATATCAATTTTCATCCTCCTGGACCTCTCTGCAGTATTTAAGAACATAAGACCGACCATTCTAGGTCAGACCAATAGTCCATCTAGCCCAGGATCCTGTCTTCCAATGGTGGCCAATGCTAGGTGCATCAGAGGGAACGAACGGAACAGTTAATCATCAAGTGATCCATACCTTGTTGCCCATTCCCAGCTTCTGGCAACAGAGGCTAGAGACATTTCAGAGCATGGTTTTGTATTCCTGCCTATCCTGGCTGGTAGTCATTGATGGACCTATCCCCCATGAACTTTGATGATGTTAACTATAAGATACTGCTGTTTCTCCTGGGCAGAGATCCAGTGTAATGCAATAAAATTGTCGGAGTCCTCCCTGAAGCTCTAGGAAACATCACCTAGTACAGAACACTGCAGCAGTTCTACTCAGGAACAGGAACGCTGGCTACTGTGAACACCAAACCTGTCCTACACTCCCTACACTGGCTGTCCAAAGAATATTGAGTCAGCCTCAAGGTCTCTGTCTTTCTTTTTGAGCATTTCATGGATTGGGTGCTCTATATCTAAAAGATTGCTGAAAGCTCCAGGATGAAGACCGTGGTCAACAACTGTGCTCCTCTGGCACAACTGAACTCTATAATAAGGGTAAAGATTGTCTGTGCAGGAGACAGAACTTTCTCTGTGGGCCAGCTAAAGAGTTCTCCCTTTAGGGAAAGGATGAGAAAACAAACACAGGACAGATGTTAGTCACACTACTCAGATTGTGTGTTAGTAAGAACCTTTATAGCGTAGTGTGCTATTTGTAATTGGAAATATTCCATATCCCTTCACCTTGCTTACCACACTCAGGTTATGTGTTAGTAAGAACCTTTATAGAGTAGTGTTCTATTTGTAATTGGAAATATTTTCCATATCCTTTCACCTTGCTTACCACACGCTCCATTGTACAGAATTTAAAGGGAGATGTAATGAGATGTGACTTCTGAGGCATGACTTCAGCCTGTGTTGCTCAAATAACGATAGCAGTGAAGCCACTAGCAAGGGCTACTGCAAAAATATGTACATTGGGATCCTGGCAATCTTCTTCAGCTGGTGCTGCTGCCCATGCTGCAGTGGCTTTGCTACTATTGTTGTTTGAACTTGCTAGATCAAAGGTAGCTCAGGTACATCTATATGTGTTGCATTTACACTTCTGATTGCAGTGGAGACATAACTTTAATAAGAATTCCTTTCAAGAGTGACTGAGGACAAATGAATCCTTATTATATTCAGTAGAACCACTTCATTATGATACAGCCTGAAGTACTGTAAATAGGACATGAATATTAAAATACATGTTAATTTGTCTTTCAGGGGTTGAAAAGCTGATCCGCCATCTACATGAACACAATGTACCTATAGCTATCGCCACTAGCTCAGCTGGAGAGACATTTCAAATGAAAACAAGCAAACACAAAGAGTTCTTTAGTCTATTTCATCATATTGTGTTGGGAGATGACCCAGATGTGAAGAACAGCAAGCCACAGCCTGATGCGTTTTTAGTTTGTGCAAAGAGATTTCACCCTCCTCCCCATCCAGAAAAGGTAGGGATTAAACTAGCTAAAAAGTCAGCGATGAACAATCCAGACTACATTTTAATTTTTTTTTTTTTGTTGTTTAACATGACAATTTTTGAGATTGAGATTTAATAGCAATTAAAAAAAATCAGCATCCTCTGTTTCCAAAGAAACAGACACCATAAAAGCAAGAGATTATTGGAAAGAATCCTGTTCTTTTGCTATATTTAATGTTTTGTAATGCAAATTACCTTTGATTTACCACGATACTGTAAAGTAACAAGAAAGTTCAATGATTTCTGCTACATGTATACATTTGAAAGCTGAATTTTTGTATTCAGAGTTTAGAAACATTATTTAAACGTAGGTCAGTTTTCTTTTCATGCGTTTATGCCTGATTTACCTCTTAAACATCTAAACATTAAAGATACATTTTTGTAAAGAGGATGTAGATTTCCTTCATGCCATCTCTTTGTCCTGTCTGCTGACTCTGTGAGGTCATAATTCTTGGTTTGATTTCAAAACCTATCACTGAGAATCATTTGAATCAGAAAAGGTGTTTACTTTCTCTCATACAGATTTGCTAAATTTCCAACTCAGAAACTTGTGGGGTTAAATATCTGAAAGATAAATGGATACCTATTTTATATAATATAGTCATTTCTATTTTAAATTAACACAATTTCTCTTTAAAATCATGCCTCATGCTCCTTTCTGTTTTCCATGAAACATGAGACCTGTAAAAAAAGTTTTGATATTCTCATTATTGGTGAAAAAATTATTTCATAATTGCAATTTTTTTATCCAAACTCTGGTGTAGATTAGACTGAGTGTATTGTTGGTCCATGGAGAACAATGGATATGTAGGCATGTTTGCAGCAGTTAGGTAATGTACTTCAGACTTTCCATTTCATTGAAACCCCTTATCTACATGGGCAGGAGTGGATAAATTAGTGAATAAAGCTGTTGGTGGTGATTTTTCAGTGTAGTGCTTAGAGAGTTAAGTATTCAACAGTCATTTCACCATGTTAGAAATATACCCCATTGTGCAGGATGCCAACTGAGATCTGCCATTTTGGGGGCAATATTGGCTCTGTACTGACCCTTTCAGTGTGCCTGCTTGTGACTTTGCTGGAAAGAAAATGAAAAAGAGACACAAATTTAGAAATATAATTTACAATTAAACATAAAAGAATAAAAAGAAGAAGTAAGAATGAATTTCTTTCTTTACAGTCAAGTGGGATCATTTTTGTGTTCCTTGCACTAAATTTATTGTATTACTTGAAACTTCTGTATGTAATCCATTTGTGCTCCTGTTTTACCGCAATTCCCTTACAATTTTTAGGTCTTACAGAGTGCTAATTTGCAATCTAAATTGTATTCAGATATAGTGAGGCATCTAAAGTGAAATAAGTCTGGTCATATCCTTGGTTGACACATACATGAATTGTGTTAGCAAAGCACGACTGTTCCTATTGCAATGTATTTAATTTACTGTTTGCAACTATATATACTAGAAGAACCCCTTTGACCTTGAACATTCAAGGTGAACTTTGAAGCAAAGGAACAGTAACATGTTTTGTTTTTATGGTGTCTAAAGCTGATTTTGTGTGTGTGTGTGTGTGTGTGTGCGCGTGCGCAAATCAAGCTCTTTCATGTTTCTTTTGTGCATATGGAAGAATGTGAATACCCAACCTTCATTTCTCTCTCTTTGCTTAACAACTAACAAGGAGTCACCAGACTTGCAATATCTTATTCATACAAGTAGCTCTTGTGTGAGTAGTACACATTGGACAGTTGTTGCATGCATAAGGACTACTAAGCGTTTGCAGGAGTGGGTCTAAGCTTAGAACAATCTTAATAGTGATGTAACACAAAGTTGTAACCTCAATTTAGAGCAAGAAGTAAGGAGATGATAGAGCAAGAAGTAAGGAGATGATGATATTTCATTTTTTTAAAGGTTTTTATTTAGAAAGAAAAAAGACAAATGTTTTACTCTTTGTGTATTGTAAAGTGCCTTTTTTGCTTTTGCTTTCCTTTAACTCAAAATTTGAAGTTGATACCATTTGAAAATATCTTTCCAGATAACTATTAGATAAACAGAGATTTAATGTTTCTAATGCAGTGTATTGATATATAAAATATGTATGCAATATATTCTCTGACTACTTTAATAACTGAGATGTGTAATATTTTTTTATAATTTAGCATAAATGTGGCTAAAAGTTGTGTTGTGCAATTATGAAAGCAAGGAAGTACTGGAGGAATTTATTTGAGGTGAACGGGAAAAATAATATCTAGTGGTTTGGCATGTCTAATAATGGCAGTGTCGGAGGCAAACATGGGCTTCTTCGAGTTGTGTTCCTATGGGTGCTCCTTTGTGGGTGTGTCTGCGTCCCTGAATTGCCGATTGAAGAATCTTGGTTGCAGTGTCCATTCAGCCCGTGCATATGCTGCCCCTCATGCTCTGCCACGAGGCTAACCAGCATGCATGGCAAACCCTCCTCAGTTCCTTCTCAACTGCCGCTGACTATAGATGGAGCTTTAGTTGCCTGTTCATAGTTCATTAACTGTTTAGAATTGCTAATCTTTAGCTTCCTTTTGAAGCCCGTTTTCTCTTTACTGCTTTTACATTTTATTTGACTGTTGTCTAAAAAGAAAAAGAAGAGGACTTTGTTCTTTCATCAACCCCCTTTGGGGGGACCCCCAACCGGATGGGTTATGCCTCGCTCTCTGGGTTTCAAGAAGTGTCTCAGTTGCAAGGAATCCATCCCAGTGACTGATGGACACTCTCAGCGCGTCCGCTGCCTGGGAGAGAAAAACATATTACAGAAGTGTGGTTTGTGTCAGCAACTGAAGCCCAGATCAAGAAAGGACAGAGAACTGAGGCTCAAATGCCAACTCATGGAGTCAGCCCTTCAACTGCCTGAGCTACAGCAGAAACCTTACCTCAGCCCTGTACTTCAAAGGGAGGCAAGCCCAAGGAAATGCCCAGGAGCCACTCACATAAGGCCTCTAAGAAAAGGTCTGTGAGTCCCCATCGTGAGCCCTAATGGAGCCACAAACTATCTCTGGTTCGATCAATATCATTGGTACCGATGGCATCAAAGGCTTCGAAATCCAGTACCCAGGGTTTATGCAGTACTGTCCCGACAGAGCATGTCAGGTTGCCTAAGGACCCACTGGGCACAGGCAGAGAAGCCCTGGCACCATCAGGGTGCAAAAAACACAGAAAATCCGCTCTGAGAAAGGCGCCTCCAGTACAGACATCGACATTGGTACCGCCTGTTGTACACCAGGCACTGACAGACCATACTATGAGGTTCACATCACCGACCCCTTTGGTACAGACATCTTGGTATCACCAACCACCATTGGTACCAACACCTGTGGCATTGCCAGACTTCCAGTAGTATTGCTCATTGGTCCACACATCACCCTGGTACTGTCTCGTTGTTTCACCTGAGATCATTATAGAGTCATAGACTTTGTCAGACAGAACATTATGATCATCTAATCTGATCTCCTGCACAATGCAGGCCACAGAACCTCACCCACCCCCTCCTGTAATAGACCCCTAACCTATGACTGAGTTATTGAAGTCCTCAAATCATGGTTTAAAGACTTCAGGTACAGAGAATTCACCAGCAAGTAACACGTGCCCCATGTTGTAGAGGAAGGCGAAAAACCCCCAGAGTCTCTGCCAATTTGCCCTTGGGCAAAATTCCATCCTGACCACAAATATGGCAATAAGTTAAACCCTAAGCATGTGGGCAAGACTTACCAGCCAGACACCCAAGAAAGAAATTCTCTGTAATAACTCAGAACCCACCCCATCTAACATCCCATCCCAGGCCATTGGGCATATTTACCACTAGTAGTAAAAGATCAGTTAATTGCCGAATTAGGCTGTCCCATCATACCATTCCCTCCATAAACTTGTCAAGCTCAGTCTTGAAGCCAATTAGGTTCTTTGAGTCTCCTCTCATAAGGCAGGTTTTCCATTCCTCAGATCATCTTATTTCCAGTTTGAATTCATCTTTTTTAAACATGGGAAACCAGAACTGCACACAGTATTCCAGCTGAGGTCTCACCAGTGCTTTGTATAACCTTACTAACGTCTCCCTATTTCTACTGGAAATACCTCACCTGATGCATCCTAGGACCGCATTAGCTTTTTTCACAGCCACATCATCTTGGCGACTTAAAGTCATCCTGTGATCAACCAATATGCCCGGGTCCTTCTCCTCCTCTGTCACTTCCAACTGATGCAGATTTTTATTTACTGAGACATGGGCATTAAAAAAATAAAAGAAAATGTCCCTGGAATTCATGATTTCCAAAATGTTCATGGCAAAATTACATAATAATCATAAAGTGAGAGTTTAGTAAGCCTAAAGAAGGGGCTAATGAGGCAGCAGAAGCAAGGGAAGGCCAATTTACATTTTTGCAAAAAGAAGTACAGATGTGAACTCAAAATAAGATTTTTTTTCAGCACACCTCTTTTTTTCATGCAGATTTGGTATTATCATTTCTGACTGCTAGCCTCCAGCCTTTGGCACTGAGTTTCCATTGTTCTTAACATTTCTTCTAAATGTTCAGAATTTTCTTTCAATGGCTATACTGAATTTCAGTTTACGGATGAGTTGACACTTTTTTGTGTTGCAGACCTAAAATTAACAGCAAATGTGTGAACTTTTCACATTCACGAAAAAAGAGCTGAGTTCAGGGTTTTCTGTTTCCTCTGTTATAACTGATGTTATAAATTGACATGGGTTGTTGACTTTTACCAAAAACAAAACAACAACAAAAAATGGGTGAAATCCTGTACTCACTGTGGTGCAAGTTATGCCATTGTGTCTGGCTGGTGTGATATAGCAAGGGCAGAGGGCATTCGGAGAGTGGTAGAAGAGAGGTATGTAAGCCCCAGAATGCTCAGGGCTCTGTTCCCTGCCAACTAGACAGAGTTATTTGAGGACAGTTAGGAGCATCTGAGGCCAATTAAGGCCCAGCCAGGTGCCTGATTAAAAACCCTCTGCTCCAGACAGATGGCGCACGAGCTGGAGGTGGAGGAGTGCAGTGTTGTGTGAAAGAGCAGAGAGGAAGGTATCAGGTCCAGGAGGGGGAAAGGTTGCTCAAGCAGGACTGAGTTACTCCCCAGGCACAGGGGCCTGATTAAGGAAGCCCGGCCCAGCCAGCAAGGAGGCAGGGCCCAAGGCGCTGAAAGGACAGATGGGGCAAATTCGCCCAGGGAAAAATATTGCAGCCGTGAATATGGCACCAGCACACATAGCTGCTCATCATAGGTCCCCTGGACTGGGACCCGGAGGAGCAGGTGGGCCTGGGTCCCTACCCGCATCCCCTTCCCACGGGGTCACGCTGGAGGGGCCATCCCTCCCCTAGGGAGACGGGGTAACTGATGACGCCCTGGCTCAGTACGAGAGGCAAAAGCGCGAGACCTACTAGGGCGAAGCTGGTCATTTGCCACACTTGATGTCAGGAGTGGGATTCTATTGTGCAGTGGACTTAAACCAAGGCGTTTCTTGCCCACCCCACTCTTGAGATGGGCAATGTAGTCAAAGCCTTAGTACAAGCCACGGCAGCCCAGCAGCAGGTTACCCAGATCCAGACGGCCGCCCAGCAGGAGGCCGTACAGTTACAGCAGGAAACCAACCATCTGCTGATGAGCCAGGCTGCCCAGGACCGGGCCATACTTCAGGAGGTGATAGGGCCTCAACGAGTGAAGTCGCAGCCAAGACGAGGCGTGGACCATATGGGTCAGCAACCATCTACAGAAAATGACGCAAGAGTATGATATAGAGGCGTACCTCCTGGCCTTCGAATGGACAGCCCAGAGGGATACCTGTCCCCAAGATCAGTGGGCCAGTATCCTTGCCCCTATCCTGGGAGGAGAGGCCCAAAAGGCCTATTATGATACGGTGGCGGAAGCCATTACAGACTACCCCCAACTGAAGGCTGAAATCCTGGCTAGGTCTGGAGTGACGGTAGCAGTGTAAGCCCAGAGTTGCATGAATGGAGGTACAGCGAGGACAGAGCACCACAGTCATAGTTGTTCAATCTAATACACTTGACCCGGAAGTGGCTGCGCCCCGAGGTCCTCAGCCCTGAGAAGATGTTGAGTTTCTGGTGCTGGACCGATATACGAGGAGGTTACCACCGGACCTCCGAGCCTGGGTTGGGCAGAATGACCCCTCCACCTACAATGAGTTGGTCGCCCTGGAAGAGAGACGGTTGGCGGCTCGTGAATTGTCCCCAACCCTCGAGGAGAAGACATGGCGGGCATGGAAGCCGGTCCCCAACCCCAGTTCCCAGACTACCGGGAGAGCCAAGAGAATGGGAACCAGGATGCTGAGGAATGGCCCGAGGCCATGAAGGGACCTGGGAACTCGGGGGGTCAGAACTGGGGTGGCCAACCAAATAGCCCAAGGCAGAGGGGGGCAGCAAGCCTAAACTACCGGTGTTATGAATGTGGGGAACTGGGTCACATAGCAGCCCAGTGCTCCAACAGGGAAAAGCCCATGCAGTGCAATCTTGGGAGGTCACGGTGGGCGCTGCAGTCTCATCAGCCTGGTAGAGGTTGTAATGATCCCCCATGGATACACGAGGCTGATAAAGATGAATGGTATCGAAACCATGGCCCTCGTGGATTCTGGGAGTGCTACCCCTCCCCGGAGATACGGGGAAACTGGTGACACCCTGGCCCCCTACGAGAGGCAAAAGCGTGAGGCGCACTAGGGCGAAGCTGGCCATTCGCCACACTGGCAGACACTCACACCCACTTAGGCAAAAATATTCAGTTCTTAGGCAAAAATACTGTTGAAATGGATGGGAATTTTTCTTCAACACTGACTGAAGACTTCAGGATTTGACCATACATTATTATTATAGTCAATGGCAATTGCATTAATGCGGAGGTAAGGTTGCTTGGTGGTATGTCATTCCCCTGCAGAATGTTGAGCAAAACTCAAACTTCTGAAAACCACCAAATGCACACTTAGGGTTTCATTTCAGCAGTTCCCTAACATGGCTTAACAACACACTCTGCCAACCCCACAGTTGCTAAAATGTGCAATCCATTCACCTAACACTAAAAGGATGGAGGAAAAAAAGGTTTATCCACACCACCTTCCCTCTAAATACCTTTATTATTAATACTGAAACAATTTTGTTTTGAAGTGACAAAAATTTTATGACAGTTTTTAACAAAAATAATATTTCAGCCTCTAATGCGGAACACACTTATGCACATGCAAACATTTATGCACATACTTTAAGCACATAAGTAATCCAACTGAGGTCAATAGGACAATGCATGTGAGTATAGAATATAGTTATGTATTTGCTTAAGTGTTTGCGGGATCAAAGCCTTAATTTATTCTTTCTTTCTTTCTTTCTTTCTTTCTTTCTTTCTGTGGCTGATTCTGTAAAATTCAAATAATGAAGACCCTTACAAGTAGTGGCATTTAAGTGTATAATTAACTAAATTATAAATACTATAGTTTTTTATATAAAATTGCAAGAGCACAGATTTTTCAAAGATTATACAAAGCCTCAGCCTGTTTTAAGTCAATTACTTTAAATGACTCTACTTTGCTTTGCAGTCATCCGCATCCCCCTCTTTTTAGTAGCTTTTGCATAATGAAACCCAAAATCATGAATAGTAGTTTCCAAATGATCAACTGTGCTACCACCAATCAGTGTTCAATGCAGTTCTTCACGTTGGTCAGGTTACATTAAGATTTGTGTCTCATTTGGTTTTTGGGTCAAATCCTGTTTTGTTTTGTGTTTTTTCCTTTTTTCAAAGAGACTTTTATTGGGACATTATTGTTACAAAAGAAGAGGTGAAAGAGTAATGGGAATTCCAGGCCCCATGACCATGTTGTAATTTGTACAGCAGGTAGAAAAGATAGAGTGAAAGAACTGCTTAGGCTTAAACATGCCCATCACTATGATGGGGACATACTTAAAAAGGGTTGCCAATTTTTTTAGTTAGTTTTTGCTCTTATTTTTCACCGACATAATTTTCTCACTTAACTTTTCATAGCTGATCCACTTTCAATACACACATTTCACTTATTTGATTTTCTGAAAGCCTTTAACATGTTATTAGTCATATTACATCTGCTTAGAAGAGTTTCTGTCGTGCCTGATGTACATACTGAGCCTTTGAATTTGTTAGCCATACTTTAAATAATGTAAGGAAGTACCAAAGGCATGAATAGTTTGTCATTAAGTTATATACTGTAGCTGCAAATTGGAACCCCTGCTGTCTAAGTTATGTATTTTAGAGTCAATCATAGTAAATCTGTACTTTTTCTGTTTTTAAATAAATTGGTTTCACTCTTTTCTGAATGTTTACAATTCACAAATTAGACACTTTATTTATTATAAAAGTAACAAAAACAGTACGTGCAAAAAGACACAGAAATATTCACCTTAGAATACAAAGCTGTGACAATAGCATTCTTTTCAAAATTCTCCTGTTCCTTTTTCTTAAATAGATCTCAGTTAGTTGTGATTTTTTTCTTAGCTGAAGCATGGCTGTAAACAGGAACGCATAAAGTAAATCACTATGCTGTATACATGGCATACAATTTCCTATGGGTAGATTTTTTAAAAATTATTTTATTATCAAACGTTTTATCGTTATAGTTCTGGGTGTAAACATTTCCAGTTATAAACCCTGGCTAATAGAGATCATATTGAGCTTGATTTTCAAAATATAGGGATGCTTGGATTGCATTCATGAATCCATTTGTGCACACACACAACAGACTTGCATGTATAAATGGCCAGTTAGTTGAGAGTGGAGTTCTGCAATATGTTCTATTGGGGTTGCATATGGAGAATATCCATAAATTAAAGCAAGTGGAGAATGTGTCTGCCTATTTACTGAGTGGACTTTATGTAGAGAGCATATAACAGTGTTCCACAATGTTCACTGATTTCCAGTATATTTCCAAGTGAAATTCAAGGTACTGGCATTGACTTACAAAGCCCTGACTGCATGCGGCTTGGTTAGCTGGGGAACTACCTCACTTTCCATTCTGTACTGATGTAATTGCAAATAATAAAGGCATTCAAGATGGTGTTCCTTTAATTGGAAAGGGAAGGAACTCCTGATACAGGGATTTTCCTTGCAGGGTCCTTGACTGTGGAACTTTTTTTCCTTTTCAGTCAGTCAGAGCCTGAATTTGTTGTTCTTCTGGGCATACTGCAGAGCCCCAACTCTTTTTGTGGACATTTGAGATGGAGTTGGGTTCTGGTTACTGTATTTGGTGTGGGTTTTTTGGATTTCTCTTGATTTGCTACTGTTATGGGATAATCCCACTTAAGTAAACAGTATAGTATTTTTTTAATTGACCTAAAAAGAGAAAGCTAGTGTCATGGATATGTGCTGAAGAAATCTAAAGAAATAAATTACTAACCTTTTGTGTACATTCTACCAGTCTATGTTTAAATAATCACAATAATTGCTTGTGCCAATGTGGAAAGCAAATGATTATAGACCACCAATGTTTTGAGAATTAGTCTTACTTTGGGAAATTCTGGGTATACTGAAGGTGGAACTGGAAGTGCACAGAACTTTGGAACTGCTTAACACATTAGCAGTTACTCTTTCTCCATTTATCTCTTAGTAAGCCAGCATAGAGAGTGATGACCCTATGTTCTGACAGCAGATGGCTCAGCTGATAGTTACCTGAGTTAGTATGGTGAGCTGACCTCACTAGGTGCATATCAATGAGAAAGTCCTACAGGAGATCTATTAGGTGTTAGTTAGAAAAGCTCAAATGGTGGGAACAATTGTGAATGACTGCTTCCTCATAATTATTAACTTTCCCCAAAATGAGGCTGAGGGAAAATTCCTAATGGATCCTTGTTATTGCCTTATTCAATATTTTTATTTATTTTATTTACTTTATGAAAATTTACTTATCCCATGCTCTAGGCCTACCTGCAATTCATTATTAGACAATATAATACGTATTAAAAAAATCAGTTCTATTAAAACATCAAAATCATACAACCCATCAATCCCTTACACAGCCCAGTCAGAACTTTTTAAACAGACATGCTTTCCAACATGCTCTCAAAATCAACTGGTTGGAGCGTTGGGCAGTGAGCTGCAGTAGAATAAAGGACACTGCACTAAAAATGCCCAGCGTCCAGTCACTTACCATTTAAACCTTGAGTTTATTAATTCAGGCACTTCACCTGCATTCAACCCTGTGATAAGACATAGAGAGGGAGTAGCCAGGATCCAAACTGTTACCAGAAATGAACTAGAAGCCAGAGAACACTATGAAGTACAGGCAAAATATGCTTCCTTGAGAGATTTTCTTGTAGCAACATAATCTGGAGGTGACAAAAACATGGACAACTGTGATGAGAACCACATTTGAAAGCAAAAGTTACAATATCCTGGCTAAGAATAGATGCTAAAAAGCACTCACAGTTTTTCAGGCTGTATTTTATGTACCATAATTACAATAAATAATGTACACACTGAAGAAGTAGCTAGAGCTCAATGTGCTGCCATCTGAGAAGCCTCAGGAAGTTCAGGAATCTCCTTGTAACTCCTGCTTAGTCCATGGAATCTTTAATTTTATTTATTTATTATATTTCAGGTTTCTAAGTGCTCACCTTAAATTCAACATACTTTAGAGAAATTGTAAACAAAAATGATGACACACTCAACAGATTTGTTAGAGCTGCCGATGGGCTACCCACCTAGGGTTGCTACCTGTCCGGTTTTTGGCTTTTATGTCTGAATGCCATTTGGGGTTGCCAGGTGTTCATTTTCAGGACCTGGCAACCCTAAATGGCACCCAAGCGAAAAGCCCACTGACCACAGAGTGGGGAGAGACACCGGACCATTAACTTGTGCCAGCCCCTGCTCAGCCATGTCTGCTTCCTACCTGTAGGCTGGCTCCTTGAGATGATCCAGCAAGCAATGGGGTGCGAGGGGGAGCGGAGTGAGCGACAGGGGCGGGGCCATGTGAGGAAGAGGTGGAGCTGGGGTGGGGCCTTAGGATAATCAGAGAAGGGAGAGGAGCCTTGGAGGAAAAGGCAGGCTGGGGGTCCGGTTGTCTGCAAGTAGAAAGGTGGCAACCCTAACCCACATATTCAAAATTAAATTAACCCCTTGAATACAAGTGACCATAGACAAAACCTCCATGCCACCAGCCCCTCACCCACCTCCTCTCCAAGTGCATTGTTAAAAAACATATGGTTTGCAGTCTGCCTGGAAAATTAACTAATCCACGTGGTGGTGCACAAAAGAAACACAGGAATTGCTATATCAGATCAGTCTTACGATCTGTGTACTGACAGGGACCAGTACCAGATGCTTCAGATCGTACAAGAAACCCTGAAGCGGGCAATGCAAGAACGACTTGCACATAGAAAAATTTTTTTCCTAATGCACAGTAGTTAGAGCTTGGCTTATGCCCTGAAATATGACGGTTTACATCCTTTCCATCTAATTTTATATCAGTTGTCCTTTTTCAAGTCCTAGTTAATGTAACTCTGGCAAAAGTGAATTCCAAACAAGGGAACCCTCCAGAAAAAAAATGTCCTGCTTCCAGTCCCCTCTTTATTAAACGTTTGGGAAAGTGTAGCTTGACTGGCCCTACTTACTGCATTTGTGACAGTGTCCCATATGGAGACAAGTGATCTGAGGTAACCAGCTCTCAAACCATTTAGGGCTTTACAGATTAAAACCAAAACCTTGAATACCACCCAGAAATATATAGTTAGTGTGTGAAGATCACAGGGGACTGGTGTAATGTGCTATCTGTGTGATGTAGTACTCAGGGCCCAAGCACAATTTTTTCGGGCCAGGTACAAACTTTTAACACAGGCCCCCCTCCCACACACACATCACAATCCCTCATCCCATATGTACAATCTCATGAGCCATGAAATTTTTTTTTCTCATGGTAATGAGGGTTGCAGCCTGGGCTGGTCCCTCCAGGGCCTCCAGGCCCCAGTAAATCAGACCCTTTCCCCCTCCCCCATGTGGGGGCCCTGGTAGTACTTAACAAGCAAGTGGCTGCATCCTGCAACAGCTTCTAAATAGTCTCAGCACGTAAATCCTAATTTGTGTCTTCCAGGCTGGAAGGTGACTTCTGTGATTGCAAAACTCACTCTCTGTGTTTGTTGAGGCAATGTGGGGAATTGGACAAGGGTGAAGAAATATCAACAGACTCCAGACTAATGGGGTGAATCTTTAATGCTCTTTTGCAATTTGGTCCGCCCTGGGGACTGCCATCAAAAATAGAGATGAAAAAAGAAAACTAGATATTTAACCACATTTAGGAAGGCAGGACTTTTAAAGACATGGTATAAATGTTTTCCCCTATTTTTTATTTAGACAGCAGCTAAAGGAAAGAAATATTTATAAAGTTTCTTTCAATCCTAATTCTTTCAGTTTACAGGGTTTGTTCCCCTCTCTCCCCACCCGTCCACACACTAGCTGGGTTAAATATTTGTAGAAGAAAAATGTGGTGTTGCATGGTTTGAAAGTAATTTAGCTCTTAAGTGTTCTAGATGCTGAACTGCATGTTTATTTATGGATATATTTGTCTTATGGAGACAAAAAAGGCATTCAAATTATGTACAAAAATAATCTGGTCAAAGGTTTTTTTTCACTTGATGCCTATGATTGTAATAGGAAAGGAGAATTATAATTGGTTCTTATTCTTTGGGGTATCCCTATTTTAGGGGGAAAAATTCTTTCCATTTGTCATGATAATGTATCAAGTAGTTGCTAAGGGACTTGATGAAATCTGATGCAAAATAATAAATTATGTTCTGCAGCCTTCTTTTCCTGTACGTGATATGGGTGCATAAACACAAAGAGACTGGTATACCTACAGATTCAAAAAGCATTCTATTCAGATTAGCAGGTCACTGGAGATGTGTTACTAATTGTTTTAGGGAATTCATTAGGGGTATTATCACCTATTAATTATGCATGGTAAGTAGGAAAAAAGGGGGAAAATCTTCCATTTATGATAAACTGCTCACTGAATTATCTTTTTTTCCTTTCAAGACCTTGAGCATTTTTTGGAGATGCCAACAGAGCAATCATTGAATAATTAGATTTTAATTAACAAGAATTTTCACTAAAATGTTTTTTAATGTCTTCTGGGTTACAGAAAACAATGAATAAAATCCTCTTTCAGAAAGATCTAGTGCACTTATCCTCTCTGTAGCTCAAATTATCTTTGTAATCACACCCAGTGCCTATCATAAAAATGCTTCTTCAGAGTTTTTGAACAAAGAATAAAGACTAAAACAAACAACTGGATGTTAGAGGTATTTTTGTTGCTTATTTGTAATCTATTAACTTAGAAATACCTGCAGAAAACTTTGGAAGGCCCAGTGCATGCCACTTTATTGCTCTATGTCCTCTTTATTTATTTTTTTAAAATTACTCTGCTCCTGTTCCTGAAATATGAAACTGCTGATAATTTTCAGAGATATGATTTCCCTCCGTCCCCCCTTCGCCTCTCCTCCCCCACATTTATTCAGTTGTGTGTGTGAGGATGAAATTTTAATGTTCTTTCTGGGTTTTTAGCATCATTTCAGAAAAGCTACATACAAGGTGATCAGTTAGCACTGACAGATTATTTATTGGCTAAACAGGGCAAAGGATTTTATGGAATGATAGTACACTGATCGCTACATCATGAAATGAGTGCACTTGTAAGATGATTACCAAATGTTCTCCATAAAGCAGTGTATTTGGAAACAAAATATTTGTATCGTGATAGGTTAGTATTATAAAGATAAAAGACCTTGTAGCACAGAAAAAAGCTGGAAAAATGGCAGGTTTATCTGTTAAAGCATGCTTAATACTTCCATTCCAGAATTTATTTATCTTACAATAATAGTGAGCATTTATTCAAAGACATAAGACAGATGGTTAAAACTAAGCCTGGGCAAGGCTGAAGTGTTGCTGATTTGAAGAAGGAAACACTTCCAATTAATAGTAGAGATGTTGTCTTTACTTTCCATCAAAGATACCTTTCCCTTCCTATCAATCAAAATAAAGCAGTATATAGGAATTGCCGTACTGGAACATTTAGTCTAGTAGCTTGTCTTTGACAGTGGCTATCCCTACATGCTTGAGAGGCAGATGTAAGAAACCCACAGCATGCCGATATGGGTAATCTGCCCTTCCCATCACATTTCATCCTATTCTCTAATAGTTAGAGATTGGCTTAAGCTCTGATGCATGAGGTTGAATGTATTTTCCATAAAAATTGTTATTAATTATAGCTCTGGGTATTTTTATCTATATCAATGTCCAATCTTGAATCTTGTTAAGTTCTTAGCATCAATGATTTCCTGTGGCAATGAGTTCCATAGTTTAATTACACATTTTGTGTTTGTTTTCCATCTTTTAATTTCATTGAATACCCCTTTGTTCTTATTTTATAAGGAGCCCAGAAGTTCCCAATCTACCTTCACTAGAACATTCAGTGTTTTATAAAAGTTTATCCTGTCCCTTCTTTTTTATTTTCATAACGTAAACAATCCCACTCTTTTCAATCTCAGTTTATATGAGTTTTTTTCCAGGCTCTTGAGCATTCTCATTCCTGTTTGCTGAACCCCATTTAGCTCTGCAATATCCTATATGAGATGGGATGATGCAGTATTTAGAGAAGGCTGCACCTTTGATTTATATAAAGGTTTCATAATATTGTTCATATTATTTACCAACCCATTCCTTGTGCAACCTGACATTTTGTTTACTTTTTTGCTTGAACCTGTACATTGAGCAGAGGTCTTCATTGAGCTGTCTACAGTGATGTCTACAGGCCCTTTTCATGAGTTTATATAGTTAATATAGAATCCTGGAAGATGTACAAGTAGTTTAATTATTTCTCTCCAATGGGCATTACTTTGCATCTGTCAGCTATTGGATTTAATTTGTCATTTTGTTGCCCATTCACCTAGCTTGTTTAGGTCCCTCTGAAGTTTATCACAGTCCTCTCTGGTTCTGTCTAAACTACCTAAAGTTTTTGTCATCAGCAAATGTTACTCTCTCTCTACTCACTCTCTTTCTGGATCAGTAATAAGTATATTTAAGCAACGCAGGACAAAGTACAGAACCTTGAGGCTTCCTGCTGTTAACCTTTAGCCAAGATGAAAATTGACCATGTAATTTGACTATTTAATTTATGCTTTCTCCTTGACAGTTTTTTATCCATAACAGTATTTTGCAGAAACAATGTCATCATGAGCTTCCAGATGTTTTGTTTTATTTTTTATTATAGTTTCAAACAATTTGCCAGGTACAGATATAAGGCTATACACCCCACATATACTGCCTGAGAGCTCTAATTAGTTCCCTACCTTTTTCCATGGGTGTGCCAGACTCACGGAAGAGTTACAAGGAAGGAGTTCAGTGCAATTGGGATTGAGAGACTCAGGAGAGAGGTGGTCTGGAGTTTCTTTCTTGTGGGATGTACCTAACAGAAACCAGGTGTAGAGAGAACCTCAGATGGACTAAAAACTCAAGCCCAGGACTGGCAGAAGTTGCTTAGTTTGAATTTTTGCCTGGCTTTTGATGTTTACTGAGGGTTCTGGAGGGAGAAGCCCTGCTAGCTGCTTTTCTGGAAAAGCATGAGTGATGAAAAACACTGTGTTGATTACCACTATTTTGTCAGATCCTATTTGTTTGGGACAGTGATACCCTGGAATGGGAGGTGGAACTATAGTGTGACCTGCTTGGAGGGCCAAATCAGCACCATACAAGACTATCAAGGTAACGAGGAGAGGGGGGCAGAGTCACTTAAATGTTCTTTCATGCTACGAGTGCTCTGGGCAGTGAGACTGACAGGCTTACTGGTCTATAATTCCCACGGTCACACCAAAGCCTTTTTTAAAATATAGTTACAACATTGTTACCTTTCAATTCTCTAAAACAGTAGCTGTGTTTAATGAGAGATCATATTTTTGTTAATAGCTCAGCCACTTCATACTTATGCTGCTTCAAAACCTCAAGGTCCTGCTGGCTCACAAAGACTAGGCAATTGGGTACCATAAGTGTGACAAAAAAAAAAGCCTTCCTCTACATTTAGTTTCTAGAAAATTGACCTCCTTCTCGAAGAGAAGGATCTGTACACAGGGATCAGGTACTTTTGTCACCTCCAGAGTTCATTACTGCAATCTGTTTCTGAGATGGAAGGAAGAAGCAAAAGAGGCCCCAGCCTGTTCGTTCTTCAGAGGTATTAGAAAGTCAGAATAGTACCAATTCACAAAAGAGTCATCAGCAAAATGCATCCTGGTACAAAATTTGAATTTTATCAACACTAGTTTGGAATAAGCTGCTTAATTCTCCTCCCCCTGCCTCCACTGCCCCTACCCCATCCCCCCATCAATAACATGGTCATCCCAAACTCAAGCTACCAAATCTTTATTCCACAAAACAGCATCAGATGTTTTAGGAGGAACATACCTATAGTTTTAAGATTACCTTTAATATTTCTTTATCAGGGCCTGTTTTCAGTTGTTTATAATTTTGCCAAACCAACTATTCAGGCTGACATTTTCAGTGCATGCTCTGCCTCATGTTTGGAACAGGAACTTGAAATTTGGGAAGGAGGAAGTGCTGGGATCAGAGAGATTTCTTTTGCCATCGTCTTGAAAATTCAGCTATAATTTCAGAGGTTATAAACCTCTAAAAATTACCATTTCTGCTTATTCAATAGCGCTTATTAGAGACTAGTTACTAAAACCCTTGAATGGTCCATCTGCACTGATCATGCTCCTGTCCCACAGACCTCCCTTTATGCCCTTGATACCCAAAATCTTAAGATGGGTGTACAGTGGGGCATCAATAGCAGCTTCTGCCACTTTGGCCTAGAATAAAATATGCTGGGAGCCAGGAATGTGATCATGAGTTCTAGCCCCCCCAGATTTTCCAGTAATTGTAGTTGTTAATCCCGTGCATTTCACAGCCCTTTTTACTGACCAAGACCTTTGAGCCCCGTCTTTGGAGGCAAGAAAGTATAATTTTCTACATTTTCCAGGAACAGAGCTTGCATTTCCGACAGAGCTGAGAATAGATTTTTATATATAGTCATCTCTGTACTAGCTCAGTGCCAGATTCTGTTGTACCTCTTGCAAAGTATAGTCTCAGGCACTGGTCTGTGGACAGGCACTGGTCCCTGTGATCTCTCTGACACAGTTTAGGAAGGCAGCAAGTTGGTTCCTGGTATCAAAAAGGTTCAGAAACACTGGTCTATAAGGACAAGCAAATGTGGGTTTAAGAAAGAGGATCTCTGTCAATAGCTCAGCAATTGGATGGTGGGGGCAGGAAGAAGAACATAGAAAAGATTCCTGAAAGAAGTTTATTTTAATTAGGTTTTTGAAGGACGATAAAGTGTGTATGTACGTATTGAAGTAGAGATTGTTCCAGGCCTAGAGTGCAGCATGATATAAGGCACAAGACTGAAAGTGGAAGAAAGAGATCAAGAGAGCAATTAAGTGAGAGAATAAGCAAGATGTACAGTAATTGCAGGTACAATGATTTAGGCCCTGGAACATGGAAGGTGAAGATGAGACACTTGAATGTGTGGCTATATTAGGCATTTATAGCAGTTTCATTGTAAATTATCAGAAATAAGTGTCCCGTTGCTCATTTCTTGTGACCACTTTCACAAACTTTTTTTTTTTTTTTTTTTTAATAAGGACATGTTGTGGAAAAGTTAGGAAATAGTAAGTGATTTAACAAGGTATATAATATAAATTTGTTATGCTTTGACAGTCCTAGGGTGATGTATAATATCTAAAAAGTATGTAACTAGGCTAAAATTACAGCAGACACTCTTCAAACATTAAAGATGTTACATGTCTAAATTTAAAATCTCCTGAAGATAGTGGAAAGAAGCACTATCTGAGAATGTGTACTACAACATTTCTCTCAAAGATGTTTCCCTTCTAGATGCTGATGTTGGGGTATGAGCTTTTTCTTCATCCTTCATTCCCTCTTGTATTAAACAATAATTCTCAGTTGTTTGGACACTTTGTTTCTGTCATCTTTTCTCTTCTATCTTTTGACTGTTATCTCATCTTACATTCAGCTGGAAAGCAACCAGTATGTTCCAAAGCTGATGTTTGACTTTGAATTGTCAGATAGGAGTGTATTAGTGGGGCTGTTTTATTGATACAGGGATTATTTTAAATTAATTGTCTGTAAATTTACTTGAAAAACAGTCACAGCTACTTTTTGAGCATCTAGCATTAGTATGCACAGTTCCTTAGTTAAGGATGATTAATGTTCACTATGTTGACTGCCATTTTATTTTTAAAATAAAAATGTTGGGACTGGTTTTCTTTCCATCGTGAAGAAATGAATTCAGTTTAGTTTAGTTTTGTTTTCAAACTGAGCTCCTGTAGGAAGTTTGAGGGAACAGGGGTGGGAGGAGAGAGGAAGAGAGAGAAGAGTGGATTGCAGAAAGTTAAGTAGTCCTGTGGTAATTTGGTTATTCATGAAAAACCCTGAACATCCCAAAATATAGTTTCTCTCAGAAAATCCTGAAATACATCCATTTCATTTTTAAAGCACCTGTTCCAACCCATCATCATTTACATAACTTTAAAAAAATCTGTGAATTGAGTCCTCAGATTCACTGTCTGAGTTGAGTGTGTGATCTGGCTTTGTGTAAAGTGATTACTAGTAAGGGCTTCACTCAGTGTCACTCCAAGGATGAAGAAATTCATCCTAGAATGCTGTATTTTAATAAAAGGATTTCAGTTACTGTTCAGTATGTAGACATCATAATGCTTGTGACATACTGTGTAGCTTTAGGATCAGACCAAACATTGGAATAATAGCATCATGGAAAAGAGTGAAAAAGCAGGATGTCTGAATTGAGCCTCTTATCTTTTTTTTGTTGTTGATTTCTATATGATGTATAGTTTCTAACATACTGTATAAGGCACCCATTCTGCAATGAGCTCTAAAAGAATCTGCCTGGATGCCTGCAGATTATCAACCAGCACAACTGTTCTAGTCTCTGTATCATATCTAGGCTTAAATCCAATTTGACAGGTGTCAAGGAGATCTGAGAAATCCTGATGTTGCTGGAGCTACCCATTCTTTACTAAAAACAGATGAGTTGATACAAAGGCCTAAAATTATCTTCCTTAAATGTAGGCGATATCTTACTTATCCTCAAGGAGGCACTGGCAATCATCTTCAACAGTAGCCTCAAAATTTTCCTCTCTGTCTTTCACCAGCCAGGAGAGAAAGGAACTAATTCAAAGGTCACAGACACGAATCTCTGCAGTACCCCACCTGAGCAAGAAATACAAGCTAAAATACACTCCAAGGTTATGTCTATGCAATGAGCCAGATGTATGTTTCTCCTGCTCGTGCTCTCATAGAGATAGCATGAGTATAAATAGCAATATAGCCATAGTAGCACTGGTAGCAGCAACAGAAGCATGGCTTTTCCATGCCGAGTACATAATTCATAGTATAGACATAGCCCAAGATGTCTTTGTGTTTAGCCCCTCTCAAGACATACTTATTGAATCATAGAAGATTAGGGTTGGAAGGTACCTCAGGAGGTCATCTAGTCCAACCTCCTGCTCAAACCACAGGACCAACCCTAACTAAATCATCTCAGCCAGGGCTTTGTCAAGCCAGACCTTAAACATTTCCAAGAATGGAGATTCCACCACCTCCCTAGGTAACGCATTCTAGTGCTTCACCACCCTCCTAGTGCAAAAGATTTTCTAATATCCAACCTAGACCTCCCCCACTGCAACTTGAGACCATTGCTCCTTGTTCTGTCATCTGCAGCCACTGAGAACAGACTAGTTCCATGCTCTTTGGAACCCCACTTCAGGTAGTTGATGGCTGCTGTCAAATCCCCCCTCACTCTTCTCTTCTGCCGACTAAACAAGCCTTGTTCCCTCAGCCTCTTCTCATGGGCCCCAGCCCCCTAATAATTTTTTGTTGCCTTCCCCTGGACTCTCTAAAACTCGTCCACATCTTTTCTGTAGTGGGGGCCCCAAGACTGGACACTATTCCAGATGTGGCCTCACCAGTGCTGAATAGAGGGGAATAATCACTTCCCTCAATCTGCCGGCAATGCTCCTTCTAATGCAGTCCAATATGCCATTAGTCTTCTTGGCAACATGGGCACACAGTTGACTTATATCCAGCTTCTTGTCCACTATAACCCCCAAGTCCTTTTCTGCAGAACAGCTGCTTAGCCAGTCGTTCCCCAGTCGGTAGCAGTGCATGGGATTCTTTCGTCCTAAGTGGAGGACTCTGCACTTGTCCTTGTTGAACCTCATCAGATTTCTTTTGGCCCAATCCTCCAATTTCTCTAGGTCACTCTATCCTATCCCTACCCTCCAGCATCTGTACCACCCTCCACCCCCCTCCCCCCAGCTTAGTGTCATCCGCGAACTTGCTTAGAGTGCAATCTACCCCATCATCCAGATCATTAATGAAAATGTTGAACAAAATCAGGGCATCCCTGGGGCACTCTGCTTGATATCGGCTGCCAACTAGACATGAAGCGTTGACCACTACCCGTTGAGCCGAATGATCTAGCCAGCTTTCTATCCACTTTATAGTCCATGCATCCAACTGATACTACTTTAACTTGTGGGAGACCATATCAAGAGCTTTGCGAAAGACAAGGTAAATGATAGCCACCACTTTCCCCACATGTAGAAAGCCAGTCATCATAGAAGGTAATCAACTTGGTCAGGCATGACTTGCCTTTGATGAATCCATGCTGACTGTTCTTGATCACCTTCCTCTCCTCCAAGTGCTTCAAAATGGATTCCTTGAGGTCCTGCTCCATGATTTCTCCAGGGACTAAGCTGAGGCTGACTGGTATGGTTCTCTTGTCATGAAGAACCACTTGGCCCAAAATTGAATGAATTTGCTGGGAAGATATTTTGAAAGGCCCCATAGCCAGCAGCACAATTTTCTATCGAGTCTAAATAGCCTGGTTTGCCAGGTTACTCGACATCTGAAACATTTTTACTGACTGGGAATTTATATCTGTTTTGCAATTGTTTTGAAACAGTAGGGAACAACAACTCCAGAATCTACAGGACTGAAACGTTGTTCTAGCTCTAAAATTAATTTTGATAATATGATAATAGTATCTCCCTGTTCCCCCAATATGACTACTGTATGAAACTTGTCCATGTTGGCTTTCCTCTGTATTAGGATAACCAAGAAATGGTGGAGTATTGGAGTGGCTTGACCACCAGATCTGCTTTTGGTATCATTTCCCTTTGATATCCAGTAGATGGGTCCATATGATTACAAATTAGTCTTAGTTACTCGTTTGGTTGGTGGAGAGACATCTATTCTCTACTGGATTCCCATGATCATTTAAGAGTTCCATAGAATTTTATTTTACTCTTGGGTATCTGTAATACAATGTAATTATATACTGTGAAGTCTTCAGAACAGGGACCATCCTTCCTGAGTTTTTGGAATGTGTCTAGCACATAATGGGTGCTTCTGTAAATAATAGTAGTCATTTTATAATCATGTAAGCTTACATTTTTACAAAGTTTTAATTTTTAATTTTTAATTGAAAACACATTGTTATAAAATAGCTTCCAAAAGTATGAATTATTTAGAATTTTTTGGAATTTTTTTTAGATTTGGGGAGTGTTGCATGGGCCTATCAATTAGTATGGTTTTGGCTGAGGAATTTGGGCTATATAGCACAAGAAGTGGTCAGTTATCCAAGAAGTGTTTAAGATGAAACTTGTATGTTTCTACTCCCATTGACCTGGCAGAAGAGCACAGACAACAGTGAATTTTTAATAGGAACAGTCTTATAATTCTGTTTAATTTTGAAATGTATATTTTTATATATTAAGAATTTTATAGGTTCATGAATATTCTGTTCTCCCTGTCTTCTCTTGTTAGGGATACCTCCTTTCTTGTTTCAAGGAGAAAATATGCACCGTTTTAAGGGAAATCTGGATTTTCTGTTTATAGAGCAATAAATATGCTGAAATGAACTGCAATTATGTATGTTGTAAAATTGCTTTTGTTTGACAGGTTAATAAATCTCAGTTGAAAGTCTGAATGACTGTAGATATTAAAAGCTTCCACTGCCTGACAGACAAAACAATTCTCCTCCCCTTTGATATTTTTTAGAAATACAGCAAACTCAGTATTATTTGTGGTATCTTGACAGTTGCTCTCATTTTATTTGCAAATGCCTTTATTTGCAGATCTTTTGCACAATTTGTATGTTTTTTTTGTTTTTGTTTTTTTTGGTGAAAAGCACAAACAGAAATAATCTGAATTGGCAAAATATTACAATTCTTAAACAGGTGAATGCATCCCCAACTTTGTCAACATTATCTTTCCAGGAACAATTACCGTATGAACTCTGGAGAATTTAAATCTACCAAGGTTTCACACCTTGACATTGCCTGATTTAAAGGATTTGTTTGTCATTTCCTTACACATCTATGTTAAATAGAACTTCAATACATTTGAAGTGGAACAGAAAAGTAGATCAAGATTTTTTTTTCTTTTCTTTTTTTTTTCAGGTGGGCGGGGATAGACATTTGATCCAAAGTAAGTCCAGCAATTCTACAACAGGTTGCTTAGGAAATGATTTTAACAGGATATACAGAAGGATTGGGAAGAATAAAAACAAAAGCAAAAATGCTTTTGATTTTAGTTGTAGGGTATGTGAAGTTACAGTGAATGTCTTTATAATGGAAGTACTTCAAGAAATATATGTGCAACAGGAATAGAAATGTCAGTAATATGGGAGTCTGTAGAAATATGACAATCAGTATGAATCAGCATTAGAAGTATTACACAAATGTGCACAAGTGGAAAGTGAATGATTGCTTCTGTCATTGGAACACCTATAAGTGAGAACCTGATTTTGTGTGTCATGCCATGTATAGATTGTAAACAGATCAGGTGGGGATGATGTCATTGCCTGTGTTTAAGATACTTCATACATTGTTGGGCAATTAAAAATATTCATTAATGATGAGAATAGTTGGTAAAGCTAATACAGTAATCTGAGTTGGAACTTCATTAGCATACCTAAATTAGGCCCTGACACTTCAAAAAGAAAAAAAAAGTGGCATCTTTAGTGGTCATAGCCTACCCCAGTACCTCTTTTCTATCTAATTCGAAAGGATACACCGTTAGACTTAAGTTGGTCCCTATTGTGCTGAGATATTCGATCAGTATTAATAGGAGCTGTAAAGTAAAGGCAGCAGTCTTTTTTCTCTCCTTTCCATTTTATGTTGGGTTTTAATCCCTACCTACTGAGCTGTCTTATTGCTATCAAACCTTTTTAATATAGTAAAATGTCTCTATACTTAAAGCAAATTACTTTTGAACTCTGTGTATAAATATAATTGGAATTCTAAACTGCCTGTCAGTGGTGTCATTGTTATCACTAATGCTTACGTGACAGATTGTCTCTCTGTCAGTAAGTTAATATTTCATAACCAAGAGACACAAGGGAAACACCACACAGCCTGATTTGAGTTCCTTATCCTGCTGGTCAGGATCAGAGACCTGGAAGTCAACTTCCCTGATTATAAGAGTTTCCTCCTAACCAACCAAGTGCAAATTTGGAGCTTGAGGAAAAGGGAAAGTGCCATTGGGATGGAGGTGATCTAGCTCAGGGCCTTAGAAAATAGTGGTTTTGGAAGTTAGGAGACTCCACCTAATATTATGATGGACTCAGAACGCCTAAGATTGGGGGAAACGGGTGAAGTGTGAGGGAGCAAGGTCTTTGCTGTCCCTCTGGGCTCAGTGTGGGGGTGGAAATCTGAAGGGGAGTTCAAAGTGAGGAATTGCTTCTTGTGCATTTAAGTTTTTTTTCCCTTATAACTAAGCTGTGAGCACTTTAGCATAGCTCATTAGAGGTATAAATCTAGATAAACTGTTTCTTTTTAGTTTTCCATTTTTCTCTCTGTATTAAAAGATACTGCTTTTGTGTGTGGGATTTTCACTCATTTTGTCTCTCAGGAGAATGCCCCCATGTAGTGTTAGGTGTGAATGTTTACAGCGGTTGTTGGGGACATAGAGGAAAGGAGATAAGAGTCTGTAAAGAGGAAATAGTCTTGCATACGTTCAACCCACCCATGGTGTCCTGGACTCTGATCTTTGCACGGTGTCCGACGGGGTCTGAATAAATGCAACAGATCACAGAACACCCTTTTAAAAATGGAAAGGAAAGGAAAACAGACAAGCAGTACTTCCACCCCAGCCATTATAGCTGAAAAGCTTCACAGAACTAGCAGCAGAACAGGAAGAGAAGAGGCAAATGGATTCAGCTCTGCTGAATTGTTGATGCGAAGAAAATTGATGTCCACTATCCCAGCCATCTCTTCCCTGTTAGACCCTTGTTTGACAAACTTCCTGAGACTACAGAATAAGAAAGAGCAACATTAAACCCATTATAAGAGGGACTTTAACAGGCACCAGAGAGTCATATTCTTGGGAGTACTGAATTCAGGAGATCATATTTTGGTGAAAGATTCTCAAGAAAAGGGGACTCTGCAGGGATGTGCCAGGGCACCTTGATCCTACTTTGTTATGGTGCCAGCAGGAATCATCCATCTGAACTGGGGATCTCTAATATACCCTGATTGCTGCCCCAAGACTGAATCTGTGAACAACATCCTTCCTGCCCACATAGCATGTCTTCCAGATCCTCTCCCTGGGAGTAGATACCCAGCAAGAGAAAGCCAGCCTCCTGCTTTTCTGCAGGATTACATAAGATCTTGAGGATTCCAAAAAGTCAGAGCACTAGTAGCAAAATAAATCCCTGATACAATGCTGAAAGTTCAGGCAGTCTATTCTGTCTTTCATAGGGCTGTTTATTCTTGTTTTGTGTTGATATCTTATTCCTGTTGCTGTTTAATGTAAAGCTTGGATAAAGGTTTTATCACCTTCTCTTTCCAGAATGGAGGCTTTGGTGTTAGCTGTGAATTTAGAGTAGCCACTAGGGGGCACAGAGTAAGGAAGTAAGCCTGTGAAAATAGGAAATAGTCAGTCTTGCATTCACACCACCCATGGTGTGCTGGATCTCTGTAATCTTTGTACCCTGCAACCTCAGAAGTGGAGGGGGATTGTCTGTGGACATATCTCTTCTTAAACCAACTGTAATTTCTTAATTTATAGATGTATCAGATATGATTGCCATAGGAAATGGTCCATTTCCATTACCAATTGCTATAGCAAGGAGATTTTTGGGCCATACTAGCTTCATACTAGCTAAACATCTCTCCTGTAATGTATAAAGATAGATCAGACATCTCTCCGATCTTTGATTTCAGAGTCTGTATCCTTCCAGTGCTGTCATACATAACTTAGGGCACAAACAAGGGTCTGCCATCCCAGGTTATCATGCTGTTTGCCCAGAACGGCTACCTTGTTGTGTCTGTAACTTAATTTCTTAGGAGGATAGGTTGTTGGCCTGGAGGACCTGTAGATTGTTTTTCCTCAGATACCTACCCTTTGACCTGTGCAGCTTGGGTGGCCTTACCAGGAGTTAAAACTCCTGCAAGCATAGCTGTCAGCATCAGTGGAACATACAAGTCTGCTTTATGTGTCCAGGTGCATCCGCAGAGAAGATGTCTTAGAATTTAGAATACCAAATCTCATTCTGGAACACCGTTTTAAAAACAAGCAAACATGGTATAATAAATGATAAAAGGCAAACGCTAGCAATTTTAGTCACACAGGGGTTGCAGAAGTATCTACACTGCTTTCTGTATAGAAAATTAAGACATTTGGGATTTTTCCTCCAGTTTTCCACCTGACAACCTGTCTCCCTCCCCCATTTTTTTTCCTTTTTGTTGCTGTCACAGCATGTTTCCTGTTGCCAGAAGAGCCCTTCCAATGGATCATTCAGTAGTGAATACTTTGTCATCTTGACGTTCCTGCAGTAGGCTGGTTTCCTCTTGGGATCCTTATTTTCTGCTGTGGTCTCAGGGTTCCAAGTTAGCAGCCAAGTGCTGCTTTATAATACCACTGAGCTTCCTGTCAATTTATCTAGATTGCTGTCAGTACTTGTGTCTCTCTAGTGTCTATTTCAGGATTGATTATTCTGATATAATAGAAACAGTGTCTTCCAGTTCATGTGTGCTGATGCTTGTAACCATACAAAATTGCTGCATGAAACAGGCTTCCACTATCCTATTTGTATGAAGCATGGTGACCTACATAGATTAAAAAGAAAAAGAATTTAGCTCTTTTTCCAAAGCATATATAGGTTACAATCCTACAACCACATATACATGTGCAAACTTCTAATCTAATTGACTTCAAAATTAAGCATGTTCATAAGTATTTGCAGGATTGGGAACCTCTGCCATTGTGTTGGCCGTGGAGAAATACAGCACTTCCTTGTATCAATTTGAAGGAGATGAACCCATCTCCTATTGGAAAGGTTTATACTCTTGTTGTAGGTGCTCTAATGGTTACTTAACATTGTATTTTGTCTTTATTTTTTCTCGTTTGCCATTTTTACCTTTAAATTAAGGAAATTGCATTACAATGCTGTCTATCTCTGTGCTATTATGTACTTTGAATAAATCAAATAAATCAGATGTTAAATTATTTTAGAATACCCAAAAGAGCCTGAATATTTTTAAATAGGAAACATTTTAGCTATTGTGTGGTAAGTACCACAGCTTTAAACTATTCTAAACCACTTCCCCTCTTTTTTTGTTTTTTTTTGCCACTTGTAAGTGAGTATACAAGTAAAATCTGATTACTTTGTTGGTTGGAGGTGGTTGTAAAAGTATTTTACCTTGTAAATGATGTGCATGAGAAATAATATAAATAGTATTTATTTACATTATTTGATTATTAAAAATATAAAAGATGCCTATCCAGGTGCCTTAACGCTATTAATAACACAATTAAATCGCAGCAGCATTAAAGTAGTAATTTCAGCAACAAATCTGACACCTAGACAAAGTCGACCTCTTTGTCTGTATGGGAAACATACCCTCAACCCTCTCTAAAAATCCAATCAAACTGGAGTCTTTTGCAGCATGCCTGAAAGGTCACCACATTTGGAATATTTTAGACCAAAGAGTTAATTAAATAGGGTAATGGATGTGACTTCTTTTTAATGTAAAACCACTATTCCATTGGTTAAGCAAGTGATTTAGACTGGAATCTAGTGTCCAAAGCCACATGCTAAGCGCACTGCCAATTGGAGGTCATTTTTGCAACTTGATAGGCAATAGTTTCCCTTTTAAATTAAAAATTTTAGTCTGTCTGTTCAGCTGTCATTTTATTATGCCAGTGAGTTATGCACTATGTTTCTGATTAGAATATATATATATATATATAGAGAGAGAGAGAGAGAGAGAGAGAGAGAGAGAGATATGTGGGGTATTCCTTCTGTTGATGGTCCCTATTGTATTCCATTGTGTGTTTACATATGCGTGCCACGCTTCCAGAGCTGAAGAATTTGAAAGTAGTGTCCATTGGTCTGCGTATATACCCTGGCTCACTTTGTGCATCCAAGAGATAGAGGCAGGGTGGACCAACTGCCTCTCCAGTTCCTTCTCACCACCATGTGATCGGGGTCGGAACCTCCAATGTCTGTAGCTTCGGCTTCATCCTACAGGATAAAACTATTTACGAAGCTAAATCTTATCAGCTATCAAACTTCGCCTCCACTCCCTTGTAAGAGCTCATTCCACAAGAGAACAACCAACGACCATGGCATCACTTCAGGAGGTGCCCCTCTTTGTTATCTGTAAAGTGGCCACATAGGGCTCCATTCACATGTTTGCAAGTCATTACGCCCTGGTGCAGGACTCCTGCTGATGCTTCCTTTTGGACAGCCATCCTCTGCTCAGTTCTACTGTCCTTGCAGCCTCTTCCTACTTAAGTACTGTTTGTCAGTCACCCACAGTGGAATACAATAGGGACCATCACTCTAAGAAAAAGATGAAGTTACTGACATGTAACTGGAGGTTCTTTGAGATGTGTGGTTCCTATCTGTATTCCACTACTCCCTGGTCTCCTTCCCCTCTGCTTTAGATCTTCTTTGATTCATGGCAGAGAAGGAACTAGAGAGGTGGTCAGTCCGCCCCATCCTTTATCCCCTCATTCAGAGGCATGATGTGAGCTGGGTACAGACCAACTGTCTCCAAAGGTATTTGGGAAAGTTTTGAGTAATTGAAAGAGGTTAATTACAGTGGAAGTTCTATAACAGCCATTAATTTAAAGTGGTTACTTTATTGTACTATATATTAACATCACACTTAGTTATGTAATTGAACCTTATGTTCCTACTTTAATAAGCACTTGGTCTGTTTTGCTGTCCCCAAGTCTTTCTTCTCCTTTTATCCCTTCACAGAAGTTCTCCTTTTATTCCGCTTGTATGTGTGCCCATATCAATAGGAGAAAAAATGGTGACTTGTACTGCTATACCAATAGTTTAGTAATGTTTTCTCATACGGAAACATGGGTTTAATGGAAAATTAAATACATCTTAATAGCTGAAAATGAGTAATATAAGCTTAGGCACATGTGTATATGCACTAACAAGCTGTAATAACATGACATTACTAGACAATGTTTTATAAAAATGTGTTTTCAAAAACATTAAAATAGAAGATTAAGATATGAATAACTTTTTAAATGTAAATTCATTTTCAGAGCAGAGTATATGAATTTTAATATTTACGTAAGAAACTAAATTTGGAACAACAGTTGAAAGGAAACACTTAGGAGAAATAACCTGTTTTATCACTTTCTCATAAGAATGATACATATCAATTTCTTTGCATCCTTGATTTTTCTCATTGCCTACATTTGCATGATAATTTTTACTTGAACCAACCGTATACAGCCAGTTCTAGCACCAGCGTAGTCAAGATAAAGCTGTTAAAACACAGCAGCATATAATATACAAGATACTACATCTCAGTCAAGGAGAACACTCCCTTTCATATATAACTTATTTTAGTTGTTTTGAGTGTTATACAGATCCAGTTGATCTTATGATATGATTCAGCTTAACTCCCACTATACTGTCAGTACCAGGCAATGATCTGCGTGACATTCATTCACTGCTCATAATAAACTGTTCCACTATGTGTTTTCTGTGTAATCCCTTACATTATTTGTAGGAAAACAGAATCTGCTTTGATGGGGGGAGGGGAAGGCCCCTGCAACTTAGGCTATGTCTACACTGATGGCAGCAAAGTTGCGTCCATCAGATCGACTTAGCTGGATCGACTGAGTGGTCAGTGAAGGCCCACTCAGTCGATCCAGAAGTCGATGTACTAAAACCACCTCCTCAAGTAGCGTAGCGCTGCATCGACAGGAACGAGGTTCCCGTCAGTGCAGTGAAGACGGCGCGCAGAAGAGAAGCACAGAAGTCGACAGGAGTTACGCAAGTTCTTTGCGTACTTTGCATAACTACCATCGACTGCCGCCGAATCGCCGAGGTAAGTGTAGACCGAGCCTTAGACAATGTTATATGTAATAAGTTCTAATACTTTGTACTTACATAGCAAGTTCTGTCTGTGGACAACAAATTACTTCATAAACATTACCTTCACAATATCTTTGTGAGGTAAATGTGTATTAGTTCTAGTTTACAGATAACCTCTCTGGACCCCAGTTTCTTTAAGTGTAACTTTATAGAGGAATTGTGTGGCTGAGTAGGGAATAGAGCCCACATTCTTTGCTCAATTACTGTGTTTTATCCACTTGACTATTTTGTAGTAATGATTGGAAGGGTAAATATGATATACAAAGTTGCTTCTGTCATAAACTTGAGTGTTAAAATGTTCAGAGATTTGCCTGCCTTTTACACTCATAATGGTCTTGCGGTCTGAGAGGTTCAGAAATATGGACTTGCCCTTTTGAAGTAATCAGATCAGTTAATTAAATATATTGTATTATCTATCTAAAGAGATTCATTTTAAATGGAATCTTTTGTTGTCTATTAATCACCTATAATGTATGGAGTTTTTTTCTAATCACACATAAAACAGATTGAGCTGAAGTCTTGTCTCTCTCTTCTTTTCTTTTCTTTTTTTTTAAACAGCTGCAACTAGGTTTTTTACAGCAGATTTTTCCTTTTGGTAGGTAACATTACAGTAGGAATGGAAATTTGAATATAAATGAACTGCAATCCTATTGTAGAAAAACCTCTGAAAAATTACCTAGATTTAACCATAATGCCTTTTTTTTTTTTTTCCAAATTCTGAAACCTTATAGAAAAGTATTTGTTTATTATTGTAGCTTTTTTTTAATTCTCTTATTTCTGCATTTTTGGGTCTGTCTCTGCTTCTTGTGCTCTTCATTTTGGTATCAGTTTGTTTCTCTTTCTCAGCCCCTCTTCCAGATCTTATTTTTGTAACCTTTTGCTGGGAGGGTGGACATTTCCTTAACATCACAATTTTTTTTTTTTTAAATAAAGAATAGTTGGTGTTAATTTTAAATTGTGGTTTGTTTCAGCAAGTTGGTGTAAATCCAACAACCTTGGTATTTGATTTTTAATCTCTGAAGTGCTAAATATTAAATTTTCAAACATGTTTCATGTTAATTTTTCCATCATGGTTTGTTTCAGCAGCTTGGTTAAACCCAGCTTGGTTAAACGACCTTGATATTTGGCTTTTAAGTTAATCTCTGAAATGCTAAAAGAACTTCTCTTGAGATCTGAAGAGTTGCAACCACCAATTTCCAACCAAGGATCCTACTATTTTTAATTCAGATGTATAGCATCCAAATTCCACCTTAATAATAATGAGAAGAAAAATGTTGTGAAAAGAAGTCGTATTTGCTTCAGTTTTGTTTAATTTTGTAATTTGTTGTCCTATACTGAAAGCCACATTCTGCCATTAGACAACTTACTGTAATTTAAAGATCTTTAGGAAATGTTTATTATAGGTGAAGTACATAGAGAGCTAATAGTTAATGTTGCTGTGACATTTCCATTTTAAAAGGTCTTTCAGCTGCATATAACTTTTAACTTTTACTTTTCGTACTGAAATTCTTGATTTTGAATCTGAGCGAAAAGCTTTTTTTTTTTCCCTTGGAAAAGTTGAAGGAAAGCAGTTTTGCTTCTTGAGTGTAAAGAATACAAATGTAACATTTGATTTACATTCCTTTCTTCCTGATTCAGTTTTTGACTGTTGGCAATGTCCATTGTGTGGCCCAGTGAGAAGCCATATTCTGATAGAAGAAGCCCCACCTTACTCATGCCGGTTTTCTAACCCAGTGAAAGGTTGTTTGAAGGTGAAAGTGCCTCCTTGCACTTTCTTTCTTTTTTTCCTGAATAAATCAAGAAAAGTTTTTGTGTCCTGGGATTTGTGGCAGAGAGAAGTAGGTAATTTTTAAAGCCTCTAAAAAAGGTTATACAACAACTAGGCAGTACCATAGATATTTAAATCAGTTTAGTCATGTACATTTCAATATGAATACATATCTTCCTGTCAGGACAACACTACTCAAGAGGAGATAATGAGTTGGGGGAAGGAAATTATTGCTATACACAGTTTTGTAAGTGAAAAAAATGAAATAGGAACAACTTTCCTCAAACTACTATCTAGTAAAGCAAGGAAATCTTTCAAAATAATTAGGTATGTTAATCATGTCAATGACATATTTTACTTGTTACTAATTCTAGGCATGATTTTTTTTGCTTTCTCCTGGTCTGATTCTTTTACTACCTTCACATTTCTGTCCCTAAGCTACAAGATTCTTACTAATAAAAAAACATTTTTTTTATAAGTATGCTCCTATTAATTTTAAGAAGCAGGTAAATTACTTGCATGAAATAATTATTTTACATGTGTGTGTTTACTTGTCCCTTTAAACAAAATATGTTAGACTTTCACCTTGTACCCACAAATAGGTTTACGTCAATATCTCGCTGATTTTGAGTTGGATGTAAAGAAGAAATAAAGCACCTATAAAACAGAATAAGAATTTAATATTCCCTGCAGGGGAGCAGTTCTTTTAAAAAGACAAACAGGAAAGGTCAATAAATAGACTTTGCAATAATAAAACTAAAAATAAATATAGAACATAACTGTAATATACTCTCTAAAAAAAAGCTAATACAATTATGTATTTCTCAGGAACTTGAGAGTGAAGGTGATTAGAGATAAACAAAGTCCCAATCCAAAGAATTCTGTAGAATAGACTATCTGGTTTGTTTAGGAGAGGTTTCAGCTTCAGACCTAAGGTGTGGATAGTTTGAGGTTCTCCTCACAAAGAAAGGAAAAGATAGAAGCTTAACTTCATCTAGCAAAACCAAGAAGATGTGGTACATCTGTTCAAGGTCTTGGATAGGATGTCTCAGTGTTTTGTCTCTTTCTGTATATGTGCAACATTGCATGCTTTATCAAGCACTGACGCCTGCATATTTTTATGGTTGATTCCTAGTACCTGTGCTTACAGTTGTTAGTGCTTGAAAAGCTATTCACAGTTTTTGCACTCACGCACAGAAGGACGCTACCCTCAGGCCTTTCTGAAAGCCAGCCCATAATGAATACATGTATTCTCTAACACATGGTTGTTACCAGATTTGCCTGTCAACTTGGGGTATACTAATTTATTAGGATTACTTTCCTGCGGGGGGGGACAGTGTAATTCTATCAATGTACTGTTTGTGTCACTTGTGTTTTCATATGGAGCTTTATGTCACCCTTCTGCAAGCCTCCTCCCCTCTCCCCCCCACCCATGAAGGGACCTGCAGGACCGAAGTTTCCCAGAGCTGGGTTCCTCCAGCCCCGGGTTCCTCCAGCCCCAGACTCAGATAAACACCCACATATACACACACAGATTCACAAATTAACAGAGCAGGTCTGAGCGGCCCGGGTCAATCAGCACTTTCAAACTGACATCCTTATATGCCCCTGGACTCCGCAGGCTGGGTCAAACAGCACTTCCAAGTTGCCAACCTTATATGCCACAGGTTCAGCACGTCCCTATCCTCACTTTCACGTTACAATTTTTCTGGGAATAACCCCATTGATGAGCGAACCCCACGAGATTTTTGGGCATTTCAGGGATCTTTGGCTTAGGTAAAAGAAATGTTGCTGCAGAGCAAGATAGGGAAGCCGAGAACACGAAAGAGTAAAAAAAGTTTGGCGAGAGTCTGGCAACCAGCTTGATTATAAAAGTTATTTTATTGCCAGGTTTATAGAGTTATAGCCATGCAAGGAGAGACCCATAAACAAAACAGTTACAATATTACATGGTTTCAACTGGGGTATTGAGGAAATCTAGACCAACTTTGATTACAGGTCAGGTTTAGAAACTTATACCTGGAGTGAGAGAGAGAGAGAAATCAAATTAGGTCTGAAGCGGAAAAAGTGGGCTTAACCAGAGAAGAGAGAGAGAGAGTTGGGGTTTCACCACTCAGCACAGCTTCAATCGGTCAAAGGTTCCCAGGTGACAGGCTATTCAGCTTAGGGTCCGGAGTGCTTGAGACAGATAAAGCCCACAACACGATCAGTCAGGATAAGATGAAGTCCCAGTGGAACTGATGGAGCTTTTAGATCCAGGCATCAGAACAGAGTTTTGAACTTGGGTAGGGGTTTTTGTAGGGGAGAAACAATGGTTCAGGGGAGAACACTAGATTTGTTTATGAGTAAACGATGACTCAAGGGAGTATACAAGAGTTGTTTTGTTTAGGCTGGACAATAGGAACTGATCATTCCTGGCTATGGGCAGTGTTCCTTCGAGGAGCTCACCATGCAATCAGGCAGATTCAGTGTTTCGGAAATCAGTAAAGGATCTATGACTAGAATTGGTCTGATAACTGCTGAGCTGGGTGTGTGCAGGTGTGGATTCATTAACATCTGGAGCAGAGGTCTCCCATCATGCCATGCTTCCGTGCTTCACTGATCCCAGAGTTCAGTGCGGTTCCTGCCTTGGAGTTTGGTTCTCCATTCAGTTTGCTAATAGAGATGTTTCCTTGTTCCATCTTTGATGCAAATGAGGCTCTCTGTTTTCCATTCGGTGTGCTAATGGAGACTCCTCCTCCTCACATCTTTGATGTAGATGAGGTGAGGGGAGTTGCCTTAATCCTGTCACCCTTGTCTGGAGGTGTTTAGGTGTGTCTCCCCCTGCCTTTTCATTGCTTTTGGTAGGTCCGTCTCTGATCGGTTCTGGTTCAAGCAGAGACTGGGGGTGGGGGAGGAGTGAGGGCAGTTCAGGTAAGTCAGATAGTAGGGGTTTTGCGCCCTGGTTCCCCGAGAATACAGAGCTGATAGGTAACATGGTTAAAATGAAAGACATAGAGTTGAACCTGTTTTAATGGAGTCCAGATAACTAGCTACCAATATTAATAATGTGCATTTCTTTAGTGTTTCTGAAACACTCAGATTCAAGAGTGATGAGGTACCAGGACAGATAAATTGATTTTTGGTATCCTTTTGATGTTACCATAAACAGCGTACAGAACTGATGATATAGGAACTCTTCTGGAATTATTTTGGTGAGAATCAGTTTATCATACTCAGGGTCAGACTTTAGACCAGCTTCTGAAATAATGTCTGATTATCAATTTTAGATATATAAAACTGCAGCTATTCTTTTAAAGATGGGCTTTGGTGATGGGTTTTGAAAGTATGGTTCTAATTGGAATATAAGAATAGCCGTACTGGATCACCAATAGTCCGTCGATACCGGTATCCTGTCTCCAACAGTGGCTAGTACCAGAGTTTCAAGGGAATATACAGAATAGGGCGATTGGAATGATCCACCCCCATCTTCCCCTCCTGCTGTTGGCAGTCAAAAGTTTAGGGTTGCCCTGAACTTAGGGTTGCATTACTCACCAACTTCGTTAATAGCCATTTATGGATCTAGCTTCCATGAACTCATCTAATTCTCTTTTGATCCCAGTTATACTTTTGACTGGCCATCACAAAATCCCATGACATTGAGTTAATTATGCATTGTGTCAAAAAGTACTTCCTTTTGTTTATTTTAAACCTGCTGCCTATTAATTTCATTGGTTGACCCCTGGTTCTTGTGTTACATGAAGGGGGAAATACACTTCCTTCTTCACTTTCTCCACACTGTTCATGTTTTTTATAGATGTCTGTCATAACCCCTCTTAGTAGTCTCTTTTCTAAGATGAACAATCCTAATCTTTATATTCTCTCCTTGAATGGAGGCCGTTCCATTCCTTCATCATCTTTGTTTCTCGTCTCTTAATCTTTTCCCTTTCCACATGTCCTTTTTGAGATGGGGCAACCAGAACTGCAAATAGTATTCAAGGTGTGGGTGCATCATGGATTTATATTGGGGAATAACAATATTTTCTGTCCCTTTCCTGTTCGTTCCAAACATTCTGTTGGCCTGTTTGACTGCTGCTGCACATTGAGCTGAAGTTTTCTTATGTCTAAAGTCATAAGAGCGTCTAGATTACTTTATGTACTGCTGGATTTTCATCAAGATTCAGGTTAGACAGTGTTCTGCAGAGGCCTTTACCACAGCCTCCTGTTCATGGTATTATCGTCATTCAGTGCCGAAGAAGAAACTGACCCTTACATGATCTTGAGCGGATCACTGCAGACTATGTGGCTCTGGGAAAAGAGATAAAGGAGTTTGAAGCGCAAGTGGTGTTCTCATCCATCCTCCCTGTTCAGGGAAAAGGCCCAGGTAGGGACCGTCGCATTGCGGAAGTAAATGCGTGGTTACATAGGTGGTGTCGAAGAGAGGGCTTTGGATTCTTCGATCATGGAATGTTGTTCCAGGAAGAAGGATTACTAGGAAGAGACGGGATTCACCTAATGAAGAGAGGGAAGAGTATCTTCGCAGACAGTCTGGCTAACCTAGTGAGGAGGGCTTTAAACTAGATTTGACGGGGGACGGAGACCTAAGCCTGAAGGTAAGTGGGGAAGAGGGACACCACAAGGAAGCAGAAGGAGGAGGGTGCAGCAGGGGAGGCCTCCCGATTCATACTGTGAAAGTAGGCCAATCGGCTACTTACCTCAAGTGCCTCTACACAAAAGCAAGAAGCCTGGGAAACAAGCAGGAGGAACTGGAAGTCCTGGCACAGTCAAGAAACTATGACATGATTGGAATAACTGAGACTTGGTGGAGTAACTCACACGAATGGAGCACTGGCATGGATGGGTATAAACTGGTCGGGAAGGACAGGCAGGGGCGAAAGGGTGGAGGAGTTGCACTGTATGTAAGAGAGCACTATGATTGCTCTGAGCTCCAGTATGAAACTGGAGATAAGCCAGTTGAGTGTCTCCAGGTTAAGCTTAGAAGCAAGAACAATAAAGGTGATGTTGTGGTGGGTGTCTGTTATGGACCACCAGACCAGGAGGATGAGGTAGATGAGGCTTTCTTTACTCAACTAGGGAAAGTTTCCAGTTCACAGAACCTGATTCTCATGGGGGACTTCAATCACCCTGACATCTGCTGGAAGAACAATGCAGCAGAGCACAAACAATCCAGGAAGTTTTTGTATAGTGTCGCAGACAATTTCCTGGTGAAAGTGCTGGAGCAACCAACTAGGGACCCTGCTTCTTTTGACCTGCTGCTCACAAACAGGGAAGATTTGGTAGGGGAAGTAGAAGTGGCTGGCAACCTAGGCAGCAGTGACCATGAGATGGTCGAGTTCAGGCTCCTAACAAAAGGAAGAAAGGAGAACAGCAGGATACGGACCATGGACTTAAGAAAAGCGTACTTTGACTCCCTCAGAGAACTGATGGGCAGGATTCCCTGGGAGGCTAATATGAGGGGGAAAGGAATCCAAGAGAGCTGGCTGTATTTTAAAGAAACCTTATTGAGGGCACAGGAGCAAACCATCCCGATGTGCATAAAAAATAGCAAATATGATAGGCGTCCAGCTTGGCTTAACAAAGAAGTCTTTGGCGAACTTAAACACAAAAAAGAAGTTTACAAGAAGTGGAAGCTTGGTCAGATGACTAGGGAGGATTATAAAAATACTGCTCGAACATGCAGGAATGAAATCAAGAAGGCCAAAGCACAATTGGAGTTGCAGCTAGCAAGGGACGTGAAGGGGAACTAGAAGGGTTTCTACAGGTATGTTGCCAACAAGAGGAAGATTAGGGAAAGTGTGGGCCCCTTAGAGAATGAGGGAGGCAACCTAGTGACAGAGGATGTGGAGAAAGCTGAGGTACTCAATGCCTTTTTTGCCTCTGTCTTCACAGACAAGATCAGCTCCCAGACTGCTTCACTGGGTGGCACAGAATGGGAAGGAGGCGAACATCCCGCAGTGCTGAAGGAACAGGTCCAAGACTATTTAGAAGGATTGGACATACACAAGTCCATGGGGCCAGATGCAATGCACCCGAGGGTGCTGAGGGAGTTGGCTGAGGTGATTTCAGAGCCATTGGCTATTATCTTTGAAAGCTCATGGCAACAATGGGTGGTCCCTGAGGACTGGAAAAAAGCAAATATAGTGCCCATCTTCAAAAAAGGGAGGAAAGAGGATCCAGGGAACTACAGACCGGTCAGCCTCACTTCAGTCCCTGGAAAAATCATGGAGCAGGTCCTTAAGGAATCGATTTTAAGGCACGTGGAAGAGAGGAAGGTGATCAGGAACAGTCAACACGGATTCACCAAGGGAAAGTCATGCCTGACCAACCTGATTGCTTTCTATGATGAGGTGACTGGCTCTGTAGATGTAGGGAAGGTGGTGGATGTGATATACCTTGACTTTAGCAAAGCTTTTGATACTATCTCTCTCAGTATTCTTATCAGCAAGTTAAAGAAGTATGGGTTGGATGAATGGACTATAAAATGGATAGAGAACTGATAGAGCATAGGGCTCAACGAGTAGTGATCAATGGCTCCATGTCTAGCTGGCAACCAGTCACAAGCAGAGTGCCCCAGGAGTCGGTCCTGGGCCGGTTTTGTTCAACATCTTCATTAATGATCTGGAAGATGGGGTAAATTGCACCCTCAGCAAGTTTGCGGATGACACTAAGCTGGGGGGAGTGGTAGATACCCTGGAAGGTAGGGATAGGATACAGAGGACCTAAACAAACTGGAGGATTGGGCCAAAAGAAATCGAATGAGGTTCAACAAAGAAAAGTGCAGAGTCCTCCACTTAGGAAGGAAGAATCCCATGCACAGCTATTGACTGGGGACTGATGAGCTAGGCAGCAGTTCTGCAGAAAAGGACCTGGGAGTAACAGTGGATAAAAAGCTGGATATGACTCAGCAGTTTGCCCTGGTTGTCAAGAAGGCTAATAGCATATTGGGCTGCATTAGGAGGAGCATTGCCAGCAGATCATGGGAAGTGATTATTCCCCTCTATTCGGCATTGGTAAGACCGCATTTACAGTATTGTGTCCAGTTTTGGGCCCCCCACTACAAAAAGGATGTACAGAAGTTGGAGAGAGTACAGCGGAGGGCAACAAAAATGATTAGGGGGCTGGAGCACAGGACTTATGAGGAGAGGCTAAGGAAACTGGGCTTGTTTAGTCTGCAAAAGAGAAGAATGAGGGGGATTTGATAGCGGCCTTTAACTACCTGAAAGGGGATTCCAGGGAGGATGGGGCTAGGCTGTTCTCGGTGGTGGCAGACGACAGAACAAGGAGCAACGGTCTCAAGTTGCAGTTGGGGAGGTCTAGGTTGGACATTAGGAAAAAGTTTTTCACTAGGAGGGTGGTGAAGCACTGGAATGGATTACCTAGGGATGTGGTGGAATCTCCATCCTTAGAGGTTTTTAAGCTGAGGCTTGACAAAGCCCTGGCTGGGATGATATAGCTGAGGTTAGTCCTGCTTTGAGCAGGGGGTTGGACTAGATGACCTCCTGAGGTCCCTTCCAACTCTAATGTTCTATGATTCTATGAATCTGTGTCAGTTTTCCCTAGATATCACCACTGTCCGCTGCCTCGGATCCTGTTTTATTCCTATCTGTGGCCTGCTGCTGCATCTTACTTTTATTATGTAAGTCTTCCTGGCTGTGGCCCAGCACAAGGGTTACAATCAGGATTCAACCACAAGTGTGAGTTTTGCATTATTTTTTATTAGGAAAATTCAGTGCTTTGGGTAAATCTATTAATATTAGTTTCATGGGGAAAGGAAGGTATCACTGATAGTCTTTTTACTGCACAGACTTCCTCCTACAGGCTATATTTGGAGTTCAGTAAACGGCAGATACCAGAAAATAAAATACCCAGTAACAGTGGTCATCTTGAGTATTTGCCCTGTGTTCTCCATAAAAGAACAATACTTCTCTATTGCTATTCCAAGCTACTGTTGATTGAGTTAGATTTTTGCTGTTCGTATAATCGAACACTGTTTCAGAAATGCCTGGGAATTTCTTGAGGCCTGTGACACAAGATGCCTTACAAAGTTCTTCGTGTGTTGTCCTCTAAACAAACAGTCTTCTATAAAAAGAAAGCTCCAGCCATCCGGAATGATCAGAGTTACCTCACATGTAAATGTGACCTTCTCATTACTTCACAGAGTCACAGTGTCTGTGTCCAACTGTCAGTCACAGAAGCACATTCTTTCACTTGATTGAATCCTGAATAGAAGCAAGAAATTTGAAATTTCTCCTTTGTATCCCATCCCCAAATCTCCCACTTCCACCTCCTCAAGATAACCTTCTTTAAACAATTTTATGAAAAATAGTTGCTGGTTTTGGCCTCAAAATAAAATGTTATTTATGCAACAGCTAGGAATGCTGAGTATCCTAATTACCATCTCACTGAAGGGCGTTTAGGATATGCAAATGTAAGTTTCCCTTCCTGTTTTACTGATTTCTGTTTACTGCCAGTGATGTTTGCTTTAACCTTGCACTTGTGCTGTAACTGAGCTTATTCTTGTACTGAGCTGCCCCATCTGTCATAGTAGTAAATTAATATAAATATGAATTTAAAAAAGATTAGGTTCACATACTTCTCCTGATTGTGTCTAATATGAACCTTAAAATCCTAGAGAATAATGGCTGGCAGCTAACATTATGGAATGTATGATGCTGACATTCACTGGATTATGAAAAAGTAGCTGGGTTGTTTATTTGGTACGGTAGTTAGAAACATGATAGCCTAGTACTCACTTTCCCTAATGGAACTAACGGAACAGGGGGAAATATAATTTCCCTGGGCAGCCTCCTTGATACTTCGTAAGATTCCCCTTCCCCTGTTTATTTGAATTAGAATATGCCTTCATAATAAAATCAACTATGATTAAAAATTGCAGACTACTTTTGAGAAACTGAATGAAATATCAAAAAAAAATAAGAGAGAAACCATGTTGTATAAAAACAAAAAAAAAAGCCTGCAGACAGTTAAAACAGTAGGACACCAAATTTGCAAATACTGTAGCTGTTTAAAATGCATTTATTCAGTAGTATTTCAATAAGTTTACTGGTAAATGGGCCAATTAAACACATTTTTCCTTGTTCCTAGATACTATGTACATCATAGAGTAGGCGAAAAAATGCAAATTAGCTAAACAATAACCCAGCAGCTATGTTATTGTGACATATTAGTAAAGTTGTTGTTGTTCCTTTTCTAATTTATTTTTGTAATTTTTCCATCACTGACGTTAAGTGCTAAATAGGCTTTTTAGCAGCCCACCATTATAGAAGGAACATGTGTCTGCATTTGTGTATAGTACACGCAGTATGACTCATGAAAATTCTTATATACCAGCAGTCAATGGAAACAGTTATATTAGTAGCAACTGTTCATCATTCAGCCATAGCAATATTACCATACATTTTTTCTGCATATCAGTTTTTATTCGCATCCCATTCGCATCAGTGCTTAACCTTCTAAAACTTTCATCTTACAGGTTGACATTTTCCTCCTTGGGCTCTACTTAAATTTGACTTTTGTTTACAAGTTTGAGCAAAAATGTGTGTCCATTTTTTAATGGGAAGTGAACATAAAGAATCACTCTGTATGTATATAAATATATATTTACAATTGGAAATCTGCAGATGAAGAATTGAAAAATGACCTGGAAATAGTTTTCCAATGATCAGAAATGCTTGACCTGGTTCTGAAGAAATTGTCTACACTGCAATTTTCGAGCGCTCTGCAAACTTCAGTCACCTGTCCCTGGCAAGCCATGGGTGTTTAGTTGCTGTATAGACATACCTGAAGTGTCTACTCCAAAACCCATTGAAGTCAATGGGAGACTTTCCCGTGACATAATAGGCTTTGGACCAGACCTTGAATGCACATATAAAGAGGATTCATTGTGTATACTTACGTAGTGTAACTGAGGACTTGTCTTCACTGCATTTTTTTACTTGAGCTATAGCTTAAGTTTTTACTCTAACCGGACTCCCATCCACCCACAAAAATCCCTAGCTGAAAGCCTGAGCTATCTCGCGTGTTGAAGGGGGTGGTTGGTGCTTGAGTGCTACTGACTCTGAGCTAGTAATGCAGTTGGGATGCATCCATTCAAGTTACAACCACTAATTCAACCACTCTGTGTAATTTCAATTGTTCTTTCACAATACATTCACTCTGGTCTCATTTCAGCTAGGTTTGCTCAAGTGGGGTAACTGGAGTTAACTGTTGTAGCAAGCCCTTAGTGTCACAATAAACTGACTAATCGTTTACATCTCTCTGAATTGTAGAGAGAACCGGGGGTAAAAAAAAAAGGGTTTTGCAGACCAGGTGAGGTGTGAAAGGGCTGAGAGACATCTCTAGCTAATTTTAGAAGCTATAGAGTCTGCTTGACCTGTGGTCCTTGTGACCCGTCCGTGCCTAGGGTAGCCACCTGAAAATGCCAAGGTCAGGGCAGGCTCTAAAAGGAGAGCAGATTCTCCCAGCAGATTCCCCCAACTTCCCAACCAGCCACAAACAGTGCTTCTGATTCCCCACACTGGTTATCAAGAAGCCAAAATAAAAATATACATAGTCCCCTTTACTGCATTTCAGTCTCTGGCTCCCAATCAGCTACTAGGTCCAGTAAAGAGACCAGTTATTTAGAACTTTATGCTCTTTACCAAAAAGGTTTCTCCTGACCCCAAAGGGTCAGCCACAGTACCAGATCAATATAAGTTTGGATCTTACCCAAAATACCACGCTGCCAGACAATGCTTTGGTAACTAAAACTGAAGGTTTATTATAAAAAGAAAGAAACAAACCATAAGAGAAAAGTTAAAGGATTAAAGCAATCAGACAAATACAATTGATTTGAAAGTCCATATATATCAGGTTTCTAGTAGAACTGTGGCATTTGCAGACTTGTATAGTCCCTCTGGTATACATCCAGTACCTGGATGGGTCTCGGTCCTTTGTTTCACAGCTTCAGTTCAGTCGTAGATGAGTTGATCCAGAGGTAGGTTAAGACTGAAGACAAAGACTGAAAGACAAAATGGATCTCGGGCAGCTGCCTTTTATGTCCTTTGGTCTTTGCCATGCTGCTTGTGGAATTTTACAGGAATAAGATGGAGTCCAGAGTCACATGAGTAAGTCCTGGTGACTCATCAGGTGTAGCCCTGGCTTCTCCCTCTGGCCCATTGTACCTGTGAGTTTCCTTAATGGGCCATTAAGCAGGCGCTTGTTCTGCAGCCATTCCGTCTGGGATGTCACCCAGACACAGCACAATTTGAAATACAGATATATCAACCATATCCATAACTTCCATTACACACAACACATGAACATAAACATTATCATCTTACTTAGCACATTATAGCCTTTCTAACCGTCCCTGACACGGCATATCTCATATGAATTATTATGATTCTCACGTATTGATGTTAAAAAATATAATATATGCAACCCCCCTTCTCCCCGAAATCTAGCCAGCATGACAATCCTCGTAAAGGATTACTACAGAATTACTTTGGTATAACTAAGTTGCTTAGGGGAGTGAAGAATCCACACATACCCCCAGGTGATGTAGTTATATTGACCTAAGTGTAGGGTTGGGATCGATTCACGAACCCACAGTTGAGCACCCAATAACTGTACCAGTGAAGGCTAGGATTAAATCTCTTCAATGCAAAGCTATTTATTCGAAAGCAGGTATCACAGACGGACAGAAAAGCCATATAATATCTCTCCTTAATAAGCATGAATTCCCCAAGTATAAACCCTCAGTAACAATGCTGGCTCCACATAATATCCTGATTACAAACAAAGCAGGTACAGATACTAATTTTAGATGGAGACTTTCCTTCTTCTTTTGGTTTCTTTAGGTACTTGGTCTGTTTTCTGTGTCCCCCGTAGAAGGATCTTGGCTACCCTGACTTTCTGGTTCTTCTCCTTCTTGAGTACCTGAACTATTTAATGGTCCCTTGTGGTAGGTGTTAGCTACCCTGAGACTCTTGGTTCTAAAGTCCTTCTTCAGATGTTAATTGGGATGTCTTTCTATGTGGCATGTGATATTCTCCAGTACTTGTACCCTTTTCTCAAAGGAATCACAAAATATGCTCTGCTAGTACATATTTAGCATATCATGATGTTTTTCTAATTCATTTTGGGAGGGACAACAGAGATCGGCTGATATACATATTTCAAATATTCACTCGGGCACCTGATGTTGTGCTGTTCTACAGGGTCAATTGGCCAGGTCAGTTAGTCCCAGATTCACCATTACACACATCCATGTGTACACACTAGGCAAACTGGCCATTGGCTGACCATGACTGTTGGTCTGTCACATTAGCACAGCTACAGACACAGAACCTGGATAAACATCCATGGCTTATGTCAGTGCCAAGTGCAAGTTCTGTATTCTTAGTGATTTGCCATGTAATCTGTCTAGTGCTAAGAGGCCTTGCACCCCAAATCCTTTAGCATTCAGACTTACCAAGTTTTACTAGACTTCTGACAACGACAGTGATTTATAGTAATTTAATACCGTCTCAACACTAAGCTCCGGTGTAGACATCTTCTCCCACTGATATTGTTACCACCTCTCACAGAGGTGGATTTACTACACCAATGGGAGAGCTCTCACCTGTCAGCATAAAGTGTCTTTGTTAAAGTGCTACAAAGGTGCAGCTGCATTGGTACAGCTGTGCCACTTCTGCATTTTATGTGTAGAAACTGCCCTAAGGAAGAGGCTTCTATAGACATGTAAGGTTAGCAAAGGCGATTGTGAAGGGTCTTCTGTGGGATTTTGTAAAGTCAGCAGGGTATTGTTGGAGCTTTTAAAATGGAGGAAACTCCTGGTTTTTGCTGTCCCTGACCTCCACTAGAGCAAGGGATGTGTTCCAGAAGTGCTTAGGAACTCCAGCAATCAGAATCCCCTCCCTAGCTGTAGTGTGTGTTAGGTGTTAGGAATGGGGCTTCCACCTGCAGCCATCCTAACGTGTACTAGAGGGACCTTTGCACCACACTCTGGTAGCTTCAAGCCCTTGGAGGATCTTGGCTTCCTAAGTATTGCCAGAGTTGATGTTCTGCTTCTAAGTATAGCTCTCCAAGTGTTTGCAGAGGATTGGTGATGTCGGGGGAGATTGGCATTCTGATTATATCTAACCACATAATTCCAGATTATGGCATTTACATGTGATATTTGTAAATTTTTTAATCTCATCAATTTGGTCCATGTCAGTTGAGCCTATGGAGTGTGAGTATAATATGCAATCTACAACAAGCACCAATACATAACTGAAGTGTCACATTCTGCACTGAATGTTGCTTGAGTGTCATTTAATGATAAATACAATAGTCTGTGACAGTCCTAGCTGGAGGGGGCAAAGTCCTGGTTAACCGTAGTAAAAACCACTTCTGAAAGAAAAGTTATAACCTTCTCACGAAGCACAGATGGAAAAAAAAGTCCTCCTTGTCATAGCTACTATCTGGACATCCATCCAGATTCCAAACTTCAGTAACAATAATTTGGCAGAACCAATTAAAACTGAGGGGGACAGATATCCTCTCTGCCATTTTCTCCAACTTTTCTCTTCTGCCTACTCAGGCTGTTTACATCTTAGGGTTCAATACAGAAGGTTAACTACATTTTTTTCTTGTACAGTTTGAAACCTTGCAAATAGTGATAGCCTGAGAGTCAAAAGATCCATCAGGAAGCACTGAAGAGGCCTCCTTTGACTCAGAAAAAGTTTTTTTTTTTTTTTTTTTTTTTTTTTTTTTAAGAAGCTGCTAAATCCTTCTTCTCTTGAGCAATCATAAGGCAGGCTAAGCACTCCTGTCCCCAGGACTTCATCTGGCATTTCTTTTAAGAAGGACATGGTTTTCTGATATATCATTTGAAATGGGTTCTATGCATGCTGGGAAAGGAAGCTGGCGTTTTGCCGCTAGTTTCCTCAGTGGAGAGGTTAATACTAATTTAATTCTATCTAAGCCTTAATACTATGGCAGTATCCATAAGGGGATGCCTTCTCCAGTGAGAAAGATTTAACCAAGTCAGAATCTGCTTTGATCAGGCCAAGAGGTAGGCTAACGGTAACAACAATAACAAAAAATGGAGACAGAAATTGGATGCTTTTCTCTTCAGTCTCTGTATTACCCATGATTCACAAAATCTAAGAAATGCAGTGAATAAGATAAAATATATAACAGAAAAAATTGAGGAAAGACCCAAATACCCAGGTCTTATTCTAGTTCTTTCATATAGACAGTGAATCATTTGATACTACATTAGTAAGATGTCGGTTCTAAAAAGCTCTTAAATATTTGCTTTAGGCCAATTGGCCTCAGTGGATTAAGCATGTATTCAAGTGCTTTGCAGATTCAGGGCTGAATGTTTTTGATATGTTGATCAAAAGTACAACCATACCATAACATATAAGAAATGTTCTGAGAAGTTTAGTATTTTTTTCTAAAAGAAAGGAAATTCTTCACCATTCTTCCTCCAAAGATTATCAGAATGAGAAATTGCTTAATTATCAGACAAATGTGTAAGTAGATTACAACATCCCCAAGTCTAATTTTCTCCCTTGGCACATTGTTGATACAGCAGTGTCATAAATGGCCATGGATAGCTATAATGAAAGGGGTTTTTATTATTATTATTTATGCCTGTGCCTCTCAGATGTGATCTCTAATAGAGATTGGCTTAAGCCCTGAAGCGCGAGATTTAATATCCCTTCCAAAGTTTTTGTTTATTATAACTACTTTTAGATATTCTTGATATCCATATAACTAGCCAGGCCTTTTTTAATCTTGTTAAGATTTAAGCCATTTTTGATGGGTGCAAAAATACAACAGACAGGTATCTACTTCACTTTCTTACTTCACTTTCTCAGGTAAATTGTGTGTGCACTTGTTTTGTGGTTTGTTTTTTTGTTGCTTGTTGTTTGTTTCCTAGTTGAAATTATTAACTGCATGTGTGGAGCCAAAGAATGAAATGTAGTGTTTTATTTCTTTATTTTCTTCTAGCCATCTGGTTAACTGCCTAAGTCAAAACTGTCTTAAGGCAACACTGTCAACAATATTCCTCTCTGAGACATGTCATAGCAGCTGTACTGAATATTAATGATAGCTAGCATTCAGAAGAAAACTGGGGGGGAGTAGAATGTAGAAACTACCAATCAAAAACTGTATAATCATATCTCTTTGTTGGATGGATGCTAATTTTGCACTATTCATTCAAAACACTGAAGAACTTGGCTACTTTCATATCTCTACATTTAGTACATAGAATCATAGGACTGGAACGGACCTCGAGATGTTCTCTAGTCCAGTTCCCTGCATGGGTAGGCCTGGGCAGCGGACAGTTTATGCCATCGCTGTGCAGCACAATCGTTAATCCCATTCTGTATGTAACCTCTGTAAACCTCTCATCATTCACTAAAAATGTTGCCGTGCTGCTGACAATAGGTGTCAGTAGCAAGAAAGGCAGAAAGAAAACCTGGTGCATTTATTTCCAGTAACATTAAAGCCATCATAATTATGGGTCATTTGCCTGGCTTCTTTGGTAATTAAGAGTTATAATTGCCTCTAGTTCCAGGGAATTAGTTAAGCTTTTCCATTATGCATATTGCCTTCCATAATTATCTGCTTCTCTCATACAACAAGCTTAGTGACATCACGGCAGCCAATAAGGTCTTTCAAGCCAGACAAGTGAAGTGTGTTTCTATGTATAGTGTGGATTAAAAAATGTTTGCTGCATTTAAGCGTACTCTTCAAAAAGGCAGAGCGTGTCAGAGTTGTCCTTTTTCTGCTTTCAGAATGCACTGAGAGCTTAGAGACATGGATGTATGCCACAAACACAGTGTATTGTTAGGTGGGACTGTGCTCCGCCTTTTGACAGCAGTTGTTCTATGCCTCACAACATTATCCAGACATTTGTTTACACATAATGATCATGATCAACAGATTGAAAATCTTAGTGCTCAATCTGGAATGAAAAACAAATTAAGAAAATGTAGGGAACATATGAAGGAGGCTAGCATAAGAAGATGTTAGGGAGCGCTCCCATGGCCCACTGGAAGCCATTAATTAAGTTCTGCTGTATTAAATCTCTAAGGCAGAAAGCATCTTTTACTTTCTCTTGGCTGATTCCAAATAGTTGCTGACATATTGATGGACATGGGGTCAGTATTTTAAAAAGGAAACAGGAGAAAAGGGTTTTTGTTCAACCTGGATGGTTTGATTTAAGTAACAGCTAATTTAGATCTTCTATTTGAGTCATCATTTAAATCAGCAAGCAGGAAGCTTTGATTTAAATAACCAGTTTTAACTAAAAAAGTGCAAATGCAGAGCATGGTTTTTATCCTAAAGAAAGGTTGGTAACTTTAACAGTTCTCCGCTTTCTGAGCACTCTCTCGTGGCCAGACTTTCCTTTGCAGCAGCCTCCTTTTTCAGAGCCCCCATAGAGATTCCTACCGCCTTCCAGTAGCTGGCTTAGTGCCCACAAACAAGCCTACCAATAAAGTGCATCACTGCAATCCAAACTTTCATACTTCTCTCTGGGTCTTCCGCCATCCATGTAGAGTTCTTCCCCTGCCACTGCCTTCTCTTAATTTCTTGTAGCTTTCTCTCCCTGGAGTTTAGTCTTCCATCTCTTGCTTCATAGAATCATAGACGATTAGGGTTGGAAGGAGACCACAGGAGGTCATCTAGTCCAACCCCCTGCTCAAAGCAGGACTAACCTCAGCTATATCATCCCAGCCAGGACTTTGTCAAGCCAGGCCTTAAAAACCTCTAAAAGTACAGATTCCACTATCTCCCTCGGTAACCCATTCCCATGCTTCACCACCCTCCTAGCGAAAAAGTTTTTCCTAATATCCAACCTAGACCTCCCCCACTGCAGCTTGAGACCATTGCTCCTTGTTCTCTCATCTGCCATCAATGAAAACAGCCAAGCCCCATCCTCCCTGGACCTCCCTGGACCCCCCTTCCAGGTAGTTGAAGGTTGCTATCAAATCCCCCCTCATTCTTCTCTTCTGCAGACTAAACAAGCCTAGTTCCCTCAGCCCCTCCTCATAAGTCAGGTGCTCCAGCCACCTAATCATTTTTGTTGCCCTCTGCTGGACTCTCTCCAGCTTCCTTCTCTTTCCAGTGTTTTCCCTCTTCTGAGGGTGAAGGAAATCTATATACTGCCCTCTCCAGAGAGCTCCTCACAATTAGCTGGAAGAGAGGCAAGCCCTGTCCCACTCCACACTACAAGGCACCTCATCCTTGACCCTTAAAGGAACAGTGTTCTGGGGTTTTCCCCCATCCAACTCCTAATTACCCAGGACCGCTTCCTCCCTTCCATTAGCAGCATGGAACACAGGTCCTTTAGCATTTCTTGGGCCTTTGTTCATTCCAGCTCCCTGAAACAGGTTTTTTGGCCCCCTCTACTCTTAAGGAGACAGTGTAATCCTCCTTACAGGAACCATTAAAATATGTTGCAAAAAAGCAAACATCATTCTGGGATGTATTAGCAGGAGTGTCGTAAGCAAGACATGAGAAGTAATTCTTCTGTTCTACTCCGCACTGATTAGGCCTCAGCTGGAGTATTGTGTCCAGTTTTGGGCACCACATTTCAGGAAAGATGTGGATGAATTGGAGAGAGTTCAGAGAAGAGCAACAAAAATGATTAAAGGTCTAGAAAACATGACCTATGAGGGAGGATTGAAAAAATTGGGTTTGTTTAGTCTGAAGAAGAGAAGAGGGGGGAAGGGGGACATGATAACAATTTTCAAGTACATAAAAGATTGTTACAAGGAGGAGGGAGAAAATTGTTTTCTTTAACCTCTGAGGATAGGACAAGAAGCAATGGGCTTAAATTGCACCAAGGGCAGTTTAGGTTGGACATTAGGAAAATATTCCTCTCTGTCAGGGTAATTAAGCACTGGACTAAATTGCCTAGTGAGGTTGTAGAATCTCCATCACTGGAGATTTTTAAGAGCAGGTTAGACAAACACCTGTCAGGGCTGGTCCAGATAATACTTAACCCTGCCTTGAGTGTAGGGGACTGGATTAGAAAACCTCTTGAGCTCTCTTCCAGTCCTACAATTCTATGGCTCTATGACTGGCAACTAAATATAGCCTTATTGCCTATTTGGTGCTTCCGTTTGGTAGCCAGGGGGATGTACTATACCTATACATATTTATTTTATCAACTATATTGCATAATTTACTTTTATTCAGATTTTTATATATTCTTACGATTTTAGAAAAATAGTGAATGATGCATTTATTTACTAGATGACAGTTATTTTTTCTTTGCAATTTATGTCAAATGCTATTTGGATGAATAGTCAAATTCATTTAAAATGCACAAAAACAACATTTTATTTTATTTTATTTTTAATTAAACTACCTTAAATGTGCTGGATACATAAGAAAAAAAATATCAGAACATATTTTGTATTTAAAACCAACTGACTTCTTAAACAAAAGATGTTAGTGTAGTTAGTGTATTGAACAGCTTGTTTCTGTTCATTATGCCCTTCAAGATTTCTAGAACTGGTAGATCTCATTCTCTCACACTTGCTTTTCTTCTTCAATCTATGAATAAAAACTGAGCTTTTCTGCTTTACCCTTTCCCAGTTGGTTTCTTAACTTTGAATAAACTTGTCCTTGAACTGAACTATGGAATAAACTGAAGTGAAGAAAATATTCTCTTTACACCTGCAGAAGAGGCTACAGCTGTCAAAAACAGGTTTAGCCCTTGAGTAAACTCTGCTTCCAGTTGCTCAACCAGTGACTTCCACCAGTTCAGGACTTTGACTTTCTTGAAAACTTGGCAGCAAACCTGTATTTAATATAAATTTTAAAAATCCTATTTTTAAAATAATCTATTTTTATTCACTCTGTGTTCCACCAGTCAGGAAAAAATCATTGTAGAGTTATCAGAAAATTAAAAGTACAAACTTGTAATTTCATGTATACTTCTTACATTTTAATGCTTTCAAAGACTATTCATACATGTTGCACCTCTTTAAAAAAAATACTGTACTGAACTACTTTTAGCCTGAAATTTAACATTTTTTTCCATTTTTTTGCTTTAACCATTGCACACGTTACTCCTATTTTTTTTAACTTTGGCTCAGTTCCCTGCTCACCCAGCCGCAGACCCGTACCTGCACTTGGTTTGAGAATATCCCCCTCTGAACACAAGATTTTCATGGAAGTATAAGAATAATTTGTATTCTAGGATGAAAAAATGAGAGCCCATTTAAGGTTTAGCAAAAAAAGCTCATATTTTGTTCAAATGTACCCTAGCCACAAAGATTGGAGTGGAAGGATGACCCAGTGATTAGGATGCTAGACTGTGACTTAATAGAGTTGGCTTCAATTCCTGCTCTGCTGAAGATTCCCCTGTTATTTTGGATAAATCACTTAACCTCTCTATGCCTCATTTTCCTATCCATAATATAGGGTTTAATGGAATTTTCTACTTCAGAGGAGTATTGAGGATAAATACATTAAAGATTGTGAGGTGTTCGTATACTACACTGGTGGGGGGTCATATGAGTACCATAAATAGATCAAAAAGTCTGGGTTCTTCTTATCTGGGTGGTTAGGTTTTGGTCATTTTCTGTTCAGTATAATTTTAAATGTGCTTGGAAAATAACCCAGAAATTTAATATTGACTAATTTTAATTAAATTACATATAATTTTGACTTTGAAATATTATCTACAAAATGGGAATAATAAAACTTTACCTAATCCTGTAAATGGGTAAATCCTTTCAAAATATGTATGTTGCAAATAAGAAAGTGGTACTTTTCCTGCAGAAGAATAGACTCATAGACTTTAAGGCCAAAAGGGACCATTGTGATCTTTTAGTCTGACCTACTGCACATCACAGGTCACAGAACCTCACCCACCCATGCCTGAAATAGACCTATAACCTCTGGCTGAGTTACAGGAGCCCTCAAATCAGGATTTAAAGACTTCAAGTTACAGAGAATCCACCATTTACTGTAGCTTAAACCAGCAAATGACCCATGCTTTAATATTTTATGAATGAGATTTTTCAAAAGCACTCTGCATTGGCCTATTTCTGCTCCTTGTTGAAATCAGTGATAAAATTCCCTCTAACTTGAATGGGAAGCAGAATTAGACCAATCCTGTGCATTTGTTAGAATCCCACCCTATATTATGTAGTGGTTCCTTTTATGTAAAATAATATAAAACCATTTTATTCATGCTGGAGACTATTTCAGTAGTATTTTCTATTAAAAATTACTGACTACTGGACTAGTCCTGCAGTTGCTTTCTTTGTGTGCGCGTGCGCGCGCACTAAGTAAACAGGTTTACTTGAACTTAAACTATACACAAATCTTTAAACTTTAGATAATGTTAGTAGTATAAGAATGTTTGTTTTTTCAGATGGCTGTGCGAGTCTTTTCAAATGTCAAAACTTACTGTGTTATCATTTAGACCCCAGGGAAAAGTTAAAAACAAACAAAAAAAGTCCTCTTCATTTTTAGGTTGTAAGTAAGCAGACTTGTCTTATGCCCTGGTATTCTTCAGAATTGTAACTTTACCCACCCCAACCTTCTGGATAACAGTATGCTGGGTTTGTATTCAGTGTGTTGATTGTCTTCACTCTTCCCATCCGCAAGAGTTTAGCATGTAGATAATTAGTCACCAAGGAGACAATTTAAAGTTTGCAAGAAAAATGTCTTGATTCTTAGTCACCAAGGAGACAATTTTAAGCCTGTAAGGAAAATATCATGATTCTAGCTTGGTTCTGACAGTATGTATATCTTTAAATGGCTAGTTTCTCTATATGTGGCCAGTTCCTTCATCCTTGAAGTGGTTTTCTCTCCCTCATAAGACAGGCTTTGGAAAAAGCACAAACAGTATGCATAGCTATCCGCAATATACTACTACTTCAAGCCTTGTCCGTGTGGGTGTCCCACTTCAGGTACGCATGCACCTCTCAAGCCCTTGATTGGAGATACTCAGTTAGCAGTGTCAGTTCCACCCATGCATGCATTCTGTTCCTCCTTGTGCTGGATACTGAGGCTATATGGGGTGTGTGGACAAACTGCCCTCAGTTCTTTCTCAACTGCCTCAGCCTGAGATGGCGCTCTAGCATGTTCTTCTTGAGCAGGCCTTGACTTTCTACTATTTTTAAATAGTAAGATAGTTTTTATGGTTAGTTAGTGTTAGCTAGATAAGTAGTCAGAGGAATGTTTTATCTCCTCTCTTTGCTCTTGGGGAGACTCATTTTTTTTTCTGGCAGGGAATGCCTGGCTTGCCAGGTTTCAACTGTTGTCTCTCCTGCCAAGAGGCTTATACCTGTGAGTGACAGCTTGCTGAGGGCATGTCTACATGACAAAGTTAAGTCAACTTAATTTAAGTCGACATCCAGCCCTTTCAGTAATTAAATGAGCCACGTGTGTCCTCATTGTGACACTCATGTCGGTGGAGTGCATCCTCACGAGCAGTGCTTGCATGGATGCACAGAGCAGTGCATTATGGGTAGCTATCCCACTGTTCAACTAGCCGCAAAGGATTTTGGAAAGGGCTTGCAATGGCTCATGGTACCAAAACGTTGTGAGGGGGTGGGAGCATGGCTTCGACCTCCCATGATACAGTTTCCTCCCTCCTTCTATCTCTCCCTGTGCTGGTATTAATGGCAAACAAACCAATACTTTTTTTCACCTTTTTTCAAAAGCCTGGCTTAACCATGAATACTCCATACATGGGCTTCAATACACGTTTTCAAAAAATTATATCCTGATCCATTCTATGAAGTCTGATTCGGCTCTTGGTTCTTCAGTAATCTCTTCAGTTTTGAATTCTGTTCTGAAGTTCCCTCCTCCATCTGGAGATGCTGCTCGAAAGTCACCTAAAATGGAGCACCCATAGGAACAATAGTCAAAGAAGAAGTGGTTATTCACCTACCTTATGCCATAAATGCAGTTCTTCAAGATGTGTATCCTGTGGGTGCTCCATTACCTGCCCTCCTTCCTCTCTGCTTCTGACTGTTCATTAGGGGATGCTTGGGTGGAGAAGGAACTGAGGGGGTTTCACCCACACACCCCTGTATAACTTTGATATCCAGCATGCATGTGCATGCCAAACTGACACTGCTAACTGAAAATCTCTGATCAAGTGCTCAAGAGGAGCATGCGTACCTGAAGCGGAGCACTCATAGGGACACACGTCTTGAAGATCCACAAGACTGCACAAGTTCAGTGGCTTCTTCTTCTCCCCTCTCAACCCTTCCTGCATTATAAAATAGAGATTATAATATCAATTTTAGAACATCTCTGCTAAGCAATAAACAGATACATGCAAGTAACATTTCTAGATGCACAAAATTTGTGCATATATTAGAATCTGTTTCTGGCAGTTTTCTAAAGCTTTCAGATATTCTTAACTGTCTTGCTGTCTAATACTGCTTATTCAGATAAATTATTGCTACAAGTATATGGTGAAATCCTGGCTTCACTGAAATCGATGAGTTTTACCGTTGACTTCAGTGGGTCAGGATATGACTCATTGGGTTTCAGGTTTAAATATAGAACAAACTAACATAAGAGAATTCTTTTGAAACCACAGCGATGGACATTCAGTAATACAAATTATTTCATGTGGTGTGGCTTTACATATTAGGCTCCAGTTAATGTTTTATATTTCATTACATCTCTAGTTGAGATATCCATTTAGCAGAAGACACAGCATTTAAGTTCCTGAGCCATGCATTCATTGTTTCTTACTAAAATGTTTGCTATATTCTAAATGCATTCCAGCTATCCAAAAACTTAAAGCTTCTATAGCATGAAAAAACATTTGTTTTAAGCACAAAATACATCTGAAAAAATATGAAATGGCTCATGCATTTTGCATATATCTTGTTTACAGTTTGTTATAAGCAATAGCATGGGCCAAAAATTGCATCAGTTCTTGAACCCAAGTGAGCTCACAGGTCAAGCAACACCTCTCACGAATCTTCATCTAAGCATGCTGGATGTGCTCAGAACCCATTTGTGCTGATGTGTTTTTCAAGAAGCAGCAATCTTTCTTCACAAGAAAAAGAATGTTAACATCTCCTTCTTAACAAGAACATAATTTCTAGTACTTCTTTATCACACTTGAAGGCAGTGGGCCAGATTTTCATGTCACGGTTCCTCTAGCTTCATCTGAGGATCTGGCCCAACATTTTGGTATGTGTTGTTGTTTGAGAGAGCCTATATAACTATTGAAAATATGCATGTCAGTTGGGCCCAGATCCTTTGTGGAGTAGGAAATGTTAAATTTTCCAACAGTTCACTGGAATACATTACTAAACTGCACTGAAAACCATTTACATTATGACTAGCTGTTCTTCTGAATTAGGGGATCAATCAGCACTCATTGATATCAATAACAAAACTTTCACTGACTTCTCTAGTGCACAATCAGGCCCTATAGTTCACTTACTCAACTTGAGAAAGTGACTTTGCATGTATTCCTATATATAATGTGCCATCATTTCTTATGACTATGCAAGTAATTATTTCAGCATTTTAACCTTATGTCTTTATTTTCTCAGTGTCTTGTGTTTGAAGATTCTCCACTTGGAGTGCAAGCAGCATTAGCAGCTGGGATGCAAGTGGTTATGATCCCAGATGAAAATTTGAATCAAGATCTTACAAAGGATGCAAATCTAGTGCTGAAATCTATTGAGGAATTTGAACCAGAACTGTTTGGTTTGCCACCATATGACTAATGACTAATATATTTCATCATATTCTTGTTTGGAGATCAGGGGGTGGGGAATGAAAATTTAGAGTAAAATTTTACTGTCTTTCATTTTTCTTTCCAAAATAAGACAATGAGGTCTTTCATGATTTATTATTAAATTTCACTGGTTACTCCTGGTTTGTCTTCTTGAATGCTGAGTGGAAGGAATGTTTCTTGTCTGTTCTTCACCTGAACTAGTCTTGTTATCTGCATATTGTCATGTACACTAAGTGCATTTGCAAAAGTGCAAAGAAAATCTGTTACAAACCCATGGGGAGTCTTGTTCTGGTTTGCTTGAATAACAGTCTGCTTAGAACAGCAGTTCTTAGCCGGGGGTCTGCAGTCCCTTGGGGGACCATGTGCCATTTCAGGGGTCTCTGCGACTGGAGCCTGAACCCCAACACTCCCTGTGAGGCTAAAGCCTGGAGCGACTGGGCTGAAACCCCAAGTCCTAGTGGCCCCATAGGACTAAAGCCATTATACCCTGTGTTCCCCATAGGGCTAAAACCAGGATCTGTGGGGCTGAAACCCTGAGTCCCAGCATCCCTCCTGGGGCTAAATCTCTCTCCCAGCCCCTTACCCCCACCATGGCCCTCTCCCCTGGCCACGTTGGAGGCTGGAAGCTGGAGCCAGGCACTGGGGGGCGGTGGCTGCTCTAGCTGGTGCTATGGAGCGGACAGCCACGGCGTTCTCAGTTTCCTGTTGCTGGTAGCCGTGGTTTCAGCTGCTCCTTAGGTCCCAGTCCCCTTTGACTGCTTGCGCAGCTGGTAAGAGCCACCAGGGCGGAGGGACTCGGCTCTGGGGCCGGCAGAGCCCTCGGGGAGCAGCAACCACAGGCGCCTTCCTGGCACACAGGCCCTAGCTACTCCCTCCATCCTGAGCTGCCTCCTGCCTACACACAGTCCCTAGCTATCCCCTGCCTACACCCTGAGCTACCCCCTGCTACTCCCCTTCCTTCCATCCTGAGCTGCCTCCTGCCTACACACAGTCCCTAGCTATCCCCTGCCTACACCCTGAGCGGTTTTCAGACTTTTTGAGCTGAGCCCCCCTACCCCCTTTGAGTTATAGTTTTTGGTTGCACCCCTCATAACTCTGACAAGCTAGGTGGCCTGTTGAGGTGAGTCATGGATAAGGGTGGTGCTCCAACCCTGAACCATGCCTTGCGGAGCTGCCGCAAGCTCCTCCAGGCTCTCTCCCTCCCTCGCTCGCTTCCATAGAAGTCAAACTACACGTGTTCAAGGGCCCCACCCGGTGGTCAGAACCCCGAGTTTCCCCCCTTCTCCTGCTGGACCCTAGAGTTTTTATAGTATATTGGGGGAGCCTCAGAAAAAAAAGTTGAGAAACTCTGGCTTAGAACAATGGCACTCAACATTTTCCCTGTTACGGGTTAGCTGTTGTCCCCTTACTTCATTGTTCAGCATAGTTGCCACAACCTACCCTTTTCTATCCCTTTTTTTCTGTCTCCTATTTTTATCTTCCGTTTGGGTTTTTTGTCTTTGTGTATTTTACTTTCATGTTGTTCTCTTGATTTGTGACTTCCCCTTTCTGGAGTGAGGTGGAAGGAACACCCACTGGTAGCTTCGTATGGCCATATGGTTTGCAACTCAGCTGAGTGCTGTGTAAGCCTCTGTAACTCTACTACTCCTTACTTATCCCCCCCATCTCATTTCACATAGCCCCTTCCCCATCCATTTTGCTCTCCCAACAATGCCAGCCTTGTCTGCCCATTTTCAGATTCTCACTTAAACCTTTCTGTGGTTTATTTCCATTCTTCCATGCTGCCCCTTTTGCATTCCTGAGCTCATCACAAGGCCCCTACAGTCTCCATAGTTAAGTCCTTCCAAAGACTCTTTACATCATTTTGACTACAGAGAATTCTTCTGAAATAATGACAAAAGTAATATTTCTGTTTGTTTGTTTTGTAGCTTAACCTCATTTTGCCAAGCATCATGTTTGCCACTCTGTATGTTATATACATTCCTGCTAACCTGGGTCTGTTTCTGTCTATCTTTAGATTGTGAGCGCTTTGGGAAAGTGACTGTATTTTCTTTTTTGAAAGTATCAAGCATATTGTGGGTGCTAACCATAAACAAACAAATAAATAATAATAATTTGCATGGTGGAAGATACCTTGGGTCGTGAAAGTTCCTGTTCCCTACTGTTCTTCTCTGTGTCTTGACTTCACTGGATTACGTTGCCCCAGGTTGGGAAACACTAGTTTAAAGAATCTTGACTCTTGTATGGAGATAATGATTGCATTCTAACTTTGTGGGGGAAAAAACCTTTTAGATGTGGGAAGCCCTAAATTACTCTCATAATCACAGTAAAACTTCTATGAAGATAGTGAACGTAAAAAATGTCAAATGTAAGAAACGGGTTTTTCAGTGTTTTATTTCACTGAATAATATCAGAAGATTCCTTGTTAATGCATGTTAATGTGTTTATATGTATATATTGTGTTAACACATTCTGAAAAAAAAATTAAATTGTTGAGTGACTAGAGTGCTGTTTGTTCATTTTTTTAATAAGTGGACTGTTGAGATACCAGAAAGTAACTCAAACAAGAACTGAGAGGTGAAATGTTTTTCTAGCATTTCTGCTGCACACTTTTAGTTTGTGGGTTTTTTATTAACAAGCAAAAAATAAATGAACAAAGACTCACTAACATTCTTAAAGGTATTACATTTTTTTTAAGTTGTGATTTTCTACTAAGAAAAACAAATTTGTTTTCATTTTCTGAAAGCAAATTTAAAAGTCTGTATCTGTGAGCCCATTATTTAAATACCTTAAAAATTAAGAATATTCTATTCCAAACTATCCTATTCCATATCAATTGTATGACATCTAAAAAAAACATTGTCAAGAACAATTTAATAGTAGTTTTTCATCTACAATGCCTTTCATCCAAGGATCTGAAACTGTTTTACTAAAGTGGGTGAATAAGGCTTACTGTAAAATTATTTTACATATAATTTTATATAACCCTGTGTTGAAGTTCTAATCAATATTTATATTGTATCTACAATCCAACCAAAGTCATGTAAATCCTACCTCTTCTGTTGCCATTCAAGATAACAGAAATGTTATTGCACAGTTTCTTCATGGCTAATGTTTCATATCAGAAAGTTTTACCATACAGCAATAATTCTGAGCTTTCAAGTATAAAACAGGTGCCTTTGGGGATCCCTTTAGTTCATAATTGCTGAATTGCATCTGGAGACTTATTAGGTAGAACAAGCTCTAATAAGTTGTAATTAGTAATTTTTTCAAAAGGTTGTATACATTTTATTGAACTTTGAGTTTAAAAAAAATCAAGGCATATGTCTCATTTACAATGTTGTCCCAAAGGGCCGCTAACCGAAGCATTAGAAAGCATTACTTTCTTAAGACATACATGCTTAGATAAATATTGGATATTTATGATAAAACAAAACTACATTGGCAGTGCCACCATGGGATGATAAGGATCGATCAGAAATGCTACTCTATAAGCCTCCATGCTTGATCCTTTCTATTATCTCTATTCTCCATGTAAAAAATCCCCTCAGTTGAATCTTAGTTACTCGGCTAGTTTCCAACCCGCCTAGCAACAGCCTCAAGAATATATTTTAGTGCTGTGTGAAAAACGTTTAAGGGTTGTATGCATAGAATAGTAAGGTGTCAAGTACATAAAGAGAGCCAGGTGCAAACTTTGTAGCGTCGTGTGCACCAATGTGTGCGGGAGATATCAAATGGCCTTTAGTAATCTGCCCAGCAGCCACTGTCAATAAATCGGAGCCCCATCCCCTAACAAGGGCTGCTAGTCTGTGCTGCATGCTTGCATACACTCTACCTTAGGGTAGTTTGAGCATCAACTGACCATCGTCCAGTCACAGGGTTACCAAGAAAAAGATCCTTTCGTACCTAGTCTGTGTTGTGGAAAGAGAATTGAATCTTGTCCTGACGTGGAGTTCCTGTTCGTCACTGCCCTACGTGTTGTTGTCTCGACCATTGCTATGGTGGAAGAAGAGTGGAATGTTTAATCTTTTGTGCTCTTATGCCTATCTTTTATTTTGTGGGAGAGGTTTAGTTGACTGTTGAGGTATTTTCCCGTTAGTTTAAGGAAGTCCTTTGTTCCTCATTGTTTGTTTAATAAATGTTTATGATTTTTACAATTACCATTTGCCTCATTATAATCAATATGCGAAAACCTATGATAGATGAGGTGAGAAGCAGCACCTGTGGAGGTGGGGATCTGATGCCCGTCATCCCATGAACAACTGGGCCATTTAGTTTTTGACTTAACAACCCCATGCTATTAGCCAAACTGCCAGATGCTGGGATTGGATGACAGGATGGATCACTTGATGATTGCCCTGTTCTATTCATTCCCTTAGAATCATTTGACATTGACCACTATTGGAAGACAGGATATTGGGCTAGAAGGACCATTGGTCTGACCAAGTCTGCCCATTCTTATGTTCTTATGAATGAATATAAATTCTATTCTCCTCAATTCTGGTGTAATTAATGGCTTCATCTTTTACTGAGCAAATTAACATAGTCAGAAAACACTCTCCCCTCAACCCAGCTGTAAATCCTATTCAATATACCCATCTTTTATTACACTTGTAAAATATATCAAATAAGGGGAAACTAATAATTGTATATTACATTAATGTTTTGTGGTTAAGATATGTGTTTCTGAGTAATCATATTTTTCTAGTATTGTTCTGATCTAATGCTGTGGTAGCTTCTGCCAAACAGCCAATAATGTGGCATTTTTAGTCTTGAATGAATAAATCCTAAACTCCATTGGGTACCACTCACTAAGTATGATGCCCCTTGTCATTATAGCACTGAAAGTGGAATCCAGACAACAAGATGGGACAAGATACAACTGTATGATTAGGAAAATAACTCCTTAAATAATTCCTTAAACTCTATAGTCCTGGGGTCATCTCATTCCTCCTGCCCTGAGGGGATGGAGTGTCTTTTTCTTATTCCAGGAGCTTCACTGGCACTCGTCCTGCAGTAGAGGAAGACATTTCAGGACTATATTTAGACCATTTTAGGTTGCAAATAAAGATAGAAGAATCACAGAATTTATTTAGATGAAAATCATTGCATTGGAATTGTAATAGTTTAAAAATTAAAATTGACTTTTGTGAGGCTTTGCATTTTGATAATCATTTATAGTAGGCAAATGCTGAGGGACTTGTTTCTCAGATGAATCAGGACTGGATGTCTTTCTAAATGATATGCTCTAGTTCAACCATAGAAATATAAGAATTGGATTAGATCAGATCTGTGGTCCCATCTAGTCTAGTATCTCTCTCTGACTGTGACTCTGACTGTGCCCTGCACCAGGTACATACAAGGAAACTGCAAGAAACCTCATATTAGGAAGATGTGGGATAATGTTCCACCATGTTAGGTCTCATCCCATTCCATTCTAATTAGAGATTGGTTTAAATTGTGAAGCATGATGTTTAATATGTCTTCCAGAATTTGTTGTCATTGTAACTCTGGATATTTGTTTTCTATATAGAAGTTTGATTTTATTTTGAATATTATGTTTTGGCTTCAACAATATCCTGTGGCATTGACTTCAACAATTTAATGGCGTGTGAAAAATATTTCTTTGTATTAGTTTTGAATTTGCTACATTTTAATATCAATGAATTTCCCCTTATTGTTGTGTTATGAGACAAGGAGAAGAGGATAGGTTTATACCACGGTTATGAACAGTGGAAGCAAGTGGGAGTGAATCAGAGAGGACACTAGAGGAAATGCAACTGGGGAGACTGCATGAGAAACATGATAGCCCTTAAAACATTTACTTGACTTTCCCTTCACCTACTCTAACCTATTATTATAGCTCCATTTTCTATGGCCTTCCAAATGCAAGCATTACCCACTCCTGCATATTCAAAATATGAGATAGAGCCACCTGTTTATGGGTTCAAGACAAGTGGAGAGACTGGACAGGGAGGGAATCATTCAAGGTATCAAAAACAGTATTTGCAGTGTTAAAATTATAGGAAAATGAGAGCAGAGGAACAAGAAGAAAAAGATACAAGGAGAGGGCTGAGAACTAAAACATAGGGGTCTCACTTGGTTCAAAGAAATAGCTACCACCAAGGACAGAGGGAATTTTGTTTTAATAGAGAAGAACAAAACCACAATAGGAGGGAATCACAGATTTTCCCATTGGTGTGGAAGCAGTCCAGGAGGATGACTTAATCCAGGATCAAAGGCTACAACCAAATACAGGAAAAGAAAATAATTGGGCTGCCTTCTCACGGGAGGCATCTGAGACCTTTTTGTGTCACTACCTGGAAAACCCAGAATGAAAATATATTCAAGTGTATTTGTTAGATGAGAAGTGGTGAGTAGAAAGATAATGTGCAACTTTCTCAAGTGCTTTGCTTGGAACCAAAGGTTAGACAGTGTTAGACCAACTGTTACACAGGGTGAGTCCACTGTCCAATGGAGAAGGTGAGCTGGTAATGGAAGACGATAGGAAGGTAGAACTGCTCAATGCCTACTTTGCTTCAGTCTTCTCACAAAAAATAACGTGACCGGATGACTAGTGAAGTTACCATAGACTATAAAGGGGAAGGGAGCAGACTGAGATAAGTAAAGAAGACATCAGAGATCTTCTGCTCAATTTAAATTAATTCAGATCAACAGGGTCAGATGCTATTCACCCAAGGGGACTGAAGGAATTAGCTGAAGAAATCTTGGAGCCACTGGCAATAATATTTACAAACTCATGGATGACAGGAGATGTCCCAGAAGACTGGAGAAGGGCTAATGTAGTACCCATCTTTCAAAAGGGGGAAAGGGAAGATTCGGGGGACTATAGACCAGTCAGCCTGACTTCAGTACCTGGGAAGTTACTAGAGCAATATATAAAACATTTAATTTGTGAATATCTAGAGGATGCAGGTGTAATCGCTAGCAGCCAGCATAGATTTACCAAGAATAAATCATGCCAAACCACCTCAATTTCCTTTTTTGACAGGGTAACTGCTTTGATGGATGGCGGAATGTGGTGGACATAATATACCTGGACTTCAAAAAGGCTTTTGACTCAGATCCACATGACATTCTGATAAGTAAGCTGGAGAAATGAAGGCTTGGCAGAACTACCATTAAGTGGATACATATTTGGTTAAACAACCACAAACGAAGTTTAACTATTAATGGAATGATGTCAGATTGGAGGGAGCTCTCAAGTGAGGTTCCACTGGGATCTGGGATCTGTTCTGGGCCCAGTGCTGTTTAACATCTTTATTAATTACCTGGATGGAGGTATAGAGAGCATACTGATCAAGTCTACAGATGACACAAAGTGAGAGATGGGGGTTGCCAATACTTTGGACAGTAAAGCTAAAATTCAGAGAAATCTTGATAAATTGGAGAACTGGGTTATAGACAACGAAATGAAATTCAACAAAGACAAATGTAAGGTGCTACACTTAGGGAAGAAAAAAACTGGATGCAAAAATACAGAATGGGGGAAAATTGGGTTTGCAGCAGCACTGCTGAGAAGCATCTGTGGGAGTTGTGGATCATAACCTCAACAGGAGTCAGCAATGCAATGCTGTTGCAAAAAAAGCAAATGCAATTTTAGGTTGCATTAACAGAGGCATAGCATGCAAGTCACGGGAGGTGATAGTACCACTCCAGTTGGCACTGGTTAGGCCTCAGCTGGAGTACTTGTGTCCAGTTTTTGTCACCAACATATAAGAAAGGATGTAGAGAAACTGCAAAAGATCCAGAGGCGAGTGACAAAGATGATCAAAGGGATGGAATGCAAACCATATGAGCAAAGGCTGAAGGAACTGAGTATGTTTGCTTTGGAAAAGAGGAGATCAAGGGGAGATCTGATAGCGGTCTTCAGCTACTTGAAAGGCTGCCATAAAAAAGATGGAGAAAAGTTGTTCTCTTTTGTGACAGAGGTCAGGATAAAATGCAATGGGTTCAAACTACAGCATAGCAGATTTAGATTAAATCTCAGGAAAAACTTCCTAACTTTAAGAACAGTACGACAATGGAACAGACTGCCTCGGAGGTTGTGGAAACTTCTTCACTGGAGGTTTTCAAAAAAAGGCTGGATAGCCATCTATATTGAATGGTTTAGACAAAACAATTCCTACATCTTGGCAGGGATTAGATTAGATGTCCCTTGCAGTCCCATCTAATCCTGTTTGTAAAGCATCCAACATCAAATCAGTCTTAATAAGAACATGAGAAATGGTTTCAGTCTTGACTTACAAATACTGAGTCACTTGAACAGAGATGAAGTAGAAGAGCATGCCACCAACTTGAAGCCAAATGAAAGGAACTTCTACATCTTTATCTGAGGGGTTCTCACATTTTTTTCCTAGGGACTACATATTAATAGAGAGATTATCTCCTGTTTTCGTGCATGATCATACAATATCCCTATGACAACAAGAGCACGTTTTAAATGGAGGTTAATATTAAGAAAGTATGTATTTTAACTGTCTTTATTATAATAGATGAATAGATTAATTCAATAGAAATTGAAAAAGTGTATTACAGAGTTGTCATTTACTCTTCCTTTAATCTCCATTCAGTCTTTTGTGTTTCTTCTAGAAACAGCACCATCTGGCCAGCCAGCACTCTACACTTGGGAACTACTTGTTTGGGAACTACTTGTTTCCAAACTACACAGTTTGGAAACTTCTGCTTGATCTAATACAATGCTCATCACCATATCATCTGGCCATCTTGCAATTTTTTTTACAAGTATATACTTAGAGAGCAAATAAGGTGTATCAAAAATAGCATGCACATTATACAAACCAGAACACAGGTAGGTGAAACACGTGAGGGAGTCAAAAAAATTAAGAACATTACATTTGAATATGTGTTATTGATTTTAATCTTTAGGCTGACTTGGTGTGTTTTTTGTCGTAATTGTGTGACATGAGATTTGGAGAGCTGAAAATAAGTCAAGTGACTGTAATTTTGGCTATCTATATGCTAAAAGGCACATTCTGTCTCCTCTGACAAAGGTGTAGCAGATACTGAGGCACAACTGTGTATATGTGAGAGCATAATTAAGTGAAGCTGCACAGGATTGGTTCACTCCTTTAATGATTGCACCCATGGGGTGGGCAGGAATAGTGGACTAGGGGCAAAGGTTGGGCACGAAGAACCACCATGCTAAACCTCCAGTCTTTTGACTCCACAGGCAGGAGGAGGGGAGAACGTGTGGGGCTACAGGTAGAAGAGATACTCAAGCTGTTAAACTAGAGTTGCTTCTGCAGAGCAAGGATCTCAAGCATCAGTCCTTGTAATTCAAGTTTCATGATGGGAAAAAGTTTTGCCCTTGTTATTGTCCATACAGCTTTGTGTATTAAATATCATATTTAAAGTTTTGAAGGGAAATGAAAATATGACAAATAGAACTGACTTTCACATTCAGCATATTTCTAACATAGGCAATTCTGCGCTACCTGATGTTTCACAATGGCCTGTTTGACACACCTTGTAAAATGCGCAAGATAAGAGTCTGCAAGTGGCTGCCCTGTTTGCTACCTCCTGTTTGTGCATGAGAATTACTTCTCATGCTACTTAACAACACACTCCTGTGTTGTGCTGAATGCTAGATATTCAGTACTGGGCCTTAGTATTCTAACTTTGTCCCCTGAAATCCTTGAAGATTGTAAATGTTGAGTGCTCTTATGAGAAAAAGAGAGCTTCAGAAAAGTCACATCTTTCAAAAAGTATTTAAAGCTCATAGAGTTTGGAGTTGTATGGTAACGTGAGCAATGTCCTTTAACCATAGACTTTAAGAGGAGGTTTCAGCAAGAATTACCTTTATACTGAGGGAATATTTCATATTTGTGATCTATGCCTGCTGCATTCTACCTACAGTATATGTGATTAGCTTATGAAATCACTTGTCTGAATTTCAAGCACGACTGTGCAGTTTTTATTCAAGTGCCTGCCTCCCCGTCACCAAAAAAAAAAATGAATAGGAAGGAAAGGAAATGTAAATAATGGGGCAAAGGCTGAAATAAAAAGCAGGGGGGGGGGAAATAAATGAAATCTGTCATCCTTATAGAATGTGTTTGCTAATATGTTACTTTGACTTGGGAACTGTGTGGATTATGCAAGTTGTTCTGCAGTGGTTTATAATTGTCTTCAGTAGACAGTGCTTGGCTATAATCCAAAAATGCTATATTTTTACCAGAAAAATAGGAAACCTGATTAAGTCACAATGGATTTCATTGTGGCCTATGAGTGCAGCCTTATAAACTTATTGATTATGGTCCTTAACATTGTTCTTATTGATGACTGTATCTTGAACATTCCATAACCCTTAGCATTTATTTGCTTCTGACCAAAATATCCGTTATGCAAATAACTGTTTTTTTCACGTAAAACACAAAAAGGGAGAAAACGTGATTGTTATTGTTTTTCCCTGCAGTAAGTCATTGTTTCTAATTATCAGATTAATATAGACATTGTTTACTCTGTGAAATTGCCTTGTCCTCTGAAGTATAATTTTGGTTACTGATTGTTTTATGATGGTTATAATTTTGAAATTCAGCAACTTCTTAAGTGCCTGGATAGTATCAAGCGCATAGAGGGTGCTACCAAAAGTATTAATAGATTTTTTTTGTGGACAGGGATGGATGGAGGTGGCTTGTTGAATTGATTATAAGACACTGAGTGTTTCACTTATGGTATGCTGGTAAAGATTTAGCCTAGGTTAGGAGTGAATGGAAACTTTTGTGACCGATGTGAATTGAGTTGATGGGCTCAATTCAGGTGCCAGGGGACAAGTGTGCACCTCTTAAACCCATAACTCCATTTGGCACAAAACTGACACCCTTTCTGTTAAACTCAACAGAGACTAAGGAAGCACCAGTCAGCATCCTGGATTTCCCTCATCATCAGGCTTCAGAACTGGCACATATGTTTGACCTTGTCTTGACCTTGCACAGAGACAAATGCCTTATTGACTGCAGCAGATCTTTGATTAATAATAGTTGTATGAATTGCTGAAGGAAAAGGGGCAGCACCCCACTGTATTCACTCACTCTTATTAAGCAAATCACAGAGAGTCATGATGGGCACCAGATCCCTATTACCAGGACCCACAGAGGAACAGGAGCAGGGGTTTTAGGTGAAGACCTCTGCCCCGTGCCTCCTCCGCATCAATGCCTGCGCCTTCAAGACACTTAGGGGGTTCCAAGCAGACCTTTTCATGGGACACTAGAGGACATCATATTAGTCCAATAGTTCAAGGATCTTTATTCCCCCTTGTACATGGACCACTTGTCCCATTTCCTCCGGGCATGGTCCCATATTACCATGCGTGTTGAGCATGGTCAAAGTGAGATATACCCTCCAGTTCAGTTCTAGCCCCCCCGCCACCCTTCTTCCCATCCCTCTTCAGGGACCCTTCTCACGAGCAACTGTTAGCCCAGGAGGTTCGGTCCCTCCTACAGTTGGGCGCCATGGAAGAGGTTCCACAGAATCTAAAGGGCGGACGGTTCTATTCCCATTATTTCCTAATCCCAAAAGCCAAGAGCATTCTCAGACCTATTCTAGACCTGCACCAGCTCAACAGCTAGCTCAAGAAGCTAAATTTCTACATGGTCACATTGGCTTCCATCATTCCCTCCGTGGATCTAAGGGACTGGTATGCCGCCCTCGATTTAAGAGACGCTTACTTTCATATCGCAATTTTCCAAGAACACGGGATGTTCCTCAGATTTGTTGTGGGCCACATGCACTACCAGTTTGCAGTCCTCCCATTCGGCCAATCAGCAACCCTTCAAGTGTTTAAAAAATGCATGGTGGTAGTGGGAACCTTCCTACGGAGGCAAGGAGTGCAACTTTACACATATCTGGATGACTGGCTGGTCAAAGGTCGGCTCAGATGGAATCTAGAATCTCCTTATTCAGTATTCTTTCCAAGCCTTAGGCCTGCTAATAAATGTTCAAAAGACCATCCTTATCCTGGTGCAGAGTATAGAGTTTATTGAAGCAGTGCTCGATTCTGCCCAAGCCAGGGCTTTCCTCCTGGAAGATTGTTTCCAGGCAATCACGGCACTTATAGTGCACCTCAAGAGGCACCTGATTACCACAGCCCGATCTTGCCTTAGGCTGTTGGCCACGTGACCTCATGTACTTACATGGTACAGTATGCAAAACTGTCTCAGGCCCCTCCAAACATGGATGGCTTCTTCAAACCACCACCATCTGGACTTTGTCCTCACAATTCCTCCCTCGGCTATATCCGCTGGTGGTTTGTGCAGGCGTCCGTTTCCTCAGCCCCAACCATCAATATCCCTGGTCCCCGAGGCATCAGCACTAGGCTGGAGCTCTCCTGGAGCCCCTCAGGACTCAAGGCCTTTGGTCTAAGGAAGAGCTCTCTCTGCACATCAGTAGCAGAGAGCTTAGGGCAGTCCATATGGCATATCAGACATTCCTGCCTCATCCTGAGGGGAAGAACATTTTGGTTCTCACAGACAACATGATGGCCATGTTCTATATCAACAAACAGAGAGGAGCACGCTCTTTCTCCATGTGTCGAGAGGCATTTTGGCTATGAGAATTTTGCATAGCTCATTCGATTCACCTTGAGGCCTCCTTACTACAGGAGTTCAGAATGAGCTGGCAGATCCCCTCAGCAGGTCTTTCTTCGATCACCATGAGTGGTCCCTTAAGCCAGATATCAAGAAGGACATTTTCCAGCAGTGGGGGACTCCCTAGGTAAACTGCTTTATGGCCTGGTACAACAGGAAATGTCATCAGTTCTGCTCCCTGTGGAGTCAGAGCTTGCAGTCACTTACGGATACTTTCCTACTTCCGTTGAAAGGTCACTCATACTGTGCATTCCCTCCTATTCCACTAATAAACAAGGTACCGCTGAAAAGCAAATGAGACCAAGCACGGGTCATCCTGATAGTCTGAGCATGGCCATGCCATTGTTGTTTCACAACTCTGCTAGAACTTTCTGTGATGATCCCCATCCCGCTTCATCTGCACTCAGACTGATTTTTTGGGACTATGGTCATTTGCTCCACCCAAACCTCAGCTTCCTCCACCTGATGGCCTGGAAGCTCCATGGCTGAATTCAGGAAAACAGGCTGTTCGAAGCAAGTTTGGCAGATCCTCTTAGGTAGTAGGAAGCCCTCCACCAGGGCCACTTATCTCACTAAGTGGAAGCAGTTCTCCATCTGGTTGTCTCAGTGAATTGTCTTGACAACATGGTTGTTGCTGCAGCTCATTCTGGACTACCTATTGCACCTGAAACAGTTTGGTTGTCTTGTCTATCAAGGTTCACCTGGTAGCGATATTGGCTTTTCACCCTCTGGTTGATGGCCAGTCCTTGTTCTCACACAAAATGTCTATCTGTTTCCTTAAGGGCCTAGAGAGGATGTACTCCCGAAGTATGAGAGCCCTTCCCTCTTTGAGATCTCAATCTGTTTTTATCAAAGCTTATGGGCCCACCATTCAGGACGCTAGCATCATCTTCTTTGCTATACCTCTCTTGGAAAGTGGCCTTCCTTGTGGCCTTCACCTCTGCCAGGAGGGTTTCAGAGATCCGTGTCCTCACTTCGGAACCATCATATATGGTTTCCTTTAAATATGAGGTGCAGTTGTGTCCTCACCCTGTATTCTTCCCAAAAGTGGTTTCCCAGTTCCATAGCAATCAAGCTATCTTCCTGCCAGTTTTCTACCCGAAGTCACATGCAAACAGGAAAGAACAGAAGCTTCACTCACTGGATGTTAGACGTGCTCTAGCATTCTACATAGAAAGGAGCAAACCATTACAGAAGTCCACCCATCTGTTTATAGAGGTAGCAGACAGGATGAAAGTTTTCCCATGTCTGCTTAGCAGGTTTCCTTGTGGATTACATCATTTATCTACATGTGTTACAAAATAGCAGGCGTTCCACCCATGCCTATCCTAACCGCTCACTCCACAAGGGCACAGGCATCTTCAGCGACATTTCTGGCACAGATTCCTATTCAGGATACTTATAAAGCTGTGACTTGGTCATCTGTGCATGCATTCTCTTCTCATTATGCCATCACTTAGCAGGTCTGGGACAATGCCAGACTTGGTTGATCTGTGTTGCAGTCAGCAGATCTGTGAATTCCGAACCCACCATCTATTCAACTGCTTGGAAGCCACATACATTGGAATAGACATATGCAATCACTTGAAGAAAAAATGGTTACTAACCTTCTGTAACTGTTGTTCTTCGAGATGTGTTCCACGTGTCCATTCCAAGACCTGCCCTCCCACCCCTCTTATTGGAGTTCGCCAGCAAGAAGGAATTGAGAGGGTGTGGGGTCAGCCGGGCCTGTTATATGGCACTATGAGCTCACGGCATCAGAGGATGCTAGAGCTGACCCAACAGATACCCCTGAAGTAAAAATTTCTGGTGACTGTGCTTGGGAACGCACACACACCTCCATTGGAATGGACATGTGCAACACATCTCAAAGAACAACAGTTATGGAAGGTTAGAAACCGTTTTTTATTTAGGATGGAGAAATTCCAACCAGGATGTCTCAGTGTTTTCCCATTAACCCTGGGCCCATCATTTGTCATTTCCTGGGTTGTATAATGCTATGTGCTTGTAGCTAGTCTCATCTTGTGAGGGAGGAAGCCCCTCCCTGCCTGCCTGACCACTGTCCTGTTATGAGGGATTCTGTCACCATCTGCCTGTAACACTGGGTACCTTAATGCTATGCTACTATGGCTCAGAGTTCTGGCAGCAGTAGCCAGCCCTCAAGCATAAAGGTCTTACCTGGACTTCCACCAGCCTAGTTTCTTCTTGCAGGATAACCCCAACAACCTTTCTGGTCCCAAGTCTCCCTAAAGCCGCCTTAGCTCTTAACTCAGAGTTCTTAGCTACTGTTGGAGGCCCAGTGCAATTTGAGATGCCTGACCACTGTCCTATAGGCCTAGCATAGCTTTAGCTGCTTGCTTGGCTATTCTGACCCCTGTAGCATGACATCTTCCAGTTGGCAGAGATGAATAGGACTACTGAGTAACCTTGCAGATGTCGCAGTTTCTGCATACCACAGCACATAACAAGACAAAATACACAACACGTATGCTTGCAGCTGCACATAGATAATGGTGATGGGAACAACAAGTTATCCTTGAACGTCTGGGGATACACTTTTTTATTGTCCAGGGACATATTTTTACACCACCCCTCCTATCACCAGATGTTGTTTTGATGACCCCAATTATCATGGTGAGAATGTAATGTAGTTAGGGGGGAAAACCCAATGTAGGTAATTAGCATATATGATAATGAGTAGAGAGGTAATTAGGTGAAAGCTGTTTATGAAAGGATATAAGAAGTTACCACTTAGACAAAGGGGCGTGCTCCATCAACACCTGACTCCGCGGGAGGTGCTGCCAGTCAGACCAGAGGATCCACTGACTCCCGGGCGGGGCCCCTGAAGAAAGACATTCCTGTATACAGCCTTCTGAGTAACTGCTTAGCTGTCCAGGTTTAGTGAGTATGACATATTGTAGTTAATTTTAGGCTTTGTATTCAACTAGTATATCTATAGGAAACCTTGCACATTAAACCTTATTGATCTGTAAATCGGGCCTACCATGTCTCACTGATATTCACACTGATCATAAGTGAATGGGTGTGTAGACTAACCTATCTGCTGACCTTCAATGCAGTGTTGAGTCACATTAGAAGGTCTGCGTACTGACATTGCATGTGTTATACCTATTCCATAATTAATTGTACAATTTCATTCCCTCAGGGCATCCACTAGCCCTAAATTTATTTTAACTAATTGTTGCTGTAATTTTATACAAAATGTAAAATGGTCTTGATGATTCTTGACAAAATGAGGATGCTGTCTTTCTGCCTGACCCCATGGAAGTGATAAAATAAAAGGTTCTCACGTTTCTTATTTGAGAGTGGTGGCTAAAATGAAAGAAGAATGTCTTTCATAAGAGTTATAGGTAATTGAAACCCATAAAATTCCATGCTAAATTGATTAGATATCAAGCAAATATATGCAGGTAATTTCCCTTTCTTGGATTTTTGTTTGCTTGTTTGTTTGTAAAGGTAAAAGTCAAATGTTAGATTTAAAATGTAAGCTTTAGATTTATAACTGCAGATCAATATTTTTGGTCTGCTTGAGCAGCTTGGCCAATAGGAATGTAATTTAAGTAAAAAAACAATATACTTTGACTCTCATGTGCACAGTTAAATGTCATCTTGTCTTCTGGACCCCTGAGGGGCCCCTGGAGTGTTATTTTGGATATTGGGTATCTTTCAGTTTTGTTGAGGCTACATAAAGCATATGAGAGGTGTCTTTTTCCAGTGTCCAGATATAAATCTAAAAAAATAAAAGATGGTGTAGTCTCTCTTCATATTTTTCTAGTGATATTTGAGGTTTTCCTGCCAGAGTTAGTGATTTCAAGTATTTGGTGGTTTGTGATATATAAAAAGTTAAATCCATACAATTATCCCTACTTTATTTGTTACAAGTTTGTTCAATTTGATGTATAAAATAGACAGAAAAGTACCCACCTCAGAGTTCTGGCCCTCCCCTTGACAAAATGTAAAATGTACAGTAATCTGCTTGTATTCATTGCATAATGCCCTTTCCATTATCAACATATCCTAATGCAAAACTTTTCCCATAAATAACCCCTTCTAACCCTCATTTTGTCTTTTTTCTTCAACATGCGATAAAAAAAATATAGATGAGATTCACATTCTGCTTGCTTAACAAACGTGAACTTTAGTAGTGATCAAACATGTCCCAAAACACAAGTCCTTTCTGGGAAATGCCAGGAGCTCTCTCTTTTGTACTCAGAAAGCTTCAGTTCATATGGCCCAGAAAGCTGAGGTGGTCTCTCAGGTAATCTGACCCAAATCATTTGAGATTTAAAGGTTAAAACCAATACAATGAGTTTTGTCCACATGGGCATGTCTGTATTTTTGGCATTTGCAATGCATTGGAAGTGCAAAGACCACTAGCTAGGCTGAGATAAGTAACTCCTTTAGACCCTATGGGAATTCCAGCCTAAATGTCTAACTGATTTGCAGGTGCGAACCAGAAGTAGCCATCCAAAGTTTATTTCTGCACCCATAATTAATCACAAGCACACACAAAAAAAACAACCCAGGCATAATTTGGCACTCATAAAAACAGAAGTTACAACCGACAACCTGCCTTTCGATATTTATCCAGGGATTTGACATGTTGAGGAAAACATGGGATTTATTTTTAAAACGACATAAAGAACATGTTCATTTCAGTCAATCTTGCTTCACTCCTGTTACAACCTTCTCTGTAAACATTCTGTAATTAGCAAGACAGTTTATTGAGAGACATTGCTGTCAAGAATACTACAACTATAATTGCTCTATTTCTTGACCATCAAAAGCAAAATGTCAGATTACCCAAATGTTTCACCTACATTAAAAATTCACTGATAGTTTTCATTCTTCAATTCTGGCCTGTAAATTTGATGAAGCTGAAACTTTTGTTTAAAAACAAAAACTAATAAAAGAATATGTTGAAATACATAACCTCTAAAAAGGATTGTCCACACATTTGGAAACAGAATTTGTCAAGAGATGTTAAACTGAAACTTGATTCTAAATATCTGACACGTGTAAATCCCTGTCTGTCCTTTCCAAAAACCCATGTTGTATACAGAACTGTTCCCAGTTTACATGTCCTGGATTATCAACAGTAGGCAGTTAGCATCTCAGTGAAAAATCACTTCACCCACATAAAGCCAGAGTAATTGGGATTAATGCAGATTAATTACAAAGTGCAGAGGAGGCATTACATGCATTTCCTACTCCAGACCATGGATTGAAATAATGTCCACTGTCTTTACACATGGATGGAATCTTAGGGCCATGCATAGGCATGATGGTGGATCCTGTGGTGTGCCCCCCCTTTCACTCACAGTGCCCCTCCCTCTACTGGCCTATGTGGGACTGGCACAGAGACACCCTGTATGGCCCCAATCATAAAGCTCTTCCCAGGGGTTAAGTGAAGGGCCTTGTGATGGAGTTTTGGTATCTGGATACATTTTTCCTTTGGTTATTACATATTTTATTTGTCTGGGATGTAAGCAGCCAATCCTTTATTGAATCAAGTGAGTCAAATAGCAGAAAATTAAAGAATAACATTCACAAAGGCAAATATTTGCATAAGGCAAAAGAAATATACAAATGAGTGAAAGGATGGTCCAGTGGTTAGGGGTTAGCCTGGCAGTTGGGAGACCTTGTTTCAGTTCCTGGCTTGGCCATATATTTCCTGGGTGACCTTGGTTAAGTCACTTAGGGCTAGTTCCACAAAGGGATTTAGACACTTACACCCGAAATATAGATTTTCAAAAGTCCCGCACAGCTGTCACCCAATCACATAGGCACCTAAGTTTTCTCTGATGGTCATGTGCAAAGCTACATCATCCTGTCACTCAGCACATGCCTGAACCCTGGTGGGAGCCTCAAAGTAGGCATTGCCTTGCCTGTGAGGCCTGATCTGGTAGGTGTGCTTTGTAGGAACATTGGAAATATTGAGTAGAAGTTGGGCGATTATAGTACTTCTATGTTTGGCACTGGTGTGACCATTCCTGGAATACTGTGTCCAGTTCTGGTGTCCACATTCAAGAAGGAGGTTGATAAATTGGAGAGGGTTCAGAGAAGGGCCAGGAGAATGATTTAAAGATTAGAACACATGTTTCATAGTGATAAGCTAAATATATTGAGCTCCTTGAGCCTAGCAAAGAGAATGTTAATGGTATCATAGTTTATAAGTACTTACATGAGAAACAGAAATTTGGTAATAGAGTTCTCTTAGTTTAGCAGACAAAGGTATAACAAGATCCAATGGCTAGAAGTTGAAGCTAAATAAATAAGACATACACTTTTAACAGTGAGGGTAATTAACCATTCAAGCAAGAAGAGTTGTGGTGTATTCTTCATCACTGGAAATGTTTAAATCAAGATTGGATGTTTTTCTAAAAGATATGCTCTTGTTCAAACAGGAATTATTGAAGGGAAGTCCTATGGCCTGTGTTACACAGGAAGTCAGACTTGATGATCACAGTCATCCCTTCTGGTCTTAAAATCTATGAATCTATGAAAGTGAGACTTTAGGAGCCATGTAGGGATTGTTGGAAATTTTACCTACCATCTAATGGAAGAATGTAACCAGCTTGAGAGTCAGTGGGTTTGCATGAGCGTGAGGCATATTTTGCCTCTACTCTGATCAAGTCTCTTTTAATGTCATAATTTTCAGCAACTGAAATTCTCAGGTATAAAAATGAAGACTTAGAGTATAAGAAGTAAAAAATAAGAATATCTTCAGTTGCCTCCTGAAAGATTTGCCAAAAGGATTTTTCAAATTCTAGAAATTACTCTGCTCACAAAGATTCCCAGGATTGTGACGTCAATATGCCAAGGAAAATTCTGCTCCAGAAATTTTTGCAGCTTTGAAGAAAGAAGCGTCACCAGCAGAAGTCTTCCATGCAATTGGTGAGGTGAAAAACTTATTTATGCTGATTTAATTGCCTTTAATAAAACAGCAGAGCTGAGAAAAGAGTAAATGACCTTGAAGCAAAAGAAGCTGTTACTGGAAGAAACAAATTCTGACTTAGGTAAAGACCTTTATTTTTTTTAAAAAATCCTTGACTAAATAGACAATTTAGAAAGCTGCATTAGAAGATTAAACATTAATATAATTAATTTATATACCAGAGGCAGCAGAAAAGGGAAAAAATCTTTTGTCTAGAATTTGTTTAGTAGTGTTTTAAAATGTGAAGACTGGGACTGCTAGTTTTGAACTAGATAGTGTTTACCTTGTCATCATAGCAAAATCCAGGTAATGCAGCATTATTTTTAAACAGTTCAGATTTCAACATAAGAAACATTTTATGAGAAAGCATGAAGATCCGGCAGCTGGAGTTCTGAAGTAAACATTTCTTTTTCCTGTATTTGGGTGCTAAGAAACTGAATTCTAGGGAGAATAGAATAAATATAGATGTTAAACAATGCTGTCAAGCAGAATATCCAGATGGCTGTGTAGAGCTACAGCAAATAGATCTTTTGATTTAAAGGAAAGTTTTTCTGCTTCAATTTTCCTCAAGAACTGAGAGACTTCATGAGAGTTCACCCCACTTTCTCTTTTTTTCTGAAATATCACATTTCTTTCCGACTCCATGAATCTCAAATATGCTGAATTCTTTACACTTGTAATTTCCTTGTATGTGATTCAGTCTGTATATCATGCTTATGTTTTGGGATACTTTTTCCCCCTTTTATGGATTATTCCAGTATAAGCAACTTAGAACGCCACAAAATTCCAGTCATGCATTTTCTTCCTCATTCTTTGAACAGGAAATGAGATAGGGTTCCTCATCTCTACAGAAGAAGCAGGGGGCTTGGTTTCCATGTATGGATATCCCAAGATCCACAAAGAGACATATTTTCAGAAGTTATGCACCTACACTTATTTTCTGGCTCTTCAGTGATTCCAGCAGGCTCACTGCCACTGGAACCTCAGTCAGGGTTCAGATGCAGAACTGAGGTCTTAGTCTATATGTATCCTATTATATAAGTTAGGGCTAGTCTACACTAGAAGCGCTATAGCTGTTGAAGACACTCTAAGTTGATGGGAGAGAGCTCTCCAATCAGCATAATAAATGCACCTCCGCGAGAGCGCTGTCCACACCAGTGCGTAGTTCGGTGTACCTTATGTTGCTCAGGAGGGTGGCTTATTCACACCCCTGAGCAACATAAGTTACACTGACGTAAGTGGTAGTGTAGACCAAGCCCTACTCTGCACAGGCATAAGGGTCCGTTGACATCATATCCTCCTGGATTTATCTCAATATCCAAAATGGAAAATTTAGATCAATAGAAAAGATCTCTGAATTGCTTTATTATGTTATCCATGTACTATCTGCAAATACCTACAGTGGTAGTATTGCATTACCAAGCAGTCTAGAGCTCTACATGTTTGCCTGTGGTTTTGTAGTCAGGCTCACACTCCTCATGGACAGACTGTCATAGATCTGGTCCGGCTCCCTCTGATTGCTGTGAAGGGATACAACTGTTGAATCTCCAAGTGTTTTAAGTCACCAGAATCTGAACAGAGTCATAGAAGATTAGGGTGGGAAGGGACCTCAGGAGGTCATCTAGTCCAACCCCCCTGATCGAAGAAGGACCAGTGTCCAGTCACTGCCTCTTTCTTGTGGTCCTTAGGGACGCTCTTAGGGCTCAAGACCTAATACCCTGTACTCAGTCACTGGACCTGTGCTGACTCCTCAGGTTCCCCCATAGATTAAACACACTCTTTCCCAGAACTCCATCCAGAGATTTACCTCTTCAAGGGGCCAGTTTGTAGGTAGCATATAACACAGAGATACTTTACATAAGTTTAATGTATTGTTGCTCTTTGCTTATTCACATGAGAAATACACAGATCTATGCAAAAATAATAAATCCTGCAGGCATTCTTCGGGCTGAGGTCAGAGTCCTTTGGGCCTGTGCAGAGTTCTTCTGCTGCACTGTATACCTTGTGTTCTGACACATGGAGCCTTCTCTCTCCCAGTACTTCTTCTCTGACCTTGGCCTGTCTCTCTCTAGCTACCCTCTTGTCCAAACTTCTTGTGAGTCTCTCCAAGTCTTCTCCCTGAAAGTCCTTTTCAACCCCTTCTTTGCCACATTTGTCTCTGTCTGGTTTGGGAATTTTCCATTCTCCCAACACCAGCCCCCCTGCAGATGGAATGGTGAGAGAACTGGTTTTCTCTAAGATGCAGTTACTCTTTTGGTCTCCCCAAGTCAGACCTTTCAGGAACTGACAGTATTTTAATAACCAGCTGTTGTCTTTGGTCTGGAAGAGACCTGACAATCCTGCCGGCTCATGGTGGATGCACATACATTCATGATACACCAATTGTCATAGTCATGACTTTTAACTTTATAATATCAACCAGGATTCATACGTTGTACAGACAAATCCCCCAAATCATCAAACAAATGTAGACCCTAATCCTATAATCAGAGCCCTGTGGACAGTGTTGGATTTACACGGAGCCTCGCTGACATCATAATGTCTCTACATGGGTGCTAGAGTATAATTGCAGTATCAGGGCTTCCCTTGGGCTTTCTTAAACACCCATAATTTCAACCTGTCTGGTTTCACTTTTTTATAGTAAATCACAATGAAGAAAGATATATACGATAATGTCCTATTAATTAATTAACCTATGGACAAAGCAATGCTCATCTGGTCTCTAACATTAAAGCATTTCAAATCTTCATGTTATTCAAATTTCGCTTACATTCATATTGACTGTTCTTTTTTTTTTTCTTTTAACATTGATTCTTAATTTTCTTGTTGATTATTTTTTCATTTCTTTACTTTTCTGCTCCTGTTGTTTCTTGGTGTTGATTAATTTGATATTGATATAACCTATTGTAATGCTATATTCTTTAAATGATTCATTTATATTATTATCCCCATCTGAATTTTCACAATGCATTTTGCCAGAGCCATTACCCAAGTTTCTTATGAAAGAAACAATGAAGATTTATGATTAAAAAACACCCCATCTTAATCATGCTAGTTTGAACTCCCAAGCCCTTCACAGTTCTTTGGCCATAACATGTTGTTTTTTAATGTCTCCTGAGGTAAGTCACTATTAAGTCAAATTTGGTTGCAAATTCCAAAATCAATATTTTACAGAACCTGAAACCAAGAAAAATACTTCCATTAATGACAGAAAAAGAAAAAAAAAGTTTATTATTATTATTATTATTATTATTGTTTGTTTGTTTGTTTTTAACAAATAAACATTATATTTCAGTGTTTGCCACACAAACGAAAGAGACTTGTTCTAAGACACACAAACTCAAAAATCAAATTGACTAGAAACTAAAGTGAAATGGACTCTTATTTTTATTATGTCCAAGCTGAGGAAAAAATAAAAAATAAAAACGCAGTCTAACCGGTAAAACTATGTTTGATTTTAAAACTAGAGCTAGTGGGGGAAAATCAAATTTCAAAATTTTTCAGCCAAAAAAGGGACAATTCTTTTTGTGCAAATGTTTATGAAAAATTGTTCCTGTTTTCCAAGGTGTGACCCGTCCATGCCTAGGGTAGACCACCTGAAAATGCCAAGGTCAGGGCAAGCTGCAAAAGGATAGCAGATTCTCCCAGCACTGGTGGGTGACACTGAAGTCAGACTCCCACCAGCCACAAACAGTGCTTCTGAATCCCCACACTGGTTATCAAGAAGCTAACACAAAAATATACATAGACTCTCTTACTGCATTTCAGTCTCTAGCTCCCAATCAGCCACTAGGTCCCGTAAAGAGATAAGTTATTTAAAACTCTATGCTCTTTACCAAAAAGGTTCTCCTGACCCCAAAGGGTCAGCTACATTACCAGATCAATATAAGATTGGATCTTACCTAAAATACCACGCTGCCAGCCAATCCTTTAGTAACTAAAACTAAAGGTTTATTATAAAAAGAATGAAACAATCTAAAAGAGAAATATTAAATGATTAAAGCAATCACATACATATGGACTTTCCAATCATTTGTATGTATCAGGTTTCCACTAGAATTGTGGCATTTGTAGGCTTGTATAGTCCCTCTGGTGTACATCCAGTGTTGGGATGGGTCTCAGTCCTTTGATTCATCGCTTCAGTTGTAGATGAATTGATTCAGAGGAATGAGGACTAAATAGTCCATGTGCAGAGTTTGTTCAAATTCTCCCATGAGAAATAGCAGGGTAATTCCAGCCTGGTGCTGGGATCTCAATCTTGTGATCCAAACTTTCCCTGACAAGCTTGGACGGATTTGAGACTAAAGGATCAGTCCACTAGGGTCTTTTATAGATCCATGCAGGCTGACTGATATTTTCTTGACAGCAGGTACTTCTTGAACAATTAATAGATGATAACTTAGGACTCTGAAGTACCATCTCCTATGTCCTGAGCACACCAGTAACTAATTACATTAGCACAAGGTCATTGGCCATTTACAACCATTCACAGATATTTACTACTTAAACTTCAAAAGAAATACAAACAATAGTATTATTACATTCAAAGTTCCATCTAAATGTTCATATGTTCTTTTTGAACTCTTAATCAATAGAACAGTGATAGACGGGAAAGCAGTTTATCTACATTGCTAACCTCTAACAAGAGATATGTAAATAACATCAAATAACTATCAACACTACACTTGCATACCAAAACTCTAGTCTACTTATAAGGAATGAACCTCACTACCATTGTATTTTCCTATAATATATCTTGAAAGGTCAGAGTTGGGCCATGCAACTTGCAGAGTTGTTTGGCTTTTTCAGGCCTAGCGTCACACAAGGTTTATTTAAAATACTTTCAGTTGCAGTGATTTATTGTTAACATAGATCAGGATTTATTTTTTGGACATACCCAGTCTTTAATTATTTTGCTCCTTTTATCTCTATCCATATGTTCATGGCCAAAATCAGCTTTTATGTAAATGTATGCATGGCTCATACAATTTAATGGCTCATAATAATTAATTTTCCTAGACTTAAGCATTCCAAAGCATTTTCTGCATGTCTGAAGACTGTATCCCTGAATCCACTACCAGTCACTGTAGAAGCCACGTATCCCCTTTTAAATATTTAAGTCATTCTTCCTGAGTTCAAATCTCATGCAGTTGATGATGATTATTCCATGTCAGTGAAATAATCATTGGCGGCAGAGGATTTTGTGTGTCTCTCCCAGGCACTTTCTGGCATTATTTATATAGCTGCATTTTGTTTCTGAGATGTGATTGGAGATCAGGAGATGGAAGGGGTTACATTCTTGTCATGGACTGACCATTGCCTCCTTTAGTTGAGGGTTGGAGTGCATCTTTCCTATTGGAACAAGAAACCTATTTTGATGATCAAAGGATCAGAGATTAGAACGTGTTACTAGATGGCTCTATGAGCGTATACTATTCAGCTAATAAACAACTCTGTCAATAGTTTGGCAGGTGTGACATTTCCCAGGGTGCATCCTGAACTGCTGTGTCTCTTTAACTCTCCAGGTTAGGGTGCCTTTTACACTGCTTTGCTAGTGAATAGCAAACCTCTCCAGTCACCAGCATGCAAAGTCACTCCCAGCTGAATAAATGAATGATATGCTCAGCCATCCATGAATAGATTAGGGCAACACCTGCATATCCCTCAATCTCAGCCTTGCCCCCTAGAACTGTGCGTCTTGTGCCGTTCAGTAGCCCACTGGATTGTACAAACTCATAAATTAGTTTGTCATTCCAACAAAGGATAATGAATGTGCACCAGCCCCTTTGACCTGAATAGAGATTTTCCTAAACACTTTAATCAAACATACTGATTTAGAGAAAACAATTAAACAAGTGTATTAACTAACTAGAGAAAGATAGATTTTAAGTGATTGTAAGTGTTAAGGCATAATAGTCAGAATTGGTTACGAAAGAAATAAAAAGATAAAACTGCAAATTTATTCCTAAATTTTACCAAGTTAAATAAGATTTGAAGCAAACATAATTCTTGTCACACCAGATGCTCAGTTCACAGTTCTCAGTTTACTGGCTGGATTTCCTTTCAGCCTGGGACCACTCCCCTTAGTTCAGTGTTCTTCAAGTATTTGTTGATGTTATAAGCAGAGTGATATAAGTTGGAACAGAGAGGAAAAGTGGCTAGAAGCATTTTCCCCCCTTCTTATATTCTGACCCTTTGTACTGGAAAAGTCTTTGCTGAGTCATAGGGTCAGGCAGTTCTATGGCGTATATGAGCTACCAACTGTCCTTCAGGTGAACTGAAAATTTCTTGTTTACCATCGCCTGCTGGTGAATCTCTGATTAAGCGGGTAATGACTCTTTAGCACATTGCTGGCATTCAAGTGTGACTTTGTTTCTGAAAAACTAGTTTGAAACTGCTTTCCTAACTTTATAACATGTTACAGTAAAATCATTGTTATACAGTAGAGTCTCATAACTTTCTGTATGAGTTGCCACACATATTTTACCAGGATAATAATGTTCAGTAGGTTATGAGTTTCAAATGATACCCCACAAGGCATACTTTGTACACCATATATCTTTAATCATATGAATCTGCAGTACGGATGTCACATGGGATACAGTGTGTCACAGTAGGACTTTACAATCTTTTAGCATTGACTAAGGATAAGTATCCTTATCCTTCACTAAGGATACACACACTAAGGATAAGGATTCACTAAGGATAAGGATCTACACAGATTTTCAGTTGGTGTAACTATATCAGTGAGGGGTGTGATTTTTTTTTAGCTGAAATATATTTATACCAGTACAACCCTTCATTTGGCCACAGTTATACTATAAAGGTTCCTTATTCTGGTATAGCTTATTCCCTTTCCCATACAGGAATAAGATCTCTTCTACTAGTATAACTGTACCCACACTAAGAAGATTGTACTGCTTTATCTATACCAGTATAGTTAAAGTGATATAACTTTTGTAATAGGCAAAGTCTAAATGCCTTCCTCACCCGCTTCATCCTCACAGATCACCATGATGTTTATGGATAGCCTGTAAAAGATAAGTGATTGGGAGATGGCTACAGTGCCAGTGATGTAAGTCCTATGCCAAGTCTAACAAACTGCAACATAAACTTGTCTGAAGTCTAATGCCATTGCTATGCTGCAAAGAAAGAAAGGTTACTTCACCTCTACTATAGTGACTCTGAAATCGCACAGAGCACAGCATCTGTAAGTGGCTGTCTATACGGTATGCCTCTTATGAAGTCAAGTGTTTCTGACTATGAGGATCTCTCAGTGGATTTTGTATGTAAATTTACTCAGTTCTGGATCAGTTGACTACTATGCTGTGAGACAGCAGTGACTGAAGAAAACAGAAGTGAAGGCCCAGGTACTCAGCTGGTGCAAACTGGCCTAGATTCATTGCCACAGCTCCATTAAAGCCAGTGGCAATATACTGATATACACTAACTGAGGATCTGGCCTGCAACTTGCACTTTGACATTTCAAGACTTGAGTGATTAATTGCACAACTGTAACATTTTTTAACATGAAATTTTCTAGTATTTGTTGATTTTTCAGTGGCTGCTGGTGGTAATGGTTTAGAAAACCAAAGAGGTAAGACAACACCAGTATGTCATATCCAAAGCACTTTAAGAGTATGTCTACACAGGGATAAAAACTCCACAGCATAACTGCAGTTATCCCAAGTCAGCTGACTCAGGCTCTCAGGGGCTAAGCTGCGGGGCTAAAAATTGTCATGTAGACGTTTGGACTCAGGCAGGACCCTGAGCTCTGGGACCCTTTATCCTTAAAGGATTCCAGAGCACAGGCAGTCTCAGCCCAAACATCTATACAGCGATTTTTCAGCCAGACACAGGTTTTTTTATCCCTGTTTAGACACACCTTAAGAGATCTATAGAAGCAAAATGCTCCCATGTGTACCTTAGAAACTGTGTTGATTTTACCCTGCAAGAGTAGGCAAATACTCCAGTGGACATTATGAAATGTACAGTGAATGAAACAAGAAATTCAGGAGCATTGATCCATTCAATGTGCACCATGCAAAATGCACATCTTAGAATTAATATTTGAACAATATGCATTGAGGGACTCAAGGCAGAGCAGTCCTGCTTCGTCCAATGAACACTTATAAAGTATGCATCAGATGACTTTTGTTCATTGGACTGATGAATATGCTTGCTATGTTTGCTTCTACATCTCTTTCCTCTGGACCCTTTATATGTAAGTTATGCAAGTTTAGTCTCTCTTAAGTTCAATTAGGCTCAGTGGGGCAAATTCAAAGATGATGTTCTACAGGGGCTTTAAGTTACATGTCAATATGTGTCTGTGACTTTGAGAGTCAGATCTTCAAATGATTTAAATAATCATAGGTCCACTCTAGAGCTATGTCAATTTCCATCAGTTGAGAATCTGGCTCTGAGAGTCTAATTGACCTAAGGGAGTCTAACATGGTATTGCATAAAACTGAAGAGGCCAGAAGAATGTGTAAATTACACCAATTTGCGAGGGTGGGAGCGGGGAGATTTTGGTTCTATGATTCTGAAGTCCAAATAATGGAAAAGGAAAAGGAAAGGTAAAGTAGACTTTCCTTTCTGCACCAATGTTTTTCAGGAAAGTCACTGGCAGATTTCCAGACAAGGTTTGGATATATATGAAAATAGCTCTTTCCAGTTTGTTGTAGAGACCGGCATTTTTTAACAAAGGATGTAAACAATTAAGATAATTTCTACTACTCAACAGATTCTTACCCCATTTAACAAGAAAAATCAAGTGATATGTGGGAGTTGCAAATAGAACAAAAAGGTTATCTTATGTATTGTATAAGTCATAGATAAGGCCAGAAACTATGTTTTGACCAGAAATCATATAGAAAAGAAAAATAAATTGCATTTAATGTGTTTAGACAATTTAGTTATACAACTAAAAGAACTAACTGTTATTCCAGGTCAATATCTATAATTTAAAACTGTGTGATGTCTGGAAAAAATACTTCCATAAGCCAGAAAAATAAAGCAAAAATGCTCTGTTGACTAAGCTGGATGTTAAAAACTCTATTATTCATTTGTTTTTAAATTGTGTTCCTAATTTGTACTTCCTTACATACTTATGTAACTTTCACAAATATACAAATTTTGCATGTAATATACATGTGTAAGGTATGTGAAGGAGTGTACTATCCTGAGCCTTCTTGCTGTGTGTAATCAAGGAGGCCCAGTCTGGGCTGGGATGTTAATCAAGGAGGTCTCCTGGGCTGGGGTATTAAAAGGTAAACAGGAAGCTAAATAAAAGAGAGGGGAGTAGTAGATATCCTGGCTGCAGTAGCTAGTAGTTTCTCTCTCAGACTCGAAAAGACTAGTCTAACCAAATTTAGTGACTTTGTTTTGTGGGTTTTAAGTTTGGGAGCTCTGAATTACCTAGGTCCTGAAGTGAGGCCTTTATGAAGAACATACTGTAGTTGCTTTTATCCTGAAACCTTATTAAAAGGGGACATGCTATTTAGTTAATGTGTTGGCTTCTCTTTGCTCCAGACTGTTAAAGCAAATCTGTTCTGCCCCAATCGAGAGGATGCATGGAGATGACTCATGCCATTACATGCAGCATAGTCAGCCAGATCCTGGAAATCCCCTCTAGTCAAGAAGTGATGGGGATGCAAAGAGGTGCCTGTCCTTACCTGTGAGATTCCAACCTCCTACTGGGGAGCGGGGTGAGAATTAAAGTGGGGTGCACTGGGTTACAAGGAGGGTGAGGGGATGGCTTATGCTGTTATAAAGAAGTAAAAATGGCTGTGTTTCTGATGTGTATATAAAAAGAAGTAGCGATGATGATATCTGATAGTGATCTGATATATTTTAGATACAACAATGCAAGGACAATGAAGAGAAGGATATTATTACTCACTCTCCAAATCTTACTTGCAAGGGAAACCAGTGCAGAAGAGTATTAAAAATAAATGCTGTGGTAGCTACAGAAATCCTGAAAGATTAACTCTACTGTGGAGTCTATGACATCCCGGGATGCAAGCCAGGCCAGCAAAGGTCACCACTTGCAAGACCACTTGCAAGGGTCTGTGTCACCACTTGCCCTGCAACCTGGTGTGCCTCATAATGCTTTGCTGCTGTAACTCCCAGCCTGAGCCCTTCATAAACAGCCAAACAGTGTGCAGGTAACACCCTGAGTATCTGTGTATATCCATAACCCTAGTCCAGCAGTTCTGACCCCAGTAGCCTGTCAGGAAACCCCCTCCATATTCTGGCTTCTAGCAGCCTTGGTTACTACTTTCAGGTAAACCCAACACACTCCCAGTCCTGGATTTCCCCCCCAAAAATTTGTTTTGCTCTGTCCAGCCCTCTTCTGGAAAGTCCGGATATATTAGGTCCATTGCCCCACAAAAAGGATCAACATTCAACAGTCTGCTACCTTACATGAAATTACCCAAACAAATTCTCACAGTGGATTAATTTTAATTAAAGAATAAAACAAGTTTAATTACAAAGAGAGAGATTTTAAATGAGTACAAGTAATGAGGCATAAAAGTCAGAAATGGTTAAAAGAAAAATAAAGACAAACACTTTCTAAACTTAACAAACTAGACTTGGTTCAAGGTGAAGTCCCTTATCACATGTTTTCAGTACATTGCTAACCAAACTCTCAGGCCAGGATCTGCTTCCAAAGTTCATAGGCTGTTTCTTTTGTGGAAGAAAAGAGATGGATAGGTAGAGATAACATGCAGTATTTTTAGCCCGCACTTTTATAGTTCAGTCACACTTTGAAATGCATTTTCCTGAGAGTGACTCCAGTGACTTCCCATATCAAGTTCTTTTGAGCTGAGACCAAGAAATCATAGAATATTAGGGTTAGAGGGGAACTCAGGAGGTCATTTAGTCCAACACCCTGCTCAAAGCAGGACCAACCCTAACTAATTCATCCCAGCCAGGGCTTTGTCAAGTCAGGTCTTAAAAACCTCTAAGGATGGAGATTCCACCACCTTCCTAGGTAACCCATTTCAGTGCTTCACCACCCTCCTAGTGAAAAAGCTTTTCCTAATATCCAACCTAGACCTCCTCCACTGTAACTTGAGACCATTGCTCCTAATTCTGTTATCTACTATCACTGAGAACAGCCTAGATCCCTCCTCTTTGGAACCCCCCTTCATTTAGTTGAAGGCTGTTATCAAATCCCCCTTCACTCTTCTCTTCTGCAGACTAAACAAGCCTAATTTCCTCAGCCTCTTCTCATGTGCCCCTGCCTCCTAATAATTTTCATTGCCCTCCACTGGACTCTCAAATTTGTCCACATCCTTTTTGTAGTGGGGGGGGGGGGCAAAACTGGACACAATACACGAAATGTGACCTCACCAGTGCTGAATAGTGCTGAATAATCACTTCCCTCGATCTGCTGGCAATGTTCCTACTAATGCAGCCCAATATGCCATTAGTTTTCTTGTCAATAAGGGCATACTGTTGACTCATATCCAACTTCTTGTTCACTGTAACCCCCAGGTCCTCTTCCGCAGAACTGTTGCTTAGCCAGTTGGTCCCCAGTCTGTAGCAGTTAATAGGATTCTTTCATCCTAAGTGGAGGACTCTGCACTTGTCCTTGTTGAACCTCATCAGATTTCTTTTGGTCCAATCCTCCAATTTGTCTAGGTCACTGTGTATCCTATCCCTATCCTCCAGCGTATCTACTATTCCCCCAGCTTAGTGTCATCTGCAAACTTGCTGAGGGTGCAATCCACCCCATCCTCCAGATCATTAATAAAGATGTTGAACAAAACTGGCCCCAGGACTGACCCCTGGGGCACTCCGCTTATTACCAGCTGCCAGCTAGACATCAAGTTGTTGATCACTACCCATTAGCCCTATGATCTAGTCAGCTTTCTAGCCACCTTATAATCCATTCATCCAACCCATTCTTCTTTAACTTGCTGGTAAGAATACTGTGGGAGACTGTATCAAAAGCTTTGGTAAAGACAGTATATATTATGTTCACCACTTTCCTTACATCCATAAAGCCAGTCATCTCATCATAGAAGGCAATCAGATTGGTCAAGCATGACTTTTCCTTGGTGAATCCATGCTGACTGTTCCTGATCACCTTCCTTTCTTCCAAGTGCCTTGAGGACTTGTTCCATAATTTTTCCAGGGACTGAGGCTATGTTCAGACTGATGGCAGCAAAATCGCCACCGCCAGATCGATCTTCCTTGATCGATTGAGCAGTCAGTGAGACCTGCTCAGTCGATCAGGAAGTTGACTGAGTAAGTCCACCCCCTCAACTAGCGTAGCGCTGAGCCAACAGGAACGCTCAGCGCAGTGAGAACAGCGCACAGAAGGGAAGCTGAGCAATTGACGTCAGTTACACAAACTACTCTGTGTAGTTTGCATAATTCCCGTCGACTGCCACCGAATCGCGCGGTAAGTGTGAACCAGCCCTGAGATGAGGCTGACTGGTCTGTAGTTCCTTGGATCCTCCTTCTTCCCTTTTTTGAAGATGGGCACTATGTTTGCCTTTTTCCAGTCATCCGGGACCTTCCCCGATCGCCATGAGTTTTTAGCCATTAGATAATGGCCAGTGGCTCTGCAATCACATGGACAACACATGGAGTCTGGTGGGAGAGAGGTTTTATGCTGTTGTTTGCTAAGACACAGATCTGTTTGTTCCTGGCCCCTTTCCTTGCCGAAGAATGACCACTTGATTGGTGATGTCTCATCAGCTTTGATAACACCTGGCTAGAGGTGTCAACATGCTCTTTATCTTTGAGAAACAGGTTTACCCACTCCCCAGACTTGTCATGAAGACACACTTCTGTCATGATTTCAGCTTATGTTCATAACTTTGCATATAAAGTTGCTACATACATTTCACAATAATACTACTGATCAGCACGTTGTTATTTTTCAAATAGTACCTTATAAGGCATATTTTGTACAAAAATTATTACAGTAGTGTATAGGGTATGTATACAGGGATGCATTCCATCATGGAGACATATAACGCTGTGTCTATAAACCAGTATATCATCATGCAGTGAATATTATCATTCCTGCATCTGGGAAACCAAGAAAGAATTATATAAGAATAAGTAAACTTGTCAGGAATCAACAAAGTCTCCAACTACTCTCAGTGTAAAAAACATGCCTTCACCCATGGCTCAGAGCAGAAGTGTGGATGTGGAAAGACAATCTCCAGAGGGAATTAAAAAAAAATCTGTAAAAGAGTTGAAAGCAAATCTTACATACTGTACTTCAGTGATAGGAGATCTGTTAGACAAAACAAATTGCATGCTACTAAGAGATTGGCTTCCTGCTTGGAAGAAATAAAGACATTTCAGTGTCTTCTTGTATGTTAGTATGTGTGTGTGAGAGAGAGTGGATGTAACTCATCATAGCAAACAAAGCCCATTCCCAGAATAAATGCATGAACCCTAAAAATACCATGGCGAACAAACAAAATGGGTGAAAAAAGGAATAGGCGAGAAAGCAAATCAGGAAAAATATCAGGGAAGTAAACAAGATGAAAGAATGGATACACTCACATGAGATTTCAGTTAGATACAATTGAGGAGGGGCAGAAGCAATAATTGAAAGCCTAACAATATCATATATGCATGAATTCTCTTTTACACTATTTCCCTTATCAATGCCAAAATGTAATCTCCAACACTGACAGACAACAGTATGCCCATCACAGCTGTTAGTCACTTCCCATCTTGGTGCCAGATCCTCAGCCACTGTGAACCACTGTAGCTCCATTGACTTCAATGGAGCTGCATCTGTTTACGACAACTGAGGATCTGGCTGTTATTCTTTTATCCCTTATGTTCTGCACAGCATAGGATACCTGGCAATTAACATAAACCTGCTTAATGTAAAATATTTTAAATATTCACTGAAAAACCCAAATAATATTGAAGGCAAGTATATAACCACAGCCACATGCATTTTATTTAAATCTATTAATGTTGTTTTATCACCATGTACAGAGAAGGTCCTCCCCATTCCTTTCTTTCGGTTACATCAAGACAGTGCATTATAACATCTATTTTTCATCCAACAACATTCTTCAGTTCTTAGGGTGGCCACAAGAATCACTAGTGGCCAGAAAATATTTAACTGTCCCAGATATAATACAGTATTAATACAATCATTAATTATTTTAAAACACTGAAAGTCCTGTAGGGAGCATAACAAATTCGCAAAATGTTCTCAAAAGCTAGATTTCATACTTGAGTTTCTGCCCTACCTAAATTATATGTTAAAATAATAATGATAATTAATACATCATATGTAGACAGAAAACAATCTGATATAAAAGAACATAAATTTACCCAGTCAAAATCTTTGCTAATTTGCTCACCTCAGAAACAGTTTTCTTATTTGTAACTGGAGTTTTCTGTAATGTAATGATCCAGATTCTGAGCTGGTGTAAATCAGTACAGCTCCATTGAAATCACAAGCTGAGAATCCAGCCCCTTGTTTCTCCAGATCATCATGTGGCACCTAATGTCTTGAAATCATCTAAAAAAATATTTGAACAGAGTGCTTGATCAAGGTTATATAAGGGATCTTTGTTGCCCTTAGTCCCTTTACAGCACTTTTAAAATACCAGCTGATGGCTCTGAGAAACTCAAATAGGTTGCTGAATGAATACTAACAGCAATATACTAACAGAACTCTACTTACACCTAATTAACATTTTCTTCTCCTTTGAGAATTGCCTCATGCAGATCCCTGGATTTTAGAGACAGACTGGCAGTGACAACTTGTGAGAGCAGGGCTAAGGAGTATTTCATTCAAATGCCTTTTTGAAACTTTTTGATGTCCCAAAATAAGCCTTTGATTTGGCTTCTGATACTAGAGAGTAGTACTGAATCAAAATGTGGGTGTAAGGGGGCAGCAGCCCCCTAAGTGCCACATGGCCACTTAACACACCAATGTTCCAACTGCGAATCCAAACAGCGTATGCTGATGTTCAACAAGGAGCTAGATGGTCTCATAGTACTGTCTTTCCACTGATATTTCCAGCTGCAAAATCACATTAAAAGACAACTAAAAATGTTAAATAATTTCCTAATTGTCATAGGGACGTTATGCAATTACAAACTGGAATGGAGTGATTCATGTGATCATGAGCAGGAAGGAGTCAACATTATGAAGACTTTTGACAACCTTGGCTTACCAGACTTCAGAGATATTTTTCAAGAATAACATAAAATGAACCTAGCAGAATGGGCTTTCCCGATGTCTTATACTGTACTGGAACACTCATCATACAACTAAATATAAAGCATAATGGGTTAGATCCACAAAGGGATTTAGGTGCCTAGCTGCCACTTCAGGCACCTAAGTCCAAAATTTAGATCCTCAAAAACCCATGCTCAGCTGCTATCTAACCCTGTAGGTGCCTTAAATCCCTAGGCAACTAAATTTCCACTGCTAAAGTCCCCTAACTGTTTACATTTCTGCCACTAAGCATGTGCAAAGCCACCTAAATCCTGATGCAAGGTGCCTAGCTCACTAAGCATTTCCCCACCTGTCTTGCCTGTGGGGCTGAGCTGGTAGATGTGCAAAATGGAGGAGGAGAAGGTGATGCTGCTGCCCCCTTTTTCCTAATAGCTCAGTGGTTAGAGCACTCACCTTAGGATGTGGAAGATTGAGGGTCAAATCCCCACTCTGACTGGTGTGGCTCAGGAATTTGCATTGAAGGGTCCTGCCCCCAGGAGAGCACCACGGTGCTGTGAGCTCAGGGTGTGTCTCTACTGTTGAAGCTTTTCCACTTTATATAACATGCTTAAACATTCTTTTTGCGAGAGAGTCAGAAAGATCCCATAGCTCTGTGGTTAGGGAACTGCCCTGAACTGTGGGAGATCCAAGTCTATGTTCCAGTGCATATTTAATTAATATTTAATCCAGATTTGTCCGAACAGACCAAATAGTCCTGGACATTTGAGATTGTGCAAAATAAAGGGATTATACATTTAGCTACAAGAGAAACCATCTCCATTTGTGAGTATATTTATCCTTAGTGTAGATGTGGGCAGCAGAAAGTGATGCATCTTATCTGTGGACTGAAAATCCATGTCTGCCAAGTTCCTTTCTGCTGGATGGGGTGAATCTAGAGATAGAAGAAAGACTTGCCCTTGCTTCTGTGACAGGAGATCCCAAAAGAAGTGACAGAGTAATGGAGTCCAGACTGGCTTTTAGGATAATGAGAATCTTACCTTGCTTCATTAGAGGTGACTCTGATAACAATCTGTCTGGGTCAGGGTGAAGGTGGATTTTCCTGGTTTTCAGAAGGATCAGACTTTTGAAGAGGGAGAAGAACATATGGAAAGAAGAAAAGACTTCTTATGAAGACTGGATCTCAATCAGTCATTTGTTCAGATCAGGGTATCTATATACACGTTGGGCCAGATTCTCAGTGGATATAAATCAGTGTAACATTTGAAATCAGTGAAGATATGGTAATTTACATCAGCAAAAGATCTGGTCCATTGACTAGATAAGCTACTGCTAGTGTAAGGTACTCAAGTCTGAGCAACTCATGAAGTCTCAGGACCGTTACACAGATTTAATTGAGCACCTAAACTGGAGACAATGGGTGATGATGTCTGAACTGGAAACAATTAAGCTTGAGTTGCAGATCCAATGGTGAGTTTACAGGGCTGCCTAAAAGAAGGTTTTTGTTCTTGCTTTTATTTTTTCTTGTAAACTGTGCATGTTTGAATTGGACGCTATTGACATATGTTAAACAGAAAATTCTATGCTGCTACTTATGCAACGGCACTTTTTTGGAGGAAACCGCACTTTAGATTGCAATGAGAAACACTCAGAAGTCAAGAAAAGCCAAAGTTAGGGTTTCCTATACAACTGATAAGTTTTGTTTAAAACCCAGGATCCTCTGCTGCAATGAACAATGTGCAAGTGAAGCAATGGGTCTGTAACTCACTGCCTATGACAGTAAGAAAGGCACTGGTGGTGGTTGGGACTATGTTTCATATGTCACTTTTACTCCAAAATTTTGGATTCATATGAAGGCATATGGCCACTGCTTTCTCAGTGACTTTGTGATGGGACCCACAGTGCTTTTGTGACTCAAAGGTCACGTTCCCAATGTAGATCTGCACAGGCAATTCTCTATGAATAACTGCCTGTTTTAGGTGATATCTTGTATATTTGTTCTGCCAAGTCTGCTAAATTTTGAACAAACCATGCTTTTTGGGTGGGTTTTCCCTATTGGATAAAGAAGATGTGCCCAACTGCAGAGGTTATCCTTTTCACAAGAGGAAAGGAAACCAACATGCCCTTAATTTACCAAAGAAGCTTCTGAGAGTTCTGTAAAAATGTAAAGAAAGCCAACTCTTGCAGCTTCACACAGCAGATATGATGGTAACATGATGTCTTAAATGTGTTTGTCAATTTTATTTTAAAAGTGGTTTCCACATCCTTTTACCTTTCCCTTATTGCAAATTTCTTTTAAATAAATGGCTTCTGAAGTGTCACAGAGAGAAATGGGTCCTTTGCCTATTTTATTCATTATCCTCACAGGTATTTGAAACAAAGTCTTTCCTTAAATGAAAGAATTTTTTGTCTAAAACAAGAAGAAAAAAGTGTTGCTTTAGCAATAATACACTGTACAATGAAGTATGTTCTTCTGTTTGTACCTTTATAGATATGAACAAGAAGGAAATCTTAATGTTTCATCAAGTTTGTGATTTACTCATTTGAAATGCCTCTTTCAGACAAGAAAATGATTGGGAGTTTGTCAGACTGATAACATAGAAAAGAAATAGGGCAGAAACCACTTACATTACGATGCATGTAACAAAACAGAAAATTATGTCCTCCAAATATTTGTATTTGTTTGCTATCTTCCATCTCTGAATTAAGCTAGCAGCTGATAAAGTGACTGAGAAGCTGTAAATAAATGATGGCACTTGTATTCAAAACAAGACACCTGATAGTAATAAGAAGTCACATACAATTTGCCATTTACAAATCCACAGGCAGAAAATTGCAGAAATCATGAAAACATACATTTTAAGTAGTTATTTTATTCTTCAGATCTGAAGGGACAGAAGTATAAAAAGGATTTGGTCCTCAAACTGGTGAAAATTCACCTTGGTGCTACTGCAGCTTTTCTTCAGGATATGAATGGAATTCAATTTTTGCTTCCTGCAAAGCTACAATATGCCTACTGAACAATGGTTGCTTTGTTTGTTTGTCTTTTATTTAGTGAAGCCAAAACGTGTGTGAAGTTTGTGTGATGGAAAGCTGAAAATTAAATTATAAATTAATTATACTGTTCTGCTGCTTAATCTGCTCACTGACAAAATAGGGAAAGAAGATCATTGGCACAAGAACAGGAAAACTACCCTGGAGGGAATGGATGGCAGTGGGGATTACTTATAGCACACAGAATCATAGAAGATAAGGGTTAGAAGGGACCTCAGGATGTCATCTAGTCCAGCCCTCTGCACAAAGCTTGTGTCCTTCATCTTAAAGTCACTGTTTTGACTGCCATTCAGATAGTGGTTTGAGAGTTGTTGTCATCTTATTAACAGTGTTTGTCACGGTTCTGGGTTAACTGCACCTCTGGCCTCCTCAAGGGCACCCTGTCTCAGGCCTCTAACTATCATGTCTCTATGGGCAGGAATTCACATTCCTCTCCCTCCAAACCAAACTTTTAGGGTTGCAGTCCCCTTTGTAATTCACTGTGTTTATCCCAGGAGCTCTGATTTTAGTTCAGCATCTTCATTTCTGTTGTCTCCTAGGGGCTTTGACAGAGTTTCACAAAACACAGTATGTTTATTTGGGACAAAAGCATTACAGAGAAAAGGTATCAAACAGTAAACAGTGTACATGCATGCTAAGCTTACCAGGTAATACCCATCATCCACATGTGATCCTGATAAGGTCTGTAACCAAATTTGCAGTGTTTTAGCTGTGCTGGTCCTAGGATATTAGCGAGGCAAAGTGGGTGAAGTAATATCTTTTATTGGAGCAACTTCTCTTGGTGAAAGACAAGTTTTCAAACTACACAGCATTCTTCAGGTGAAAAGCTTGTGTCTTTCACCTACAGAATTGGATTCAATAAAACATATTACCTCAACCACCTTGTAAACAAGTTTGTTAGTTATTGGTTCCAGAGTGTGTCACTTCCTGAGGGTATGTCTATACTGACGGTGGCAACTTTGCCGCTGTTAAATCGATCTTTCTGGATCGATTGAGTGGTCAGTGTAGACCTGCTCAATCGATCAGGAAGTCGATGCAATAAATCCACCCCCTCAAGTGGCGTAGCGCTGCATCAATGGGAATGCAGTTCCTCTCGGCACAGTGCAGTAAAGACGGCGCACAGAAAGGAAGCACAGCAGTCGACGGGAGTTACGCAAGCTACTCTGTCTAGGTTGCGTAACTCCCGTCAACTGCTGCTGAATTTCCAGGTAAGTGTAGACCAGAGCTCTGTCAGCTCAGGTTGACTCACTATACAGTTTGGGGACTTCGTTTGCTGGACCTTTTGAATCCGATCAAAACCAGTATATGCAATTCCTTCCAGGGGTTGGTACTTCTACAGACGTGTTCACTTGTCTAAAGATTTGCATTAAATTACCCAATAGTGATTCCAGACTTCCACAGAAAACCCACCAAGTGAGTCAGGAACACAAAGATAGGCATACTGTTCATGAATGTAATAGTCTTTCAAGTTTCCATGCTTCCAAGATCTCACATCTGTTACAGTGTTTATTACCAATGAGTTAGTTAGTTATTATTTACATAGCAGCAGAGAAGTACATGATGATTTACAGAGAAAAAAGGTGTGATCCATCAGTGTCCAATAGCTCTTCAGAATTCTAGCGCATTTTGTGATCTCAGGCCAGCTCATAGTGAATAGATTACCATACACATGCTACCCACCCTCACAACTGTCTCCACGCAGCATCTTTGTTGACAAACTCAGCAGAGATGCCAAGACCTAAATCAGAGTGGAGTTTGAATTATCTGTTAGAGGTAGAATTTGGCAGGTCAATAAGGAGGAGATTGTACTTCAGCTGTCTGTGATGTACCTGTTCTCTGGCTAGAAGGACTTGTTTGTACTTCTAAGTATATATTTGCAGTTCTTGCTGTGACCAAACACTAAAAGATCGTTAGACAGTTTTGTTAAGACACTCTGTTTTTTAAAATGTATGATTCATTAAACAGATGGATGAGTACTGATTTCTTCAGTTGGGTGCATTCCTACTGCAAGCAACTCTCACCTTTTTCTTAGAAACTTTTCTACGTTTTACTGAGATGAGAAGAAATTCGGACACCAGATCTGAATCAAAATTTTCTAAGTCTCTCATGCACTGCTGATCCCAAGTCACCACAAAAGAAGGAAATATTCATGCTGGAGTGGGCATATTCTTATGGTGAAATTCTGCTTCTAATCTGTAGTTTTGGAGGGCTTTGGATTGTGGGGTAGAGCTGGCTGGAAAATATTTTTGTTGAAAAGACAACAATGAAATTTTTCAGGGGAAAATTTCAGCTTAATCAAGTTTTCATTTGAAATTTTTAAACTATTTTGAAATTTGAAAATGTTTTAATTTCATTTGTGGGAAAAACTCCCGTTTTCTCACTTTTTTTAAAATTTACTTGGAAAGGGTGAAAAATGTTTATATGTTAAGAGATGGGATTTTTTCCTACATTGTCTCATTTTTTAAATTTCCTCCCTTTATTCCATTGGAATAAAGAGGGGTGTGTGTGTGTGTGTGTGTGTATGTATATATATATGAAAAAGAAAAAGGGTGTTTTCCTATGAAAATGACACAAACATTTCATTTGTTTTTTCAAAATCAGAAATTCTGAGGAAAAATTGTTTTGAAAATTTTTCTTTAAAAATCAAAGTGATTATGAAAAATATTGAAATAAAGGAAAATCTCTTTTTTCCAATAAATGTTCCTTAAAACAGGTGTGTTCTTTTCTTTGAGGGGCTCTACTGATATGGTTCTGCTGCTAGGTGTTGGGTGAGAGAACAGAAGTAGCCAGAAGTTTGTGCAGGACTCACACTCCTCATGTTTTGTATAGTGTAGTGCCTAAAGATTGAGTATTATGTTGATTTTCCAGGACTACTATAGGTAAAATAGACATGCCTGGAGTGTGTTATAATAAGATCACTTATTGATGGAATTACTCTTGATTCAGCCAAAAGTAATTCTTCACCATCACTTCTTGTGTGGGCAGAAAGGAAGATATTGCCATCCTGCTCCCCTTTTTGCTAAGATAGTAATAAATACCTATCCCCAAATGTCCATGGTTTTCAGTTTTATTATGATCTTTTCCTTTCATATCCCTGTCTCCTTACCCTGCAGTATCTTGGTAAGGTTTTCCTCTCATGTTGCTTCTCCCTCCCTTGAACCATTTCCAATAAAAATCTCTCTCTTTCTTCTCTCTCACTAATTAATAAATTGTAGTGATATTATATTGTACCATATGTGTGCACATTAACACTGCTAATATTTTCCCATTCTCCTACTAATTAGTATGGGAGGATGAAAGGAGGCATTTTAGTTAATGAACAGTTGTACAGCACTTTGAACATGATATAAAGCACTATAGAAGTGTGAAGTACACTTTGCTGTCCCTTTTCCTGAAGTGTTAAGTCCATCGTTGTTTGGTTTCCTCTTTTCCCTGATGGCTAAGATCTTTCATTTACTTCATAAATTTTAGGGATATTAAGTGATAAAAAGAAAAGAACAAGAATATGGAAAGGCTGTAATTGATATGTCACTGAAGACCAGTATGAAAAGAAGACACTGGGACTGATTCACCATCATATTATTCCAGTTTGACACCAGTCTATCTCTATGGATCTCAATGAGCAATGGTGGTGAATCGGTCCTACTGAATAACAAATAGTAAATAGAAAAATGCAGGTTTTTATATGACAGCAGCCTTGGACTCATAAACAGAGAAGGGTCAGTTTCTTTGTTGGTCCATAAAAATTGTAATGTGTTTTAAATGATTGGGCTGAATCCTCAGTTGGTGTAAAATGAATTCAAGAGCTAGATCAGTTTACACTAGCTGAGGATAAAGGGTTTTGAGGTGCCCAACTAGAGATATATTAATGTGGTCTGGCTTTCAGGAAGTACTGAGCACTTGTCCTCTGAAAATCAGGCTACCACAAGGCATCTCAAATTGGGCATCCAAAATCACTGGTCACTTTTGGAAATATTACCCTAATTTTCTTTTATGCTGCAGTTTGCAGCAGTTGGCACAGAGTGTCCTGCTTCTTCAGTGAATTTGTGTTGATTAGTTGTTTCTGTGTTGTTGAAGAAGACTTTTTAAAAAGAAAAGGAGAAAGATGTTCAAACAACACTGTATCTTAAAAAGTAATACCAGTGACAAACTGTAAAAGGACTAGCAGCCAGATCAGTAATAACAATGATAATAATTAACCAGAAACACACAATTAGAGAAAAAAAGTCACAGAAACTGCATTTCAATGAAATGTGTTTAAATACCAAAGATAATAGTAATAACAAGGCACATTTTTGTTTTCAGAGTACTTTTACTGCAGTATGTGATAATATTAAAGTGCCTTACCATGATGTAGCTGGACAAAAATATATAACAGCTCACCAAGACCCTAGATTCAAAGCAGAGTTATTTAAATGTTGTCTAATTCACTAAAACTTTTATTATTTCGTACTGAGGGACACAGAAAGTTATACATATGGAAGAGCATGGCAAGCTCTTTGCGACAGGATCTGTCTTTCTCTTTATATTCTTAACAGTGCTCAGAATGATAGGACACCAAATCTTATTAGGGCATCTATATTCTATTGTAATATAAATAATAATAGTAATAATAATAGCAGTAAGCCTACATTACTAGGCACAGATTCTACTGTTGAACTCCAAATATCTGTACTTATCTGATTTCTTTTAAATAATCTTTCAGTAGCGTCTGTGAGTACTTTCTCTTCAGAACTATGTTCCTTTCAAAAACAGTATTCTTCCTAAATTCATTCAGAGTCTGACTTTCCCTTTGCTATATATATATAATTTTATATCCTGTAACTCAATGAGGTCATTTCTCAGTCTCATTATTTTAACTATGGAATTCGGGCCTCATTGAAGTTTCTGTACACTTTCACATAAGTAAGCCCTTTGAGTGTCCAGATCATTCCATTTACTTTCTGCTGTAGAATGTCTCTAAGAATGTCTCTTAGAATGTCTCTAAGAGAATGGGAACTGAGTACAATATACCGAATGTGGCCTCAATAATCTTTTATAAAATGCAGGACTGACTTCAATTTATGCTATGTATAATTGGGTATGCTTTTGTATACTTCTGGATATTGTGTTGGAAATATTATAGTTCACAGAGCCACAAAATGTATTCATATTCTTCCCCAGATTTGTGATACTCTGTGTAGCATATCACCTCTGAGAGAATACTTATTCCCTTAGCATGTTTTAGTCCCTAATTATGAGAACACTGAAGTCTATAAGACTCATTACTTAATAATGTAACCTGCCTATGACTATCTCTGAATTTTGTTTCCCTCTTTCATTGCATTGATTAGACCTCCTTCCCCATGACCTGACTGCACATTCCTTATTTCAAATCATTGAAGTAGAAAGTAAACAAAGTGCTGTGAGAGCCTAATACTTATGACTGTGGGAGTCTCTTTCTAACATTTCATTACTCAGATCTCACTATACTTCTTTAGTTTCTTCGTTTTTGCACACAGTAATTTCTCTTTCAAATTTATCCATTTTCCACATTGGTCTTCCATCTATTGCCTTATCCAGCTGCCTTCTACCCAAGAGTAGCATGTACTGTGTACCTTTCATGCACAAAACACCACTGTAGGTATGAGTTATGGATTATTTCCATGGACTATATTCTTTTCATGATTTTTGTATGACAAATATATTGAGGTCAGGTTAGAGCAACAGTGAAAGCTTTGTAGAAAATATTTTGGAAGCAGTCTCAGTGGAAATACTGAAATCAATTGATTCTCCTTCTCTGATACCATGCAGACTTCTAAATAAGACAACAGTAAAGGTTTCTGGCACTGAAATGAAGTGGGTGAATTCTTAATGTGTGACCAAGTTTACCACTCATATAAGCAATTACATGGCTTGTATTACAGTAGGATGTAATTGACCCAAGCACAGGCACTATATTAATATATTGAAGTATCTTCAAGATTTACAGCTAGATATGACTTATCTTCTTCAATTTACTGTGGCTCTTTCTGTCCTCCTTGAGCATTTTGTCCAAGTAGTCATTTCTTCTCTGCTGGTTTGACTCCTAATTCTGCAATAGCTTGTTTTTCATTTCTGGAGTTGGCTGTAGAAATTTCTTTTAGAGCTCCCCTATCAGCACTAAAGAGTGCCCTATGACTGGCTGTCCATAGATCCTACTTCTCTGCATCTCCTGCACAGGGATGGTGGGGGCTACTGCAATCCTGGGTTCATACTAACTGCCACAAAGCCTCCTTCTGGCTGAAGGAAGAGGGATATGCAGATGGGGCTGCATGCGTGGGGGTATGTCTCTCAGTGTACTAAAAACAGGTGCTTGTGATTGAAGGAGAGATGGAAGTCTCTGCTGTTCCCATTTTCTATTACAGTTTCCTTGGGAATGGCTGTCTTCTGGCTGAGGGGCAAGTGTTGCCACCTGAACTGCTCCACTGTGTTGTGCTCCAGGGCTGAGGGAGGGAAGAAGGAAACACTCAGTCACTTGGTTTTATCTTGTGTTACTCAGCTGGGGAGAACCCACTCTCCATATGTTGAGGAAGGCAGTCCCCAATGATCTCCTCATTGCAATATTTGTGAGTGGAGCAGAGATTTTGTCTCTCGAGGCAAGGACGATGTTGGGGTGGCTGTAAAGGTGCTCTGACGTGACTGCTGGGGGGGGGGGGGGGTTTCTTCTCCATCATCCTTCCATCAGGATTTCACTAGTATTCCAAATCCACTCAGCACTTGAGTCAGGGCTGGTCACTTGGTCTCTCTGTCTCTTTTTTTTCTTTTAAGCTTTGTCTCTTCAATTTGTTTTTCAGTCAACCATCACCATGTTCCAGCACTAGATTCTGAACTCTTCCTGGGTCAGCTTTTACCCAAGCTGTATCATTTGTTTTAGTTCCTAACACCCAAGCAACTCCATGAAATGTAAAGTAAAAATTTGTCTTTGGAACAGCAGATAAAATATGTGCTTTAATGTAAAGCAATAGCCTAAGGCAACGTTTAGAAAGCTTTCCTTCCTGAGGTCAGCTTGCATACAGCTTTCAAGTGCATTCTAAGCCATAACTTCTTCTGGGTAAACATTGTTATGACTGCATCTAAATTACAGACCCACCTGTGTCAAACACATTTGTGAAAATCTGCTGGTGTTTTCTATTCAACTCAGTGGGTAAGCAATGGAAAATATGGTGGCAAATGGTCAGGTGCATATAAGTATGGATGCTTTATTTGTCTTTTCCTTTAGATTTAATTCATCTTGGAGAAGTAGCACGTTTAAAGCAAGTTAAAGCTATGATCTCTTCAAACTCTCATAAAGATACAACAAAGTTGTGTTATCAGTGGCATTTATTTTAGACATGTATGCATTAATTGTTTACTAACAAAAATATGAAAATAAATTGACATTAAAAATGTATGCAGGAAGGATTTCATCCTCCATCAAATAGTTTTAAATGAATTGTTAAAAAAACAGACTAAAACTGGGTGAAATTCTTTTGGACACAATTTTTTTCAGCAAATAATGCAGATTTAATCAACACTGAGATAGTTCATGAATTTGTGATGTTTTTTTGGGTCAAACAAGGGGTGACCTAAAACTAATTGTTTAGTACTTTTTGATTTGCCACAAGTTTTGAAAAGTTTCCCATTCAACTTAACCGAAAATGATTTTTTTTACCTATATTTTTTGAACTGCCAGCGAATTACAAAAATCCATTATTCACATGATTCTAGTAAACACTCCAAATCTATGAATAAAATAATTGTATACATTAAAAGGCTAAATTCTGATACTTTTGCTCATGTTGAATGGTACCTGTTAGGGCGCGCAAGACTTTGTAACGCGAAATCAGTATAGTTTGACAAGAGCAAGGCCCTAAAAGCAATGCTAAGCCAGAAAAGCAAGAGTTAAGACCTCTCAGGACCAGAACCCAAACGCTGCCCTCTGCCCGACCTTAGGCCAAAGGAGGAAGTGCCTTGGGGTCTGGAGCATCCTGAGACGACCACAGACATTTGCTAATGCTTGATAGGCTAAAAGGTTCCTATTTTAGTAATAATAAAGGAGACGTAAGACTATAGCTGAGTTCTCTTTGAAGTAAACAACTAACGTCACCTTATTCCAGAAGGTCCCTAGCTAACTACCAATAGACTAATAGCAACTAAGTGTTAAGGCCCAATCCCTACTGGGATTGAGATATACGTCATGTATTACTGGTAAGGCCTGCTGCAAGGTGAGGGGGGAAAACGGTATATCAGTCCCCCGAGAGCCTTCCCAAGCGGAGACTCCCCGAGACTCTGTGGAAGCCACAGCGGATGCCTCGGCCAGGACGGTTCCCGTACGTCACCCGCTTATCAGAACGAAGTATGGGTCTCCCTCGTTCTTGGGGATAAGCGTCCCTGCACACGCTTAAATAAGGCTAGCTTTCTTACATCGATGGGCCCCCAGGAGTATATTGCTGTAGGTATCCTCTTGGCAGGTCTCTTCCTTGCTTAAGGTTCACTTCTCTGTTCACTAACTGCAGCTGCTGCTGCGGTTGCTCAGCTCATGATAATAATAAGTCCTGTGTCTATAAGTTGCTACTTTATATCCTTGTGGTTAATTGTACTTTCATTGTACTTTTCATCTTAAGGCTTGTGCCGGAGCTTCAGTTCCTGTATGGTAAAGGACTCCTGCTCCTGTCTTTCCTATGCTATCTGTTGTTACTTTATATCCTTGTGGTTAATTGTACTTTCATTGTACTTTCCACCTTAAGACTTGTGCCGGAGCTGCAGTTCCTGTATGGTAAAGGACTCCCGCTCCTGTTTGTCTTTCTTATGCTATCTCAGGTAATAAATAAGCATTTTGACATCCTTTTGCCAGTGTGCTCCATTCCGCCACCGAGATAAAAATACCGAAAACTACAGTACCTTACTCCAGGAGTGATTCAATTGCCATCTGGATCACACCAGGAGTAACTTAAGGTATGTCTATATTGCAGTTGGAATCCTGCTTCCCAACACAGCTAGACAGACACATGTTAGCTCTGTTGAGCTTTGTGCTAAAAATAGCAATGTAGCATGAGTGGCAGCTAGTCCAAGCTCAGTATAAACCTGCCCAGATCCCCAGGTTCATCCTTGAGTGGCTAACGTTAGCAGCTGCCCATGCTATCTCTGACTATGCTTCTATGTTTGCTGTGCTAGCTTGAGCAGACCTATCCTATTTTTCTACCCTCAGTGGGAAGCATGCTTCCAGCTGCACTATAGACATACCTTAATGTGAGTAAGGGGTTTAGAATCTGACCCTAAATTCAGAAGCAAGAGTGTAGTGCTCATGTATGAGAGAAACCAATAGCCCTGGATGTAGTTGTTTAATATGCCGGCAATATACAAAACTTCATCACATGTCTCTGTGAATTATCCTCACTCCTAACCTGCAGTACTGTATCTTTTGATATTCCAGATTGATCTTTCTAGCACCAAGACTGCCATCAATATTAGATGGTGTGACACTTGCTGATGTGGATACATGTCTCAAAGAGACTATCAATTCCATTTTTCTGTAACTTGATTTTGTTGATCTGCATGTTACTTCGGAAACCTATAGGAAGATAAAATATAATATAGACCTAAATAAATAAATAAATCTCTAAACAAAATGCCTAAAGCCCATTTGCTGCTGCCCTGCACCTTATGTAGTCATTCATGCCAGTCAAGCAAGTGCAAAAAGGATGAAACATGCTATCAAATCAGAAGAGTAGACTTTCATGCCCACTGTACACTAGTGTAAATGACTACACAAAATACAGAGCAACAGTGAATCAGACTACTACATTTAGCTACTAAATACTGAGAAAGGGTGGGAGTTCATGGGTTTTGTAGCCAATCATAGACAGATTATATGCAACTGTTCACAATCTATACTATCAGTCAGCTATCCTGATACTTGCCTGAAATCAGCAGGTTGATTAGGAGGAGTTAACTGAAACTAAACCCAAGTAAGACTGAGGCTATGCTTGCAGGCAGAGAAAAACCTTTCAAGGAGATTGTCATCATGCTGCTCTCTTCTTCAGCTGAGGACATACGTACACGAATGTTCAAGCCAGTCTTCAGGTTACACATCTTTCCAGATGCCTGACTGGTTTTGGTCTTACAAGAAGCAGCCTCCATAAGAAACAATTTAGGAAGAGGAGATTTCATCCCCTTTTTCAGTCATGCACACCTTCATTGGCTCATTAAAAGGTTACTATAATTCAATTTACCTTGGGCTTGAAAGAATTAGCCCTAATAAGGTACAAAGCAACAACATGAGTTGCCAAGAGTGCACAAACCCTGTACTCTGCTCAGTCTACTAGCTCACTATAGAATATTGAGTCAAATTTTAGGTTTTATTCTTTATTTTTGAGGTTCTGAATGGACAGGGCACAGATTGTTTTAGGTACCATCTCACCCTCCAGAACCTTAATATCTGTGCTCCTCAGGAATTGTCTCTCTCATGGATGAAGCTAGTGTGTTCAGGAGACAGAGCTTTCGAGGTGGCTGGTATGAGAATGTGGAATTCACTGCTGCAGGAACTAAAATGACCGCAAAGCCCACCACATTCCAGTCCAGTTGCAGAACTCACTTCTTTGACCTTGTTTCACCACATGGTGGCACAAAGCATATCTATTTTACTTAAATCTGAAGTAGTTTTTCAAAACCAAAACATTAAACTTCACCTCCTGGTAGTGAGGAATGGAGAGAAAACTTTATTTGAATGACATTAGTCATTTTGGTAACATTTTCAAAAGCTTCTATGTGATTTAGAAGCCCAGATCCCATTGGCTTTCAGTGAGATTTAGGCCACTTTTGAAAAGGGGATTGGGGCTTCTAAGTCAATTAGGTGCTTTTGAAATTTGTAATCTTTTTGTTTATTTTCTTTTACTTCGTGTCTTCAGTCATTTTTCTACTTATATAGTATAAAAATGAGTAAATGGCCATTCTTCATTTTATCTTATACATTTTGGAGAACAGAGTGATCACCTTTTCCTTTTATTTCAACTCTTCCCAGATAGATGCCTATATCACTGAGCTATGTGAAGTGCCAGCTGAGACTTCCTAGAGAGGCTTCTGTAGAGCCCTAAGATGTCTGGAGGGAGGCTTGCCTTTTCCCTGCTCCCCACACTACTCCTGGGTGCAGGGGGAAGGGGAAGCGTTTAGTAATCCTTAGAGGGACCCCGCTTCCCATGCACTCAAGATGAGAGAGGATTAGGGAGTGTGGTAGGAGCACTTGTGACCTGTCCCCCTCACCTCAGAAACCAGGAGCAGTTTGTAGGTTGGGGGGGGGGATGTCAGTTCCCAGCGTGGGAAAGACTGGGGAGAAGGTGGAGGGAGAAGCACTTATGACTCTGATCCCATTGGAATCTGGAGAAGCCCCAGGAATTGATATGGGGAACAACCCCCACCTCACAAAAGATGGGTGTCTGGGTGTATTCCGCTGAGACGGAGGGTTTGTGTTTTGAGATCTCGTTGACGAGAAAAAGCAGTTGGGTGGAGAAATGCCCACACGATTAGTTTATTTAAGCTATTGTTACAACACTCAAGCTGTCAGAGGCACAAGTCAGGCACTTACCACAATAAGGGAGGGGAACCCCATTTCCTCCCTATAAGCGAGCTGCACCAGGAGCGAACCTGCTTCACATAGCACCGTCCTGTGCACAACAGGTCTACGGAGAGCTTCGTGGTAGGGGTCACCCTTGGTTCTAATATAACCCTCTCCCTTATCCTAGCAATATGCTTATTAGTTACTTCTCAATCCACTTGGGATTGGGTAGTGACACTTGTTATTCTCCTTACTTTTGGTAATTTCCTAAAAACCAATCCGCTATAAGCTGCAGTTACTGGTTTACTGCCTTAGCTGATTTTTAGCTGATTCAAACTGGTTCTGCGGTTAGCATACTTCTGCTTTATCTTGGGTTCATAACTAGGTCACTTTGGGCCTAGCCATTGTTACTTATGCTGACTCAGGCCTAGCCATTGCCACTTATACTACCCTCGCGTTACAATATTCTTCCGCGTCCTACAGTGGGTGAGGGAGGGCATGAAGAGGAACACACCTGTGGAGCACTGCAATGACCCTAATAGACCAATTATTAGATGCAACCCTTCAGCAGTCCCACCGTGCTCCCCTTCTACTAGTCTTTGTATCAGCCTCAAGTAAGGAAGAGGAGACACAGACTGTGAGTCCCACCTGTATGAACCCAGCACCCCACCGCTCCAGGCAGTGCAAATAACCTGCTATGGGAGATGCCCTGAATGTCAAGGGCACACAGAAAAGAGAAAGTTTACAGCAATTAGTACAACTGATACACATGCTGGCAAGTATCAGCAAAGACTAACTATCTCCCCTTTAAAAACCCTTTCTTCCTGACTGCCATGAGAGTTAACATCCAGGTCCTCTGCTTCCATCTCAGCCTCACTTGTTCAGTGACCTACAAACTTAATCACCTCCTTCAGAGTACAAATACATGAGTTTGTTCTCTAATAAATATCTTTAGCCTGAGAATACCAGGACACAGGCTTTATCTTAAGTCTGTCAGCTCCCTTTTAACATTAACAAAAAGAAGAAAACAATAAGGTTATTTTTCTACTTAAAAAAAAAATGAGACTAGAATTGAGTGCCATAAGGACTTTGTGACCCTGACACACCAAATTGTCTTTTCTCCTACCCACTTCTAGAGAATAATCAAGCACATTTCACTTTCAGAGGCAATTTGTGCAGGTCTAATAACTTCCCAATTTACTGGGAGGACAAAATCTCACTGATTCCTCTTGAATCACTCTTGGTGATTCTTGAGGTTCAAAGGTTTTGTTCAGCTCTTGTGTTAGAGTGTATTCAGTATCCTCTGTTTTCACAATATCAGGCAGGCCAATCCCTCCATGATTTTTAACCCACAATTTATTTTCTACTTCATGCTTTTAATTTCTTTAATAATCTGCATCAGATTGTGGCACAATAACTTTCTGATACTCTACCTGAGAGCTCCTTATAATTTTTGCTCCAGTGAAGTTGTCTTTTCATGTAGCAAACCTATTCTCCCATTCATTGTCTCTTTCTTTTGAATCGTCATATCCAGTATTTACTTCTAGTGAACAATCATTAAAGAGTTTAACTTGGTGCTTAAAAGTAACTGTGTGTCTTTAGAGAATTACAAGTCCTTACATCTGTCAGATTCAAGAGAGACTACCACTTGTTTCAAAGTCACTGGCTTGTTCTGTCAGCATGATTCAATGCAGAGGAAGGCACTCACATAGATAATTATTTATAATATAAGGATTTTTGGGGGCAAAACTAAATAACAAGTTCAAACCCCTCAAAATCCAGGTGTCACACGCAACTCTTTTTTATTTGTGACTGAAGAAAGATTTCATGCTAAGTTATTTGAGGACAAAGACTTATTGATGCCTTTTCCTGCCAACTACAGGTAAGTACTAATGGTCTGCTTCTGAACTTGGACTTTGTCCTATTTATGTTTACTCATTTTAAAAGTGCACAAAGTTGATTAACTTACAAGTGGATATTTTTTCATTGCCAAGATTTAATAGCTGATTGTGTATTTATGCAGCATCAACAACTGAACTCTGATTGATCAGTGCTGTCACTTTTCTCCCTCGTCTAATGTTCTCTCTTTTTTAAATTTGTTGTATTTATGTCCAGAGTTGTGGGGAACTATGTTTTACAATCTGTGATTATCAATATTCATGAAAAAAGGCTGTTTTTAAAAAAGCTAATCCTCTATTCAAATTGACAGGGTTATATTGGAAATGAGAGTGGTGTTACCCATGGAAAATAGTGCAGTAGGATGAAAACCAAGGTTATGAGTGAAAGAGAGATAGTGCAGAGTTCTGGTGGGACACAAATTGAGAGCCTCATATGCCTGAGTAATATATCCAGGTTCCCTATTGAACAAACTCAAGAATTTAGTGACATTTCAAATGTCCTTGGGATTTTTCAGAACATATCTTGTTAACTCAGTATTTCAAGTATTTTGATTTTAGAAGACACCTGATTAGAGTGCAACATTTTTGCTCACTTGGATCTTTTGTGGAAACTTCTATTCTTATTGCTTTAATTGCAATGCAGCATGTCTTCAACAAAGAATTTCCTATCAATGTTGCCAAAATCAGTATTAACTGGCCAGAGATATATGAGGTCCAGAAAACAGCATTTTATAGTGTGTGTGTGAAGTTTAAGGAAAAACTACAGTAACTGATAAAGATCTGCCCCATATGGATCCTTCACCGTGTATGTTTGGACTAGTAGCTGGTATAGCATGGAAGGGAAGTATATGATTATAGCCTCTTTTCAAAGGACAAATGTTTGCTTTAAAAAAGCAGACAAACAAACATCCCAAAACTGCAGATCTGTCAGGAAAGAAGGTTCATTGCTCTTTTTATTGTCTGTAAAATGCCAAGAGTTTCAAAGAATTAGCAGTAAATGTGAAAAAGGAGCATTCTGTTCCCTTTACCTTTCCACAGTGGCATAATAGCTTGCTGTATGGTTTGGCATCAATTTTATTTTTTTGTATTTGAGTGGGTCAGGAAAGACTGCTTGTAAAGGAATACTGACACTTAACAAAATAGACTTTTTAAATATTCTGCATACAATAGCTACTCCTGCTGTTAGTAGGACTAAAATTTAATATCAGTGGAAAGTGCAGACAGTCAAATGTATTTCTGCAAAATAATTGGAGCCCATTTAATCAAAGACCTGTCAATGCATCAAGTAAAAAGAGATATTTCCAATTCTCAGAACCAAAGTACAGAAATCCATTGAAGCTCATTGAATTAAAAGCCTAATAAAAGAATAAAATTGATGAAGATAACAACACTGGGCCTGATTTTCCTAACCCAGAGTACTCTTAATAGTCCTATTGATTTCAGTAATATTACCAATGCAGGGCCAGATTCTGTCACTCTTAATCATACCCTTACTCCCATTAAATAGTACCCTCCTCCATGAATACACTCGACTTATCTGGATCGACTGAGCGGGTCTTCACTGACTGCTCAGAAGTTCAGAAGATCCAGAAGTCGACGCTATTAATCCACTCCTGCAAGGCTATGTCTACAGTGACGGCAGCAAAGTCTCTACTGTCAGATCGACTTATCTGGATCAACTGAGCGATCAGTGAAGACCTGCTCAGTCAATCCAGAAGTCAATGCTATTAATCCACCTCTACAAGTGGCATAGCACTGTGTCGACGGGAACACAGTTCCCATCGGCGCAGTGCAGTGAAGATGGCGAGCAGAAGAGAAGCACATCAGTCGACAGGCATTACGCAAGTTTTCTGCATAGTTTGCATAACACCCGTTGACTGCCGCCAATTCGCCGAGGTAAGTGTAGATCAATTCTTAGATTTAAGTGTCAACTAGGGGTGGAGTATTACACTACAAGAGTAAGTGGGGGTGGAATTTGGTCCTTAAGGAACAGACACACTTTTTAGAAGAACAAATTCTTTCTTTGTTTTATCGCATCTTTAGTGATCAGTGGGTCAGGATGATCAAATAAAACAAAATCATTTGAAGACAATGCATCACTAAATGCCACATACAGAAGTAAGAGCTGACCAGGGAGTACATTTCTGAAATAATGGCCAAAATTTCCAGACTGGGCTGCTGGCCCTACATGGCTGATTTTCAGAGGTGTGGAGCACCCTGCAACCCCTCTTGACTCAGTACTTCTTAGAAATCAGGCCATTTGTCCAATTGAACTAATGGGGATGCTTGTGAAGAAAGGTGCTACTCAGTGTGATCAAATGCATCACAATCTGGTCCTAAGGTTTCATGTTGATAGGGTGACCAGATGTCCCGATTTTCAGAGATTTTTCTTATATAGGCACCCAGCCCCTGTCCCAGTTTTTCACATTTGCTATCTGGTCACCCTACATGTTGAAGTACTCAAAAGTCAGGAAGTGCAACAAGTAAGACTGCATGTGTACACATTGTGAAACACCCTGCAACTGCTCTGTCTTTAAAGGTATGGATGGCTCAAGACAAGCAGCCATCTCCAGAGAATGCTGCTTTTCTTCACAAATGCACATACAGGTACAGGAGTGGAAATCCTCACTCCCATCCTTCATTAGGTCATTGTTACTATAGCTTCTAAGCTTTGGAACTCACTGATCTAGCCTGGATAGGTGTCTTTCTCTTCTCCTTAGGCTACTGGATGTTGCTCCACTCAGGATCTCATCAAACACTATTTCAGAGCAAGGTTTTGCTAACTCTCCCCTATCTCATATTGCAGTCAGAGTATAAAGATTATAAAGATTAGATTAAAAATCTAAAGATTAGAGCAGGCTTGTGTTACCAGTTTGTCACACTCCTGTCTCCCTCACCAACCCAACTTCTACATTAATGTAGTAGATTGGGGAGAAGGAAAGAGGAGTGGTAGTCTACTTAGAAGAGTGACTGTAAAAATGGCACTGTGTGGTTCCATTTATGTTACCTCAATGATTTCATATCAAATATGTTCTGTTTGCAGAATTTTTTTTTAAATAGTCAGACCAAGAAATTAAATGTGGGATCTGAGAGTCAAGCTGAGTTCTTTCCATTTTATGCATGTCACCTGTGATACAGATGCTGTGGCTAAATTATTCTCTTAGTTATACCCTTGCAACTTCATTGTGTTCAAATAAATCACTCAGACACCCCCAAGTAACTACACTGAAGGACTCACTGAAAGTGAATGGGATAGCACACTTGTAATTCAGGGTATAATTTGGCCTGTAGAATCTTTATTACTGGTGCTGAGGCATAGGAAGGATAGAACCTTTTCTGACTTTCTAATGGAGTTGGAAAAATTGATTTACTTCTAAACTGATCAAATTTGATAAAGATATAGTGTGGTCCTGTGGCTGGAGCACTGGTAGGAACCTAGGAAATCTGGGATCTACTCCTAGCTGTACCACTCTATGATCTTGGGCAAATCACTTCACTTCACTTCTCTGTGGCTCTTTTCCCCATCACAGGCTTTATCTGTCATATCCACTTAGATTCTAAGCCCTATCTTTACTATGTGGTGTTGTCTAGCATGCGAGGTACCTTGATTGAGGTCTCTAGGTGCTACCATAATAAGAATAATAAAGTGGTGTAGAAAGGTGCAGTGGCCTTCCTCGGAACCTGAGCCCAAGGAAGGGCTGCAACGACCAGGCCGGCCGGGAACAGGTCTGGCAGGCCAGCCAGCCCAGCAACAGAGGGGTGGAGCTTTCGCTGGGAGAGGAAGTATAAAAGGCAGGCCCCGCAGCTCAGTTAGAGACAGGCTGCCGCCGGAGGCAGACGTGCCATCCTGCTGGTTGCTGCGTAGGCCTGACCCCAGCCGGGCAGCGGCCCCGAGCAACCCCTCCCAGACCGGAGGCCCCTGAAACTTCCCAATTTACCAGGCCCCAGGGACTGGATAGGGCCTCCAGGCCCCAGTGACTTGGGGCGGGCTACGAGGCCCTGATGACTGGACTGGGTTGGCAAGCCCCAGGGACTGGACTGAGCCTCCCCAAGGCCCATAGGTAAGAGATATCCCTGGAGGCCGGCCGGGACCTGGAGGAGCTGCCCAACTTGCCGCCGGTTGATGAGGAGGGACTGGTGAGCTTGCCGCAGGCCGAGTACCCCAAAGACCCGGAGGACACAGGTACCTGGGGACCCAGGGAAGGAAGTGGCCCAGGGACAGCCATACCAGTGGCTGAGTCGGGGCAAGACCCCATCAGCGTGTTGCGGTGGGAGCCCTGGGCTGGGACGCAGTGGAGACGGGTGGGCCTGCGTCCCCTTCCCCCCTTCCCTAGCCACCCCGGGAGAATGTGCTCTCCCCTGCCACGACAGACAGCGGATCCACTGCCTGTCTCGCCCTGCCTAAGGGCCAGAGGCTACAAACTGCTTACCTGTCTCACTGCACCTGGGGGTTGGAGACCCTAGATTATTTGCTTGCCGGCCTCACCCTGTCTGAGGGTTGGGGACCCTAAACTGCTTACCAGTCTCACCCTGTCTGAAGGTTGGAGATCCTAGACTGCTACCTGCCTCACCCTGCCTGAAGGTCTGAGGCAACAGACTGCTTGTTGGGCTCCCCCTGCCTGAGGGTTTGAGATGACAAACTTCTCGCCTGCCTCACCCTGCCTAAGGGCCAGAGGCCACAGACCACTTGTTGGCCTGCCCTGCCTGAGGGCCGGGGCTAAGACGCATGCCCAGATGCTAAAACATTCCCCTTTTAGGAAGATACAGTGGCCTTCCTTGGAGCCTGAGCCCGAGGAAGGACCAGAACGGCCAGGCCGGAAAGGACCACTGGCCTACAGTGGTAACACATTAACTTTATAGAAAACTTTGGAATAAAAGAAGACATACTGGGATGGTCCACTGAAAACAATACAGTAAGATATATACAACAGAATAATCTACATTACAAAAATAATTAAATATTTTGTATTTTGCAGGTCTTTCCCCCCATTATTGTAATATAGATTGTTCTGGTACATTGAATTAAGGAGTTTTTGGATGACAGAATCTTCTGTCTCACTTAGAATATATACTACGTACTCCTTGCAACAGCTAGTCAAGCCCTGTGAATCTCACTCTGTAATGAAAATTTATTGCTCTTTCATAATAAAGTTACCTTTTGTTAATAAGTTTATTATTTAATAAATTTATTAATAACTTTTGCCATGCTGTGTTGATTAGAAACAGTTGGAAAATACTGAGTAGAACTCAGAGGTGTGTAACTATGGATAGGAAAATATCTGCGTATCTCCTTTGGAAAATGGGAAAGTAAAGATGCAATCTTGTGAACATCACTTGTTTTGCAAAAATCTTCATTTAAGAGAAAATTCTGCATACTGTGACAGGGCCAGACCTGATGGCTACAGGAAAGTAGTAGAGGGGGTCTATATTAGCCCCAGAATGAACAAATCCCTGTTCCCTGGGTGATCCAGCTGGGGCTACTCCAGGGCAATTAGGTCAATTAGGCCAGCTGAGGCCAATCAAGGAGCTTGCCCCAGCAGTTAAAAGCCTCCCTGTCAGGCAGATGGGAGTGGCTGGAAGGGTGTTAGGAGAAGAAGTGGAGCAGCTACAGGACTTGGAGCAACCACTACCACATACTACAACCCCAAAGGTACCAGAGACAAGAGGGGGTACCTGTCTGGCTACGGCCAGGGACCCAAGGCACAGGCCTGAGGGAGAATCCCTCCCCCATCCAGTTCCAGGAAGCAGACTGTGAGCAGTGGGGCCAAAGACAGGCGATCCAGGGAAGGGAGTAAGTCACGGACTGGGCAGTTTGAAGACTACTCCACACAGGGTCCCTGGGTCAGGGCCTGGGGCAGAGGGTGGGACCGGGTCTCCTCCCGCTCCCACCCAGGCATGTCATAGTCGTAGCTGAAGCGGGCACAGTACCCACGAGAGGGCTGAACGAGCCACCCTCGCCACAATACATACAGAATAAAATAACTTTGGGTGTGGGAGTGAGGCCTTAGTAGCTTATTAATATTAGGTGTATTTGCATGATAGCAAGATCCTTGTTTCTTAAGATCTATCCACAAGAAAACTTGATTGTGTGGATTGGCAATAGAATTAAGAGTTTGCCACCGCTTTCAAATCTGATCCAGGTTTTTAGTAAATGAAAGCTGGCTGGTTAATGTTCTATGGCCAAATGATAAAACTTGGGTGCCTAAAGTCAGGCACCTAAATCCATGTTTAGACACATAAATAACTGGGGCTTGATTTTTCTGAATTGCTGAGCACCCATATCTCCCATACTTCAGTGAAGGCTGAGGTGCACAGCAGCTCTGAAATTCAGACCACTGATACAAGTACCAATTAGGAGTTATGTGGCTAAGATCAGATATACCAGCAAAAGTTTCTAGTTGTAGAAGAATGTTGGTTAGGGGTGTGGTTTTTTTGACATTTCTATACTGTGTAGAAGTAGTTTTACCATCATAAAATTACTTTTGCTGGTATAGCTTATAAACTCCTGATCTCTGCACTTTTAACACTGCCAGTGACAGTGAAGTTGCTCCAGTGCTGAATTGTGGCTATGAAGTTTGTCAGTGCAGATACATCCTCAAGGCCAGCTCTTCATCTGGATCTGTAGCTTCATTGACTTTTTTTTTTTTTTTTTTTTTTTTTTTTTTTTTAAAACGAAGTGAGGACCTGGGTCTTACTGTCCAGAATGGCTCTGTCTGCCAATGGGGAAATCACTGCACTCACCCAAAGTAAGCTGTTGTTTTTAAAAATAAAATGGGAACATGCTTGTCTTGGATAAACCGAGCCATCTTATAAAAGGTTAAGGAAGATTTCCACAATACTGTGTGAGCTGGTATTCTTTCCTGGACTACCGCAATAGAGACCTGGGAGTACTGACATGTTTAGCCTTGTACAGACTAGAGTAAATGTGAGCAATTCTAGCTCTCACTTTCCTTTCCTTCTTCCAGTAGTCCTTTCTTCCTTCTCCTCTCCATATTTACATAGGACTGATGTTATTTATCCTTATGTGTTCTATGTTACTAGCCAACTGAGTGTAAACATGCCATGTCTAGACTACGAACATCGGTCATGTGTTTAAAAGCGTTCTAGTTCACCTGTTTTTAAACAAGTGTAGAGAGGATTTTAACCGATTATTTGGGCCTATGATGGAGTATTTAAAAACATACTAGTTAAAATGTTTTTGTAATGTATACAAAATGTATTTGTAATTACATAATTTGTAATTTTCTAATCTAGACATGATGTTATTGTATAGCATTCCTTATGATAGTGCTGGGCTGAGGTTTTAGGAGGGGAGATGGGGACTGTTATTTGGTTTGTCTCTCAGTTCTGTTAGCACTTAGATGCTATTCCATGGCTTTCTTTTTATTTTTGCAATGTTCTTCAGATGGTTGTCTTAAAATCTTGCTACTGAAGTTTAAATTACTCTCGGAAATGATTTTAATTTGAAAATACTGAACACACAATACACTTAGCTTTTGAAAAAAAACCCTTCAAATATGTTTGATATTTGTGCATTTGTAATTTTATTCTTACTTCTCTTACAAGCAAATAAATATCAAGTTTCTTTTAATGGAAATATAAGCAGAAATGTTTCTTCATCAATATTTTCCATGACTGGTCATTTGAGACTATTGTTATATTTCATGGGAGGCAGGAAGATGGATTTTTTTTCTTAATATTTCTCATGAACTTTTGTCAATTTTCTTTGAAAAGTCTGAGAGAGCCTTTAGCATCATAAAATGTTTCATAATGATGTTCCAATCTCTCAGGTTAAGGGCTACATGTGGACAATGTTGCCTTTGTTTGTCCACACACACTTTTGCATGTTCAGCCTGTTTTGTGTGTACGACTGTTCATGGTATGTACGTGCACCAAACCTACTTGTGTTTGCAAACTGGAGACAAAAATTCTGTCGTTTCAATCCACAACACTTCATGCTTCTGATTTCACCCCCAACATTGTATGTTCACAGCAGGCCCATCTGAGGCCCCTGCCAAACTGACCCTCCTCATTTTAGGATGAGATTGTTTTTGCCCCAATGCACTACTCAGTGGAGTAAGGTGATGTAAGGAGTACACTTTCCCTCCTGTGTGGGCTATCCAGGTTGTAGGTAGCAGTGCAGTCTCTGGGTAGAGAGAAGCCTCCTTGGGGCTGCTACTTCTCTTTCCACCCAGGGATGTGGAAAGTGAGCAGAAAGTGACTGACTAGCCCTGACTTTGTGTTCTTCAATAATCTGGCCACCACAGCTGAGCCTGCACAGAGGCAAGTAATTTGTCATATATAGGGCTGGCAGAGCTTACTCCCTTTGGAGTGGGGGCAACCAGAACTAAAGGGTGACTGAGGATATGTCTACACTGCAATTTTAAAACCTGTGGCTCACCCATGCCAGCTGACTCAGCCTAAAAGCCTCTGGCTCAGGGCCTGTTTAATTGCCATGTAGGGCTTTGGGCTAGAGCTGCAGCCAAGCTCTGGGATCCTCCCACCTCACAGGGTACTAGAGCCAGGGCTCCTGGCTGAGCCCAAATGTCTTCACTGCAATTAAACAGCCCCTTCGCCTGAGCCCTGCAACCCCGAGTCAGCAGGCACGGGCCAGCCACGTGTCTCATTGCAGTGTAGATGTGCAGTCAGAGGCTTGGTCCTGGTCTGTTCTTGGAGCAGCACTTACTCAGGGCTTGTAACAAAGCGAAAACTTGAGCCCTAAGTATTTAAATGGTCAAAAATAAACTTTTGAAGTTAAAACTCTATTCAGGTGAAAGAAATTCACCTTTCCAGGTGAGAGATTGTTTTGGTCTGTCTAGCGTCCAGAGTGAACAAGACAGCAATCTATTGATTTTGGGAGTGAAGGCTATCTCTGCAACCACAGGGTGAGAGATTTCAGTTTTACATGAAAGCTTATGTTCAGCAGAAAGGAACACATCTGTGAAAAGATTTGTCTTTGGAGTTCTGTGCAGTTGCCCTCAGTATAATTCTTTAGAGGTGGTCCCTAGCATAGTTCAATTACCAGAAGCACAAGACGGAAATTCCATGTCTTACATTGTTATATACTAATTATTGTAAACATATTCTTAAAGTACATAAAGTTGAAAGATTAAGCTTTGATTTAATTGATGGAACATACTTTATTGTATTTTATTAACTAGTTCAAATGTTTTGGCTCTTATGTCTTGTCATGTGATTTTTATGTCTTGTCACACACACACACACACACACCCTAAAATACGTCATATCAGAATATTAATACAAATATAGCGGGGAAAGGAGGAGAGGGTAACAATACTACCACCTTTCATTTTGTCTGGTTCTTCATGGTAAATTTCCATCTGCCATTATAATCTTCTTAGTGTTTGAAGTATATCATATATGCCCTCTATAGAGGCATTTTCTATGCAGTGTAAAACATGACACAGTAAAACTCTGTTTCAGTCACAGCTGATACAATGAAATGTTACATGATGAAGTGGAGTCAATTTCCCAAATTGCTTCAGTACATTTAAGTGCATTATCACCCCTCTTACAGGGAATCTTTCTATTGACTTTAGTAGCCTTTGAATCAGGCCCCTAGTGAATTTTTTACTTCAGTATAACTTGTTCTACTTTGTTCATCTTTTTAAGATAGGTGCTAAATGCTGCATTCCAAGGGGATCATCACATTTTCACACCTCCTCTCTGGCAAAGCAAATGGTCACCATTTCCTGCTCCCAACTTTGCTGGATTTGCTTTCCCATGGATAGTGAAGATGAGCCAGGTGAATCTGGGTATTGCTGCTGCTGTCCTCTGCGGTCATGATAGGGCTTTATATAGACCAGCCTTAGCAACTAATGCCTCCTTCTGGTGCAAGAAAAAATGGCCGGCCCTGTTGCCATTCCTAAGGTGAACAAGACAGGCTATTTTGCAGGTAGGCTCCTTCTGTTCAAGTGAAACTCTGATTGGGTTCCCTGAGATGGGTCAGCTGACTTGAGTCCCACTAGGCTTACATTGCTGTATAGTCAGACCCTTAAAGTGTCAATTGTTATACCTGCCATGTTAGAGCTGACCAATATGGGTTTAAACACCACTGGGTTTAGTCCCTTTGTAAGTACCTTGATCAAATGCTTATAAATATTTTGTTACTGTTTGGATGCAATAAATTGCTTATCATTTAGGCATGTTTAGAATAATTGTGTATGTACCATTTGGCCTTTGGATTTAATAAATTTATGGTTAAATTCATGTTTGGTGGTTTCCCATACTAATATTAATTCCAACATAGCTCTGCTCATTATATGTGCTCTTTGTATCCAGAGGTGTGCATACATCTAAGCCATGAAGCCATTCTTTCAGAGTGCTGTAATTGTTGTGTGTGCAGACCCTGCTGATGCGCTCTAACATAGTGCAGCTTGCAATAGTGCAACATTAAAGTGTCCTAAGGAACCTTTCTCGCACAGCACAGGGTGTATACAGACCAATTTAGAAACCGTGCCCATGTAGAGCACATTACCCAACCTTGTAGACAAGCCCTGAGACTCTGCATTCCTTACAGACAGTCTAACTTTTGCCTGGATTACATTCAGCTCCCTACACCACTTCCTATTACCATAGTCTGTCACAGTATTTCTGACTTAGAATTAGAGATGTTGCATTTATCATTAGCTGGGTTCAGTTTCACTTCCCATTCTAAGAATCAGTGGTAAATTGACATTTCTAACTTTGAGTAGGCAGCTAAGGACAATGGAATGAAATTCAAGTATAGACAGGTGAAACGGAGAGAGAGATATGAGATACGATGGATGTGTCACTTAGGGCTTGATCCTGCAAGATGCTGATCACTTTAAACAGATGAGTAGTCCCACTGATTTTAATGGGATTAGTAGTGCCTAAAGATAAGAGCATGCTTCAGTGCTTTTGTAGATTGAAACCAGGAGTTCAGCACCTGGTAGGACACAGCCCGCAATTTTCAGCAGAGGTTTCATGCATTCATAAGCGAATGGTTAATTAGCTGGTTAAATACACTGAAAGTAGATTTACTCAGCATCTGATATAAACATATATTTAAAGATATCTAAAAAGTCCTCCATATGGATCTCTAAAGTTATTAGCCATCTTTCTTTACTATAGCTGGAGCAGAGAGTTTGGCTTTACAAATTGTTTCTTTGACCTGTGGAGGTGCTTTTTGCCAACTATTTTAAAATGTCATTTAAAATTAAATTAGTATTATTTAAGTGTTACTTTACAGGTAAATTAGGAAAGATTAAAGTGAAACAGTTAGTAATTTTAGCATTGCAAAATCAATCACGTCATTTTAAATTAGTAATAAAATGCTAAACATTTCCATAAATTCTGTAAGTTAAACTTTAATGGTGCAAAAGTCCTTAAAGATGTGCTACAAAAAGATACAATTTTTAAATGTTTCCCTGCTTTGCTCTATCAGTGGGGAAACAACTAGAGTTTGGATTTCAATTTAAAATTATATTTCAATTTGTGACCCTGAGAGCTATAAAACACTTTCCTCTGTCTTCAATCCTGCATTTATTCCTGTTACTGGAACCAAGGTGATTCCTAGTTTCCTGCTGGCCAAAAGAAAAGCAATGGGGTAGAGTGGTGACAGATTCATTATAGCTAGAAATGTTAGGATAATATTTGTCAAATCATTAGAAAAAGCAGTGAAATTCTTTCAATTAAAGAAGTTACTTATGTTGTCTACAGCACTGAGCATTTAACCCTGATTTTACCTATCTAGTAATCAGAAATGATTGTATAATTGCTGAGCAATGCCACTTGTTTAGCAGATATCTCTGTGTAAACATTCAAATGATTGTTAAATCATTTCTCTTTACCATCTGGCATAATCTGTATACCTTGTGCCTTCAGAAGCTATGTTTCTTTTGGCTCCTTGGATGAAATGCAACATTTCAGTGAAATGTTAGGAAGTAGGTGTACAGCCTTAGGCTCATAGAGGTGCCACTATTTCTAACATGCCCTTTATTTACCCATCTGTGTCTATTTGCCTAGCTATTATTATAATTTATTATTTGTATTGTCATAGCACCTAGAAGCCCTAGTTATGGTCCAGGATCCCACTGTGCTAGGTATTGTACAAACACAGAACAAAAAGACCGTCCCTAACTAGCTGCTTATATGGCACAATCACGGTAATATCTAGGCACCTCCCCCAATTACAGAGCCAGATTTACACCAGTTGTTCTCCATATGCTCCAAATGGAGCTTGGCCAGTTTACATCAGTGAAGTATCTGGCTCACAAAGGGGGGGGGGATGGCACATACATTTATTTATGGTGTATGTCAACAGGGCATTGATGGTTTTAATGATGCTATTCCAACTCATCCAAAACAGAACTGCTTTTTGGTTGCTGACTACACTCAGAGCACAAACAATGCTCACTCTCTAGGTTGATGAAGCCGTCTTCTCCACAGAGTGCCTGGTCTTGAAGTGGATGGGGATATGGCTCTGTTTCCTTCTCCACTCCTCCTCATCGGTGTTGGACAGCTCACAATGTGGGAGTCACATGAAAGGAATAGTTCCTATACTCCCTTGAATGCAGGGACTGCAGCTGTCCTTGGTCCTTACACTGAGTGCGCAATCTGTATGATTCCTTTTGCTCCCTGCTCCTCTTCCCATTGTGCTCTTCAGACAACTTTGCCCCATGTAGATGGGAGTAGCTGTTGACTAGCTCTCCCAGGTGCGCAGTATGTGAGACTTCCCCCGCATTTGTGCACCTTTGCATAGACCAGGAAGACAGTGCACACACTAGGGGATAGTAGTCTGAAGGGGCACTGTACTCTCTCCCCCAAGGTTATTTGACATATAATCAGTCTTTCAACTAACTACAAACTGTGATCCCTTAACAGTGTCCCAAAGCAGCTAACCAGCTATCCTAAAATGATCAATCAGAAAGGGTAAGGAGCGCTAATACTCATGCCCTGACACTGGGAGGTGCTGAAGACACTTGCTGTCGCAGTGCAGTCAATGGGAAATGAGGGTGCTCAGCACTATGCAGGATCAAGGTCTTTAATCTTCCCCTGGGTGTCCCTTCCTTTTGTCCTTTCAGGTTAGTTGGGTAGGTACTGCATGGGTGGCTAGGTTCAAGCTCTTCATTTGCAAATCTTTTTTTGTTTGCCTTGATTTAAACTATGCAAAGTGTGGCCAGTTACTTCAGTGATGGGTGGCTGTGATTGTGTTTTTTTCATACTGTTGAGCTGGTCTTTTTGTGTTGTTCAGATGAAGGTGTTCAGAACAGAAGAAAATTCTGCTCTCAATCTCGTTATATCTTTCTGCTTGGAGACTTGGGAGTTACTTCAGTACAGGGGGGAGGGAACAAACACTTCTCTTCTATTGGTTTTCATGGGAGATTTTCTTCTCCAAGAAACACTGAAGTGAGCACTTGGTTATCAAATCCACGTGCATAAATTTTTTTTTGGGGGGGTGGAATTTTTAGAAGTGTGCAGCCTTGACCTAATTCTTCTCCGATAGAAGAGAATGGTAAATGCTTCAATTGGAGTAGATTTAGGTCAATGCCAAGAATGTCTAAAAATCCCGCTTTTTGTATCTAGTTCATTTAACTTCTCCCTCCACTTTTTAAGCTAGTGGCTAGAGTATATGTCTTTAAAGTTATTTTTATCTTTGTATTGTTTTCTTTGCTCACCACCATGCATGGTCCTTTTATATCTCTCTATATGTTGTGTGCTGTAAACCAATATCCAAGCTTGATAGAAACTACTGGGGTCCTCTTCCTCCATTTCCCACGAGATACCTGTGATGAGAACCTCATAACCATGACAATCAAGATTTTGCAGTTATTCCTCTTTATAAAAAAAACCCAACACTCTGGATGTTTGCCAGGTGGCTTGGGACATACATAAAAGACTGTGTGTCACTGTATCTGCATTGATTTCCAAACAGATGGGAAAGATTTTTCATCTTTGTGGGCACTCAGAAAAACAGTAACTTATCAAATTTAATAGGAAAAATAAGTGGTTGCTAATATTTAACAGGCTACAAGGTGTTCTATCAGGAGTGTCTCACAAAAACAGGGGTGAAAGAGGTTCATTCTACACAAGCCATGAGAACAACTTCTTTGTTAGAGGGCATTTGGTTTACTGTCTTGTGATCTGGCATGCCTCTGTTTAACTCTGGGCTGAATGGGAAACCCTTTAATCTACTGTTTGTATATAAATTTAATCCATTTGCAGGTTACTGATTATGAGCTGCTTATTCATTTAATGAATATCAGACACCACTTAGTCAGAGTGATACAGCCTAAAGACTAAAATGACTTCTTCCATTCACTTCCTTTAGGATGATACCTTTCTTATCCCCATGAACTGCAAAACCTTCAGTTATTAGTTGTCCCTTTAACTAAGCCTCATTCAAATTTCACTCTATTAACTTTACTCTTTTCAGCCATCTTTTGTAAGAGAGAGAATACATTTTTAACTTTCATTTTCTCAGCTTGAGAACAGACCTCACTGCAAACCAAAGCATATATAAGAAGTCATTTAAATTTGTCTTCTAACCCAAAATCAACAAAATATATATGAAAGACAGGAGACAGAAAAAGACAGAGAAAGAAAACACATTTCATTATGTAGAAATGAAGCAATTATGATGAGGGGAGAGTGCAGACAAAAGAAAGGAGGTAGTTTGCTATTTACTATATGCTGATTGATTAAATTATTAATTTAATCAATTCATCAAATAACGTAATGGATATTGTGACCTGTACTAGAGGGGAAAAAAAAATCATGCACATGTGACAAGTCACATGTGAAAGGGGAAAGAGAGTTGACCTAGTACTGATTTGAATATTTCAAAGGAGAAAGTTTTGGACTGTGGGTAGCAGTCAGTATCAGAGTGTACCATTGGTGAACATGAGTTCAAGAAATAGAGAACAGTACTGCTCTAATTATTGCATCGTAATTAATGCTACCTGAAATGTTCAGAGAAATGAACATTGCCAAGCTCTACATTTCTTGTGTTGGCTTACTTTAGAGAGATTTCCAAGCCAATGATGGGGAAAGATTAATGTAGAAGATTCTACTCTTTTAGGCATACCAAAAAAGTAACTTCATTTCCCAGAGCAGAGCAGGGGAAATCCAATTTCAAGGGACCTCTGGCATCATGTACTACTTGTTAGCTGGGCATGAAAGACTAAATTCAGATCCCTGTTTCAAGTAATCAACCCAAACAATTTTTTCCCCATTAAGAACCAAGCTTTGGGTTCTTTCTGTCTGCTGAAACAGCTCATGGCATCAAAAGCAGCTAAAACTGAACCAGAAATGCAGCTTGCTCCTGGTTTTGTTTTTGTTTTTTAGCATGTTAGGTCCTGAGCTTGCAATGTGATGAACACAGGTAGATACGTGCATCCTTATGGAGACCTACTGACTTCAGTGGCACAACTCATGTGCTTAAAGTTATTTCTGCACTTAAGCACTTTAGTACTTAAATAATAAATTGAGGCCTCAGTGAAAGAGATGCAGAATGCTAAACTTCTGTCATGGCAAGAAAGTACAGCTCAATACTACATATCTTGAAGTCAAAGGCAAATCTTCCATTGATAAATGTGAGCAGAATTAGACCGTAAGGTATTCACAACTATTTCATTTTAAAATGTGTTTGTCATTTGTTGTATCTGCTATTGATGTTGGATTTTAGGAGGTCCTCCCCCCAAAAAATGTAAGATGGTTTACTGATTGTGTTTTACATTAAAAATATCTAACTATTCTTCTTTGAGTGCCTGCTCATGTCCATTCTGATGTAAGGATGTCTGCTTGCCCCAAGGACCACCGCTGTAAAGTTTTCCCTCAGGGGTATCCATCTGGTCGGCTCTGGTGCTTCCTGGAGTCATGCTTTCATAGCACCAGTATAAAGGGCCCTGCCACCTCCCCATCCCCTCAGTTCCTTCTTACGGCCTGTGAAGAGTTGCTGAAACTTCAGCTCGTCCTTGTGTTTCTCACAAGTAACTCTCTCAGTGGACTCTGTTCTCTTCTTGTACATAGTTATTTGTAGTGGTTAAGTTTCAGTTATTTAGTTAATAAGTTAATTAGATTAACACAGCCTGCTTAGTGGGGTTAGCTCTTCCCCAGCACTGAGGCATGCCTGGGTCCCTAGGGTTTAAGCCATGTGCATCATGCCATAAGCCAATGCCTGTTAGTGACCCCTATTGCACCTGCCTCAGGTGTCTAAGGGAGTCCCATGTGCAGGAGCATTGCAAGATCTGCAGGAGGTTCAGCCCCATACTGCAGGACAGGGACATCAGACACATGTTCCTCCTCAGAGGCAGTACTTTGTCCTCTCTCAGAGCCGAGCCATGCCAACTCAGCACTGAGTACTTCAGCTTCAGTAAGAGGCTCCCTGGTGTCTCTAAGAGAAATGTAGCACCGTTCAGCTTCTCTGGCACCCTGGAGGGACTCTTCTTCTTATTCCTGGGTCTCCCAGCACTGACCATCATTCCCAGTGCTGAAAAAGACCACTCCTGCATGGGACTCCTCACACCACTCCATCGCTGGCACTGAGGAAGAAGCAGAAGAAAACTGATTATGAGCAATCCCCCGCCCCAAGGTCTGTTGGACACAGACGCTGACTTCATGTGACCTGTGCCAGGCCACTGAAAAATACCAGCAGTGCTCATGGTATTGTTAATTCTGCCCCCAGGAAGGCTTTGAGTCCAGCATCTTTAGACTCTCCACTGAGAGCCATTGGAGTGCAACTTCCCTGATGTTACCATCCATACTAGGGAATGGTTTGAGGAAGTGAGGGAGTTGTTGTCACTCCCAGCACAGCCATCCCCCATCATTCAGGAGCTGTCAGTGGTGTCACCGGAGACAAGAGCCACCATGGTACGGAGACCCCAGATGCTGTCAAAAGGGAAACCTGCTATGATGACACAGCACTGGCTCCCCCACCGCTTCCCCCCGAGCACTGCTCGGTACCTCTTCACCCTGGTTGCTGAGAAGCTACTCCTCAGAAGTCAGACTCAGAGGCGGAGTTGTACGCCTCCCACAGGAGCAGGGACCACTTTGACCAATGCTATCCAATGGCCAACAGGAGCCAGGGTATCCCACTGATGGCCTGGCCACCAGTGCAGTGGCAGATGCCACTACAGTGGCTGTTTTGGAACCCCTTGGGCTTTTCTGCCTGTCCAGGGGTCACAGCCCAGGAGGTCCTACTTCATTGTATCAGAGTCTAGAGCTCCCCCACCATCTCCCTTGATACAGGGACTAGGTCCCAGTACTGAATTTCAAGACCCAGCACCATAAGACCCATCTGGTGTAGAGGACGAGGAACAATGCCTGTTGCCTGTACAAGGCTCCTCTTCTTCCTCTCCCAATGAAGCGATGGCAGGAACAAGTATAGCACCTTCCCAGGATGATGATAGGGCACACCAGGAGCTCCTCAAGAGGATAGCTCATGACCTGAGAATCCAGGTGGAGGAGATCACAGAATCCTCTATTCCCTGGTTGACATTCTAGTGACATCTGACCATCGCAAATAGCTTTGCCCTAGATTGAGGCCATTTTGGACCCTATCAAAGCCTTATGATAGACTCCTGCGTCTTTGCAACCTACAAAAAGGATGATGGAGAAAAAGTACTTTGTTCCCCTCAAGGGGTATGAATTCCTCTATACCCGTTCTCCACCAGGTTTGCTGGTGGTTTCGGGGGCCAGTGATTCGGAGTAGCAAGGTGAGCAAGGGCCAACTCCCAAGGCCAAAGATGCCAAAAATTAGACCTTTTTGGCAGGAAGGTCTAATCAACTGATGTCCTTCAGTTCAGGATTGTGAACCAGAAAGCGCTCCTGAGCTGTTATGGTTTTAATTCCTGGAACTCAATGGCAACGTTTAAGGAACTATTGCCACAGAAGTCCAGGGGTGAATTCTGGGGCCTAGTTAAGGAGGGAAAATCAATGGCAAGGGCATCCCTTCAGGGAGCCTTGGACGCAGCAAATTCTACAGCCCAATCCAGGGCTTCAGCTCTGGTTATGAGGAGATGCTCATGGCTTTAGTCCTCAGGGTTACCTCAGAAGGAGCAGCAGACTTTACAATACATTCCCTTTGAAAGAACATCACTCTTTTCAGTGCAAAGAGATGCCAAACTATATAGTCTGAAGGACTCAAGAGCCACCCTGAAATCCCTAGGTCTACAAACACCTGCTCCTTCAAGGAATAATTATAAGCCCCAGCTGGCGGCTCACTTCTACCCACCTCAGCCAAGATATGGCTATAGTAAGAGAAGGAATAGACCTCCACCTCAGTCCTTGTCTACCTCCATGCCTGTCCCCACTAGGCAATGTTTGGATCCAACTTCTTCAGTTTTTGTGGACCGGTTATACCACTTCTATTGGGCATGGGCCTGCATTACCTGAGATCATTGGGTGCTACACACAGTTCAATTCAATTGTTACCCTTCAATTCAGTTGTTTCCCTCCCTTCCCATTCCTCTTCAGGGATCCTTCTCATGAGCAGCTACTAGTCCAGGAGGTGCAGTCACTCCTAAGAGTGGATGCAGTGGAGGATGTTTCACTGGAGTTAAGGGGCCAGGGATTCTACTTCTATTATTTCCTAATCCCGAAAGCCAATGTCAGTCTCAGACTGATCCGGGACCTGCGAAACCTCAGATTCATGAAGAAGCTGAAGTGCTGCATAGTCTCCTTCATCTCCATTATCCCGTCTCTAGTCCAGCAGACCCTTTGGCTGCCCTCGATTTGAAGACTTATTTTCACATATCAATCTTACCGAGTCACAGAAGCTTTCTCCGATGAACCACGTACACTACCAATTTACCATTCTTCCATTCAGTTTTTAAGTGGTCCCTCAGATGTTCATAAAGTGCTGGCAGTTGTTGCGGCCTTCCTGAGGAGGCAGGGGGTTCAGTCTACCTTTACCTCAACAACTGGCTGATCAGAGATTGGGTAAAGGCCCAGGTGCAGGTGAATGTAAAGTTAATACAGTCAACTTTCTAGACCTGGGGGTGTTAATAAATATGCAGATGTCTACCATCTCCCCAGTTCAAAGGATAGAATTCATCAGGGTGATCCTCAACTCGGTCCAGGTCAGAGCCTTCCTCCCAGAAACCCAGTTCTGAGCGCAAGTTGCGCTCATAGAGCCTCAGAAATCATCCCATTATCATAGCAAGAAACTGCCTAAAGCTCCTGGGGCATAAGGCACAATGGTCCTTCATGTTACAGCATGCTAGACTGTGGCTCAGACCACTTCACTCTTGGCTGGCATTGATATACATACCAGGCCAACACCATATGGACATGGTGGTCTCACTTCCCCCTTTGGTGATCACCACCCTTCTTTGGTGGCTGGACCCAATCCCCCTCAAAGCCTTCTGTCTCCCTGGGTTGCAGAACAAACTAGTAGATCATATCAGCAGATCCTTCTCTAACCACCACAAGTGGTCCATCCATCCAGATGTTGTGAAAGGCATCTTCCAGAAGTGGGGGACTCCCCAGATAGATCTCTTCATGATGAAGCACAACAGGAAAGTGTATTCATTTCTGCTCCTTCCTCAGTCACAGCCTGGGCTCACTCACAGATGCCTTTCTCTTCCCTTGGATGGACCATCTCTTCTACATGTTCCCTCCCATCTCCTTCATACACAAGGTCCTGTTGAAAGTCAAAAGGGATGGGGTGCATTTTATCCTGATAGCCCCAGCCTGGCCACCTCAGCATTGGTTCACCACCCTCCTGGATCTCTCAATGAAACCGCCAATCTGTCTGTCTACATTTCCAGATCAGATCTCCCAAGACCATGGCTGTCTGTCATCCAAATCTCAAGTCTCTTCATTTCACTGCCTGGTGCACATGCTACAACTTAGCAAGGGTCTTCTGGCCCTAACAGCGTGTTTTATGAGGGCTCAAACATCCTCGTTGGTGTTCACAACTCAAGTCCTTATCCAGGACATCTGTGGTCATCGGTACACACTTTCATCTCACCACGCCATCACCCAGCAGGCTAGAGATAATGCAGGTTTTGGCCATGCAGTAGTACAATCAGCATGCCAATGAACTCAGCACCATCCACCTGTGCAACTGCTTGAGTCACCTACATTGGAATGGATATGAGCAAGCACTTGAAGAAAAAATGGTTACTAACCTTCCATAACTGTTCTTCAAGATTCTTCAGTTCTGATCGCCCCTTCTCAATAAAGATATTAGAATTTGAAAAAGTACAGAGAAGGGCAACAAAAATGATTGGGGGTATGGAACAGCTTCCATATGAGAAGAGATTAAAAAGACTGGGACTGATGAGCTAAGAAAAGAGATGACTAATGGGGGATATGATGGAAGTTCAAAATCAAGAATGATATGGAGAAAGTGAATAAGGAAGTGTTATTTCCCCCTTCACATAACATAAGAACCAGGGATCATCCAATGGTTGGTAAGTTTAAAACAAACAAAAGAAAGTACTTCTTCAAGCAACTCCCAGTCAGCTTGTGGAACTCATTGCCAGGGGATGTTGTGAAGGCCAAAAGTATAAATGGATTTAACAAAAAATAAGTCATGAATAATAGGTCCATCAAAGGCTATTAGCCATGATGGTAAGGGATGCTCTGGGTGTAATGGAATTCCAAACTATATTATACAGTTCAACTACTAGGTGGCGCTATGTGTAAAATATCTTATTTAAACAAACCTCATCAGACAAACAAACCTTGGCAGAGCATTAAATGACTTTATGATGAACACATCTGGTATGTACATGCAAGTTCTGTAGCCTGTCCATATCTGTTACAGAATAAATTATATGGTGTTAGGAGTAAACTAAGAATAGAAGCAGAAGGATGAAAGCAACAGTAGCAGGATCTCATCAACATGCCAGTTTTCAATGCCCCAGACAAGTTAGGTTTTGATAAATCTTCACAATAGACAGACTGGGAACAATATTTTGAAAGATTTCACATTGCTACCAAGCTCCACAAAGAAACTGGAAATATACAGGTAACTTCTTTAATTTATGCTATTAAGAAGCAAGCAGAGCATATATGTAAATCCTTTGATTTTTACAGAGGACAATCACAAATATGACTGTGAAAGGGTTCTGGCTATGTTGGGGAATGTTTATTCCTCAGAGAAATGTGGTTTGTTTTCACCAGAGAATTCAAGAACCAGAGGAATATGTTGAATGTTTTATAAAAGCTCTTCATACGTGGGCTGTAATGGATTTTGGTAATGCAAAACATGAAAATATCAGACAGGCTGGTTATTAGATTAACAGATAAAAACCTTCCACATCAGCTACTCTTGAATGATATAACGCTAGCCACAACAATACAGATTGACTAATTCTGATTATTTTGCTAACAACAGAACAAAAGGCAGGAGCAACATGAAAAACCTGAAACTAGCTTAGAAATTATAAATGGACACTTATGTTAAATTTATCATGACATCGCTGAGGCCAGGAGAGAGAACACCCAGGCCAATAGGTACAAAATCCAGCCTACATGCACACAGTGTGGAAACAGTCATATCCCAAGAGATGATGCATGTCCAGCCAGAGATGCATGGTGTAAAACAGGTAAGACCTATGGATATTTTGCAGCTGTTTGCCACACTAGTGCAGTCAAGGCATTGACTCATATTCCAGACAATCAAGAACCATTGTTTTTGGGATCTATCATTTCTAATGACATAGAGCCTGCTGGAGAGTGAAACTTAATATTCATGGCAAGACTATTGACTTTAAATTAACTCAGGAATGGATGTCATAATCTATCACTTAACCCTTTCCAAAGCTGAAGTCACCTGACACAGCTCTGAGTGGCCCTGGAGATATTCTGAACTGCATGGGCCAGTTCACCACAGAAACATAAAGACACAAACTATCTATTCAGAGTGCATGTGATCAAAGGATCAAAGACCAACAATCTTTTCAGCCACAGCATGGCAGCCATGATGTGCCTAGTGAGAAAGATGGAAGGACTTGAGAGGATTTGATGATACTGGATTTTTGAAAGGAGATCCAGTACAAATCAACTTAAGAGACAATGCTGAGCCATACAGAATATCAACTGCTCTACCAGACAGACCTTGGAAAAGACTAACTGTAAATTCAGAGAACATCATTACCTGATTGTAGTGGACTTTTTTCCTGGTGTATATAGAAATAATGTACTTGGAAGACATAACACGTTGCAGTGTTATTAAACTGAAGTGCACTTTTGCTCACTTTGATATTCCAGAAGTGTTAAACAATTGACCACAATTCACTGCAGCAGAATTAAGTTATTTCTGAATGACACACGATTTTGATCATAGTACTAACAGTCCACATTACCACAAGTGAGTGGAAAGGCTGAGACAGCTGTACCTACACCCAAGGAAATCATACAAGGAAGATCCATTCTTTGCTCTTCTGAGTTACAGATCAACACCAATAGCAGCTACTGGATATAGTCCAGCACAACTCCTGATTGGAAGACAACTCAGAACAGTTCCATCCTTGGAAAGAACCTATTTCCAAAGTGGCCAGACATGAAGAGATTAGCCAGATCAGATAAAAAAGGCAAAGAAAGCTTATGAACACTCTTATGACAGATGTCACTCAGTTAGAGAACTGCTAGATCTAGAACCTGGTAACCATGTTCATGTCAACTTGGATGGAGAAAAAAGATGGACAACTCCAGTTGTCGTAAAAAAGAATTCAGCACCCAGATCATATGTGATCGAGAGTGACAGTAGAGTTGAACAGAAACCATGAACATCTACCATTTGTTCTTGATAAAGAACAATATATAGAGCAAACTCTACAGATGGCAGATACAGCACACTAAGAAGACTTAAGGATTCCAAAATGATCACAGCCAATTATTACAACTAATGGACTGTCCAATCAAGTTGTGAGTTCATGTTGTGAAATTAGAAAACCATTATGATTTAGAGACACTTAGACTAATCTGTACTGAACTTCAACGATGGCATGACAGTGTAAATATTGTAAATGGTAGGAACGTAGAACTTAAAGGGAGATGTAATGGAATGCTAAACTGCATTATACTGTTTAGCCACTAGGTGGCATTGTGTGTAAAATACTTTAGTTAAATGAACCTCAGCCATACCTAACCAGACCTAACAGAACATTAAAGGATCTTATGAGTATAAGTAAACTGTGAACAGTCCATATCTGGTGCAGAAGAACATAAAATGACATGTTTAGGTGTCCCTAAACATCTGACTGCTAGAAACTGAGACTGGATGACGGGATGGATCACTCCATAAATTACCCTGTTCTGTTCATTCTCTCTGAAGCATCTGGCATCGGTCACTGTTGGAAGACAGGATACTGGGCTTGATGGACCATTGATCTGACCCAGAGTGGCTATTCTTATGTACTGTTTTTAGCATTCTAGCTCAATGAGAGCTGCCATGAGTATGTCTACACGAGCTGGGACTCGCACACCCTAGCTCCAAGTGTAGACATATCCTCTGATGTGAGAAGATAAGAGTTGGTGGCAACACAATTTCAAAAAACCTCCAACTCTCCCCCCAACATTGCTATGAGCAAATCTATCACTCAGGAGAGATTTCCTAAGGAGTGTCTGGTTATACTAAGACTGTCTTCACTGACGGCGGCGAATTTGCTGCCGTCAGATTGCTTTCTCTGAATTGACTGAGCGGTGAGTAAAGACCCGCTCAGTCGATCCAGAAATTGACATATTAAGACCACCTTCTCAAGTGGCATAGCGCTGCGTCGACAGAAGCACAAGACGGCGCACAAAACAGAAGCAGAAGTCAAAGGGAGTTACGCAGGTCAACTGCCGCCGAATCTCAGAGGGAAGCGTAGACAAGCCCTAAAAAGGCAAAGTAGAGAGCCTTCCTGGTTACGTTCAAGAAGAATTCACATTACAAATAGCCTGCTATCTTAATATGAATTGAAAACACATATAATGATTAAACCCAGGCTTTTACTCATAACTATTTCAATTATGATTTGATAACAACTCTGCCTGCATTTTGCATGCTTTTCTTTTTCTTTGTACTTTATCCCATAGAAAAGCAAACAAGCAATGTCACCTTTTCAGAGGAAGGGGGTGGGGATGGGAAGTAAATTATTTCATTTTCCACTTGTCTGCTGTAAAGTTAGCTCCGTGAACCTATCAACCATTAGCAAACCAAAATGACAGTTTAACACAATGACCCCTATTCAAATAATGATTGACAAAGGTGATCTATTTCCCTCCTTTGCTAAGGGCTCTTGGGGGCGGAGGGTGGGAGAAGGAATAATTTCAGCTTAATTCCCAGCTGATTCATTGCAAAAAGAATCCTTCTGTATGAAAGAATAGCGGGAAGCGTTTTTCATTCTATGTGGGACTAGTTAATCTTTATCATTTCCAGCAGCATTAAGTACTGAAAAAGGTCATAAGCTACTTTTTTGGACTCTTTTTCTCCTTCTCACACTGCTTAAATACTATATAGGAAACTGATGTCATCTGAAAGCCTTATGAAAATGTAATCCTATTTAAAAAATGCAGAAACTTTAAAAATCTTACTTTTACACTGCATTCCTTTTCCTTCCTGTGTCTGCTTCTTGTCTAGTATAGTTCTTGAAATCAGATCTCTTGTTGGCAGATTCTTGCTATGCAGTGCCCCCATGTCTTCAGTGATACTCAGCTCAAATATGCCAGTGTGGAACCCACTGCAGGATTAGGACCTGCGCATCTGGATCCTAAAGTCTCAAAGGTATTTGCTGATTCTACTGAAATCAGTGGAAGTTAGGAACCTAAGCTTTGTTTCTGGAATTTTTCTATTTTAGTTGAAAACCAGAACAGAAAAGTATTAATTTTTAAAATGTTTCTTTTACTGGTGTTTGTCCTTCCCAGCCCTCTTCCTTGCCCTTCTTCCCTTTCCGTACCAAACTGGAAAAAAGAAAAATAACAGAAGGGGGAAAAGGAAAAAGGAAATTATTTGGGGGGGGAAAAAAGGGTTGGGTTTTTTTTTTTTTAAATATGAAACGAAAGTTTCTGAAATTTTCAAAAAAGATTGCAGATTTTTCCCCAAAACTCCAATTAATAATAATTAGTAATCATTTTGATTACTAGAAAGATATAAACACAATCTCAATAAAATATAATTACAAATACAACTGGTGGGTAAGTTAATATTTTTTTACTGGACGACCTGTTGGTGAGAGAGAGACAAGTTTTCAAGCTTACACAGGGTAGGTCTACACAGCAAAGAGAAACTCCCTGCTGGCCTGTGCCAAACAACCACCTGGCTCACAGGGCTCAGGTGGTGGGGGAGTTTCATTGGTGTATAGACTTCTGGGCTTGGGCTGGAGCCTGAGCTCTGGGAACCTCCCACCCTCCCAGGGTCCTAGAGCAAGGGCTCCAGCCCGAGCCTGGAAGTCTACACAGCAATGAAACAGCCCCACAAACCCAAGCTGATGGACATGGGCCAGCTGTGGAATTTTCTTTGCTGTGTAGAGGTACCCTAGGTAAGCTTGAATCTCTCACCAACAGAAGTTGGGCCACTAAAAGATATTTCCTCACCCTCCTTTTCTCTCTAATATCCTGTGACCAACACTGCATAAATACACCTGCTCTCACTTTAATACATCTGGGCAGCCCTCAGACTATTTTGCTCTTGAGGTTAGTTAATTTCTTTGCCCTGATTTTTTTCAATATCTTTTTTGTGGTTTTAGAAATGTGGTAAAATACGACTGTCTTGTGTAGGAAGAGCTGTGGCAATCAGGGTAAATCTCTTTTTACCATAGGAAGTGCGGAATCTGTTTTTCATAGTGCACATCCAATATTTATATTATATGAATAGCTGGGATGGGGTGTCTTCTCACTAGCTGAAATGTGGTTACCCTGAATTTGAAAGTCCGCATTTTGGCTTGTTTATAAAGCCTCCATTTAGTAAGCATGTTTTGAACTTTTTTCAGAAGGAAGTCCACACATTTTTAAAATTTCATTAAATAAAATGTAATCTCACACACACACACGAATATTTGCATGTTTTAAGGTAAAAACTTCATCATTATGGGAGATGCACTACTTGAAATTCAAAATTTCAGATTTCAGAAATTGAGGAAATTGCTCAAGATTTTTATTTGTACTCCAGTGAAACAAAAAAAATCTTCCACCTACTGGATCCTCTGTAGAAATCATTTTAGCTAGAACTATGGATTGGGGCCTAAGGGCATGATCCAACTGCCTTGAGACTCTCGTTAACTTTTTCTCTTGATTTTATTGAAAGTTAGATCATACCCTTTATATATTAGATGTCACTGTAAGAAATGAAACTTTAATTTGTCACTGATACTATTAAAAAAATAAATAGAATAGAGAAGAATCTCTAGACCTTTGTAGGATATATGAGAGGAGACATTGAAAAGACATATTTGCAAAGATACATACAATCACAGTCTTGAATGCTTAGATTGCAAGCTCTTGGAGCAAGGACTGTCTTTTTGTTCTGTGTTTGTACAGCACCTTCCATAATGGAGTTCTGGTCTTTGAGTGGGGATCCCAAGTTCTATGATAATAAATATAAATTAATAATGCCAAAAGCTTTTGACCTACATAGTTCCGTAAACTGCCATCATTACTTAAGCAAAGCTTGTTTTGACCTCAGTACTAGAACTATTTATAAAGTGATAGCCAGATATGGTTCTAGAAGACGTATACTAAAAGTCCATAACAAAGCTTATTTGTTTCAGCAAGTTTAGAAAGTTACTGATGATCCTCTGAGTCAGAAAGTGGCCTACATCCCTTTCTTTCCTCTTCAATTCCCAAATACAGCACAATTTTGTTAGTGAAGCTTTAAGGTGTTTATGCCATTTGAGATAAACCAAACCAATATTCTCTACATCTCTAATAAGTATAACAGTATAACAAAGAATAATCTGGGCAAGCATTATAGGAACTCACAGAAGAAAAACAGTATCTTTTTGCAAAGAACTCCCATAAAAAAAAAAAAATCCTTGGGGAAGGTACAATCTGCCTTATACAGAAAGGAAGTCTATTCCATTTTCCAAACTCCCTGAAATGTAAGAGGCTTAGTGGGGCATCTCAAAAGAGGGATAAAATCTAGAGATTAAAAAGTCATTGGAGACACATAAATCAAATGAACAGAAGGAACTGAGAATGAGTTTGTAAAGAGGTAATTTTTAGCATTCATTATAATTGGTCTGCTGTAGTACTTATCCATTATCTGCTTTTTTTTTTTTTAGTTATCACAATTTTTATGGAACATGATGGATAATTGTACTTAGGAATTTGAAAGTAAAATGTCATTTGCATGAAGGTTTCATTTTTAACTCACTTTCACCGTTATGCTTCTTAGCATCAGAATGGTAGAAAAAAGGCACTTGAAAAGCAAAGTGGCTGCCATGAGGGCATGCCTTATTGGCATAAATCATCTAACCTTTGACTTCTGAAAGATAGCTTGCCACCCTTTACTAGATGTTGTTCTCTGTTGCATTGTAATTCTGTAAAAGTAACCTCAGTTTGCTAATATACAAACTGGAGAAGGTGGCACTGTATAAGGATTAAAAATGAGGTTGCAGAAAACATTTATAGAATATGCTCATTACTTCTGGCAGGATGTGGGAATAAAAGCAGAAAAGAGTTACTAAACTTCAGTCTGAACAATTATGAATTGCTGAAACATGCACATCACACATTTAATCAAGAATGGAGTCCCTTTTGGTGAGAGCAATCTATCATCAGATAGACATGGAATGTGATAGAGGATGGAACTCAGGAGAACCTGCTTCCCAGCTTGAATCCAAAGATGTATCTGATTCTATGAAACATTAAGACAATTGTCACAGTGGGGAGTTAATAAGAGATTTAGCAGGGTGTATCTCGTGTCAGAATATGCTTTCCTTTTGAAACACACACACAAACGATCACAATTGTGGGCGTAGCATATACCCTCTGCACTGCCAATGGGGCTAGCTTTCATTGCATATTAATCCAATTTTCTTGACAAACAACCAATCCTTGGTGCCTACTGCCTTCTAGCACAGAGCTTTGTGGACTGCTGCAGCCCACCCAGGTGCCATAGCCACAAAAGCTAATACACACCCTGAATTTCTCTATTGTGAGTTGCTATGTAATACCCTTACATCTTCGGAATCCCTTCCCTCTTCAGATTTTGCCCCACTTGACTGCAATATTCAACAGTCAAGCCCCTCTGTTGTTATCATTTACTTCCATCAATGTGCTTGGCATTGTACAATACACAATATAGCAGGCAGTGCCTCTTCTAGTGTCCCACAAGAGATGGTTGCTCTCCAATTACTGGCAACCTGGGAGACTCAATGTCCTGGGGAGGCTAACAATAATCTTCCCTGGTTTGAGAGCCCAGAAACAAAGCTCTCAGCAAGAAAAAGCCAGAGAACTCAGACCCCACAACTCTCCATTGGGCGAGTGGATTTAGCTGATTTCTCTGTGCTAATTTTTTTTAATAACCCTTTCAAAATGTAGTAGTAATATAATGCTTTTCATCCATAGATCTCAAATGACTTTAAAAAGCAAGTCAGTATCATTATTCCCATTTTACAGATGCAGAAACTGAGGTTCAGGGAGGAGGGATGAGATTTGACCAATGTCACGCAGCAGGCTAGTAGAACTCGGCTCTTCTGAGTCACTGGCTAGTGCTTTAGCCACTAGGCAACACCACCTTCCTTTCAAAATGTAGATCTTGGGAAGCAAAAGTCAATGGCATTGCTACAGTGGAAGCAGTCTTTATAATAGTGGAGTGTGATACTGAAGAGGCACAGCATCCTCACATAGTCACTGTATAATGAAACAAATCTTAATCTCTTGCCCAATGTGGAAAAAAGCTTGGGATGTAATGTGCATCATCATCATCTTTGCAGATGAGATTTGAGCATATTTCACAGATCTACACTCCTACTCTTGCTCTACATTTACTAGAGACTGACATGATACCCACCCATAAATTACTTACATTACCTATAAAAATAAACAGGAAAAGGATGTTTGAATTCATATTCACTATCTCCTCATTAATTGTTAGTGTCATTGCTTGATTGGCTTTTTCATCCCTTCATTGGGAGATATAACAGTTACACAGCATTCAGTAACGAAGAGAACCAGGTTAATTTTGACAAAATGTCAGATAGTTACTGTAACATTGTCTGGCAGTAGACAGTCCTCTTATAACAGATCAAAACAACAATATCTTGAGGTGCTAGTTTCCAGGAGTGCACATAACATGAAAACTTTGCGATAGCTGTTTTGAATCATAATAGCCCACTTCCAGCACTAAAATGCATTGTTCATCAGTACTCATTTCATTTATATTATTAAGGACCAGATGATAAACCCCTTACCAGGGTGAGCAATAGTGCCATTCACTCAGATGGGATTAGGCACATAGACATTGGCATATTAGATTAGATCTGAAGTCCATCTACTTCGATATCCTGTCTCTAATTGTAGTCAGCTCCAGAGGCTTCAGAGGAAGCTGTAAGAACCCTGACAGTAGGTACATGTGGGGTAATTGCCACCCTTCTCCTCCCCCCGCTGGAGGTCTCAATCTAGTCCCTGATAGTTAGACATTGGCTCCACCCCTGAAACATGAGGGTTTATGTCCCTTCTACCTAATTTTTGTTTGCATTAACTATTGTAACTCTAGATTTTCTTGTTAACAATAGAAATAGCCAACCCTTCTTTGAATCTTCCTATGATCAGTCCCAGTGACATCCTGTGGCCATGAGTTCCACAGTCTGTCTATATGTGTTGTGGAAAAGTATTTCCTTTTCATCAGTTTGGGTCTTTGAAGAGTAACAGCTCATCAGTGTGCATAAGGGGTTTGCACTCTAGCCCTAAGTGCCATACTCTAGTCTTTTTATGAGCTATTAATCAAAACATCAGAAGAAAAATTTAGAGTGCATCACAACAGTGACCGCACCAATGAGCATAATAAACATTTCCTTTTCACGAGGGATGTCATGTGATTTGGTGTCTCCAAACATGAGAATAACTAACCTGGAGCATCTGATTTTTTTTCTTGTTTTCCATATGCTGCTAAAATAGCGAGATTATTTCTAGTTCCTTTACATCTATAATAATCATCATTTATATTACACTTATCATTTAGAGGTCAGTTCACAAATGTTCTAGACACTGTACAAACACATAATGAAAGACTTTTCTTTTTGCCCCAAAGAGCCTCTCACCTATAAAGAAGGGAAATAGACACAAAAATTGTTCAGGATCACATAGTGGGCTAGAGGCCAAACGAGGAATAAAACCCAGGCCACTGGATCCCAGCCTGATACCTCATCTCCTACACCAGCCTGCCTCCCACTAGAATAGAAAATGTTCTCAGAGAATGCAGGCAGTCATTCACTCAGCCACTCCCTCTGTTAATACAGACATGTTCCTTTGGGGCTGAATATCTCTGCTACTCTTTTCTGACTTTGGATTCAGCTTTGGAAATGAGCTACTACCTTTTGTACCTGTGCTAGGCTTAGTCCTTTGTCTGGAGATGGATCATTTTCCTAGGGGCAGAGGATTAGCCATGAGTATCAGAATGTAGTACAAAAGAGAAAGATTAGGTTGCAAAGAGTTTATTTCACTTTTGACACACTTGGAGTGAGGTCCTGAGAACTCCTGGTGCTTGGCAGTGTAAAATCACTTGATATGGCTTGCAGTTCACAAATTTTGCAGCATTATCTTCCCATCACAATCCGTTGTCGTTTGCCCCCTTTCCATCTAAACTGACATTTCCCTACAGGATGTGTGATTGCCAACTACATTTGAAAATTTCTTTGACTATTTATATAATAAAACAATCCCTTTCCAACCACCAAGACTGTCCATTTATCTTATATTTAATTTTATTTTCTATGATCTCTCTGAACAAATCCATATTGTATTTCTCTTCACATTTTCCAGATTACATTGTAATATACAGAGACAAGGTGATTGAGGTAATATCATTTATTGCACCAACTTCTGTTGAGAGAGACAAGCTTTTGAGTTTACACAGTAAATAGTTAACACATATTCCAAGGGATCATTCAAGGTGTGGCCTATTAACAAGCCTCCTGTCATAGGGAGGAAAGGAAAGGAAAGGGAAGTGGTAAGTGGCTAATGCGGTTGTTAGTGGGTTACAGATTGTTGTAATAAGCCATAAATCCAGTATCTCTATTCTGTTCATGATATTTAGTGTCTAGCAAAATTATGAACTATGGTCCCAGGCTCATCTTTTGAAAGTTCTGTGCAGGTTTCCTTTGAAGATGAGGTCTGAGCAGTCAGATATAGAGTGATTGCTTTAGAACATAAGAATGAATATTGGGTCAGACCTATGGTCCATTTAGCACAGTATCCTGTCTTCCAACAGTAGCCAATGCCAGGCGGTGGTGGTAGCTGCCCTGTCCTCACAAGTGTGTATGCTGGCAAAACTTATGTTGCTCATGGGTGTTTTCTTCACACCCCTGAGTAACAAAAGTTTTGCTGGCATGAGTGCTAATATAAACAAGGCCTTAGTTTCTCTGCAATGGTCTTATCTCCTTTAGCACCTCAATTGTCCAGGGAGCTGACTGCTTTTTTAGCAGGCTTCCTGATTGTAATGCACTTAAAAAAAATTTGCTGTCAGTTTTTGGTCTTTGGCTAGTTGCACTTTTACATTTGACTTGCCAGAGCTTATGCTCCTTTCTGTTTTCCTCAGTAGTGTTTTTAAAAAGTTTCCATGTAGCTTGCAGGCATTTGACTTTTGGGGCTGTACATTTTGATTTCCATGGAACTATCTTCCTCATTTTTGTGTAGTTCCTGAAAGTTAAAGTAGTGAAAGTTTTTTGAATAGTGTTCACCCACAGGTGATGTGGTGTTTTTGTCTTTCATCATTTTCTGTGTGAGTTCATTTGAGAGTGCAATGATTGTCTGGTTTCACCCACATCCTCCCTATGACTGGAGGAGTGTTAATGGGCCACTTCATCTTGAATGGTCTCTTGAAATGTGTTAACTACTTACACTAAACAATCTGTTCTAACCTTGTATTTAGCAGTGACACTTTGAGTTTCTTTCCCAGACCCCAAGAAGAGCTCTGTATAAGCTCGAAAGCTTGTCTCTCTCACCAACAGAAGCTGGTCTGATAAAAGATATTACCTCACCCATCTTGTGCCTTTAATATCCTGGGACCAACACAGCTACAACAATAGTGTCATATTCAGGCAGCTATGGAGATTTTTTTTTTTTAAAAGATTAAATTATTTATACCATGACATCACCAATGCAGGATTGTTCCCAAAATTATACTTTCTATGTCATTTTCAGTATAGTTTTAAATATCTTAATCAAATGAAATGAGATTACTTTTTTTTTGCATTTTGAAGTCACATGCTAGCGTTATGGTTGGTGATACGTGGTGATTTCTTTTCTTTTGGGAGTAAGATCTGACTGAGTTCAGTTCCCTCTCCAGCGAGACAATATGATGAAATTATGCTTCAGAAGAAATCTTAGTGGAGAGAAGGGCAAGAAAATCCCTCTCTGATGATGTGAATATCCTGTTGAGCTATGATAGAGGGGATTATTCTCTGACAGGCTCCAAAAATCCTATCAACCAACATCCCTAAGAGTATGAGAGAGCTCTAGTGTGAAATTCTCATTGACGCCACGCATGTGTGTGCATTTGTGTAGGGGTGAGAAACTCGTATGTGTGCTACTGAGGAATGAAAATAAGTCTGAGCGCTCCTAATCATACATTTTACAATAAGTATCAAAAATCTCCTTTTAAGCAGAAGAGATTTCCCCAGATTTACTGAACTTCAAAATCACAACTACATCCTTGCCAACCTACTTCATTAGATGGAGCCCTGCTGCAAGTTTCAGGAGCATGGGATTCCCTCCCCCCACCATTTATTACTCCTAAACAGTTATTTAGTTGGGTCTCTGCAAAAGTCCAGTGTTTTAGGGGTTTGAGACAATCTCATTAATTCTGTTTCAATTTTTTTTCTTTCCTCTTTTTTCCCCTCAGAAGAAAGCCTGTGCCATTTACTTTGAAAACTCCAATCACACTCCACTATCTTCATTTCCTGCCAACAGGGCCCTGCTTTAAGGAAAAGAAACACAAGCAACTGCCTTACAGACTGGGGGAGTCTTGGGATCTCTTCCTCCTTGCAGTGGGATTTGAGGGGGAGGAAATTCAATGCCAGAACTACTTTACTTCAGAAACATACATCATTGAAAATGTTCTGATGGGCCCAGCCTTACTCTATACCTGCACTGTACTGAATCAATACTCTATAAGGAATGTGTACCAGTACATATGAGGTATAATCATACCTATATATGCATACATATGCATAAATACAATTAAACATAGTATATGTAGTGGAGATATCCTTGTGATAAATCAAAGAGCCTTGTGATAATTTGTTTTTATCATGCCTCTTGACTTTACTGTTTTACCTATATTCTGTCCACTAATCTATCTCTGCTAAAACTGATGTTTCAAATTTCAGAATAGATTCAAACACCTAAAATAACCTTCAAGGAAAATGTTTCCTTCTTTCATCCTAAATGTGGAATTGTACCTTGTGATGGGGCCATGATGGCGAAGAGGCAGTTAATGAGGGCCTGTAAACCCAGCTGGCTCCATCTTGCTACACCTGCAGTGGATGTCTGGTATGGAGAAGGGAGATAAGCAGAGAAGAACTGACTCTGTTGGTGGCTGACAAGGAAGATGAGCCAAAGAAATGTGAGACAGCATGCAGGTTGGATGAGCTATGTCATGGGTAGGATGACTGGGCCCAGGAGACAGACAAAAGGACTGGTTGTTTGAAGACAGGCCCCGAATAGAAAGGCAGGATCTCAATGAAGACTCATTAGCTGACCCTATTTTGAGTTCTTGGTTTTCTCTTATGTTTGGAATTTAATACCTTGGAAGGTGTGGGACTCAGTATCTTAGCTGGAGGGAGAAAGCACCACTTCATTAGAGTCTGTGAGAGGCAATGAGCAACCAATGGAAACCCTGAAGTAAGGTGAGTAGGTTTGTGTTGAGCCACTAGGAGTCAACATGGAGGCAAGCTCTGGTACACATCCCTAAAATTAGACTGGTTGGATGTGCAGATTTAAATTAAAGACAGGTTAAGTTCCAGTATATTGTGATGCAGAGAGGTAGAGATGGGAACTTTATGTAGTTGGACTGGGGAGATTCCCGGTGCAATACACAGCACTTGTTTCTAACTCCAATAGGTCTTGAGATAACAAATTATATAAAGAAATAGCTATTTTAGGTAACTCTTAAACATTTCTAAAAGGTATTAATGGTAGGAATTTGTGTTTGTTTTCCCTGTGACTCCAGTACACTTGGACTCAAGGTACTACAGTAGCCTGCCTTTACAGGAATGGTGTTATGAACATTAGTACCAGTTAAAGTTTTAAAAACATTTCTGAATAGGTTTGTTTTTATTTAGTAAAATATGAGACATTCCCAGAGGATATGTTGATGTGGTGTGGGTTAAATGGTTTCTTAGCTTGAGTTTGAAATAACCTGTGTAACTCCTAAGTGGCTTCACAAAGTCACAAGTGAGGGATGGTGGCTTCTCCAAGTGTGTGTGTGAATAAAACGTTTCTGCTACACCATCATATAATTCCATTCTATAATACAATTTAACCTAATTAAATTATGCTATATTTAATATAAATTCTAGTGGTATAGGTAGTAACTAGTATAACTAAGGATGCAAAGAAATTGTTTACTTCAAATTTAGATACATGTTTATATCCTGCTGTACTGTGTGTAAAATCATTTGTGCCAGTGAAACAGCATGTTCTTTTACACAAAATATACATAGTAAACACACATACAGAACATTCTTAAGTTACTGGGCCAGTTCCTTAGCTTGTGTAAATTGGCATGGCTCATTGGAGCTCCTGTGCCCTACCCCAGCTAAGGATCTAGCTGTAAGTGTACAACTGAGAAATAGTGAACATTTACCTAGTTCAGTAGCTAAGTTACCTTCTTCATAGTTATAGTCTCTGAATTGTATTCAAGGAAGGTTGTGCTATTGGTTCAAAAGAAAATGTACAGCACATAGATGTTAACTCAGGTCTAAGCTCCACCATTTACACACAGTCCTGCACTGGGGACCTGATGCAAAGCTTATTGAAGGAATTTTTCTACTGAGTCAATGAGCTTTGGATCAAGACCTGTGTGGGGTGCAGAACTACACCAGAGAGGAAGAGGACCAAAGACATTCTGACTTAGAAAAGCAGGATGTTTCCCAGAACTTCCTGTTGTATAGCAGAACCTGCAAACTACTGCACCTCTTCAAGGAGTAGCAATGCACTTCCTTCCTCCTCTGTCCCATTTCCCTTTGTGGCCAGACAATTCTGCTGTAAGGGGTTGGAATTCTTTTCAAGTGCTCATGAAATGCAGTGATGTCATGATGATCATCAAATCGCTGAAGCTTCTGTCATTGCCCCCTATGGGGGGCAGAAATTTGCTCTGTGGGGCTATCGGGGAGAGGGAAAAGAAAAACTCATGGCTGTCCTGCCCTCCCACATATCTCCAAAAATCTGTGGCAGCTGCTGCCATACATATTTTTAAAGAGGAGTACCGTGACAGACGTTAGTAGAGTCATTTTATGCATTCCTGGAAGGTGTTCAGTTACTATCATGATGAGGTTGCTAAAAGAACCTGTCTAGAATAGAACTTATCAAATAAATAACTCAAGTAGACATGGCAGTGAAAAATGTCCTTTTCCATCTCACAGAAAGATTGTTCCCCTCCTTTTGGTTTCACAGTTGGTGATTCACACATTTGTGACTTTCAGTCTTGATTATGACAATTCTCTGTATCAAAGAATGAAACTGCTGATCCGCCCAGAGGTTCAATGGAGAGCAAGTGCATCAGCCCAGATAGTGTTATCCTGAAACTGTAATAAAGGTGGTTTGGGCATAAAAGAATGAAAACCACACATACATTCCACTGTATTATTTGAGTAATAGCATGGTATATTATGTAATTAAAGACTAATCATGGACACAAAGGACTGGAAGGGACCTTGATTTCCTAATATCTAACCTAACTTCAAATCAAGCTGATTACTTTTTGTCCTACCTTCAGTGGACATGGAGAACAATTGATCACAGTTCTCTTTCTAAGAGAACTTTTCATAGTCGAAGACTGTTATGAGGTCCCCCCTCAGTCTTTGTTTCTGAAGACTAAACATGCCCAGTTTTTGTAACCTTTCCTCCGATATCTCATTTTCTAAACATTTTGTCATTGGTGTTGCTCTCCTCTGGACTCTGTCCATATCTTTCCTAAAGTGTGGTGTCTGGAACTGGACATAGTAGTCCAACTGAGCAGTCACCTGTGACAAGTAGTGCAGGACAATTGCTTCCTGTGTCTTACATACAACACTCCTGTTAATATACCTGTGGCAAGGTGAGTGTACATAGTCCCCCTTTTGATGAGGGGGAAGGGTGGGGTTGGCCCACGCTTAACTCTTCCTGGCCAGTCCCAGTGCCAGGGTAGTGTGGCCTCATGGCCAGAGTCAGTGAGTTTGCCCTTATCCACAGGATGGTGAAGGCCTAACGGCCAGAGTCAGTGGATTCACCCTTAGCCATAGGGCAGTAAAGCCTAGCAGTCAGAGTCAGTGTGGTGTCCCTGGTCTGTAAGGTCATTTGGCCTAACAGCCAGGCAGGGTAGGCTGCTCCCTAGAGGTGGGTGGCAGCCAGGGTAGGGAAACCTGGCCCCTCCCTACTCTACTGAGTCCCAGCCCAGGACCCTGACAGTGATGCAGGTTTCGACCACCAGGTCAATGGGGATCCAGCCAAAACATGCTGACAACTCACAGGGTAATAGCTAACACCCCCCGCCCCCTCCACACACCACCACCAGGATCCTTCCTACCCTGACTCCTGAAGCTGCAGCCTGGGTGTCGTAGGGGTCTCCAGATCCCTCTGCAAGCATAGCACTCTCTGACAACTCCAAAGTCCATCAGGCATCTACTGACTCTGGAGTGGTTAACAGAGTCCCAATGTCTCTGGATCCCATGGCCTGGTGCTCCTGTGGTTCCTGGATTGGAGCCTACACTGCAGGTCCTTCCTCCTCAGCATCCATCCCCAACTGAGCTTAACTGCTCCCTTTTAAATTAGAGCACTTGGAGTGCACCCAGTAGAGTTGAGGGAGGCATGGCTCCCTCAGCCCACAATGTGGAGTTAACCCTTCCCTGTCCACTGTGGGGTGAGTGTATCCTATACCCCAGAGTGATATTAGCCTTTTTCGCAACTGCATCACAATGATGACTCATAGTTGATTTGTGATCTACTAAAACTTGGCAGTCCTTTTCAGCAGTATTGCTGCCTAGCCAGTTATTCCCCATTTTGTTGTTGTGCATTTGATTTTTCCTTACTAAATGAAGTATTTCACGCTTCCCTTTATTGAATTTCAACTTGTTGAATTCAGACATTCTCCAATTTGTCAAGGTCATTTTGAATTCTAATTCCGTTCTTCAAAGTGCTTGCAACCCTTCCAGCATGGTGTCATCTGCGAATGTTATAAGCCGTACTCTCCATTCCCATATATAAGTAATATCAGCTATACACACAAGGACATAGTATCAAAGTTGCACAGTGGCTGTTAGCTACGACACTTCCTGGCTTTGTAGTGCTTAACCATAAAAGCATTGCCTTTATCTTTAAATAGATTTTTACATGTGGATGTATAGGATGTTGAACATCGGAGAGGGTTAAAAGAAGAGCCACATGAATAATTCAACATGAAAACATGCATTAGAGTGAGAGACTACTCAATCAACTTAATCTTTTTAATTTATTGAAGAGGAGGTAAAGAAGTGACTTGATCATGGACTAGAAATGCTTACACAGGGAGAAAATTTCTGATAGTGGGATCTTTAATCTAGGAGACAAAGCCATCCCAAGAGTCAGTGACTGGAATTGTAGCTAGACAAATTTAAACTGGAAACAAGGCGTAAATCTTCAACTATTTGAAAACTTTAACAAAGGTTATGGTGGGTTCTCCATCAGTTGAGGTCTTTAAATTAAGATTGTATGTCTTTCTAATAGTTATTGGGCTTGACACAGGAGATGCTGGGTGAAAGTATATGGCCTATATTATGTGGCAGGTCAAACTTGATCGCAATGGTCCCTTCTGACTTTGTAGTCTATGAGTAAAGATATAGATACAGATAAAATCAGTCTTGAAAGGATGAAAAGTATGGAATCATGCATTTTAGATGCAAAAAGATTAAAACAAGCTGTGTTTCTCTGAAACCTGAGCTGCAGGATTTTGTTTTCTACCAGATATCTTGGAGGGATGAGAAGGTTTCTGCTTACTTTACAAGATGATAAGAACATAAGAATGGCCACTCAGACCAGTGATCCATCTAGCCCAGTATCCTATCCCAACAGTGGCTGGATGCCATGTGGTTCAGAGAGAATGAACAGCACAGCACAATTTATCAAGTGATCTATCCTCTGTTACCCAGTCACAGCTTCTGGCAGTCAGATGTTTAGGGACACCCAGAGTTTAGGGTTGCATCCTTGAGCATCTTGGCTAATAGCCATTGATGGACCTATTCTCCGTACACTTATCTAATTCTTTTTTGAACCCAGTTATATTTCATTATATCCCCTGGCAACATTAACTGTGTGTTGTGTGAAGAAGTCCTTCTTTATGTTTGTTTTAAACATACTGCCTATTAATGTCATTGGGTCACCCATTGTAGGGAAATAACACTTCCTTATTCACTTTCTCCACTCCATTCATGATATTATAGACCTCTCTCATACCATCCCTTAGTCATCACTTTTCTAAGATGAACTGTTCCATTCTTTTTAATCTCTCTTCATATGGAAGCTGTTCCATACCCCTAAGCATTTTTGTTGTCCTTTTCTGTATTTTTTCTAATTCTAATATATCATTTTTGAGATGAGGCAACCAGATATGCGCACAGTATTCAAAATGTGGGTGTACCATGGTATTATATAGTGGCATTATAATATTTTCTCTTATTATCTATCCCCTTCCTAACAGTTCTTCATGTTCTGCTGGCCTTTGTGACTGTCACTGCACACTGAGTGGATGCTTTCAGAGAACTATCCACAATGACTCCAAGATGTCTTTCTTGAGTGGTAGCAGCTAATTTAGACCCCATCATTTTGGATGTATAATTGAGATTGTGTTTTCCAATGTGCATTAATTTGCATTTATCAACATTGAATTTCATCTGCCATTTTGTTACCCGGTCACCAGTTTTGTGAGATCCCTTTGCAACTCTTTGCTGTCAGGTCCCTGCAGTTCAGCCAATTGCTAAGACAAACAAATTTGTTTACATTTCTGGGAGATAATACTGCCCTCTTCCCATTTAAATGTCACCTGAAAATGAGAGCAGGTTTTTGCATGGCACTGTTGTAATTGGTGTTGCGAACATTCATATGCCCCTTCATGCTTCAACTTATAGGATCTAAAGTTTTACATTTTTTTGTTTTTCAGTGCAGTTATGTAAAAAAATTTGTACATTTGTAAGTTGCACTTTCACAATAAATAGATTGCACTACAGTACTTGAATGAGGTGAATTAAAAATACTATTTCATATCTTATTTACAGGGCAAATATTTGTAATAAAAATAACAATATAAAATGTGTACTGTACACTTTGTACTCTGTGTTATAATTGAAATCAATATATTTGAAAATGTAGAAATATATCCAAAATATTTATAATAAATTTAAATCGCCATTCTATTATTGTTTAACAGTGCGATTAAAACTGAGATTAACTGTGACTATTTCTTTAAATCTCACAATTAATTTCAAATATTTTTAATTGTTTGACATCCCTAGTTAAAAATGTTTGCTTTTTCAATTTAAACAATCACAATCATGTGGCTCCAGGGAGTCTTCATTACTTGATGCATTCCTATTTCTATTTTTCAATTCTTCTACAATTAATCTCTTAACAACAACAACAAAAATGAAACACTTGAGGCAAAGAAAATTAAAATTTGGGGGATAAAAGAGTTTCTGAGAAAAGACCTGGAAGAAAAGGCAGTGTGGAGGAGATTGGATGAATCTGTCCCCATACCTTTGCCCAAGAGTAAAGTCCGTGCGAAAACTGTGAAGAAAAATTACAAGTCTTTTTCCTGATTTTTGTAGATTTCAATTTAAATCAGAGTTGCAACTGTAAAACAACTCTCAGAGAATCTGATAACTTTGATTTAGTGCCTAAGAAGGGATTTAGATGCCTAACATCAGGCACATATGTTTGCCAATGTTGGCCTTACATTTTAAGTAATGCATAGTCAAAAATGATGACATACCTGATTTTATTACATCCATGATTATCTGCTAGCCCTGTTTATGAGGTTGTACAAGGTATAAGGCGAGGTAAAATATAGCTGACACCTTTTAACCCAGTTTGTATGGGATAGGCATGCCTCATGTTAAATCAGCATAGCACTACTCTGCATCACTCTCTTTATGCCTCACTTTGATGTAGGCAGTATGTTGGGGCCATATATCTGCCAGCATAATAATCTCATTAAAAGTCAATATAAATTAATGCAGACGTGCAACTGCTCCTATTTGTGCCAATGTTAATCGGCCCAGGGCAACTGCTGGGACTGGTGGGTCATAAAGGTGGTATGCAGACATCTTTATTCTCCTTCAATATTTTTATGGGTCTTCTGGTGAGCTGGACCAGAAGATCTGCCCTTTATTTCTAGCCTACAATGGAAGATTAAAAGATTGATCCTGAATTACTTTTTCTTCAAATAATCTATTTTGTTTCTGACAGATTACAAGTCTTGAGAGGAGGGATTGTTTCCCTTTTTTTTGTATACAGCACTGAACACATTGTTTAGTGCTTAATAGTATTAAAAAAACAACGGAAAATATAGCTACAAGGCATTTAAGAACACTATGCCTCATTAATCTCTCTCTTGTCCAAATATTGGCACATAAAAATATCAAATGAAACTAAACACAAAAAACAAGCCCCCTCTCCCTCCATACTCCCATTGCAATATTAGCTCTAGCATAATCACCTAGGCAGTGAGTTACCAACAAGCTGTAGGTCAAAAAGAGAGGCTGGTCTTCCTACCTACTTCTCCTTGCAAGTTTTTTCTTTCCATGTCTATCCCTCTCTTGCAAAAGAAATGCAAATACCCAAAATATTTCTTCTTCTTGCTTTTCCTTTATTCTGCTTTTCCTGGTGAGGGTTGTGGCGGCAGCATTGGAGAGTAGGGAAGACCAGATCTCCCTTTCTTCTGCAACAGGATCTAGCTCCTCCTTGTGGATTCCCAGGCATTCCCAGGCCACCAAGAGATACCTCCAGCATCTCCTAGTTGGCCTCAGGTCCTCCCAGTGGGATGTATCCAGTATAGTTCCAAAGGAAGCCTACCAATGGGCATTCTTATCAGGTGCCCAAACCACCTCAGCTGACTCTTCTTGATCTGGAGAAGTAGTGGCTTTACTCCAAGGCTTTCCCAAATAGCCGAGCCCCTCATCTTAGAGAGTCAGTCCAGCCTGCGGAGAAACCTCATTTCCACTGATCTTGTTCTTTCTGTCACTACCCAAAGCTCATGACCATAGGTGGGGATCGGGATGTAGACTGACCAGTGAGAACTTCATCTTAAAAATTAGCTCCTGCTTTGCCACCACGGGATAGTACAGTGCCTGCATCACTGCCACCACTAAACTAGTCTGCCAGTCAATCTCACGCTCCCACTTACCATCTTTCATGAACAAGACCCCTAGATACTTAAAGTTTCCACCAGGGGAATCTGTTTCCCTTTCACCTGGAGAGAACAGTCCACTTTCTTCTGGGAAAGAACCATGATCTCCAATCTGGAGGTGCTGATTCTCATCCTCACTGATCCACACTTGGCAGCCAAGTATTCAAGTGTGTGTCAGAGATCAGAGTCTGAAGAAGAAGGAAGGATAAACAGAGATGCCACTTCCAAGTCCTCATACTGGATACACTTTCCAACTTGGCTTCACCTTGATATCCCATCCATGAAGTTCACAAACAGGAGTGGGACAGCAGAACACATCCTTGGTGGAGTCCAAAGCCCACCTTGAAGGAACTCACCTTAATTCCAAGAATGCAGACACAAATCTCGCTCTGGGAACATAGGGACCAGATAGCATGCAGCAGTGGCACTGGCACCTCGTACTCCTGCAGCATTTGCCACAGGACTTCTCGGGGAATGTGGTCATAAGTCCTCTCCAGGTCTACAAAACAAAGGTAGACTAGGTTAGCAAGCTCACCTCAAGTATCTGTGAGATACTCATGTTGATCCATGTCTGAAACAGAAACCCCATTGCTCCTCCTGAATCTGAGGATCAACTAACGGGTGTAGCCTCCTCTCAAACACCCTGGAAAGGGCTTTGCCATAGAGGCTGAGACCTGTGATCCCTCAGTAGTTGGAACACACCTTCTGATCTCCTTTCTTAATGATTGGGACCTCCAACCTGGTTTGCCATTCCTGAGGTACTGCACCTGCTAACCATTACACCCCAACTTTGTCCATTGATTTCAACATCTCTGGGTGAATCTTGTCCACCCTTGCTGCTTTACCATTGCGAAGGCACTTTACCACCGCAGCAACCTCATGAACAGAAATAGAGCTGATCCCACTGGAGGTTTCTGGCACTGCCTCCTGAAAAAAGGGCATGTCCACCGGGTTCAGGAGTTCCTCAAAGTGCTCCTTCCACTTCTCAACAATCTTCTCAGTCACAGTGTTTCATCACCCTTGCTGAGAACAGCCTGGGAAATATCTTGCTGACCCCTTCTAAGGCGACAAATGACAAAGGATTTACTAGAACACCTTTGAGGTCATCCAGCAGTCATCCTCCATGATCTTTCCAAAATCCCTCCAGACCCCAGACTTTTGCTTCAATGACTCCTATGGCTGTAGCCCTCCCAGGTAACTCTCAGTCATATCAGGAGTCCAATTCAAAAGCATTTCTCGGGAGACCTCCTTCTTCACCTTCACAGCTTCCCTCACCACTGGTGTCCATCAGTCGGTCCTAGGGTTGCCACCATGACAGGCAGTAACCACCTTCAGGCCCTGGCTTTTCATGGCTGCCTCAACGATTGAGGCCTTGAACATAGTTCACTGGGGCTCAATGTCCATGACCTTGTCTGGAATGCAGGAGAAGTTCTTCTGGATGTGGGAATTGAAGTCTTTCCTCACAGGGTCTTCAATCAGGCAGTCCCAGGTGACCTGCACTCATTGTTTGGGCCTCCTGTGTCTATCTGGCTGGCATCCTGTGCATCAGATTTAACTCACCACCAAGTAGGGATCGGATGATAGCTCTGCTCCTCTCTTCCCCCGGGTGTCCAGAACATATGGTCTTTGGTCCAATGAAACAGCTATAAAGTCGATCATTGATCTTTGGCCCAACATAGTCTGTTACCAGGTACATTTATGAACAGCCTTGAGTTTGAACAAAATATCTCCATAGTGTCAAAGTTCTTATTTTCATTTTGTGAGGAATGCTTTTAAAGCTGGAATTAATTTTAGACAATTTACTAATTCCAGTGAAATACCCTGTACTTAAAATAGGGAATATTGTTAGAACTAGTAGTAGCTCTAGAATCTGAATGAATTTTAAGTGTATCTGTAGTAACCTATATGGAACCTGGAGTGAGAATCATAGGTTGCAGGAGGGAAGAGTTTGGAGGGGACAACAGGAAATCAGGCTGTGTGCATGTGGCCAGGAATGTAAAGCTGCAGTTGTTTTAATAAGGAGCCAGTCTTGTTTTAATAGGAATAGTGTCCTCTCGTGTTATTACCCATCACAAAGTACACACCAATGACCACTATACTTGTGAGCTGTTCTGTTTAGGAAAGGCATTCCCTGTGTAGGCAACACATTTTGTTTACTCCCACTGAATCCATACTTCTCAGCAGTCCCAGGTTTCACAGGACTATCTCACTCTGACCCCCAAAACTTCCTGTCTGAGTTGAAGCAGAACATTTCCTATATTAACCTTGCCATGTTAAGGTAGAATCAGTTACTGTAGATAATCAAAAATACATTTAAAACTGAGTATGTCAGTATACAAGGAGAGTTGTATTTTATTTGTTGTGCAAAGTCACAACTCCATATATTTTCTGTTGGGTGATTTCGCTCACTTTTTCTTTATGACTCAGACCATCCTTGCATTATTAAAAAAACCCATTTCACTACAATGTCACATCTAGTAGTAGTCATGTGAGAGTTGTAATTTGAGAAGAGTTAGAGACCCACAACAAGCAGCAAACACTATGAGTGTTAAAATGAGTAGCAGTCGGGATAAGCCCATTGCATCAGTTGTGGAGTCTCATATAATCAGAAATCGAAAGATTATCAAATAAAAAACCCCCCAAAAACCAAAAGGTTCAACAGCAGCAATGGCAGATGCAGACATTAAGGCTTCACCAAGGAAAAAAGTGAGAAGTTTTTGTCCATTTAAAGCACCATTTTCTACAAGGTGAGGAGTAACGTTTGCTTTTTGTGAGTATTGCAGAGCTGATTTTTCTGTTAGTCATGGTGGATGCAATGATATTTCAAGGCATATTGCCATGGAGAAACATGCAAGCTGTGCCAAGGTACTAGCAGCTTTTTTCCCACCTGCAGGGTCAAAAATGAGTTATACTCTAACAAGAGCTGAAGTTTTATTTACAGGATTTCTTTTGGAGCATAACATCCCTCTTGCTAGCAGTGATCATGTTAGACCTTTTTTCAAGAAAATGTTCCCAGACTCCAAAATTGCCAAGAGCTATGAGAGTGGTTCCACAAAAATGACCCATATTATAGAAGGGGCGATCACACCTAAGACAATTGAAAATGTACAGAGTATGATACAAGCCCATGAACAATATTTTGGTTTGTCACTGGATTTGGATGAGTTGGAGGATTATTTTCCAATTATGGTTACATATGAACACCCAGAAATTGGCCTTACAGTTACTGAGTTTTTAGATATGGTTTCTTGCACATTGAATAAATCTCAGGAATTGTTGGATGCAGCCATCAACTTGCCTTCAAAACACAATGTTGACTGGAATAAATGTGCTGTGTATTCAGTGGACGGTGCTACAAACATACAGGGTAAGCACAACAGTATATTGACTCAAATTAAGCAAACAGTGAACCAGGGATTGTATGCAGTGAGGTACTCCTGCCATCTCATGCGCTTAGTGGCAGGGCATGCATCAAAATCACTGCAGATGAATGCTGAGGATTTGATCAAGGACATTTACTACCACTTTCTGAAAAATGTCAAGAGTGGCATCCTTGAATGGCATTTTGCATTACTAGTATGAAGAAAATTGTGAAGCATGTGGAAACTTGTGGGCTATCTTTGCAGAGATCTCTTGAAAGTACCTTGGCTACTTGGGAGAAAGAGCATAGAAGTGCTGCTGGGCCATGGGAACTCAGAATACTAATAAGCTTCAAGAATCTTTTGATGAAAGTATATTTACTGTTTTTTGCAGCACTGCTGCCCATGTTCAACAAATTCAATTTGCCCCTCCAATCTGAAGCACCCAGCAATCATGACCCTAAACAAAGATATTCTTCTGAGATTTGTGCACTCCTCTGTGGTAACTAGACGTGAAAATGTTATGGAACTTAATAACAAGGACTTCTCTGTGCACTTTCTTGCATCAGAAGTGTTTGAGCTTTTGAAACATATAACTGTGCAAGAAAGTAAAACATGACTGATATAAGGCCATATAAAACAGTTGTAAAGCACTGGGTTACATGGTAAAGACAATGCCTTCAGAAGACAGTTTACTTAAGAGCCGGGGTCTGTTAATCCAACTAGTGGCATATCAGCATCTTTCCATGATATAAAGATGCTTATTAATCAATTTTCTGATGGGATCAGTGTGCCACAAATGGATCCTCTGCTTTCCAAATGTAGGGATTATCAAATGCACTTTCTGAACATGATAGCACTATGAGAACTGATGAATTTTGTCGTAAAAGTATCTCAAATAAATAACCCGCTGCAATCTGCCGCCGAAATTCTTGAGTCATTTGTCGGTGGAGACTATGTTTGACTCTGTGGAGACTATGTTTGACACCCCTGATAAAGATCCCCTGGGTGCACACCCTAGGGAAATGTGCTGCGCATGTCTATGACTTTTATGGAGGTAAATCCTTACTTTTGTTCTATACAAAACCCATCACTGCAAAAAAAAATCTGGCAGCTAGCAGTCATTTCAAAATGTATTTGTCAATAGTGAAGACAGATATAAAGACATTTATTGGGCTTAATTTCCTTTGTTATTTTGAGCATGTTGTTATCAATTACTGTATTGATTTTTTTATTGTGTCCTGCTTTAGCCACTTGAAATGTTGAGAGGTCTGCAAATCCAATTTATTTCAAGAGTCAAGAGGCGTGTTCCTGTTTTGTCCCCAGATATCCTTATTTATGTCCTTTAAAATAATAGCTGTTATGAACAGGGTAGAAGAGAGGAGATTTTTATTGTTTATTTAGGTCCAGATCCGGCAAAGGGAAGTGCACTGCTGGACCCCTACATTTGCATGAGACCCCATTTAAGTTAACGAGGCTTAGGTGTCCATTTGTGTGGAAACAATTCCAGGACTGGTACCAAAATGTTCTGCAGTGCCTGAGGTGGTTTGTTTTATAGCACCTTGACCTTCATGATGACAGTTAATTGAGTATGAAGTAAAATGGGTTGCAAGTTAGAAGTGAGGATATCGCAGAACTGGTACAGTGCATGCTTATTACCAGGCATCACGGTTTGCTATACAAATAATAAAAATAATAATGCTTGTCAGCTTTGTCAGAATCGCTTCTGTCCCTCAGTAACTACAATCAGAAAGGCAAGAACCCAAAAAAAGGCAGATTCCGTGTGCTGTACATTTAAATACAACATCAAAACATGCAACTTTTGTAAAAGTAGAGTACAGTAACATAAAAGAGCTTCTGTGAGTCACTGTTTCTCCATGTAAATGCTTTTTTCCATTGCAAACACAGATTTGAAATACTGAACTCACTAACATAATGCACTCTCTTGGTTGTCCTTGACAGCCGCCCACATTGTATTTATGCAATATAGCACACATTCCTCTGAAGAGATTCAGAATGTATTTCAAGTCGCATAGGAGTTAGTCAGAGCTAACCTTACATTTGTATGTTGTCAGCTTTTGTCTGCTAACACCAGGTAGCAGAGGAAAGGCGTGGAGGACTGGGGTGAGATTTTTCTTTTTTTTTTTTTTAGCACTCTTTCCCCTCCCCCTCAGCTGAAACAGTTTGACAGAAAACTTGGTTCACTGAGTAATCACAAGAGTAGTCACATCCCCCCCCCAAAAAAAGAAAGAGACCTATCAAAAATAGTATATCAAGCAACATGGAAAGAGCAAGGCTTGCTCAACAATTCACAGAAGAGGCATTTTCAGTGATCTCAAAAATAAGGACACATAAAAATAATCAGAGCAGTCCAAATATTTGCTTTCTGCTGTGCTTCACTAAATCAATCCCTGCTTGTTTTTCTTGCCTACTGAGCTAATGGTTTGTTCAGTTTTTGGAAGAATCAACAGTAAGGTGAATTGACCTGGATGTGCTTCAGGATCAGTTTCTGTGGTACTGATGTTACTTGATGGGATTAAAACAATAATCGGTTTAGCATACGAAACATGACAATGAAAAATAATAAAACTATTACTAATAAAATAAAATAAAATAATTTCCACTTTCTGTTTGTTTTCATCCCCTTTAGGAATTAATAGTTTCTTGACATTCCTGGAAGATAGGCCTAATTCAGCCTCACTGAAGTCGATGCAAGACCTTCAATTTACTTTAAACCTCTGCAAATCCTGTGTAATCCATTATAACCAATGAATTATTTGGAGTTTACAAGTTGTCATTAAGAACAGAATCTATGCCTCAGTTTACTCAGAAATGGCTCATAGTTGTTACTGAACCTCCTTTACAGCAGTGCAGCTTCTGAGGCTTACTTAAAATGTGCATGAAGCACTTTCTTCTGTGGAATTTGGAGGCTGAAATGCCATGACTTTTGGGAGGGATAGGGCAACACCTTATGACTTGAGGAGATGATAATGAAATGACCAAAGAGGTAGGAAAACAACCAAGACACGATGAAATTGCAAAGGTGAAGGAAAAAGAAGATTTCAAGGAGTCAGTGATCAGCAGCGTCAGAGCATCAATGAGATAAAGAAGGATGAAGATGGAGCAGATGCCCTGAGATTTAGCAGTAAAGAGGTTGTGATAGAATTTTTGAGGACAGTTTTAGAAATCTTCTTAAGTGAGACCTTGTTAACCATTATTAGTTGTCTTATTTCAGACAGAACTTAATTTGAGAGTGGCAAGTTATTCTTGACCGGAATTCCAGACACATATGAGAGAGGTTACATTTTTTTTCATAAAACCTGTTTTGGAAATGATTTCATCGCCTAACAAGCAGGAAGTTAGCATTTCAAATTTTTCTAGGTGAGAACTATAATACTGTTTCTACCTTACCCTAAAATCTCCAAAATCAAATCTGTGTTGGCATAAATGTACACACTGCTTCTGCAGTTCTGTCAGCGACTGAAAATTTTCATCCTCATTTTATAGGTGTGTCCATTTTACAAAAGAAAACAAATATTTCCTTGATCATTGTGGCATCTGAACTAAGGTCTAGCCCCACATCATTGAAATTCACATTTCTAACTGATTTTGGCGGAGGTCACACTGCTGTTAGGACCCGGACATTAAGTTTATTCCAAAAGATTTCTAATAATTTTGTAATTTAGAAAGGCATCACCTTGCTTGCCCTTGAAATTTAGCTATTTCTGAGGTGAAACATGGCAGGTAATGAAATACTCAGAGAAATCTAGATAACAGTTTAAAGTCAGAACATTATACATTATCACAGGACATGGATTACAAGCGCATATCCATGAAGAAATTGAGGTGAGACTACTAGCTACAAACTTAATTTGGACTTTCTTGATTTTGGTTAGTTTAAAACCTCACTTCATGTTATGGTGGGTTATTTATTTTTGTACTGAATATTTCCTCTTAACATTTTGACCTCCATGCAATAAGAAACCAATCATGCCCCTGTGTCTTTGGCAGTAGAGTTCCCTGGCAACAGAATTGGTGCAGTTTCGCTGTGAGAGAGGGGTGGCAAGATTCCAGGGGGTCACACAGATGGCTTAGTAATCTCTGTGCAGCATAGAGTTATGTCCCACAGAGACCAGATGCAAAACAGTGGGCAGGGGTGTAAGAAGATTGGGTGTGGGCAGCACAGAGGCGGGGTGGGACAGGGCTCATTGTGCACATCTTTCTTTTCTCTGCTTGGAACATATAAGTGGCTGCACGGCAAGAGGTGAAAAGCAGGGGGGTTCTCCCTACTATACTCCTTTACACATCTGCCCAGCACCTAGTCTGGCTAATTGCACCAGCTACCGGCCAGATTATTTACTCCTGACTGATGACCAAATGCAGATATGCAGCACCAAATACAGAAGATGAATATTCCTCATCTGCTTGCATCAGGTAATTTGAGACAATGTCATGGCTGGCCTAGTACTGACACTGTGTGGATTTATGAGTGATTCACTGATCCAGTCACTTCTATATATCATGCCCATGAAGTGATTTATAACTATCCTCATATTGAGGGGAAATACACATTTCAGAGGGGTAACAGACTCTTCTATTTAAATTGCTGAATACTTTTTCAAAAAAAGTCAATGGGAGATAGATTAATCATTGCAATAGGCACTTAGCCTCACAAATGTATAAAAGCAATGAAACGTTAGTGATGCTAAAGTAGATATTACTTGTATTAAATATAACACAAAAAGGAGACTAAATTAAGATGGTGAGTCAGGAGCTGTGTGTGTAATGATAGTAAAATGTAATTACTTAAAAAATGTAACAGCTTTTGTTAAAGAAAAAAGAAATTTCATTCAAATGATGATGCATGTCTCTGAATTTAAAAAATTGATGTTTTTAAATATTTGGAAGCAGTATCCTGTAAGGATGGTCCTTGAAACACAAAATTTGGGACTGTATCCAAACTTCCACAATGCTCAGTTATGTTGCTATCTAGAGTTCATGTTGAGCTTATCTGTATCTTTTTTGTAATAACCAGTGAATTTTGTACAGCAATTTCATTTTTACGCCTGGCCTTTGGCAAGGCATTTACTACTTTTGTGAAACTAGGATCAAATGGTAAGACTTCAAGGCAACTCATGTTCACTGGAAGTATTTCTGACATTAAGCTACTGGAGTCAAATTACAAGTTTTAATAGCACAAGGGACATTAAATGTGAATCCTGTTTGTTTAATAAAAACTTCTGGTGGTAAAAGCTTGAGGGCCCAGTCCAAAGCCAACAAGACTCTTTCTGTTCACTTCAGTAGACATCCATGGACTTTGGACCAGGTCCAAAGGGCTTGAATTGAATAAAGAAAAAAAGTGCTGGTATGCCATAGTTTCCAACCACCATTATATCTAATCACCTCCAGCATATTACTGATATGCAAATTATCCCCTATAATTGGTCTAGAGATTCTGCTGAATTGAAACTCCTTTCCCCGTCATTCATGGGTATAAATGTTTGTGGGTTTAGGGCGGCTTTAGTCTCTCAAAATTTAGGGATTACATTAATAAATACAGGAAACATTGAGTTTAGAACAGAAGCTCATTTATTTCACTTCACTGAAAGTGAATAAATTTAGATATGATACATAACTACTCCTTTAAGTGATATTCAACAATTGTTTTTTAATTCTAGCCCAACCCCAGAAAAAAGTTGTCTGTGTCCCTATCATTTCATTTATTTTCAGATTATCTAATGACTCTGCTAGTTTTCTGAATATGTATACACAACTTTGATGACTTTCCTATATTCTCCACCACTTTTATCAACTTTTCAGAATTATTTGATCTTGATTTCAACTTTTGAAATGTGCTTACTCTTTTTCTTTGGATAGTTTTTCAAGCTGCAATCATAGGACTTCTTAGCTGGGGGTAGGCATTGTGTAAATAATTATTCTTTCTTGGCTAAATTCATATCTGCCAGCATATGCATGGACTGATGCCAGTTGATGAGGAGTAGGTATCCTCTGTTCTCAGGGCTGAACAAGAAAGGAAGGAGCAATGGAGGAATGTTATGATTTTTTTTTCTGCTCATTCCTCTCCTTCCAACTTTGCTGGGAGCCAAAAGTGGGGGCCGACAGCTGAGAGTGAGGGCTGGTGGCCAAGAGCAGGGGCTGGCAGCTGAGAGTGGGGGCCAGTGGCTGAGCCACAGCTGGGAGCAGGGCCATGGCCAGGGCAAGGGGCTGGGAGCAGAGCGGGGGCCAGAGTGGAGCTGGGGGCAGAGCTGGGCTGGGTGGCGGTCCCTCTCCATTCCCTCGTGGGGGCTGGCCTGGGCTCCACTGCACCTTCCAGGAAATTCCTCCATGCCCCACTTGGGAGACGCACCCTACAGTTCGGGGACAACTGCACTAGGGCTTGGATCCACATAGATACTTAGGTGCCTTGGTCCCGAATTTAGGTGCCTAAGTCCTTTTTTTAAGCACAACTGTGATCCACAGAACTCCCGCTCCACTTCCACCTAAGCTTGTTTTTTGCTGTAAAAGCTCCCAAGGAGCCTATGTTTCTGCCTCTGCACATGTGGACTAATGCCCCACTCTAGGCATCTAGCTATCTCTCGCTTGCCTAAACCCCAGTTTGAACCATGAATGGGGGAGGATAGGTGCCTCTCTGCTTAACTCACAGGCAGGGCCTAATCTGGTATAGGCAGGTTTAGAGGCCACCTAACTCGACATGCTGGTGGCAGTAGCAGCAGCTGCCCCCCTAGCCCAGTGGTAAGGGCACTCCCCTAAGATGTGGGAGACCCCCTGGTTCAACTCAGATCTCTGACTGCTGAGAATGTGTTTCAACAGGGGGATCTGCGACCTCACAAGTGAGTGCTCTCACCACTGGATATGGAGCTTTTCTCACTCTCTCTCTGGACGGATTACTCCTTTAGTTATTTGTAATGCCTAAATCCCTTTGTGGGTCTGGGTTTAAGGGATTAAAGTCAAGAACTAGTATAGTCAGTATAGGCTGGCAGAAAAAAAGGCTAGAGTCAAAAACCAATTCAAGTTCTAAAGGGTTATGAAGTGCAGAGCTATTGCTCTAAGATGAGAAGAGTGCATTTGGTAATATTGACTTCAATTTTCTCTAAAATAAAGCATGTTCCATCTTCAAGCCACTAATGGATTTATTAATAAATAGGTATCAAATAGGTATTAAAATTTCATGATATTTCTCTCGTTCATTTAATTTATTTTATCACGGCACTTCTGAAATTAACAACAAAGCCCAACAACATTTGAGCTGATTGGGCAAATCTCAAGGTATTACTTATTCTTCTAAATCTTTCAGTTTTCTTCTTATGATATCCAGAGAATTCTAGAGGGGATCGAATATTATTTTGGTTCATTCACTATATGTGACCACTACTTTTGGGTAATCCTTAATATCAAATAAGTCTCTAATAAGATTTAATTGGGTTTTCATAGTTTCATACAAAAAACTATGGTGGTGACACATGAATTTCACTTATTTTGAGACTTTACTCAGGTCCTTTGTGAATTCTGTTTGACAAGATCGTGGTAAAAATACACTAACTTTAGCCTGTTAGCCTGGTGTCATTAATTCTTGTCACCAGTGTTTCTTCAGCTCTGAGCCACTTGTCACTTTGGAGTCAACAAAGTCACTGATATATTTTTAGAAAGAGAGAGAAAGAAGGGTAATAAATAGCACAAGTTCAATATCTCAAACAAAAAGATGGTCAAAGTTAAAAGAACTACACCAATTTATATAAGCTGAGTATATGACCTTCACATCTATATAGGTCCCTTTTCCTGAAAAATCCAAGAAAGACTTAAGTCTCCTAAATTGATCTGGGACTCTTGCAAAAACAACCTTATTCAGAGTATTTCTGTCAGGTCTGCTTCTGATCTCAAGCAGAATTTGGAAGTTCAGAGGTGTAAAAATAACTTTTTCCTCTTATTTTTTTCAAACAACAAAAAGTCTGGCTTGGGTTTAGTTTGAGCAAAGCATTCAAGGGGCTGGTTTGAAGATATGAAGAATCTGTCCATGCATCTTCTGAATTCTGATTGATGCTATGAAGTTGTTATGAAATTCCTGTATTTTTGAATACCTCTATGTGCATGTTATAGAATGGATGTACTGCTGGACTTGATGGTATTCCACTTGAGCTGCTCATAGGTGCCTTGAACATTGGCCATTGACCACTGGCCTGCATCAACTGTTTTTAAAAAGACTGGACATCGGGCAAAATACCAGAAGAATGGAAAGATGGCATCATAGTGTCTTGGTACATGGGTAAAGGATCTTGCACTGAGTTTTGCAACTACAGGCCAATCTCATTGTTATCAGTCCCTTGAAAGGTCTTTGCTCATACTTTGATTGGTATCATACAGACACTTCTTAACAGACATCATCATCCACAACAATGAGGTTTGACTATTGGGAGGTCACCAATGGACACTGTCCTTACCCTTTAGCTTCTGGCTGAGCTGCACCAAGATTTTAACTGCTCATTCCTCGTGGCATATTTCAACATCAGAACAGCTTTTGATTCAGTTGACGGGTCAACACTTTGACTCACACTGAAAAGAGTGGGTGTTCCAGGTGTTTTGCTAAATCTGATGTGTGATCTTCACGCTGGTACTGGTACAAGAGAGTGCGATGATTCCCTGCTTTTGCCATGTTTCTCCTCGCCCTGAGAGGTGCCATAGGAATGCATTCTTCCTCCAGCATTATTCTATCAAGTTACTGATTGGAAATTAGGACTTGATGCTCCATATGTCGGACTTCATTTTTCAGATTACTTAGCATCATATAACAATATGCTCACAGCACTGCTCTCATTGACTTCAGTTGCAGCTGTGAGTGCTCAGCACTTCTGCAAAGCAGACACCCAGAAAAGAGAAAGACACAGTTAGTAATCACCCATGAAAAATCTGGTTTAAGTGACTTGCCCAGCACAACACTGGAACTTTTTGAGTAATGCAGGGATAGAATCCATTTCTCCAAGGCAGCACTCAAATGCCATAACCCTGAGACTGTCCTTTCTTTCTTTTCTGCAGTCACCTGTCTCATTCACTATGTGTAGGCTGGGAATGATTAAATTTTTGTCAGTGAATGTAGGTAAACATCAATTTCACAGCATGCACAGAAACTGATGAAAAAATATTTCCATTGAAATGTACAGATAGGCAAAGTACGAAAAATTGCTACTTGAGAAGTTATTAGAGCTTGATTTAGGGATATTTATTTTATATATTTTCACAAGTGGTGTTGGCCATTTGTGTATTAATGATTACAAAACTTTAACTTTTTGAATCTCAATGACTACCTTCATTTAATAATTATTGTCTGATCTCTCCTATTGTCTGACCCCTACCATAATTTCCCACAACTGTGAAAATTTAAATAGATAAAAATTGGGGGGGAAAGTTTAAAACTCATAATTTTGGGCAAATGTGAACATTTAAATCAATACAAAACTTTAAAAATTACTTAAAAATAAACATCAATAATATCCATCTGAATTATATATATAAAATCTAATTCTGTCAAGCCTAACAATATGCCTTCCATCTTCTGCAACAAATATAGCAGTCTCCTAGAGATGACAGTCTCCTTCACTAAACAACCCAGTTTTACCCCCAGAGCAAGTCCATCCTATGCATTGAAAGAGGCAGGGGTTGTGTGTGAGAAAAAAATGGTATGTGATCACGTAATTAAAGACTGCATAATTAATTAATTGTAATTAAAGGTTGCACAAGCAACTTCCCCTCCAGACTGTCCCTGTCCCAGTTCTGTCTCTTTATCCCCATATTCATCCCACCCACATTTTTCTAATTTAGTCAGTGCCAGTTTACACACCCCATGCTTCTCATCCCAGTCTTAGTCTCACCCCTCTAGACTTCCTGTCCCAATACCAGTCCTCTCAAGTGCCAGTCTCTGTCTCTCCATCTCCCTCTTCTACTCCCACTTCCCATTCCTAGCTCCTTATTCTACTCCCACTTTCTGTTCCTAGGTCCTTATTCAATCTGTCTCTCTCTCTCCCCATCCTTCAGTCTTCCCCATGCCCATGTTCCCCATCCCCACTGCCACCCAATCCCAGTAAACCTCTCTGGGCTCTTCATCCAATTATGGTCTCTTCCACACCCAACCATGTTTCTTGTTCCAGTCTCTTTTCCCAGCCAGTCCCACTTCTCGCACTATACCTTGACTCTTCATAAAATTTGTCTCTCCTTCTTCCTTGAACTATTGGTTTCTAGTCCAAGTCTATTTTCAGCCAGCTCCAGTCTCCATCCACCCCTAGCTCCTTGTCCAATCTGCCTCCACCACATCCACTGACTCCCAGTCCTCCTCCATTTCCCTTCCTGGTTCCCAGTCTCCCTAAGCTCCCAGTCCCAGTTGCTCCCAGACTCCCAGTCCTAAATGAGATATTTGGAAAGTTAATCTACAAAACTCTCGGAAGTCTCTATGGTGTTTGTGAAAACTCAGATTTTTCAGAGGCTTAGAATTTGGCCAAATTTGAGTGGGTTTTCATAGGGATGGCTAAAGACACAACTCAAAGGCCACCCCTGATAACTGTCAAGTCCCTGCTCTCATGCATGGGAACGCTAGAGATTTTCAATAAAAAGTTAGTCAGAATTTTTAACATGAATGAAACATCATATTTTCTCTAAACCTTGTTTTCAGAAATGACTAACCTATTTTGGGTGAAATGTTCCAAAAATATTAAGCCCAAGGCAAGCACCCTGCTCATAAAATTTTAGTCCAAGGAGTTAAAGTCTTTCAGAGTCTGTCAGGCAACCTTACTAACAGGCAGTGCTACTTTGTTTAGTACTCATCTCCTTTATGGGTTATCAATGTGATAACTCAATTATCCATTGGATTAAAACTTTTCCATCTTTTCTACCATGGCAAAGATGTGGGAAGCCACAAGGCACTGTGAGTGTGGACTGTCACCCCATCCACCTCTCCTCAACCACACTCCCATAACCAAATTGGAGGCAGAAAGGAAGCAGGTTGGGGTAAAATATATTTCCACTCTGTTGTAACTTGAGCTTTAAAATCTGGAAGGTGGAAGAAGAAACTCTTCTTACTCTGCATGGTCTTGAATTCTTTCTCATTCAATGACCAATTAAAAAAAAAAAAGAATTCTGGCCCAACTTGAGAAAATCAGTGTCAGTGCCTTACAGATGCAATTTCTAAAATTAGACAAGCTTAATACTTTTCAGATTTTGAAATACTGATGAAAAATATGGAGGAAGTGTCCAAATTCTTCCTCTTATTTTTTTTACAAGCAATAGAACTTGTTGAAATTTCAACAACAAAAGACAGGAAAACATTGCAAAATAACACCCCATTCCACTATTTCGCTTACTGTTAGTTGACTAGTTCTATTAAAAACTTAAATTAAAGCTGGGTCAAGAACATTTCTGGGTTATCTTGAAACCACATATTTTTATTTCACAGACAGTGTGTTCAATCACACAATAGTGATAATGAGTTCAAATGAAAATACTTGTCAATTACTCTCCTAACCTACTCCCCACTACATAAAAGATCCAGGAATGATTCAAAGACAGTTTGAGAGGAGACTTTAAAGTCATTTTTAAAGTCAGAACAGTACTACCATACACTCCATTTTTTTTCTTTTCCATTCAGTAGATATCAAGAGGCATCTTGAAGATGACAAAGAAACAGAACACTGCAGGAGAAGAGAAATATAGATAAAATCATTTGGACATATATGCTTCCTTATTTTTGATCACTCACTACAACACTAGGTTTCTCCAACCACAAAGAGATGCTATTGAATATTCCCATCAGTGGTACAACCTTTTATACCTATGATCTTTCAGGCAATGTGATTGAGACTTGGGCTATAGGTGGGAAGAGATATGAGGTAAATGGTTGGACTGAACATGTGCTACAATTATATCTTTATTATGTCCAGTATGCAAGATGTATTTCCCTGATATGCTCCTTCATGTTGTTATAAATGTTCTCTAATACCTGAATAAAGTCACCGCTGAACTCAGGTAAACCTTCTGATTGACCAGCAGGTGTGATTGTTGACCAGCACAAGAGGAACCCTCTTCTCCAGTAAAAGAGCATGTTGTACTGTCACCATATTTGCCCACTGCTGTGATATGTCTGTTTCTTTAATGATCCTGTTCTGAATTTTGGATAGCTTTTCCAGGTTGCTGTTTTTTTTCTCCCCAGATATTGTATAAACTAAAAAGCAGAGAGAAAGATTTCAGCAGAAGACTGATGGTACTGTCTGGTAGAATAGCAGTAAAATGGGATTAGATGACCCATAAAAGAGCTTGTTAGGCTACAAGACACTTTCCTATTCCTAAAATTTCTTATTTTCTGATGTGCGGTTAGGCATTAGTAATGTTTTAGAATAGTATATAGTAGGCAGGTCTCAGTTGTAGTAAATTCAGATAGCTTTTTATTTAAACTGCTAGGCACAGACTGATGTCTCAATAATTCTTTCCAGCAGTTTACCTCCACATCTAGCTAGCAGTAGAAAATCAAGGAAATACACTTCACAATTATGGTGGTGGCTGTTTCTTTAAATGATCCAAAAAATGTTTACCGAGTTGTAAAAATTCTGCTAGAGGACTTATGGTCCACAACTGTAAATTGCCACTTAAACAGTACACATGGGATTTCCTTGAAAACATGAACAGAAGAGTGTTCTCCCAAGGCACCTTCTCTTTAAATTAATCATAGCTATACATCATAGTAACTAATCAATATAGTTTATAATTTTTACACTTTAAAGTTACTACAGTACGGAATTTAAAATCAGAAGCCAGCGTCTCACTGGTGTAAAGCAGTAAAATCAGCGAGCTATGCCAATTCACTGGAATATGTTTGTTAGCCCTCAATTCAAATCGAGACTTTGACTAATTCACAGAGCTATGTTGAAGAAGGCAGGATCATAAATTGCCACATTAAAAAATTATTAATGCAAAATTGACAGCTATTCTGCTGATCGTGAACATCACATTTGTCTCTGAGTCTGTGACAAAGTACTGTGAGGAAAAAAAGGCATTGTTGACTTGATAGCACTTTCAGTTTGTTCCTTTCATAGAAAATAAAATTGTTTGTACGAAGCAAGTGTCCTACACAAATATCCCAAACGGAAGACAGTTTAATATGCAAATAGAACTAGGAGGCGAGGGGAAGAGAGTTGGAATATCAGCCCAGGTTAGCTTTGGGATCCTTCTGTGTAATGAATTGGAGTCAATGGGGAAGGGAAAAAGAAGCTCACCTAAAGATTATTAGCAGAAAATTCATGTGTAGAATTAGATATTTGGATAGTAACTTGCAAAACAAAGATCAGGGTCCCAGAATAAGGGTGTTGAAAATCAAATGAAATTGAAGACTCTTACCAACCCCCCTTTTCCCTCCCCTCCACATTGAAGTCAACATGATTCTTTCTATTTGTTGCAATGGAAGCTGGATTGGGATTCAAATATGTATTGCTGCTGATTTCCTTTGTCAAATATTTTTCTTTAAAAAGGCTATTCTGAAGAAGTTTTTTTAAGAGATGCATCTCAAACACCTGATGCCAAATCATTGTTTACAATGCTTTCTGGTGCATTAGATGTAATCAGATTATGTACAGCAGATACATTCATAAGAGTTCTGTGTAGCATGATTTATAAACACCTGAGGGTCAGGATACTTGGCTTACTATTGTTTCATGGTTTCTAGCCAAATGGTTGATTATATATTTGTGACAGCTCATCAGGCAGTTTTCCAGGAACCATAAAATATGTAAAGCATAAGATGACAAAATATCTTGGCAGTCCATGGTAAAGAATATGAATTAAATCCCACAGAATAATCAGTAAACTGTTCCTTAACTGCTGCTATCGGCCTGTACAGCTTTCTCTTGTTTTCCTAGGAATCAGCTTCATGGTGTAAAAAAAAAGATAGTATTATATTGTATTTTAAGATAACTATTTCACTCTCATGATTTGTACAGACATGGTTTGTACAGCGCTTAAACATGGTTCTTTTCTATCCTGTGTAAAACTGATATAAAGAAACCGTGATAGTGGTGGTACATATCATGTGTAAACATTTTTGCTCATTGTCAAAGCTAAAACAAAACCTGATGAGTTGCATAAAAGAAACAATTTTCTGAAACATCACCAGAAAAGACAGTAGTTCTAACTTATTCAAAACAACTTTTTAGATGTCTAAGCAACTTACAGAGAGATTGATGTGGTTATTGGAAGAAATATACAAGGGAAGAAATGGCAGTTCTATTGATCTCCATTCATTATGCACTAATTCCTTAGATCACTCACTATGGCTATGTCTATGCTACCATTTATGTCGGTATAATCTATGTTGCTCAGGGGTGTGAATAAACCATCCGTTGGAGCAATATAAGTTACACCAACATAAGTACTGGTGTGGACAGTGCTATGTTGGTGGGAGAGCTTCTCTAAACCCCTAATTCAGCAAGGCATTTATTTTTATGCATATGAGTAGTACCATCAACTTCAGTGGGATTACTCATGTGCTTAGAGTTAAGGACATGCTGAAGTGGTTTGTTAATAAGAATGAAAGATACAAATGAATGCCCATGGTCTCCATTTGTATTTGTTTCATTATTTATATGTATAGGCTTTTCTATGGCATTCATCATCACTGTATTAGAGTGTATCACAAATATTAATGTTGTCATTGGGTTTCCCTTCAGCCTGATACCTGAGATACTACAAAAAGTTAACATTATGATCATATGACGGCCTCTATTGACAGTCAAGATAGGTTCTTGAGCTAAGTTCGAAAAAACCTCTACAGCTATTAGTTGGGGACATGAGGGTTTGTCCTGATGCATTAAGCATTGAGACATCACTCTCTTTGGGTTTTCTTCTGTGAGTTTGTGGTTGTTTGGACAATAAATGGAGCCCAGAGACAAGTGTTAAAGATCGATTTGGGTTTGGTTGACAATTTCGCAGGCTGGTGAGGAATGTGGCCAGAGTACAGGCACTCAAACTATGAGTCTATCCATGAGAAACATTTCCAAATAGAAATATTTAGGTTTTCAGCCAAAATGTTTTGGTATTTGAATTTCTGATGAAAAACTGAAATTTGTTGCAGGAATTTCTTTGTTTACCAGTTCTGCCACAGAATAATTTTTGACTTTACAAAATGTAGTTTAAGTCTGTGTTAGGTAATACTTATTTCTTTGCAAGGTTTAATTAGTGTACTAAACAACCATACATCAGAATGTTAGGTTGATTACAGCGGAGCAGCGGTTAAATGGTTTTAAAGCAGTTTATTTTTGGCATCTGAGCAAATGGCAAAGATGTAATCCTTTTCTGTGCTCTTTTGGATGGGAACTTCAGCAACTTGGACACAATATTCTGCAATTTTCTTTTTCAGACATAGAATCAATATCACTAAGTACAACAACATTTTCGCCTGTATTGATGACTCTAGTCATGGCTAGAACTTTTCTCAAGGATGGTAGAGAACCTCAGAAAGATAACTCCACCTCAAGATGTATTATCTGTTTCACCTGAGTGAGGGAGGGAATAACATATAGCGCCCCTTACCTCATTCATGGCCTGCCAGTGATCTGCTTGGTCTCTAGCCCCTTCCTCTGCATGGACTCTGGACTCATGCAGAGAGCTCCATGATAAATGGATGCAGTGGGGGAACTATGCTGCAGAGATTCAGAGGCTGCTGATCCCATGTAAGATGGTGGAGATCCATGGGAGAGTCTTCTTTATGTGGAGGATGATGCAGTATGTTGGATCTGAAGCGTCCATATATTAGCCATGAATTGAGAAGGTGGGATGCTATCAAGTTATTTGTAACGGGAGTGTATCATTTTAAGTAGTGAGTTTTATCCCTTTTCCTAAAAAAAGAATGTCAAAAGCTCGCCCAGTTTTGCAGGGTCCTACATTTCCTCTTCTAATCCACCAACTACATGAACAAGTGAAAAATTAAGGCACCAAAGGATGCAGACAAACAATTTCTCCAATTATGAGTGCTGACATATAAACAATGATAATACTTTTGTGCTATCAGTATATATACAATAGTTATTTAGTAATCTATAGCACCCATCAGGAGTTTTAGCTTGTAAGCTGAGCATGAAATACCATTATCTATTCATGTGGTAAGTGGAAAAGCTCTGTCATAAACAAAATATTTTGCTGTCCTTCTTGATGATCTTCATTCCTCTTGTTTTTCTGTTTCTGTTTTATGCTGTGACAGTGATATATTAAAAAGTGATAGGTATGAGAACCAGAGGATTACTTCAAGGAGAATTCTCTAGGCTCAGAGGTGGATTTGCTGATTTGCCCATGATCTCTATGGTTCTGACCCAAATTTCTCCCTGAAAAAAAACAACCAATATATTTTTCATAAATGTTACCAAAAGTAATAAACAGGTAAGAATAAAATTTAAAACATCACTAAGGCTGAACTATTACAAATTCTATCAGGCTAATTGTGTTAAATTATAGTTATCAAATTAAGGTCAAAATAACATCAGTTAAACAAGCTAGCAGCAACTTTGGTGTTAAATCATCAATTTAGTCAAATCACATTAACACAGCAAGTAATTACTTCTCAGTCCTAAAACAGGGAGTTCAGGGAGAAGCTGTTCATTTAGTTATAAACAATTAAAGAACTTTTATTCACAGTGATGACCCAGTTTGAGCTAGGTAAATATTTTAGTATAGAAGCCAAATTGGCTCACACCTTAGGCTCGGTCCACATAAAGAAGTTTATGTCGACCTAATTATTTCTGTCTGCAAGCTACGGCCTTGCTCCCACTGATGTAAGTGCCCTACTATGCCGACATAATAACGCCACCTTCATGAGAGGCATAGGGCTTATGTCGGTGTGGTTAGGGCGACGCAGTGTCCGTGTGGAGACTGTGGGTCATTTACATGGGCTGTTGGCTGTCTTTTTTTTGGTCAATTTCATGGGCTCTATGCTAGAGGCATGAAACTGACCAGAAAGTCCGGTGGCTCCAGCTAGAGCTGGCTACCTCTAGGCTCCCCGCCTCCCACAGAGCTGTTGCCCAGGCTCCGTGCTCCCCACTTCCCACCAGGAGCCCAAACGCTGTGCTGAAACTCCTGGCTCCCTGCTTCCCACTTGGAGCCAAGTTGTTGCCTGGGTTCCTGGCTTCCTGTTCCCTGCTGGGAGCCCAAATCATAGAATCATAGAATATTAGAGTTGGAAAGGACCTCAGGAGGTCATCTAGTCCAGCCTCCTGCTCAAAGCAGGACTAACCTCAGCTATATCATCCCAGCCAGGGCTTTGTCAAGCCTCAGCTTAAAAACCTCTAAGGATGGAGATTCCACCACCTCCCCAGGTAACCCAGTCCAGTGCTTCACCACCCTCCTAGTGATAAACTTTTTTCTAATGTCCAACCTAGACCTTCCCCACTGCAACTTGAGACCGTTGCTCCTTGTTCTGTCATCTGCCATCAATGAGAACAGCCTAGCCCCATCCTCCCTGGAATCCCCTTTCAGGTAGTTAAAGGCCGCTATCAAATCCCCCTCCTTCTTCTCTTTTGCAAACTAAACAAGCCCAATTCCCTCAGCCTCTCCTCATAAGTCCTGTGCTCCAGCCCCCTAATCATTTTTGTTGCCCTTCGCTGGACTCTCTCCAACTTGTCCACATCCTTTTTGTAGTGGGGGGCCCAAAACTGGACACAATATTCTAAATGCGGCCTCACCAATGCCGAATAGAGGGGAATAATCACTTCCCGTGACCTGCTGGCAATGCCCCTCCTAATGCAGCCCAATATGCTATTAGCCTTCTTGACAACCAGGGCACACTGCTGACTCATATCCAGCTTTTTATCCACTGTACCCCCAGGTCCTTTTCTGCAGAGCTGCTGCCCAGCTCATCGGTCCCCAGTCTATAGCTGTGCATGGGATTCTTCCTTCCTAAGTGGAGGACTCTGCACTTTTCTTTGTTGAACCTCATTCTGTTTCTTTTGGCCCAATCCTCCAGTTTGTTTAGGTCCTTCTGTATCCTATCCCTACCTTCCAGGGTATCTACCACTCTCCCCAGCTTAGTGTCATCCGCAAACTTGCTGAGGGTGCAATCTACCCCATTCTCCAGATCATTAATAACGGTGTTGAATAAAACCGGCCCCAGGACCGACCCCTGGGGAACTCCGCTTGTGACCGTTTGCCAGCTAGACATGGAGCCATTGATCACTACTCGTTGAGCCCTATGCTCTATCCAGTTCTCTATCCATTTTATAGTCCATTCATCCAACCCATACTTCTTTAACTTGCTGATAAGAATACTGTGAGAGACAGTATCAAAAGCCGAGACTCCCTGCTGGGTGCTGACCTGAAGATCCTGGCTTCCTGCTCTCTGCTGCCCTGAGGTGCTAGGCTCCCCACTCCCTGCCAGGAGCATGGCTACTCCTCCCCCAACTCTCAGTGCCTCACTCCTCACCTAGAGTACCCCCTTCCCCGGGTTCTTGGTTCCCTGCTCCTCTGTAAGTCGACCTAACTTTTTAGTGTAGACATACCCTTTAGAAGCCAATTAGGGCTTTTTCTCCTAGAAGTTCACTGTACCTAGTGGCTAATGTATTTCCTTTCTATTCTCTACCTCTACCCCAGAGAAAAAGAAAACAAAGCAACCAAACAAAAGCCAGAATATGTAAGCTTTACAAGGTACTTACGCCGATAAGAGAAAATTTAGCCGCTTTTTCACTGGTTAATGACAGCTTTGTTTCCACAAAGAATTATCTGAAAACTAAGACATAAACAATGTAATGATTATTAAGGGCAGATTTTTGGGGGTTATTTTAAGAAACATTCTTAGGTTCCTTACTGGATGTCATATACAGAAGCATCCGATAATCTTTGGGATAGCTCAGTTAAGGTCAAAGGAAAAAGGAAATTACTTAACGTAAAAAAGGTTTAAACTTCTTCAGCTCTTCATCTTCAGGTGAACGTGGTATTAGAAGCTGTACTGCAGTCATGGATCAGACAGTGTCTTCTGGCACCTACTGCTTCTCACTGGCAAGTGTCTCTGGGTACACAAAGGACAGGTACCAGGTGCAAGTATTGGTTTCTTTCCCCCCTGAAGCTATTGGTTTCAGAGTCTTGGAAGGTCAGTCTTGTGGTCAATGGTGACCCTGAAGACACATGCCATGCTCTGTGTGTTCCTTGGTCTTCCAGGGGGATATTGTCCCTTACTCTGCTGTGCAATACCTTCTTTTGGAGCTGCAGGCAAATCAGAAGTGCATGGATGACATGGTCCAATCACATGGTCCAGGATATGAATGACATTGTCCAATCATATCCCACTGACCAAATGGTGGTGTGTGATTAGTAATGAAAGTTCCTCTTTATCTGAAGGTTCCTTAAGATGCCTCTTGCTATAACTGTAGAAGAAGGAGGGCCTCAAGACAATACTTGAAGCAGAATTTTGATAGTTACACCAGTCTATACATCTGAGAAAGACGTCCAGTTTGCACTATGCAGTATAGGTGTCTTGTGTAGATTTTAACAAATTCTCTAAAAATAATTAATTGTCCATCTACCGATTCATTTGCTCCACTTTCACACATATCCATTCTAGTTCTTGGTATCAATCTATTCAGAATAAATCTAAATATAACTTGTGACAGCTGTCAAGCCGGTTCTTTCATTAACAGGAATTGAGGAGCTGGTTGATTAACTGGATGAGAGTTTGCAAGCCTTAAATGAACTAAGAGCAAGATTCACCAAGGGATTTAGGCATTGCAACTTTTCGGCACTTTGCCAGCCAGTGGACTCCACAGCCCTGAGTTTGGTGCCTAGGCTCCCTATACAATCCATGGGGAGAGTTAGGCACCTATGAATGGGATTCACAAAAGCCAACATGTTGAGTGGGGAGCTGCTTAAGCCACCCAATAGGAAATACTGAAGAGAGGGGTCTGGCCTAATTGGCCCCATATCAGGGAGTTAGGCACCTACCAAAATCTGAGCCAGAGCGGGGCACCTATCTCTCCTTGGGGTTTTTAGCTATGAACCTTTTCCTGGAGGCAGGCACCTAATCCTTTTTTTTTTTAATACAAGAGATGAGGAGATGGCCTCCCTTATAACTTTTACCTCAGTGATTGGTCACTCACCCAGGATGCGGGAGACCTAGGTTCAATTCCCCTCTCCTGCCTGATGGAGAGCACTGTACTATGGGATTTTTTCTGCCTCTCCTGTTGAAGCTTTTCCACTGTGTATAAAATAATATTTGCATCCTACTACAGATCAGGCAGAGGAGATAATTGAATGCAGGTTTCCCACAGCCTGGTTGAGTACTTTGGGCTAAAGCTTCTAAGGGAGTCAGCCTCCTCCAGCCATTTTGTGTGGGGTAAGGTGTCCTCCAAGAGCGCCTGCTGGATCGGGCCCGCAGGTGAGCTAGGTAGGACAATGCCTAGTTTGAGGATCCCAGTAGGGCTTAGGAGTGAGATAGCTGCATAGGCACCACATCTGCCGCAGCTGTGTACATGCTTGTTTGAGGCAGCAGCTGAGCAGGGTTTTTGAGGACCTCAGTGGGACCCAAATATTGGGCTTAGGCACCTAAGTCTTTTTGTGGAGCTAGCCTCTGTCTGGGTGAAAGTTCACCACCAAGAGTGATAGAGGCAAGACCTTAATTATGTTAAAGGTCAAGCATATGCTTCATTTCAAAGCAAAAATCTGCTTAACAGTTTAATATCAATTCCATTTAAAATTAGGTCATTAAAGTTTATACGCATACAGGCTATTTCTGTCACATAGGTGAACCTACCTAGCTACTGTAGTCTGTCTTAAAATGTTCATAAAGTTGTACATACTGACATCTTTTCCCTGAATAGTCTTTGTCTGGTAATAAACTCCTTTATCTGATCTTTAACTAACAGAATGTTAAAGCAGGTATATTTTCTGTGCCTGTTGGTAAGAGTGAGCAGCAGGTGTTTCTAATTTGGTTTATCTGCAGTATAGTGCAACATCAAACCTCCAGTGTGATTCTGACAGCAGAACCTAGCACACTGAAAACTTTGAATGTTATCCTGTTGTTTGGCAGCGTATAGAGAAAGGTCAGACTTGTCAGACTTTTGGCAACACAGTGTACTATGGAGTCAGAAGATACCAAGCACTTGTATTTTGTGATACTTCTTTCCAAGGTAGCTACTTACACTCCATAGCCAAGGAAAAGTTGTCCAGAAAACTTTCAAATGTAAAATCATTCCTTTGGTCATTTAAGACTGTAATGAAAAATGTGTCCAAGCAGATTTATTTGGATCACTAATCCCAAACCCAAATTCTAACACCCCAAAGTTTGGGGATGTTTGTGTCTGGGATTTTGAGTTGGCTCATTACAGATCAGAACTGACAACAAATTTGGATCTAGTTCCAGCTTAAGTGTTTAGTCACCTCCAAAGTTTTGAGAATGTTAGGATCTAAGCTTTTGATTTGAGTTCTTCTCTAATTCTAATCTCTTTAGGATGAAGGACACATCTCTACCATCTGAAATGAGTTTTTTGTTTGTTTGTTTGTTTATAAACAAATTTGCATTTCAAAGTGTGTGAGCACATCTTTTCTTTTAAATGACTTTAGACAATGTAGATAAATTAAATAAACTGCAGTTCTATTGCATACAAACTTTTCTCTCTTCTGTTAACTTAAGGGTTCTTACACAAAGTATCTTTGAGTAATGCTATAAGAATTCATTAACAGGAAACCACTGAGACCTATCAAGCCCATCAGGTTGCTTTCCTGTCAGCATTTACTGTAGGGAGCTTGTTTTCGGAGCCTGACTGTACTGTACTGAACTTTCAATGTATGGCATGAAATTTAGGGAGCTAGGATCCACAACGCATCTTTTTGGGGGGTCATTATTAGATTCTTTACATACTTTGGTGTTGCATTCCGGAGAAGCAGCAGCACAGAAGCCAGCAAACAGAGCTGAAAACAGGGGAGTTTGAGTCGAGATCTTTTGGAGGAGAAGAGTTTGCAGAGGTTGGTAGGGGCAGAATGTTGTGAGAGTAGTGGAGCCTTTGATCATAGCAGATCCCAGATTAGGAGATGGAGCTTCCTTGATTACGGGGCCTATAAAGGCAGCCAACCTGCCATCCTGTACAGGAGCCAGCAAACACATCTGAAAAGAGAGGAGTTTGAGCTTGTTACCTATATTTTAAATTGACTGGATAGTCCTGATGTTCAGACCTGATTAAATCTAAATGTTGATTCCAAATGTTGGTACCTGTTAGTAAATATTAATTTTTTTTGTCCTTTCCTTTCTGTATATTTGATTCATTTATATATTAACTATTCTTTAGGATGTTTATGAAATTAGCAAAGTGTATGTTGAATTCTAAGGTCCAGAATACTGGTCCTTGACCTATAAGTAACCCTGTTCAGGAATTTCATGCATTAGACTGTATCTAATAATCCTTGGCACCTCCATGTCTATAGAACTCCAGATATTCAAGGAAACTATCCCCATTTCATTGTGTGTGTGTGTGTGTATACACACACCTGGGAGATTGATGCGGGATAACTGTTATGGGAGACATTTCCTATTGTGGAACCAATAGAGAAGAATGATTAGAGGGGAAGAAGGACCCACTAAGAGAGATTATCTTGAAGAGTTACAATTAAATGATAAAATGAACTAATTAGTTACAACTGAGAGTTTTTAAGGGGAGTTGTGGAGAGGGAGTGTGGGGTACTTTGTTTTTGGTGTGTGTTTGTTTTTTCTTGATGGGAGCTTCAGTGGGAAGGCAGAAGTGGTAGTGACTCAAGGAATGGAAGGGACAATGAAGATGACAATGTATGGGGAAGCTGTGGGATGTACATTATTCTGGAGAGGGTACTTGAAAGGTGCTTCATTTTTATGAAGTACCACCTGAAAGATCTGAGAGAAGAGAAGATCTAAAGTTCTGAGATGCAGATAGAAACTATGGTTGAATTTCTAAGGGGATTTGAGCACAGCAATGATGTAAGGCGAGAGGGCTAAAAGGAAAACTCAAGCTGGACTGGAGAACTGTGAGAATAGACTGCTACATAAGGCCAGAAGACGCATGTGACTATAAGAACCAGGCAGAAAATAGACTGCTAGTGAAGGAGAAATATAGCTGAGGTTTGCTGAGTTGTAAAATGAAGGGGAGTGACAGGCAGTAACAAATGGTAGGAAGGCAAGGAAGAAGAGAAGTACGGCTAGTCCTACAAGGAGAGGGGAAGAGTCAATGGAGATAACCAAAGTTCAGAGCCCATGGAGGACAGACAATGACTCACAGAAGATTGCTAGTGAGAACAAAAGATAAGAGGACTTCCAGCCAGGAAAAACAGATGGAGGAAGGCTGGAGAATTGTATCAATACCAGGAAGAGGCTGGTCTACATGATTGGAAGCCCTCCACTAAGAAGAACTGACAGGCCTATCACCAGAGCTGATCCAGCGAACAGAAGGGTGTGTTGTCTGCTGGGAGCCAATATACGGGGTGTGAACTTGAGTCTGAAGAGGATCCTAATGGGAGCAGGAAAGAATTCACTGAGTGTCCTTCACTTAGGAACAAATGATACTACTATATTCTTGATGGAATGCCTGAAGGGAGACTATGCCAGGCTAGAAAAGAAGCTTAAAGAAATGGAGGCTCAGGTGATTTTCAGTGGGATTCTACCTGTCCCTAGAGGAGGAGAGGGAAAGCAATAAAAGATTATGAAGATGAAGAAATGGCACAGGCAGTGGTGATATCAGGACAGCACCTGGGTGGTTTGACCAGTGGGAGGCATTCATGGACAGAGGACTCAAGGGATGGACTTCACCTGAGTAGGGAGGGAAATAGACTTCTGTGATAGAGGTTGGCACAAATGAGTATAAGAGTTTAAATTAGGAATTCAGTGGAGAAAGTTGGAAGATGCTTGTATAATCTCCACACCTGATTTTAATATTGAGCAGGAGAAAAATCAAGTAAGAGAGGATACAGCTAGAGAAAAGGAACAAAAGAGGGTAGAAGAATAGTGCCAATACCAATGACATGAACAATTAGGAAGGCAATACTGGCAGTTGAATGACTGTACCTAATCCAGCAAGGAATCTGGATGAAGCCAAGCAGAAACAAATAGAATGTCTGTACACCAGTGCAAGGAGGGTAGGTAACAAAATGGAGGAACTAGAACTATTGGTGCAAGCAGTGAAACTAGATATTATAGGGATAACAGAAACATGGTGGAACAGTAGTCATGACTGCAGGAAAGACAGAAATAAATATAAAGGTGGTGAAGTAGCATTATATATTAATGGAGAAGTCGACTGCAAAGAAATTAGAAGTGATGGAATAGATAAAACAGGATATGTTTGGGCCAAAACCACTTTGGAGAAGAAAGCTAACAGAGGCTGCACTCTGATAGTGTTTGCGGTATGCTACAGCAATAGTTCTCAATCTTCCCAGACTACTGTACCCCTGTCAGGAGTCTGATTTGTCTCGCAGACCCCAAGTTTCACCTCACTTATCTACTTGCTTACAAAATCAGACATAAAAATACAAAAGTGTCACAGCACCTGCTACTGAGAAATTGCTGACTTTCTCATTTTTACCATATCATTATAAAATAAATTGATTGGAATATAAATATTGTACTTGCATTTCAGTGTGATACTTGAGCCTGTTTTTTACTTGTGAGCCGTGTCTGAAGCCTGAGCCTCCGGTAGTGGGGCTGAAGCACGTAATTTAGATTTGTGTGGGCCCCTGTGGCGTGGAGCCCTGGGCAGTTGCCCTGCTTGCCATCCCCTAAAGCGGGCTCTGCATTTGCAACCCCCCCTAAATCCATCCTGTGACCCACTGGGGCCTGCAACCCGCAGGTTGAAAAACACTGATCTAGATGAGTTGAGGTACCCCCTGAAAGACCTCTGAGTACATCCAGGGGTACATGTACCCCTGGTTAAGAACCACTGTGCTACAGACCCCCAGGATAAAATCTGGATATGAATAGAGACCTCTTTCATATTTTAATGAAATAAATACTACTGGGAATTGTGTGATTATGGTAGACTTTAATTTCCCAGATAAAGATTGGAGGACAAGTACTGCAAATCATTGTAGGGCCCAGATATTCCTGGATGTGATAGCAGATGTGTCACCAAATAGTCACCAAATCAACAAGAGACTATGCCATTTTAAATTTAGTATTGATAAGTAGCCTGATAAAGAACTGGTTGTAGAAGACAACCTTGGTTTGAGTAATCATGAGCTAATTCAGTTTAAACTAAATGGAAGGATAAGCAAAAATAGGTATGCAACTAGAGTTCTTGATTTCAAAAGGGCAAACTTTAAAAACATTAAGGGAGAGATAAGGAAGTGGATGGGACTGAAGAACTCAAGGATTGAATGTTGAGGAAAAGACTTGTTGGGAAGGATTGCAGAACAAACTGGATGAACAAGCATCTCAGAGGTTATTAAGAGAAAGCAGAAAACCTACAGGAAAAGGAAGATGGGATGGAAAGCTACCTCTTGGAGGTCAGACAGTGCAGGGAAAAAGTGAGATCTACCAAAAGCCAAGCAAAGGTGTACCTTGCAAAGGAAATTAGAACTAATAGCAAAAGTTTCTTTAGCTATATAAATAAAACAAAAACAACAAAAAAAGTGGGACTACTAAAATCTGAGGATGGGGTGGAAATTTAAAGATAATCTAGGCATGGCCCAACATCTAAATGAATACTTCACCTCAGTTTTTAAAGTGTAATGAAGAGCTTAGGGGTACTAGCAGTGTGCCTAATGGAAATGAGGCTATGAAGTACAAATTATCATATGTGGGATGGAAGTCAAACTCAAACAGTTTAATGGGACTAAATTGGGGGGTCCAGCTAATCTCCAGCCAAGAATATTAAAGGAACAGGCACATGAAATTGCAACGCCAATAGCAAGAATTTTTAATGAATCTGTAACTCAAGGATTGTACCCTATGACTGGAGAATTGCTGATATAGTACCTATTTTTAAGAAGGGGGAAAAATGATGTGGGAACCTACAGGCCCGTTTATTTGACTTTGTTGTATGCAGGGTGTTTGGACAAATTTTGAAAGAGAAAATAGTTAAGAACCTAATGGTAAATGGTAATTGGGATAAAATACAACATGATTTTACAAAAGGTGATTGTGCCAGACCAACTGGATCTCTTTCTTTGGGAAGATAACTGATTTTTTAGACAAAGGAAATGCAGTAGATCAAATCTACATTAATTTCTATAAGGCATTTGATACAATTCCACATGGGAAATTATTAATTCAATTGGAGAAGATGGGATTTAATATGAGAATTGAAAGGTAGGTAAGGAACTGGTTAAAGGGGAGACTACAACGGGTCTGACTGAAAGGCGAATGGTCAGGCTGGAGGGAGGTTACTAGTGGAGGTCCTCAGGGATCAGTCCTGGGACCAATCTTATTTAACATTTTCATTCATGACCTTGGCACAAAAAGTGGGAATGCAATATTCAAAGTATGCATGTACCATGGATTTATATTGTATAATTATGATATTTAGTCTCTTATTATTCATCCCATTCCTAATGGTTCCTAGCATTCTGTTAGCTTTTTTGACTGCTGCTGCATATTGAGCAGATTTTTTCAGAGGAATATCCAAGATGACTCCAAGATCTCTTTCTTCTCTCATCATTTTTTGTGTCTGGTTGGGATTATGTTTTTCAATATGCTTTACTTTGAATTTATTAACATTGAATTTCATCTGCCATTTTGTTGCCCGGTCACCCAGCTTTGTGAGATTCCTTTGTAACTCCTCTTCCTCCTTGGTGTTTATCCCTTTGGTGTATTTGTAGAGAGCAATCATATCTGAGGGGAGATATTATTGAATTAATCTTCCTTAAACATTGGAGACCAGAACTGCACACAGTGTTCATATTCCAGATGAGGTCTCACCAGTGCCTTGTATAATGTAATAACACTTTCCTATCTCTACTGGAAATACCTGATGAATTATAGGATTGCATTAGTCTTTTTCACAGCCACATCACATCTAACCCTTTCCTTTATTAAGATAAATACTTTGAACTTTAGTTTTGGACTGTAAGACAGGTTCTCCATACATCCATTCATTCTTGTAACCCTTATTTAAACTCTTTCTATTTTGTTAACATCTCTTCTAAAAGGTGGACACCCAAATTGGATGCAATATTTCAGTACCGGCTTCACTAGTGCCATATATACTAGTAAGAACACTTCTTGTACTCAATATTCCCCTGCTTGTCCCACATAACATAAGAACAGCCATACTGGGCCAGTCCAATGGTTCATCTAGCGCAGTATCCTGTCTTCTGACAATGGTCAATGCCATGTGCTTCAGACAGAATGAACAGAATAGGTAATCATCAAATGATCCATCCTATGTTGCCCATTCCCAGCTTCCGATAAAACCAAGCTGGTATTTGCTTTTAGCCACTTCACTGAATTGAAAGCTCATGTTCAGTTACTTTTCCACCATGACCATTAAGACTTGTTCTGGTGACTGTTTTCCAAAATATAGTCCCTCATCCTGTAAGTGCTAGCTGTGTTCTTGGTTCTTACATATATGCATCTAGCTCTATTAAAACATAAATTATTCAAATAATCCCACTTTACTATGCAATCCAGATTGTTCTATAGAACTAACCTGTCCTCACCATTATTTACTATTTTACAAATTTGTGTATCAGCTGCAAATTTTACTAGCAATGATTTTATCAATGATCTGGTAGAAAATATAGAGATATGGAATAGAATTGTTCCCAGAACAAATCCCAGTGAAACCAACTAAAATAACTCTATTAAATGATTCCCCATTTAGAGTTACTTTGAGGTATTTTAATTCATTTAATATGTGCATTGATTTTGTATTGTGCTAATTTTTTAATCAGAATGTCATTCACAATTAAGTAAAATGTCTTACAGAAGTCAAATTGTAATCTCATTAAAAGAAATGAAATATGCTTGACAAGCCCCATATTCCAAAAATCATTTAATTTACATTAATTATTCTGCCATTGTTTAATTCTTTATTGACTACATCCTGTATAATCTTTTCCATTATTTCACCCAGGTTCAGTGCCAGGTTATCCTGTTTACCCTTTTAAAATATTGAAATAGTACTTGCTTTTCTCCTGTTGTCCGGAACAACCCCAATATTTCAAGATATGTAAAATCTGAAAAACGGTCAACATCAGTGGCTCACATTGCCTCTAAGACAATTCTTTGAAAACTCTTGGGTGCAAGTGATCTGGTTCTGCATATTTAAAAATGTTAACTTTAACAGTGGCCCTTTAACACAGTGCCTAATTACTGTTTGAATCAAAAGTATTTCATTATTACTATAAGCCGCCGGTTTCTTTCCAAACACAGAAGAGAAGCTTTTATTGAACACTTTTGCTTTTTCTACATTGTTATTGACAATTTTACCAACCCTGTCTAGTAATGATTCCGTACAATGAATAGGTTTTCTTTTGTTCCTGATATATTTGAATCCTTCTTCTTATCAGTTTAAGTGGCATTGAAATGAAAAGATGGTAGGCTCAGGAACTCCATCAATTCCTCAGTGTCTGTCTTCAGCTTTTTTCCACTAGCATACAGCCAGTCTTGCAGCCATTAGACATAAACACAAGAGATTATAGAGGTTACACCGCTAACTTAAAATGTATGATTTTTTTACAAATTTATTTTTAGTTCTGAAATTAGGAAAAAAATGTCATCAAACCACAGAAAAAGCATTTTTTCCCCTTTTGAGTTCTTTCTATTATAATGTTGAAACACCTGAACTCTCTGCATATAAAACTTGACTCCTTACCAGAATAAACATTTCTGCATTGTGTTTAGTGAATGATTTCCCAGAATTGTAAATGCATTCACTGGGAGTTGCTAGGAAATGCAGGCATTCTACAGAATTAAACTGTAAAGCAATCTTTGTCTAGCACAAGGTAAGGGGTACTCATACAGAGATTTTTGAATATGAAAATACAAAGCCTGGGTGATGCTAAAATAAGGTAACCCATTGACTCACTGTGGACATCTTCATTTGTGATAGCACATCAATTGCATAAATAAATACAAATGTGCATATACCTGAGACCTGAACTCTAAGGGCAATATTACATCTTGTCTGGTGTCCAGGCCCATGAATTGGGAAGAGGGCACAAGGGGACTTGGGTCCCTGTGCAGAGACTGTGAATGATATTGTCCTTATGCTCCCGGAGCTCAAATACTATGCAAGTCTAATGGTGCTGCCGACACTAATCTCTTCAGAGAGACTGGATAAAGAATGGAGCTAAGGCCCTGCACCATTTATACTGAATAACAGAAGTGTCTGTGTTCAGAAGTGACACTATACCATCTTCAGTGGTGGTTCAGTGGTTGTGATCCTTGTAGATGTGCGTCAGGATTTCTTCAGCAGAACAGAAATTTGATAAAGGCTCTTCAGTCTAGCAGTCAAAGATATAGCAAGATCCAGCGACTAGAAGTGGAAACACGACAAATTTAGACTGGAAATAAGGAGCAAATTTTTAACCGTGAGAGTAAATAACCACTGGAACAACTTACCAAGGATTGTGATAAAATTCTCCACCACTGGCAATTTTTAAATAAAAATTGTTTGTTTTTTTCTGAAAGATATGCTCTAGTTCAAGAAATCAATTCAGGTAAGTCTAATGGCCTGTGTTATACAGGAGGTCAGACTAGATGATCACAATAGTCCATTCTGACTTCAGAAACTATGAATCTCCTGCTGGGATAATACACCTACATACTTCCCACAACGTGAGGTTGTGTCTTAATGGCATGAGAGAGACTCAGCATATCTTGATTGCCTGTTGCCCAAATATAAAAGAAATGCTGAAAGATTCTAAAGTGTGTACTGAATTGGACCTCTCATCTGCCTATCAGTAGATACTCTTTAGTGAACAGTGTCAAAATTGCACAGCATTTATAACATACAAAATATAAATTAATATATTTATATGGAATGACTTTTGGACTTGTTTCAGCACATCTGCATGTCAAAAATGAAGCAAAACATACTTGTATATGGAGTAGCACCGGAAAAAGAAAATGTGACTTTAAGAATATATACTTTGATCAAATATCATGATCTGCTACAGGTTGAATATGATACAGGCTTTGACACATTGTGTCTATGTAGTTAGGCCTTGCATGTTATATATGTTCAGTAAACATAGTTATTTGGACCTGTTGTGCTTGTGTGGTTCCTTCATTTTATATATGTTGGGTAAAGTGCAAAAGATACAAAACTGAGCCTTCACAGGATTGGGGTCTTCATTCTTGCAGATATCATATATTTGTGATCTGTCCCAGTGGAAATCATTGCAGAGGCCCAGGATGGAATTGAAAGTATTTATGTTAGTGTTGTAAATATGGCTCCATAGAGGGTAGTGCAGAAACTGAATAAACCGTACTTCTTTGCAGCTACCATTGCTCGACATTTTTCAACAAATAATTCAGAGAAAAGTGCTCTCTTTTTCACACATCAAAATGTTTCACCACATGTTGTTTTTCAATATATTTGACAGGCACGAGGGAAGGATACTCATTTTTAGAATTTTTATTTGACTCATAAAGGACATTTGTATACAACCCCAAAAGTTTAGAGAGCTATTTTAAGACTGGAAGAGAAATTTGCTTCAAGATTAGCAACAAATTATAATTCCCGAGTATGTGATTTGTTTGGTTAAGTAAAAAAAGAGTTTGGTTAGGAACTTGAACGATGACCTACGTGTTGATTTTTGTTTGTTTATTTTGTAGCCTGCAAAACTGTCTAAGCCTGCAAATCAGTTCTAACAGGCTAGAAATGGATTCTGGAAGATGGGAGAAAGTCAGTAAGATGTCATTTGCATAAACTGTCTTATATTCAGAAATTCCTAAATTTATATCAGAGATGCATGGATGAGCTCTGATTTTCATTACTAATGATTCTAGTACTGCACTCATTTGAATAAGAGAAGAAAAGACAGTTTTGCCTAGTATTGTTCCTAAGTGCAGATTATACTGTTAGCTGTAACAGAGATAATTGACTATTATAGATTAGATTACTGAAATCCATTTGTGTAGTTTTGCCAAATCAAAACTTTTCTGGTGTTGTAATTATGGAGAGACATTTGTTTCCATTGAATGCCTTGTGAGTTGCAGGCGAACATTTTGTCAGAGTGTGTCAGGTATATAAAATTTCAAACATTATCAGAAGAAAAATTCCGCATCTGAATTCTGTCTAGTCAGGATGTATCAGTTTCAATATCCATACTGAGGAAGGATAGGGCCTTAGTTTAAACAAGGCAGACCATCTCTAAAACTTTCATAGTTATGGCAGTAATTAGACTAATTTTCATATCCCATGAGAAGCTACCAGTTTTCAATTTTCCTTGAATCACGGGCTGGAGTATATGGTTTTGCAGGTACTGAAATACTTTGTAGAACTCTGAGGGAAACCGATCCAGATCTGGAGATTTGCCAGACACCATAGATTTAATAGTATTTTGAATTTCCTGTTTTGAGGTATAATGCAAGAGCCAGATTCTGATCCCCTTACTTATGTTGAATCATATCTTATTCCATAGATATATCATTCAAGTCAATGAGACTATAGGTTGAGTATGGTGCTATCCATCATAAAGGAATCAGAATCTGGCCCTAAATTAATGGTCCAAATTTGTTTTTTTAAGATCTGGTGTAACTAAGAGCAAATTTTAACCCACAAAGTCTTCCCTTTAAATCCAGGAACTAAGGTTATCACAATATAAAGGCCTAGTATCCTGATTTTATCACAACCTTGAAATCATGGTGCATTTGTCTGTTAGAGAGATGGGTTGGGGTGGTTAATAGCCAAGTTTATTCTTGTTGCTAGAAGAGGAATTGACATTGTGGTTTTGATTCATTGAGCAGCACTGCTATAAGGAGTTACAAAACAGCATTTTAGCAAAAGATACAGTGGTACTTACAGGAGTTGCGATGAAACTAGACAACCTTTCAATCCATTAATCAAAGTGTTCACAGTTTCCATTTTAGGGTAGGTGAAAAAATAATAAATATTGAGCAAAGAAAATTAATCTCTTTCTGAAACTTTCCTCTGCACCAGTCTGGAACTGTTGGGTAACCTTCCATGTCAGGAGAGGCAAAGACACAAAAGTGAAGAGCACATATTGCAGATACTGCTTTCTCCTACAGTTGTTTCTTTTCCTGAGTGGTTCAGTTTACCAGACAGCATGAATTACAGTGTAGAATATAGAAAATGTGACCATGTAAAATAATGGCTGTCTAACACATTGGATCCCTGAAACTGACCCCTGAAAAAAAAGTGAGTCCAAAATTCAAATGTTGGTATTATTTATTTGGCGTATGCAATCTAATCAAGCCAAGTCATAGCATTCTTATCAACGATGTTCAAGGCATGAAGACCTCCAAGAAGTTGAGTCATTTTGGCATCCTCAGCAATATGTGTCAGAGTTTGTGGCTGCCCACATCAGCATAGTGGACCATCTCTAAAACACCACCAACATTCCACTGCAGCACAATTCCATGTCTGGTATGAAAACGGTTCAGAAGGCTCCACTGCCTTCATGGCAAATCGAACCCAGATTAACAGTGAGTGGGCTCCGAGATGAATAATTATTTGTCACTTTCTCTGCAGACCACGAAGCTTGCCATGAGTCCTCTACCATAAATCCCTCACTCGGAAAACTTATCCACTATGGGTGCTGTGAGGGAAGATGACTATGTGTTCGATTAAACAAGTCTTTAAAGTCCTCCAGTTGAAACTTTGGTATCAGAAAACTGAGATATCTAACTAAATGGGACAACCCTGTTCTTGCTGGCTGCTGTTCTGAAAAACAGTCACTCTCTCAAACTATTCTGTATATATCTATATCAGAAATAAAAGATGGACTGGCAAATTTCCCAGGCCAAATGCTCTGGCTCCAAGATATTTTGAAGTTGGAAAAAGAGTGAGAGTTTATAAAGATAATGTGACTGAGTTACAGCGATATAAAAAATCCCAGAAAATTCTAGAAAATAGAGACGTGTGATTGAAAACAGAAACTGCTGCAACAACCTCAGGATACTGGATCTTATAGAAAGTGCTATAGAGTGTATTTAGCATGTTGGAGGATCAGGCCTTCATTGGTTGAAAAATAGATTACCAAACTTTAGTGTATGAATTTGACAGGGAATCTGAACAAGAGCCAGCTGGTTTTTAACCTTTTCCTATCAATAATGGCAGCTATTCCAGTCTTCTTACATTCAAGACTTTAAGATACTCACAAGTGTCTGGTAGCAGATGCTTATGGACACCTAAAATGAGATGAGACAGACATCATTTTTATAACAGGGCTGGAAAAGGAGACTCTACAAACTAATTATGAATCCCTTGCTGCTGAGAGAAAAGTTAAAAGGCATGGGCTTCAAATATAGGATTCTTCACCTAGCAAATTTCAAGGTTAGTCTTCATAGTGTCACAAAAGTCTTCAGTGATGCAGAATCAGTGCATCAATTCATTTTGGCTAATGAAACTGAGGAAATAGAAGTTTTAGCCTCATGCATCAGTGAAGAAAACTCAGAGATATTAGAGTGACAGTGCAGAAGAGACTTGACATCTGTCTGGCTGATAAGCACATCCATACTTTAGATTTTGCCTAAAGCCATGTCAATATTTTTGGAGGCAAGGGGATGATATTTAGTGTTCTTCTTCTTGCACTGCACTCTGAGACATCTCAATATTCACTTTAATATCATTTATGGACTCAGAGGAATTCTGTGACTAAATTGTTATGAGCATTCATTTTTTGTGCATTTTCTCCCTCTTTACTGCACGGTATACTATTGCATAGCCCTTTTTCATTGCACTGAATCCACATATGGGAATATTTATTCTGGGTTATAATGTGATTTTAAGTATGACAGATTAAACAGTATCTAAAGAGTTGTAGTTCCGTTGTTATGAAGTTAGCAGAAAGTCATAGAGCATGCAGTTCACTATTAGTGCTGAAAAGTTCCAGTGGGGTAGCCGTGTTAGTCTGTATACAGCAAAAACAACGAGAGTCCTGTAGCACTTTAAAGACTAACAAATTTAATTTCTGCAGGCATAAGCTTTCATGGGCTATAACCCACTTTGTCAGATGTCTGTATACAGCAAAAACAACGAGAGTGTCTGACGAAGTGGGTTAGAGCCCATGAAAGCTTATGCCTTCAGAAATTAAATTTGTTAGTCTTTAAAGTTCTACAGGACTCTTGTTGTTTTTACTATTAGTGCTGTTTCTTATTGCTACATGAGATTTCTTTTAACAAATCAGAGACACTTGTTTTAACTGAGGAATTTTAAATTTTCCAAACAATTATTTTAAAACCTTACATATACATATATGCATCTTAAAAAGTTTTAATTTGTAAAAAAGATCAACAGATTTTCATACCCAGATTATTTAAAAAGTTACCAAATTTTCAGATTAAAAAATACGCCTGTGTGCTGAAAAACAAACAAACAAGAAATCATGAGACATTTCAGCCCCAAGAATAATTTCTTTCAGAAAGCTATAAGCCCGTGAAAATAGTATTTGATACTAAAATTGGTTTCTCACCCATAACTGCAAGGTTGTTAGCACAAAAATAAATTCCATCATTATAGGGGAAAATGCACTAGCATAATGCAGTTCACAAATTCAAAATGTAGCTTCTTGTCATACAACACAGGACTTTTCAGCCCTGACCTTCTCTTTGGTGTACTATAGAGTATCTTTGAAGAGCATAGAGCTTGTGCCCAGCGTTACTGAGTAGGTCATGGTTAACAGCCTTGAAACACAGGATAAACTGTTACTTTATAAACCATATTTCATGTGGACTAGAATTCTCTTGCTCTTTTATACCTTTGCATACTTTTGGGTCAAAACTCTGGTTTGCAATAGTTCTGGTATTCCAATAAACTTCACAATAATTCTAGCATCCCTCAAGTAATTGTTTAACCTGCGCGCTCCCTGTGCTTTTATTTTGGTATTTTTAGAATTTTAAAATAAAAACTCTGCAATATTCCAGGAGAAATGACTAAAACAGCCCTGAGTTCTGAATCAGATTATTTTTGTCAGGTAAAATGGAATCTGCAAAAATGAAATGTGCATCAAATGCAAATGTATATGCTAAAATAGAATGCAATTTTAATTTTTCTTCATTATTTATTCTCAGTGTTATGATAGCGCCCAGAGACCCCCATGCAAGATAAAGGTCCCATTATGCTTCTTTACAGGGCTAGTTAGTGCATAGCAAGCCATTGTGTGAATCCACAGCACATCTTCTTGCTGCATATTAATAATGCTGCGTACACAAGCCCTAGATACACTTCTTGCCTGAAGAGTTTGTAGTTTAAACTCACAACGTGTGTGGGGGGGAATGTATAATTATCCCCATTTTTCAGATGAGGAAGTGAAACAAAGATTAAGCAACTTTCCAAAGGTTAACAGAAAGTGTGTGGCAAAGTAGCTCTTGAACCCGCCTCTTCTGAGTCCCACTCTAACGTTTTAGCCACAAGATTGCATGTGCTCAAGTGCCTAGGAAATATCTAATGTGCTTCTTCTTCTACTTCTGGCTAGCCCGCAGTCCCACTGCTACTAACTATGGAGGTGAGTCATGTTGTGAGGGTTTTCATCAGGATGGAAGCAAATCAATCCAGGGGTCATGGCACCAGAAGTTCAGGCCAACCTTAATTCCAAGAATCTAGACTCTCTCTTTCATCCCTGCTACCATGGATCTTAGCTAACCCCAAAAACTTTTAATATTCACATCTTCAATCATAATCAATCACATCTTCCACTGGCAATACATGTAATTGCTGGGCACCAAATTGCACTTCCTGTTTACCTGCCTCGTTTTGATAATGTGTACACTACCGAAGGCCTTAGCTTAAAAGGGTAAATACATTCCTGGTATTTACAAAAGAAAGGAAGAAAGGAAGAAAAAGATAATGTTAGCGTGTGTACATATAAACAAAATTTTGATCACCAATTTTATTTTCTACCTTTTCTTTGCCACTGGTAGAATCAGAAATGCCAGTGCTTGACCTAGCCTAAGTGCCTGGAATCCAACTGATGCATAAGGTTCCCAAGGTCCCCCCCCTTTATCACTCTTTTCTGCAGTGTATTTTAATAAATGGGTTTAGAACTCCTGTACTTCTAACATTATCACTGTAGCTGTTCAGCTCTTCACCTGCCACAGCTCCTCTTATCTAGGACATGTCTGCAGACTCTCACCCACAAAATCCAGCTCTCTTTCCACTGGGGTTTGCTTTCTCCACTTTCCTTTGATTCCACTCTGGCTTGCGTCTCTTGAGTTAACAGGCTAGCCTCTCTTGCATCCTTTGCGCTAAAACCGACTCTTGCCTTTTATCTCAGTCTCATTGATTTGGCTGTCTGCTTGTATGGTGGTCAGCATTTAAACCAACCTCTGTCTCCCTCAGTGACACCTTTCAAAGATGATTACATTCCATGCTGTTCATAAACTCTCAAACATGTTCATGCTGTTCTCATGTTAGCAATGTTCAATAAAGAAAAATTGAAACACATGTAAGATAGAAATATAACTATCATCCAGTGGCTTTCCAATTGTGATGATTCTCTGGGTAGTGTAGCCTTTATTTAGTCTGAGTTGATGTCAAACCATAGTGTCCCTAGTGAGTGAGTCCATCTCGAGTGCTGCTACAATTTTAAAATCAGCAGGTTGAGAGTTACCCTGAGGGATGTCTTTAAGTCTGGAGACTGAAGGAGACGTGAAGAACTAATACAGTGACCACTCACACAACTACACATGAGTAACTGTGCTTTTATTACACCTTCCATTAAGCAGATAATCAATGTCACAATCATGAGTACGTAAATGAAACCCAAGAGAGCCCATGAAATACCCAGCAGTGTATTCATACTCACATCTCCAAAGATGTCATAGAGCCAGCTGGATTTCTCAGTGGGTGGTCACTGGTGGAGGGTCTCCTGGCGGGGTCTTCTCTCCTTATCCAAAGCAGGGAGTCCTTTTTATCCTGTTTTATACTCACACCCATCACCTTATGCATATCATGAGGTGTCCAGCCTCCCTTTCCTTATCTATGCTTCCACACTCCATAACATTTGAGGTGCCCCACTTTTCACAACTTTTCCTCTGAATTCTCCCCCTTTATTTTCATTACGCATGTATGTAAACAAGTCCCCGTGGTAACCTGTGGTTACAGCAGAAATTCTCATGATGTTACGACTGGGTGCGGTAAAGTCTAGACGGGTACATTATGACAAAATTTTCCCTATCACCACCCACTGGAACATTCTTTACAATAATCTTGTAAATTTACTGGTACAGGGTTATTCCTGGGTTGCCTCCTTATGTCAACCCTCTTTAGGCCTGAGGAGTAATATGGCTCAGCTGAGATTTTACAGGCCTCAGCCTGCAAGCCTTGCATTATTTATATACCTAATAATACTCATTACTCATAAATGCTTATCAACCTTATACTCCTATAATACTATCCTACTTAAATCCATCCAACACACATTAATTAGTTATCCTTGAGCACACAAATAAATCCCTCTATTAAATGATTAAATAAAAATAATTGGTAACCGTAGCCAGGACTGTGAGTCACTTTGTGACTCCCTCTCCTCTAATCTCCCAATAACTAGGTATTAGCTTCCTTACACCACCAGCTGGTTAGCCACTCGAGCGCTCTCCTCTGAGCTATGCCAGCTTTTACTTTGCCCTGCAGATTAACAATGGGCGCGTACCAGTCCTCGATGCCCTTTGAATCATTCTCCTGTAGCACTCAGTTCCTTCTACGCTAATCACACTCAGATATGCCAGTTCTGCTGTCCCCAAGGGAACACTGTACACACCAGCTTGTACGATTCAGCTCAGGATCAGCACTTAGCTTAATATCACAGCACTTAGGTATACCTATAGTGAAAGCAATCATAAGTTTATTATCAACTATTTGAGATTCGAGAGATAATGAGTAAGGATAATGGAAAAGGTTACATGTAAAACAAAATCATAACACGCTTTCTAGAGATTAAATTTCACAGGCTAACCTCCTATCTAATGAAGTTCATCTCACCCAATCCCTTTTGCAATGTCTTCAATCAAGGCTGGTCGTGATCCCATTTTTATGAATGTAAATGCACTTCCCGTTCATTTCCCACGTGCAGGATCAGGGGAGTCATCTTTGACTTCTATTTATATCCCGCAAATTCAATGTGTGTACTCAAAGACAGTATAATCCGCCATCACTTGTTTTTCTTTTGTGCTCTTTCCTGTTGACTTTACAGCTCTGATAACTTTGTATGTAAGTGGGCAAGCACTGTGTTAGCTGACAAAGCTTAATTTACATCTGACAGAGAGATAGGTGAATAAACATTTTTTGTCTGACAGAAAACCTGTTTCTCCACCTCTGATAAGAACATATTTTCAGTGTATATACATAACTCCTCACTTAGTATGTGTACATACATTTCACAGCAATAACAATGACCAGTGTGGCTCTGCCTTTCATTTAGGACCCCACATGACATTCTTTGGTGAACTAGAATGTACAGACCAGAATCAGATAGTCTTGTAACACCTTTGACAGTTGGAACTAAGGGGGTTCTTGGATCACACTGATGGAGGATGAGTCCAAAGATCTAACAACTGGCAAATGGAAGGCCCCAAAATGAAATCTCAGGTAACTCTACTCTTCAATTGTGATACTGAAACATGAGGATGGGATGTCTCAGCCCCTCTCTCCACTTATTCAGTTCTTGAACCCACATCAAATGCCAATTGCTTTCTCTCCAAATAGTGATCTGAAAGAGGTGTTCATTTTTGGAGGGTTATGGGTACAAAAATATCAATTTTTAATATTATCCTAGGCTTTTATAATATTCTTTTATGTGACTTTCTTCCTTGTCATTGGTTGCCAAACCTAGACTTGTATCTCTTACTTGCTATCTTGGTCTCTCACATACACACTACACACTCCTCACAGTAGTATCATTTGGACACTCTGATGTTTCCACATCTCTTCCCACACAATGCTGACTGCAACATGGCCATAATACAGCATGTGTATAACTTTAAGCCTGTGAGTAGTCCCAGGGAATTCAATGGGACTAGAAAGGTGTTCCAATTGATAAACTAGCTTGAGTATTTTGCTGAATGAGGACAGATGGCAACAGACCAGAATTCCAAGCACCACACTTATGCACTACTGTCTGTCCTCAACATGGCAACAACACTCAGGAGTTAGGTGGTTCGCTATGCACTAGAACCTCCTCCTCACCAATTTAGTATCTAAAACATGTTCTTCTTAGGTCAAAGAGCATAGGAGATATGTCTGTGGGCATTTCAATCTACATTTATTTTGTTATTTAATTCTTTCCCCTCACCATATGTTTTTTTTTGCTTTGTTTTGTTTTGATGCTTTCATCTTCTCTCTTCAGTGCTTTTTCTCCCTTGACTGTCTCTCTCTATAGCACTGCAATTATGATAGAGATGATTATAACGTCAAAGAATGTTGTGTAACATAGAGAAAGAGAAAGAATCATCAATTAAGTAAAGATAGCTAGATAGATGGACTTAAAAATGGCACAGTAAAAGGACACAAAAGATAACAGCTGATTTGATCAAACACTTTTTCCTCAGCTAGCCCAGGAAACTACAGCGAAGTGGAATTTAAATCTTGAGTGGCTAAATTCTGTTTTTCGGCTGAAGGTAACAAACATTATATGAAAATATAAAACCTAGCAAATATAAATTAAAAATAATCTCTTTGTGCATGCTAACAGTTTATATTGATTTTTCTCGCCTTATTTAGAATAGGGTTAGGCAGTAAGGTTTTGAAGCTCCAAGTTATTTAGTAGTTTGCGCAGTTGTTAAATTACTCATTTTTTCTCCTTCTGATCTACATACACACTAATTAGCCTCATGGAAGCTGAAATGGGATATTTTTCTGCTTATCTGATTATTTTGCTGAGCATAGACTCACATACGCAAGCCTGCATGTAGAGACACCTGGCTTCCCTACTTGGTGCTTCCCAATTTGTTGCTAAACTAAGAGTTAGAAGTAGTTTGAAACTACAGAGGTGGAGGTTGAATGAATACAAACAATAAATAAAATAAGTAGTGTGATTACCATTAACCGTATCAAAGAACAATAAATTAGTCGTGTGGATGCTCAACAAAATAGGGAAATGTCAAGCAAATGTTTAGCAATAGCCAAAGAATTTGCATATTACAAGAATCTGCCCCTTTCAGGAGGTAAAACTGACATGAGCAGATGTGGCAAGGCTATTTGTGTAGGGGACTTTTATTCTGAAATTTTGTTATTGTTTACTTGGATTGAAAGATTTGTGTCTGAGGTCACTTATTGTTATCTTTGTGTATTGTGGATAGCGCAAAGGGGCATCAGTCCTTATTGAATGCATACACACCTACCTCAGGCACAGACAGGATCTAAGGGTAAAGATCTAGGGATCGGGGGGCGGGGGTTGGATAAAGAAAATAATTTAGGGTGCAAAGTATTTATCCCATGGGATTCCCTAACTGCCCTGGTAGTGCATAAGGCACCAGAGGAGTGTTCCAAAGGGTTCTGGGTGGGATAGGGGGAGAGGGACAAAGATTTGGCATCTTCTGTGGGATTAAGTTAGAAATCCAAATTCTTCCTAAAATATGTATTCACCAGTCACTAAAATTAGATTTAAATTGTCTGTTATGGAAGACTACCATATCTCATCCATACACCAGGGATCAATTCAGTAGCTTCTAGCTGTCTCAGATGCATCAGAAACACAAAGTTAGGTATGAATGTAATGCTATCTATAACCCTTTGTCTAGTTAGCTATCCCCAACTGTTAAACATATATCACGTAGAATTATATAGAGCATAGCAGCATATAAGGAGCTATCCTGAGTCTGCTGCTTTGTGAGTTCTGAATCTTGTTATGGTGGCTCAGTTAATTTCCATGCTCAGAAGTGATGGCCAAGGAGATGGGGGTAGGGAACCAAGTCTCAGGGCTCTGGAATAACTACAATATACCACTATTGAAGCCAATGGGATGACTCACTTAGGAAAAGTTAAGCACATATATAAGTGTTTGTAGCATTGAGGCTCTGGAGAGATTTTTTGAGGCAATGCCAATAAAAAGCCTAGAAAATACTATCAATAGCTAAACCAGAGATATAGAATAAATGCTATTATAGTTTTCCATTCTGTATACTAGTGTATATATGTGTGTATAAAAATCACATTCCACCATCTTCTGAAAACTATCTCCTTAAATATCTACTTTTTTTTTAAAGTAGCACCTGTAATATTTACAAAACAAACTTTTCTGTAAACTATGGTAATAAGATTCTGGAACAGAAGAAATGAGGAATAAAGTTTAATTACTTTTCTGACTCCAGAGATTCTAGGTGAAGTTTTAACATCTGGCACCATCCCATATCCTCAAAAAGCTACTGGTTTTCAGGGAAGAGGCATTTCCATGATTCTGCAAGCCCAGGCCACACTTTTGACATTCAGTTTTTAATTAATTATTTTTAATGACTTTGTATCTCTTAAAATTTGATACATTTTTAACATTAAATGTACCGTAGATAAATTCCTTTCCTGATCCTCAATAACATTAGTAGTTTAGATAAATATGTTTTTGTTCCTTACTGTGAATGTAAAATACACAAGTAAACTGCATGTCAGAAAGATTTATGATTACAAAATAATCTGTAATAATAATAATAATAATAATAATAATAGCCTGTCCTCTGAATTGCATCTCCCAGGAGAATGCGCTATTACTGCCATATAAGTGATCTGTGACAGTAGCTGTTCACTTTTAAAACAGTGTTATACATTTGGTGGCTGGTTAGCTTAATCTTAGGAAATATTCCGTTTGGAAACCTTGAAAAATATATTATGTGTTTTCATCCATCCTCCCTGTTGAAGGAAGAGGCCTAAGTAGGGACCATCGCATTGCAGAAGTAAATGCGTGGTTACGCAGGTGGTGTCGGGACAGAGGGCTTTGGATTCTTTGATCATGGGATGTTGTTCCAGGAAGAAGGATTACTAGGAAGAGACGGGATTCACCTAATGAAGAGAGGGAAGAGTATCTTCGCAGACAGGCTGGCTTACCTAGTGAGGAAGGCTTTAAACTAGGTTTGACGGGGGATTGGGACATAAGCCCGAAGATAGGTGGGGAAGTGGGACACCAAGAGGAAGCAGAAGGAGGAGGGTGCAACACGGGAAGCCTCCGGAATTGCACTGAGAAAGTAGGGCAATCGGCCAATTATCTCAAGTGCCTATACACAAATGCAAGAAGCCTGGGAAACAAGCAGGAGGAACTGGAAGTCCTGGCACAGTCAAGAAACTACGACATGATTGGAATAACCGAGACTTGGTGGGGTAACTCACATGACTGGAGCACTATCATGGATGGGTATAAACTGTTCAGGAAAGACAGACAGGGGCGAAAGGGTGGAGGAGTTTCACTGTATGTAAGAGAGCTCTATGATTGCTCTGAGCTTCAGTATGAAACTGGAGCTAAGCCAATTGAGAGTCTCTGGATTAAGCTTAGAAGGAAGAACTATAAAGGTGATGTCGTGGTGGGTGTCTGTTATAGACCACCAGACCAGGAGGACGAGGTAGATGAGGTTTCTTCAGTCAACTAGGGAAAGTTTCCAGTTCACAGGACCTGGTTCTCATGGGGGACTTCAATCACCCTGACATCTGCTGGGAGAGCAATACAGCAGAGCAAAGACAATCCAGGAAGTTTTTGGAGATTGTTGCAGACATTTTCCTGGTGCAAGTGCTGGAGCAACCAACTAGGGACAATGCTCCTCTTGACCTGCTGCTCACAAACACGGAAGATTTGGTAGGGGAAGTAGAAGTGGCTGGCAACGTAGGCAGCAGTGACCATGAGATGATCGAGTTCAGGATCCTGACAAAAGGAAGAAAGGAGAACAGCAGGATATGGACAATGGACTTCAGAAAAGCAGACTTTGACTCTCTCAGGGAGCTGATGGGCATGATCCCCTGGGAGGCTAATATGAGGGGGAAAGGAATCCAAGAGAGCTGACTGTATTTTAAACCTTATTGAGAGTGCAGGAACAAGCCATCCCGATGTGCAGAAAGAATAGCAAATATGGTAGGTGCCCAGCTTGGCTTAACAAAGAAGTCTTTGGTGAGCTTAAACACAAAAAAGAAGCTTACAAGAAGTGGAAGCTTGGTCAAATGACTAGAGAGGATTATAAAAATGCTGCTCAAACATGCAGGAATGAAATCAGGAAGGCCAAATCACAATTGGAGTTGCAGCTAGCAAGGGACGTGAAAGGGAACAAGAAGGGTTTCCACAGGTATGTTACCAACAAGAGGAAGATTAGGGAAATGTGGGACCCTTACAGAATGGGGGAGGCAACCTAGTGATAGTCAACCTGAGGTACTTAATGCCTTTTTTGCCTCTGTCTTCACAGACGAGATAAGCTCCCAGACTACTGCACTGGGCCATACAGAATGGGGAGGAGGTGAACATCCTGCAGTGCTGAAGGAACAGGTCCAAGACTATTTAGAAAGATTGGACATACACAAGTCCATGGGGCCAGATGCAATGCACCCGAGGGTGCTGAGGGAGCTATTATCTTTGAAAGCTTGTGGCAATTTGGGGAGGTCCCTGATGATTGAAAAAAGGCAAAGATAGTGCCAATCTTCAAGAAAGGGAAGACAGAAGATCCAAGGAACTACAGACTGGTCAGCCTCACCTCAATCCCTGGACAAATCATGGAGCAGCTCCTCAAGAAATCTATTTTAAGGCACTTGGAAGAGAGGAAGGTGATCAGGAACAGTCAACATGGATTCACCAAGGTCAAGTCATGCCTGACCAACCTGATTGCTTTCTATGATGAGGTGACTGGCTCTGGGATGTGGCGAAAGCGGTGGACGTGATATACCTTGACTTTAGCAAAGCTTTTGACACAGTCTCCCACAGTATTCTTATCAGCAAGTTAAAGAAGAATAGGTTGGATGAATGGACTATAAAATGGATAGAGAACTGGCTAGAGCATAGGGCTCAACGAGTAGTGATCAATGGCTCCATGTCTGGCTTGCAACCTGTCACAAGCGGAGTGCCCAGGGGTTGGTCTGGGGCTGGTTTTGTTCAACATCTTCATCAATGATCTGGAGGATGGAGTAGATTGCATCCTCAGCAAGTTTGCAGATGACACTAAGATAGGGGGAGTGGTAGATACCCTGGAAGGTAGGAATAGGATACAGGGGGACCTAGACAAATTGGAGGATTGGGCCAAAATAAATCTGATGAGGTTCAACAAGGACAAGTGCAGACTCCTCCACTTAGGACGGAAGAACCCCATGCATAGCTACAGACCGAGAAGCTAGGCAGCAGTTCTGCAGAAAAGGATCTGGGGGTTACAGTGGATAAGAAGTTGGATATGAGTCAGCAGTGTGCCCTGGTTGCCAAGAAGGCTAATAGCATATTGGGCTGCATTAGCTGGAGCATTGCTAGCAGATCGAGGGAAGTGATTATTCCCCTCTATTCGGCATTGGTGAGGCTGCATTTGGAGTATTGTGTCCAGTTTTTGCCCCCCTCCCCCCCAGAACAAAAAGGATGTGGACAAGTTGGAGAGAGTCCAGCGGAAGGCAACAAAAATGATTAGGGGGCTGGAGCACAAGACTTATGAGGAGAGGCTGAGGGAACTAGGTTTGTTTAGTCTGCAAAAGAGAAGAATGAGGGGGGATTTGATAGCAGCCTTTAACTACCTGAAAGGGGGTTCCAGGGAAGATGGAGCTAGGCTGTTCTCAATGGTAGTAGATGACAGAAAAAGGAGTAACGGTCTCAAGTTGCAGTGGGGGAGGTCTAGGTTGGACATTAGGGAAAGGTTTTCAGTAGGAGGGTGGTGAATCATTGGAATGGGTTACCTAGGGAGGTGGTGGAATCTCCATCTTTAGAGGTTTTTAAGCTGTGTCTTGACAGCCCTGGCTGGGATGATTTAGCTGAGGTTAATCCTGCTTTGAGCCATGGGTTGGACTAGATGACCTCCTGAGGTCACTTCTAATTCTAATATTCTATGATCCTATGATATTGGAGAGGTTGATGGACACATATTCTCTACTTTGGCCCAGCAGAGAACTGAGGATTTCTGGGGCTCCTACAGCCTTGGAGGCAAGCCCCACAGCCAATACCTGGGGAGGGCAAACCCACCCCTCGACAGAACCATTGGGGAGGAACTCTGTGAAGGGATCTTCAGAGGGATTTGATCCTGTAATCCCCTCCTGTAGGCTTTAGCACAGACAGGGACAAGCTGGTCATATATACTTGTTGACATGCTGAATGTTGAACAAAAAATTAAAATACAGTGCCACTTGCTGAAAAATAGTACAGATCTGTGTGAAAATCTACAGACCTTTTGAGGAACTGGTTAGTTTCTTGTTGATTGGGAATGAGAGATTTGTATGGATAGGTATGGCACTGTTCTTGTTAATGCACCCTTAGAATTTTGTTTTAAATTCTTGATAATGAGGCAGTGGATGTTATGGAGAAAAATAGATATGTAGAATCCAATGGACTTTGTGCACAAGATTACAACACAGTGGAGGCAGAGGAGATCAGATTGGGGCTAACAGGGTTGCCAGTGTCTCTCTAAGTAGGAGTGTGCAAAGTTTTAAAGGACACTGTCAAAGTAATTTTGTTCGTTTTTAAAAATGTTTCATTTGCTGTCATCAGACTTGATACTGAAATGTGTTTTATTTTCATCATTCTCCGTCGCCCACATGGGTGGTTGTCATTATAATGCTATTCATGAGTGCTAGTTTGTTTTTTAAATTTCATTATAGCATCTGTTCTTTTAAAAAAAAAAAAAAAAAAAGGAAAAACTCCAGCATATAAAGAATTAACTGGAGTTTGCAACCAAACATGAGAGAAAAGGAGAACAAATGCTGTGTCTTCCATTTTTATGTCTTCCTTTAATTGAAGTATTACCAAACTTCATATAATTACTTAGAGATTTGATTTTAATTTATACAGATATATTTTGGTATGAAACACATCTTCTATCTGCTGAAAAGGAATGCAGTCAGGACCTGATTCAGAGTCCACTAGAATGAAAAGGAAGACTCTCACTGACTTTCAGTGGGCTTTGAGACCAGGTCTTCAGCAAAGGTTCAGTTCTATATAATGTTATTCATAGGTCTTTTTGAAAACAGATTCATATGATCACTTATCAATTTCTGACAGCACATTTTGAGATAGTGCAGGTTTATTGGTGATATTTTCATGATTTGTAGCCATTTTATGGATCTTGTGGGAAAAAATATACCCTATTTAAATGCTCTGTCTGAAACCATTACATTTATTTAGGGGAAGAAAATTGTGGGGGACCTAGAAAACGTCTCTGAGCAGAATCCAGCAATCTAGAGAGGGTCACGCCATGTACGAATGAAAACTAAAGTGAGCTTTTTAAATTAATTTTGTGTTGAATGCCCCTCTTCATCTGACCATTGGGAGCATTCAGCTAATATTCTAATCTTTGCGTTGTTCCTGTTCTAACATTTAACATTTCCAGATCTAATTTTAAAGAGTAGTGTGTCCTACTTTTCAAATTAATCTATTCTGAATTCATATACAAAATAAACAGTTAAAACTGTCCCATTCTGGACTGCAGGTAAAACTATGGTCAGTGGCTAATTTCTGTAGTATTTATGATCTGGAGGCTATTTCTTTCTGGTGTTCCTTTGTACACTTTGACATACCTAGAGCAGTGAAATAAAATATAATAAAGAGGGAGGAGTCAGAAACTAAAACATATCACCCGCTGCATTTTATCAAACTTGACTTATAATTAAAAAATTGTAAGAAACTTGACTTTCTTCTATTTCATATCTCTGCTTTCATAAACATTTGCAATCCCCTTTTTTTTTTCTCCTAACCAGCAGGCTCTGATTTATTTCAGACCTAAAATTTCCCAAACTTTTAGTGTCAAAACACTAACATTAATGAATGCAATGTGTTTCCAGTCCTGATGGACATACTGGGCCGGATTTTTCAGAAGCGTTCAGAACCCATCACCTCACAATGGGAGTCTGGCCACTTCATGTAGAAGTGTACCTCTTATGAAAAGCTGGCCCATTCTGGTACAAATTCTGCCCTCATTCACATCCATGTGATGCCTGAATATTTTCCCCATGTTATTGTTTCCGAGCCCAATACTAAAAACTCTTACTCACATTGGCTTCAACTAGCAGAATTTGTTGAGTAAACATTCCCCCTGTATGTCTGTGACTTAATTCCAATCCTAAAATCAGGTCCTTACATTGATGCCCTAAGTCCGTGAAAAGAAAATGTTTGGCAGGATGTACAGCTATACTGGAGGGATGTGACACTGAGGAAGCTCGCTGGAATCGAGGTCATTGGCTGCCCTGCTTCTGACACCCAGGCTTGCTCACCTTCCACCCCAGATAAGACTGAGTCTGGCCTGGTCAGGCTCAGGAGCAAGAAGGCCCAGACAGGGGTGGCCCCCATCTGAGAGAGCAATTGGTTCCACCACAGGAAACCGCTGTGCAATGCAGCCACCATGTTACTGTGGCTGAGCCTGCTCCCACAGGGAGAATCAGGGGCAGCAGGGGGAAGGTAGGGTGTCAGGGAGAGGACTGGGGTGTGTATCGGGTTGAGTGCTCTGTATGGAGAGAAAATGGAGCTACTGAGACATTGGTTGGCCCACACAGTGTCTGCCCCAAAGACAGAGGAATTTCAGAGTGGCACATTTAGTGACATGAATGGTATATGGGAGATTGCTGGGAGGTCTCACGTGCGCTCAGTTTACAGGGAATGTTGGTGAGAAGTAAAAGGGGGCCACGCCACTCCCCCCACCTCTCCTGGCACCATTGAATAAAACAGAAGTGAGGCATCCCATACAAGTAGTAAGGAGGCCTGTCCCACTCCAATATCCCCTTTACCTGCAATTCGAGCATGGCTTCCTGCTCAAAAAGTATCTTTGCAATTAGCTCATCACATGTTCAAATCTCTAAAGAACGTAATTTAAAAATTACATTACAGAAATTTTATTTATAAACTCTGAAATAGTAACTGAGGACTTGCAGAGCACACACACATTTTATATTGCTTTTGGACAAACTAACCCTATCATGTTCACAACTTTAGCCTAGCAAAAAACAGACAAGTAGAATGAGTCTCCTTCATGCAGGTAACGATCCAAACTGGATTCTTGACATAGGGAGGGCTTTTCACGCTAAGGCAAATTTTTAGAAATGGAAAAATTTGTAGTGATGTAGTCCACAAAACATGGAGTAGCAAGTAGGGACTTGTAAAGAAATTCATAATATGGAGATGGACCATCTGTGAAAATTGCAGATACCAAAAATAAACCGAAGAGCACACTTGGTTCCTTATATTAATGCTTTTACCTGTCACATCAAACATAGTGATTTATATCCTCTCTATTGCTGAATCACTATAATTTTAAGAATATATTCAAACTCAAGTCTTCAAATGCTAACAGCACAATTTATTGCTCCATACCAGCAAGTTTTCAAATATTACAGAATGTCACATCTGAATTCTGAGGAATAATTTGAAGCTGAACAAGCAGTCACATAACTGATTTTATGGAAAACAGCATTTGCTAAGTAGTCTGCATGATTCTAAACAGTTTTTGGAGAAACTAAGGGTATTTAAAACTAGACAATACAAACACTACTGTGTGGTTAGGCAGCTGACTTGAATTCACCACTGAAGATGCAGTGGAAGGCAAATGCCACATGATAAAAATAGCGCATATCTCTAAGCCTTTGATCGGGGGGTGTAGACAGGAAACATTAGGCCTAGTATAAGAGGGCTGGTATGAGGCCTGAACTAAAGTAGTAGTCAGGCCCTGTTGATATAAGTTAGCAAAAGTCAGGCTGTGAGAAGAAGTCAGACCCCATTATAAAACATGCCTGCTTGCAAGTTCACAGAATCTGGCAAGAACAGGGCTGGTATTGCAAAAACACAAACATTCCTAAGAAGCATGAGACACAGAATACTTGCAAACACATTCCAGAAGGGTGGTATCAGAACACCCTGATAGCAATATGGTACAAGCACACTCCCCAAAGATAACAGGAGCATGTTGACCCCTCCTAAAGATAAGTTCAGGGTGACAGCATGATGGATTGAGAATTTTTGATTGAATCAATATGCAGAAGGTAGAGAGTGATAACTAACCAGTACGTAATTTGTTTGTAAAAGTGTATAAAAGAGGATCTCAGAGGGAGTATCTTTGGCCAGCTGAGGGGGAATGGAAAGTCCTGCCATTCACTGAACTGAGTCTATTCCATTGGGCATACGTGTTAGTGTGCCTGTAACCGCTGAACCAGGGCAATAAGACTGGGCTTCATTGACTATAAACCTGGCCAGATGCCGTCGCTACTGAAATGGGTATATGTCTTTTGGGCAGTTTGATCGAGGTCTGCTGTGTCAGCTATCTGCACAGAGTTGGTTGACAGCACACAGAAAGAACACACATATGCAGCCAATGGCTAACAACATGGGGTAAATAAGTATTTGTGAAGAGGAGGAAAATAACTTGAAGACTTATATAAAGGGCTAGTCCTTCAGCTGGTGAAAACTGACACTGCTCCATTCCCTTTAGTGGATTTATACTGATTTACACTAACTGAGAATCTGGCCCAAAGAATTCATTAATATACAGTCTGTACAAGGAATATAATAAAAGATTTGGTTTTCTAATATTTTAAATTAGATATTAGCCAAGTGAATTGGTGTATATAAGACATCCTTTTGTCTTGACTCAGTAACTCTTTTGAAATATAACTTTTTACAGGATTTGCAAACTGTGTGCTAGTGTTAATTTAACACAAGTTTCCATTTCCACTATAAACCACTCTTTTCAGTCACTGATAAGTTTCTCAAAAATTCTCTTTTGGGGCTGAAACTATCCATGTTTTATTTTAGTCTGAGAAATGCTGTGTGACAGGTGCCCAAATACATAATGTTCAGTGTTGGAACTTTACCACTCCTTCAGCATTATGAAGTTTTGCCATGAATTTATATAAAGCAGCTTCCATACAAAATTTTTAAATTGGTTCAGCAGATTTGTGCCAACATACTGGGCCAATATAAATAGATACTGCATTTATAAATTTGTGTGTGTTCTATTCTTTTAAGCCAAACAAATTATAAAATATTTTTATTCTTCAGCTATTTTGCAAATTGATACATTGTGATGTCTATTATTTCATAAAACACATAGCATCTTATTGCAACTTTTATATGGGGTTTCTATGCGAATGCCCTGTAGATATCTCAGCAAGCTGTGCTGTAACATAATATGCATATAACCTCCTAGCTGTAATTTGGAGCATCGTTATTAGTCATTCACTTGGAACAACTATTTTCATGTTTTCTTTGGAAAGATCGTTATTTTTTAAACTGACCTAGTAGATACTATAGCACTGTCAGGCTCTAGTAGAACAGCTGGATTATAAACAGAAGTGGCCTTCACTTATCAAGGTAGAAATTCAGTGCTGGAATTCCAGCAGTAGTATTAAAAGGGGAAGTTCCAATGGATGTAGGCAGAACTAATAATGATACTAGCCAGCTGGTCATTTGGAAAGCAGTGTTGGAAGGAAGGGTCTCTTTGACCATGAGGCCACATTTTGACACACTCTGTCATATTAGTCCATGTAGACTTCCACCAGGGACTGTCAAATGGATCTATGGTGGACCAGTAGACAAGTGGGAGTCTGTATTTAAAACCTTACATCAAATTCTCATTCACACTAAGGCCTTTCTCACACAATTTAAGGCCACACTGGCAACGTGAAGTGGATTTCATGTGGAACTAAATTAAATCTATACCTCCTTTAAGGTCAATTTATACTGACAGAGTTGTGCAAATGTAATGTACTGTAATGTAAATGAGAATCTGGCCCCTTATGTCTTCTAAACTGAAAGCCCTTTTTGTTTTTCTAGTTGCTAATCGTGTCTTCTGTTAAAGTTTACTCAGACAGGCATAAATGATAGTTGAAAGTAATTGGCAATTTGGTGCTTAGTTGCCACTTTTTCCTTTGACAATTTCCCATAAACCCTCAAATGGCAGCACTAACATCATTGCTTTCCCCTTGCTCAATGCTCCTCAAATGTGGAAGCGATGATGATTTTAGTAACATGGTGTCTGAAGTTGTTATGTTCACAGGTAGTTCACAAGTTTAGCAGCACTATGAATAAAAGTAATCCTATATAATGATGGTAATGGAAAGCAGCAGAAGTGAAATCACTTACAACTTTAGAGGGTAGATAAAAATCCCGTAGCACAGTGGTCCCCAAGCATTTTTCCCATCTGGGAGTGGGGCCACGATCAGGGCTGGGAGCTGCAGCTGCGAGCAGAGCCACGGTTGGAGGGCTATGGTCATGGTCATGGGCCAAGGCTGGGAGTGGGCTGCTGTGGTTGGGGCCGGGGCTGGGAGCTGGGCTGGGACCAGAGCCGGGATGGCGTGGGACCTCAGTGGGCCCCGGCGGCTGAGGCAAGGCCCAGGCACTGTGACCAGGGGCCGAGGTGGGGGCCAGGCATGGGGGCTGGGCACCGCGGCAACATGACATGACTGGGTGCCGAGGCCAAACCAGGAGCTGTGCGTGGAGGCCCTGGCCAGGCCAAGAGCAGAGCTCAGGCCAGAGCGGGGCTGGGTGGTGCTCCCTCCCTCCCCCCCCCCGTGGGGGTTGGTCTATGCCCCTCTAGGGGGGTGCATCCCACTGTTTGTGGACCTCTGCCTTAGCATAATGAATTCCATGTATTGCTGCTGGATAGTAGGCTGACTATTTGAAAAATTTGAGACACAGAACCATGAAAAGAATTGTTCTTTACTTGGTCTTCTGTAATGTGATGCAGTTTCTGCAACAAACTCACTTTTTTTTTTTTTGTAAAAAAGCACAGCAGGAATAACTGTAGTTAACGCTAAAATTATATGGCACCATCTGCCATCTAAATAACTTTGGGCCTGATTTTGAAGTCAATGGCAGCTTTGCTCAGTTAAAAACCTTCTTATTTTCCCCATTATTAGCTAATAATAAAAAGGCTCAGTTAAAGAGCCATGGATGAATTTTAGACAGAAGTCATACAGTAGAAGGTAACATGTTCACTGGTGTGCTTGCTTATGCCCACCTTGTGAAAAAGCAGCTGCTAAATATAACCTGCCTCATTTACAGGGATAGCACAACTCAAGGATTTCCGAATTTACTGATTACATATACCATCTATGTGACTGCTCTCAAGCTAAAAGTAACCAGTTTTAATGTCTGATTGGAAGTTAATTCAGGCACTCAGAGGCCTAACATTATTTCATTGGCAGAGCTTCAGCAATCTGCTTCATAATCTCCCATTGCTTATGTACAACTCTGATTATCAGTAGAGCTGGGAAGCTCTATGTACTGTCCAGTAGTGGTCTCAAGGGGATGCCTTACATTGACTTGTTTGCTTCATCCCACAACTGAAAGAGGACAATGTATGACAATAATAGATGCGTATAAAGTTACATGGATCAGAAAAGATGGCAATATAGGTGAATGTTTAGGATCTAAATGTGTATGTCAGAAAAGGTGTATAGATCACCTGAGGATAATTCAAGGATTAGTTATTCAAGTTTTAATGCAACGAGAATGGAAGGGCCCTGGTTAGTTAAAGACAGTCTTGCATAATCTGTGCATAGGTAATATCTTTTATTGGACTGTTGGTGAGAGAGACAAGCTTTAAGGCTTACACAGAGCTCTTCCTCAGGTCACTTCTTCAATTTCTGTGTAAACTTGAAAGTGTGTCTCTCTCACCAACAGAAGCTGGTCCAAGAAAAGATATTTCCTCACCCAACCTTGTCTCTCTAATATCTTCAGACCAACACAGCTACAACTACACTACAAAGTTAGGGCAATGTAAGCCACCTTGCACTGACCTTGCTGTGCATGTGTCTACATTTAAATTTGTCTCCTGCCAATGTAAGTACCCATTACACCACCTCCTCAAGCAGCGCTGAACCATGCTCAATGTACTGAGGTCAACGCAGCATGAGTGTAGACACTGCGTTACCCATGTTGACCCTAACAGTCCTTCAGTGGCTGTCCCATAGTGCCTGATGCTGACCTGTCTGGTCACAGTTCACGGTTGTGAATCCACAGCACAAGGGTCACATAGACCAGACGGTCCCCCTCTTCTTGAAGCCTCATGAATTTTTTTCCTGTTTGCCCAGCTTGGTGACCACACCTAGAAGCTCTCCATTGTTGTGTGCAGCTGCCCAACCAACCCTGCCAGCTGCAGGCTTCAACACTGTCTGGCTTGGAGTAGACAGAAGATATTGGATCTTCTAAGCCTGTGGGGAGAAAAGGCTGTGCAGGCACAGCCCTGAACAAGCCATAGAAATATCAGCATCTATAAGCAGATTACATGGGGGATGCAGGAGAAGGGTATGATAGGGACCAGCAGTAGTGTCGTGTGAAAGTTAAGGAGCTGCAGCAGGCATACCAGAAATCCAGTGAGTCTGAGTCACAGGCCCCTGGTATGAACAGCAGGGAGGAGAGGGATGGGGGACCTGCAACTACATGGTCCAACTGGGCTATGAGGCAGGACATGTTTGAGACGCCACTGCAGTCCAGTTAGTCCTGGCAGTTGAGCACAGATGAAGCCAATGCTGGGAAAAGATCCTCAGGTAAAGTGTGTACATTTATTTCCCATTATGATGATGGTGCCCCCAACTTACAGGACACAGCAATCGACTTTGCATTCATTTACTCCTAGTAGAAGAGAACAAAGAGAAGTAGTTTTGTTATCTGCTTTTCATTGCCCTGTAGAGTTAGATCAGGAGGGGAGGGCATGCAGAGCAGTTTGATTATATACACAGGGATGTCCCTTGAATCCCATGAGAGTTCTCGATGAAACGTCTATGGAGGTACTCCGCTGTCTTCTCCCAAAGATTTCTAGGGATGGCAGCTTTATCTCTCCCTCCGTAGGAGGATACTGTCCCACACCTGTCAGCAGGCACCACTGCCGTATACAGACTAGCAGCATAAGGGCCCAGGCGGCATTGGAATGTCAGCAGCAGCTGCGCTCTGTCTGCCTTTGTTACCTGCAGGAGTGGGATATCAGCTAAAATCACCACTGCCTGTGGAAAATGGTGCCAGTATCTAGTGCCATTGCCCTATATGCATAGTTTAATTCAACTGAGCAATTCCCTCATTTCCCTGACCCCCAGTGGCCCATACTCACTCTAGCCGGTGCTGTGAGTGGCACCGTGCACAAACAGAAGTGTCAATAATCATGCCTTGTTTAACACTTTAGAGGAGCAAGGGAATGGAGTTTTGAATCTTAAGTTCCACTTCTCATTGTGACTATACTGACAATGGCACCCCTGTGTGTTTTATCTGCAGCTGCTGCCATTGCGGAGGAGTTCCCACTCCACCTCCACAGAAAGCCTGAGCCAGATACGTAGGAGAAGGAAGAGGACACAGGATGACATGTTCAATGAGATCCTGCAAGCCAGTGCTGTATCAGACTGTGAGCACAGGGCCTGGAGGGTGAACATCCAGACAGCCTGGAGAAGGAAAGAGTGGAGAGGTCAAATGCCCAAGAGTCCCAGCAGGTAAAGGAGAGGCAGATGCACCAGGACATAATGGGGCTTTTCTGGAAGTAAACACAGATACTGCAGATTCTTGTCCATCTACAGGCTACAGGATCGCAGGCTTGTGTCCCTCTGCAGTCCATGGAGAACCCCGTTGTAGCATCTTCGTACAATCTCCATCAACTTCCCATGTGTCATCAGGATCCACTGCCCTAGTCCTACCACTCACCGCTGGGAGTCATTAAAGACATGATTGCTGTATGTGCGGCAACAATGGACCTGGAAGTTCTTTCCCCTTCATAGTACTGTTGTATTAATGTATTGAGTTTTTAAAGGATTTGCTTTAATATTGTGCAACATATGTTGCAGCATGCCTAGCAGTTCTGAAAGCAATCAATTATTTGTTACTTTACAGTATGACACAGCTCAGAGGATCAGTGACAAACATAGCATAATAATAATAAATGTACAGCAAGCACTACAAAATTAATGGCTGCATTGACAGTATTATATTCAGACATGTACACCAAGCACCACAGAATTCCTAACAGGCCCCAAAACAGCAGAGCCAGGTACAGCACAGTACACCACAATGTGTTACTGTGGCTCACTGTTAAAGTGCTCTTTCAAAGCCTCCCTGGGCCGTATAACTCGATGTTGAGCCGTTCTAATAGCCCTTGTGTCTGGCTGTTCAAACTCAGCAGACAGCTGCTCTACATCTGCCCTCCACCCTGCTGGCAACTTTCCCCCCTTTGCTTCACAGATATTATGAAAGACACAGCAGGCAGCTATAACCATTGGGATAGCTTTCTTGCTGAGATCCAGTCTTGTGAGCAACTAATGTCAGCGTACCTTCAATCTACCAAAAGCACATTCAACTATCATTCTGCACCTGCTGAGCCGGTAGCTGAATCTTTCCTTGGTGCTGTCAAGGTGGTTGGTGGACAACTTCATAAGCCGGGGGAGCAAGGGATGTACTGGGTCCCCCAGGATCACTACTGGCATTTGAACATTCCCCACAGTAATCTGCCGGTTGGTAAAGAAAATCCCTGCTTAGTAAAGAAAGTCCCTACTTGTAGCTATTTGTAACATTCTAGTTCTTAAAGATGTGAGTATCATGCACCTTCCCTGACCAGCCCACATTGTTGTCAGTGAAGCATCCCCGGTGATTGTCCAAAGCTTGCATAACCAGAGAAAAGTAGGTCTTTCTGTTAATGTACTCTGTGCCAAGGTGGTCTGTTGCCAGAATAGAGATATGCATGCTGTCTATTGCTCCTTTGAAGTTCGGGAACCCCACTGCTGCAAATCCATCCCGTATATCCTACACATGGCCAAGAGTCACAGTCCTGTGTGGCAGGAAGTGATTAAAGGACCTGCACACTTGCATGACAATGGAGCTTGAAGTGGTTTTTTCAACTCCAGAATTATTTCCCACTGACCAGTAGCAATCTGGCATTGCAAGTTTCCTTAGTGTGATAGCCATTTGCTTCTCCACTATCAGAGTAGCTCTCATTTTGGTGTCCCTGTGCTGGTGGACTGGGGCAAGCTCAGCATAAAGATCCAGGAATGTGGCCATGGGCATCCGAAAGTTCTGCAGCCACTGCTTGTCATCCCAAGCCTGCATTGTGATGTGACCCTCACAGTCAGTGCTTGTTTCTCGGCCCCAGAACAAGCACTCCACCATCTGCAACTGCTCCATGAATGCAACTAATAACCTTGAATTGGTTCTTGCTATGTCCACAGCAATCTGTCCTCTGAGGAATCATTATGTGCCCGGCTGATTTGATTATTTTTGCAGCTCTGAAAATACCAGATGATCATGCGTCCTTTGCTTGCAACTCTTATGACAATAGTGCAGAGCTGTGCAGGCTCCATGCGTCTGTCAGAGACGTTGGACAGCAAGGAAGGTTTGTAAGATTTTGAAAAAAAAAGGCACGGAAATTATGATATATATAGATACCATTATAGGATGGAGACAGCTGCACAGTGGGAAGCTGACCCCTTTCTCTCAGTCACCCATGCCCGACTCATTTCAGTCCCACCATGCATTGCCAAAATTTCCAAAGACAGTGAGTTGGATGGTGGCGGGTTGCACACTGGGATATCCACCCATGGGGCACTGTATCGTGCATTGATACAACCACTTGGTGCATTGATACAATACTCGGTGAGTATGTACATCACTGACACAAGGAGCCAAGCATGCAGACTCACAAGTGATATACTAACTGCAGCAGCTTGTAGTAACTTGTGTTGGCCCAATCCTGTTTTCATGAAATACATGAAAGAACAGAACCACAAACATCCCCCGCCCTCCAACCAAGAGGCACTTCAGCCTGACACATTGTAACTTTAATCAAAAGTTAAAACCTCAACTGACTCTTATTGGTCTACCCTTTGAAATGTTCATTTCATCCTTTTTAACATATCCGTTTACTGCATAATAATTCAAGTCTGTCTTTACTTTCTATAATTCTATTTGTTTTATTGTTTGTAAAACCACTCCACTGAGCATTTTATTTGTTAATTTTACCCCCTTTCAATATATTTGTAAAAAACCTATTTTAAGTATAAAAAACCACACTGTGAAATGTAATATACCTACCTAATTGTGAAAGACACTGGCAAAAATAAAATAATGTTTGCTTTAAAAATAATATGTGAATTCTTCAGCTAGGAGTTGGAACTGAGTAATTGAAGTGTGAATGGCTGAGCAATTGAGGTGGGTGTAGACAGGGAGAGTGATTGAACAATTGATCTGAGTAAGGGATGTCGAAACAGACAGAGAAAACACCAGCCTCACCTAAAACGTTTGAGGGAGGAAGACAGGAGAGAAGTTAATAACTTCTACGACTCAACTGGCCAAAGTGGAGCCCACCCTGATAACTTTGGAGTCAGCCTACTTCAAAGAACAAAATCTGATCAGGCTGATTAACAATGTGAGTGATTAAGGATCACACCAAATGCAGATGCAGCATGACAGAGCAAAAACCCATAGACTTACATGCGGTCTTTTCCCTATAAAATAGGACAGAAAGATGAAGGCTGGAGGTTCGGGTCTACATCACCACACCATCCAGGAGTACCGATGCGCATTGGCAGAACCTTGCTCCTCACCCTCGTGCTACAGTCACCTGGCCAGTGACTACCACAAGCACCAAGAGGCTGGTAACTATAACATCTATGACACCCCTATGTATGTTTGTCTGTCTCCCTGTCTGTGTATGCCTGTCTCTGTGTATGAGTGTGAATGAAAGTACCAATTGAAACATGTGTCAATGAAGTATATTTTATTAACAAGAATCTCTGTAATTGTAGTATTGATACAATGTTGATACTGTTTTCCTAGTATTTACATTATTGATACTATTTCACTATGTAAAGAACAATATTGATGTTGTTACAGTATTGATACTTTTTTATTGATACTATTTACCAAATTTCTGTATTCACAATAAACCTGGCTTGTTGCCTTATCCCCTGAAAAAGCTCTTATGATATTTGTTATTTGAATAATACGTGTGTTGACTGAAGTTTGTTGTGTAAACATAGCCATAGTCTGTGCATGAACCTTATATCATGCATCTGAGATTTTTGCAGAGTGACATGTTCCCAGACTGATTGAGTGAGGCACTGAAACCACGGCACCAACCAGATGTAGTAGGTGGTAAAACCAAAGAAAGAAACTTTTTATTAAACTGTCTTTAGGACTAGTTGATGGTGCTAAATTGCTTGTTAGGATGCAAAGGTTTGATACCCTGGCAGGGAGGCTTATCTTCCTCAAACTCATACTCTGGTAATCCAAGGAAACATTCCAGAGATTCAGACTGAGGGAGTGGTATGACAGTGAGAAGGAAATGCTGTTTTGCTGTTTGTTGTCACTGGTTTCTGTGAATTGGAAGAACAGTAGACAGTGATATCATTCAGATAAAAGAAAAAGCCAGGAAGCCTTAATAAAACAGATAATTTCTGATGGAAAAATATCAATTATTTCATGAAAAAAATGTTTGTTTGTTTTCATTTTCACCAAAATTTCATGTGAAAAATTTTCAGATTTTCAAAAAAAAAAAAACAAAAAAACAAAAAACCCACCAAAATATTTTCAGAAATTATTCTCAGTAAATGTACAATATGTTTATTTTCAACAAAAGGTCAGTTTTCATTTAATTTACTTTTCAATAAAAATTATCATCAAAAAATTTCAACCCTCTCTAATTAATATGTAGAAATGAATGAGGATGGAACTGAATTTGGAAGACATTAATTTGTACTAATCCTCTATCCTCAATATGAATAGGAAAAACAACAGCAAAACATGAGATCTCAGTTGGGAGAGCTAGCGGTTATTTGGAAATAAAACTAATAGAGGTCTTACTTCCTGAAGGTGAAGGAGGCATTAGCATGTGTTGTAAACTCATCAGCTCTACACAATGGCTATTTGTTGATGATAATGGTGTTAATAACAGTTTTGATGTTTACACAGAACTATAAATATCTTGACTTTCTGTAAGCTACAATCAGATTATATATCCATGATGAAGCAATGATTGGTTCAGTAATGTCCATTACTGGCAAAAACTTGATCCCATAAAGTCAAAGGATGCAATGTAGGAGTTATATGACTAGAGTGACTCAGAAATCAGCCAAATATAGGTAGTCTAACTTGATTATTAGATCCATATTTTCAAAAAAGAGACAAAAGGTATGTGGTAATGGGGAGACTAAGAGACTTGGTGAATTATCTTCCCTTGACAATCTATGAACCAGAAATGAAGAGAGTGCAATAAGTCAATGACAAGCAAATTGGCCCTTTCTTTGGTAAGACAGAAAAAAGAAAATTAGGGTGCAGCTACTGGAGAGAGCATAGAAAAGTAGAGGTCATTCAAAGTTTTTATTGGAGACTCAGGCAACTGTGGTTCTCCAGTATTGGAAGAAAAAAATATGATGTGTTCAAATTCAGAACATAGACCTTTGCTTCAAAGTCCAATAAAAAAAGCTCAAATGCTGTCCAAAAAAAAAGTATGAAAGGAGTTGAAGGACACATAATAGTGAATAAATAGATAATATATGGAATGAAAAATATCAAATTTGGCTTAGCCCAATGCTATAAAGTATGGAGTGAAGTGGTTTAATTATTGTAATTCCTCTAGCATTTTGCCAATGCAAATCAACTGTAAAAACTAAAATGAAAAAGCAGTTTAGCTGTGAAGATGTTCTGGATTTCAGAGCAAACTATTCTCCTGTTGAAAGGTATATATGGTGCCACTGTAATCAGAACATCTTTGACCCATTGAAATCCAGGCTTTGGTTCAGGCCTATAGTAAACTTCACTATTATGTGCAAGTGTTTCTTATTTTACAAAACTTTCATGAGGAAACATAGAATCAGATTCCCTGATTGCACCAGAACTCTTCTTGGCACAGTTGAAGAGAGGATGGGCAAAGACCACCACTATTCTGTTCTTATCCCTAGGGCTCCTGAGGACTGTGTCAGCTCCTGGCATGATGTGGAGCAGCCTGAGGGCTTCTTAAAGTTCTGTTGGCTTGTAATATCCCTCTAAGGGTTGTTACATGTGCTGAAGGTTGCAAGAGCCCAGTACAACTCTGGCCATATTCTTCCCACCCCACCACCCTGACAGATGCTCTGCACAGCTGAGCTCTAAAAGGGGATGGCATAGAGTCATGATCTTGCTCATCGTGGAATTCAGTGAGATTGAGTAAATGTATGAGAGGTAGGAAACTGTTATCCATCCCTGAAATCTTCCTATTTGTGATTTAGTGTAATTTAAGAAAGATATATAAATGTGCTAGGGTCTCTTTGTTCTCTGTGTGATTTCTCCTATACATGTGGGATAGAATTGGTTTAAGATAAGAAATGCAAATTTGTATTCCTGATACATTTAGGAATATTAAATATCATGTATGAAAGAATGTGTATGGCTTCAAAAGATCTATCTACTAATTTAAATTATGGGTCAAAATTTCCTCTCAGTTACACCAGTTAAATAAGGTATCTCTACAGTAAGTGGTGAAAGTTGGCCCTTTACTGTTTGTATTGGCTTTAGAGTGTGGTTTTATTAGCATGAAGGTATGATGTATAAACACATATATATTATAGATGTATAGGAGCTTACTTAAATATAAGTAAGTTGGGGGGAAATGGAATTTTTAGTATATTCTGAGGATAATTTTCTGATCAGATATGTACAAACACTTACTGCTGGATAAAAATACTAGGATACTTAAATACTAGGATACTAGTTATGAATGTATAAATAACATTAGCATCCAAATCAAACAATTACTTTTGTAACAGAAGGAGTAACTATTATGGACAGTGAAGTGATTTAGACAGTGGAAAAACAGACTGTTTCCCTTCTGAAAAACAGAACTGTAAGTTTCTGTTGAACTTGTTTGAGTAATGCTGATCTCCACCACAAAGTTAGGTTGATGTAAGTTGCCTTGCATCAACCTATGTGTGCATGTGTCACAGTCACATTTTTCTCCTGCCAATGTAAGCGACCTATTATGGCAATACAGTAAAAAACACTTCTCTGAATGGTGTTGAGCCATGATCAACCTACTGAGGTCAATGCAATACAAGTGTAGACACTGAGTGACTTGTGTCACCCCCTGACTGTCCCACAATGCTCGACAGTGACTGCTCTGGTCACATTTGGGAATCCCGCTGCTTAGAAGTCACAGAGAATGGAAATCTTCTCCTCCCTCCATTGAAACACCATGCATATTTTTAAATGCTTTTTCCTGATGCTCTGCTTGGTGAGCACACCTAGGATCACTCCTTTGTTATGTCCAGCTGCCCAACCAACCATGCCAGTTTCACATGCTAGATCCATTCCTGCCTGGAGTAGACAGGAGGTATTGGATCTTCTGGGCCTGTGGGAAGAAGAGGCTATTCAGGCACAGGTATGGACCAACTGTAGAAACATGAACACCTACAAAAAGATTGAATGCAGGATGCAGGCAAAGGGGTATGACACGGATCAGCAGCACTGCCGCTTGAAAGTGAAGGAGTATTACAATATTGTTTACATACCTTCTATATATCTTATCTATTTCTAAAAATTGCTAGGGAGGCACTGTACATTAGTGAGTAGCTCAGAGCCTCAGAGGCAAAACCAGCTTCTGTTCCTGACTCTGCCACTGATTTGCTGTACGAACTTGGATAGGTCACTGGATCTTTCTGTGTCTCATTTTACCAATAGGTATAACAAAATGTATTGTGGGGGTGTTGTGAAACTCAGTTATATTTCTGTCGACTGATTTGACTCATCAGATGAAAGGTGCTGTGATAAAGGCAAAGTATTATATTGCATCACTGCCTTCATGTGGTCTCCAAGTAAGGATTTTAGGATGAAAGTAAACTGTAAACAAGGTAAGCAGACTGTTAATCTTTACAGACCTTTCTCATTTCGGCCAACCTTATTTAGAGATTTCTCCGTGTGCACATTCTGAACTTCTGAGTCTTAAGAAAAGTTCAGAATAATGTAGTGGATGCTCCACAGCAGGCATCTGTTGTACTTTGTCTTTTACTTCAATAGTATTTAAGAACAGAGCTCTCCCTGTTTCAGAGCCAAAATTTCATCTAATGGTTTTCAGATATCAGAAATAGATAAGAAAAAAGCAGAACAAAGAGGCAGCAGTAGTGACAATAAAAATGCACAGAATTCTTATAATCTGGGTATTTTTATAATCTGGGTTGATCAATACTGTGCAAGTAGAAGAAAAATTCTGAGTCTTACAGAAGAGTGGCTAATTTATTAATATGGAAACAGAAAACTTATTGTGGAAGCCATGTTCAGAAAAAGAAAATGTGCTTTTCTGTAATTATTTTCCTGGACAATCTTGTAGAGGGAGAGAAGATAGGATTTCAGTTAATTAATTAAAAGTAATATTTATTTGCAACTCGTTTGTTTCCTAATTGGACATGCAATCATATAAATCTGATGTAAACAAAGACAGATGAAGCGAGAATCTGCTTTGACCTTTGAGAGACATATAACGCAGGAAGGAAACAATGGAAGCGATATGATTTTCATGCAAGCTGTTTTCATTGCTACAATATGAAATATACAGATCCTGTGATTTTTTAGCAACAAGTCTGCAGCTGACATTCTTTGTCAGAGAACAAATAGTTTTAGCTGGGTTCTCAACCAAAAATAAATGGGTACCATTTCTTTACATAAACAATAAAGCCAGGGCCCATCCAACTTTTGTCCTTTAACAAAATTCAGCTGATTCAGTGCAGCTTCTCAGATCTCTGATTGTGGTTTTCTCCTCTCTTTATAACTGATTTCATGAAAGACAATGCAGGCCAATCAAGCTAGCATCAGAATGGAAAGAATCACAATATACGAATATCCACCAAAATGCCCCAGAATGTTGCTTTGGTTTGACATATGCAAATGACAATTCTATCGTTTTTTCCATTTAAGTGATCAGACAACAAATAGTGCATTTCTGGGTGCATATTTGGTTGTCATCATTAATCTTTCCATTGTTTGTTTTTGCCTAGTTAATGCAATACTATTCCTTATGCTAATAATTTCCTTCCTTATTATAGGGAATCCCATGGTATTATTAACTACTTGCACATATTAATTGGAAAGATATAAAGACAAGCCCAGTAGAAGATCTCAGATGCACAGACAGGGTCAGTAAATGATCTTTCCCACTTTCTGAAAGTGACAAGAAAATGACCATTCTATAGAATAATGGCTGGGTGCTACTTAAACTATTCCCATCAGGCCACACCCATGCTGTCCATGGAGCATCCTGAGTCATTATTCCATCATTTTTTTCTTTTCTTTTCTTTTAGGGGACAGAGTAGAGAAAGGAAAAATATAGCATGGGAAAAAGGTTACTCATGAATGTGAACCTCTTGTCCTCTCAATAGGAAAATCCCCATTCCATGTTGTTCACCTCTCCAGTCCTCTCAATCCCCTCTGTATCCTCTGGCTCTTCTTCACACAGTTCTGTTCTCTCTCTCTCACACACACACAGAAACACACATTCTTGTCTTATTTTCTCTTTTCCCCTTTTGCTCACCCCTGCTCTCCCTGAATTGAATTTCCCTCACACATTTCTCCTTTACTCTCTATGCACAGGTACTAGCAAAATAATATTATCTAAAACAATGTTGTCACTTTTCAAGATTTTATCATGATTCCTGGATATTTGATGGTTTGGAGTCCTAGGATTATGTGTCAATCTCACTTTTTTTTTTTTTTTTTTTTAAATAAATGAAAGCTAAGATTCTGGCCCTCATGGCTGCAGGAAAAAAGCTTGAAAATATGACTGCTAAAGTTTTAAAAAACAGATGGCAAGCTCCTTCCCCCAATTCTTTAATCTCATAATTTTGGAAGGCAGTCTGACTCATATTTTTGAATGTCTGAGGCTGGCCAAACTGCTAAAATCCTGCTTTCTGAAGGTGTTTGTGTGAATGCATAGAAGATGTAGATGTAGCAAACACATAAGAAAGAAATTAGTGGTACAGAGTGAGTGTTCATCAGAGGTGAGCAGAATAATTCAGTGAGCATCATTGGTGGTGCGCAGTTTTATTTTATTTTGGTGTGGCTTCATTTGGCAAGGGCAGGGTATGATTAAAATTAGTGTACGAGTTTATTAATGAAATATGAAAAGAAAATTTTCATCCAGCCCTAACTTTCCAAAAATTAAACATTTCTGCAGAGTGGGTCAAAAATAAAATTTAAAAACAATAAAAATTTGAATTTTTTGACAACATAAAGGGCAATTTTTTAAAAGAAAACATTCCCATTTTTTGACCAGCTCTGATTCACTATGTCCTCTCTCAGTTCTTGCCTAAACCCTTACTATCCCCTCTGTGCAACTTGTCCCACAAAACCTTTCCACACAGACCATTCCATTGAACAATTATATGCTTTTTCACCCTTCAAACATTTTTGAAATTTCAAAGGCAAAGAAACAAACACAGCAGATTTTTTTGTTAGTTGAATTTTCTTTTTTGTTGTCTTATTACAATGTTCATGGTGTTTAAATATGCTTGCTTGTATACCTCTTGTGATTATCAGCTTTGTTCTGATATAGTCATCCATAAAAGCCATTTATTGCCATATAAAATCCTTCACAGTAAACATAATTCCAAATCCAGTGTGGTTAAATGTACCCTGAAGGCCAAAAGGAGCACATGGAGTTCCACAATATGCGCTAAGACCTCTCTCATGTGTAGTATGGAAGTATTGTTTAAGAAGATGGCAGATTTAGAGGAAAAGCATCCTCTCAGATCAAGATGGAGAGTTTCATACATGGAGAATTGGGACCTGTAGTCTCTGAAAGTACATTTTAGTTAGTTAGAAATGGGAATAACTGCAATCAGGTTCATTAAGCTCAAACTAGGTACAGCCTTCTGGCTCCTGCCACATTGTTAGTCATCTTTAGTTTGGTACCCAGACTTAAATTATTATTGGTACCGATGATGCCAAAATGCTTGAGATTTTCATTTTTTCTATATTTTTAGGTGAGATCAAGGTTCTGTTACTAGATTGTAAATTCTAAATGTGGCTGACTGTAAGAATGAACTTTGTGCCAGAAGCTGCTCTCCCTGAAGTGGGATTTCCATCAGTAGTGGAGAAGTACCCTAAATGTTTCTTAAATGTCATGGGATGATTCCTCAGCCATTAAGGGCACTCTGGCACACAGAAGTGAATGTCACAGAATCATTTTCATGATTCACACAAGTACAACTTGAATTAGAATTATTCCTATTTTAAAATTTATTTTCTTTGTCTCAGTGAGAGTTTGAATGCTCACCTCCCCACGAATTATGTTAAATTCTTTTAAATGGCATTCCTTTCAAATGCATTTCTGGTCTTTAACTCACTGTGACATTCTAAAACATGAAGGCATACATTAAAATACAGCAAGCGCCTCTAATATAGCAAGACTTTGTGTTGGAATTCTCGAACCCCTAAAGCTTGTGAATGACCCTCTTTATGGAGATCATTTGCATGACAATAATATAGTACAATTCCATTTGTTCTAAACAAGACATTATTGAAACTTCCATTTCACTTCAGATGTGAAACATTTGACATTATTGTCAAAACTTCCTTTCATTATCATTGCAAGTTGCCATCTTTTATTTTTTAAGTTTAGTTTTGGTGGCTCTATATTGAATTTTTAAGACTGCCTGTCTTGCTGCATGCCGGTGCATTGTGTCTTAATGAGTATTGTATATAAAATGGTACCTCTGATCGCAGTTGTATCACATTGCAATTTAAGGTCAGTGTGGACTTGAATACTGTGACATTGGCAATATGAAAATAGTTTTTTACAGGGGCGTTTTGACTGTACTGTAGCATTTTATCCATTTTATTCAGATTGTTACCTTTCAGGGTCAATTGAAAAGTGTTTGCTTGTTACACTCTGGATGGAGGGTTCTATATATCTCCTGCAGAAGTGAATGGAACCACTAACATCTGAAACAAGATAAGGAATGCAGTTCTCTGCTCCACTTGAGGTGTCAAAAGTCCAGCTGTTACAGGAAAAATACAGAGATCCGTCAGCTCAGGATATAACACATAGGTAAAAGAGGAAACTATAATCCGATTCTCCCAACCATAGGTAGACCATGTACAAAGTTAGACTATGTACAGTACAAAATTATGTTGACCTAACTTACATCAGCATACAGACACTGCAGTTATTAAATCACTTGTGTATGTGCATACTTGGATCCTTTTGTCAAGCTGATGATCCTGATGAGGAGGCTCACCTTTGTATTGATTGCATTGTCAGTGTGGGACATTGTGGAACAGCTCTTGAAAACCAGCAACAGTCACCATAAGCAACACAGTGTCTACACTGGCACTGTGTTGACATAATTACATCGATTCTATGCCAGTTGGTGTAGAGAGGCACTTATGTCGGTGGGAGACAAATTTAAGTGAAGACACTGCCACAGCTACATAAGGGCAAGGCAGCTTATGTTAACCTAACCCTGTAGTATAGACTGGACCTCACATTGAATAGCATCATATTGCATGGATAATCCCTTTGGTTTCAGTGGGACTACTCATAGAGTAAGGTACTAGTCAAGATGAGCATCAGTAGCAGAACTGAACCCTTATGTAAGATTTTAAGTTTTCAAAGCACTCTACAAACCCAGTCCATAACTCAAGTCTCATCCACAACAAAAGCCCTTAACATGAAGGGGAGTGGGGGAGATGGTGCTTTAAACTCCAGTTGGCTGTCCCATTGAGGTATACACTGCAGCTCAAGTGAGCACTCATCAGCTGCTAACACGCTTTGCTGTCAATACAATCACTCGGTGTATCTCAAGTTTCACAGTGCTTTCACAGTATTTCACACTGTTTCACCATACTTTCACTCCAGCTGGGCTAATTTAAAAGGGGATAATTTGAGCATAGATAACTTGAGTTAACCCTGCAGTTAAGGCATAGCCTAAATTGCACAGGCCAGAAAAGCATGCGGCGGTTTGATCATAAGCTCCAATACATTGTGACAAGGAAAGAATCCTTATGAAAGTTTAACACATTCCTTTCTTTCTTTTCTTTAAAATAAAGCAACTTAATAGTCAAGAAGAAATTCCCATAGAGCTACCTAGAGGGTAGTTGTGTTTGAGAGTACTTTTCCTTACACCAGATATGTGCTTTTTGAAATCAGGTGAATTTTGATTGTTAAAATACTGTTACATAAAAAAGAGAGACAGTGTGATCTAGCATACAGGATATGGAATCTATAGATGCACGTTCTCTTCTTGATCTTCCATGGATGGCTGTGTGACCTTGGGCAAGTCACTTCACCATTTTCTCTCCTCTCACCCATTGTCTGTCTTGTCTATTTAGACTATAAACTTTTCAGAGCACAGATTGTCTTTTACTGTGTGTTTATACTGTTAGAGTGTAATGGTTCCTTCCGTTTTCCCTCCTCTTCTTCAGTTGTAAGTGGTATTGTTAATCTTGATAGAATGGTATGCTCTGTATGGTTCTGTAACTGCCTTGTATATGCTTAAAAATTCAAAAGTGGGATTAGAGGGTCATGTGCAGTGACTTTTGGTGCCATGTGCACAAGAATTAGGGCTGTGTGCAGAGGTCGAGGAGCGGAAAGAATCCTGGCTCCTGATTGGTTGGACTGGGACTATATAGGTTTAAGGGTCCCGTTGGGCGGGTCTGTTTGCCCTAGAGACAGCAAGTGGCATGCAATCTCTAGAAGCAGGAGACCATCTTCCCAAGGTGTTCCAGTGTTTCTGAAGAAGAAGAAGTCATCTCACCACCAATTTACCTGCTTGTTCCTGAGTTCCTGGTTCCTGAGTTCCTGACCAGGTTCCTGGTTTGGCTAGATCGCCACCTGTCAACATTGGTGTTCCAGCACCCTGAGGGGAGAAGCAAAATGTTTGTTGCATTTTACTATCTAGAATCAGGGTTGTTATTTAAGTCTGCAAGGGTCCTAGGCTTTATTGCCTTTGTATTTACTCCCAAGCAGCTTAAGTCCCAGTTGTAAATCCCCTAAATAAACTGTTTCCTTGTTTAAGATCAATCACTGCCTCGTTGATAGACACGAGTAAGTGGTGTCCGATTTGAATTCCTGTAACCTTTTGGGGATATTTTCCTGTAACAGTACAGTGCCTAGCACAATGGGGCCCCAGTCTCTAGAGACTTCTTTAATGCAAATACTAATAATAAAAAGTATAGTTAAGAATTCAGTATTCAGTAAAATTTGCTTGCAAATTACTCATGCTTACAAGTCTGTTTAATGAAGTAATGGAAATAGCAAATACAACGTTAGAGCCATGAAAAGATGTACCTTTTCCCAAGAAAACAAAGGGGACATGGAGTTAAAGCTGGAGATGTTCTAGCATGTGGTGGTGAGGACAACAGGATGAGAACTCCACAAATGAGAAATACAGAATCTTAGAGAAAAGACACAAGAATTCAGGAGCAATGGTACTTTTAGAGGAAAGAAAACATGCAGAGCAAACATAGATATGAAAGGGACATGCTAGTAATAAATACAAGAAAGTCAAGATTCTAAACTTAGAGGGATAGATATTTGGCAAGAGTAAATAAGAAAAGGTTTATTGAAGTAAAAGATGCTAAGTCCACTATACCAACATCTGGCTGTGACGTTATACAAAATCCCTGGGGTACAGCCTAGTAGCTGTGGAACCGCTGGTTACCCTTATTAACTATTTAGCTTGGGATGAGCCACCCACCTTAGGCCTTGTCCACACTAGAAAGTTTTGTTGATGGTAGTTTTTTGGTGATAAAAAAGTGGATAATTACAGTGCTCGCGCCTGTCCACACAGCACTCATTTTGTTGAAAAAATGCATCCACCTTGGTGCTGAAGCATCGACAGTGAGAGCAGTGAATCGTGGGAAGCTATCCTACTGTGCAACTCAGCAGCTTCTGCTGCTAGGAATTGTGGGATGAGGAGAGGAACATGGAGCAGCAGCATGGATGTTGGCTCAATGTCCCATGGTGCATTGTGTTTCCATGCCATCATTCATTGTGTTGCCGGCAGCAACTTGCACCAGGGCAGTGGTGGATTCTCCATCTCCAGTGAAGTCAAATCAAGACTGGAGGCCTTTTTGGAATGCCTTTTAGCCAAACAAAAGTTACGCTTTAGTCAGACACAAATTATTGGGCTCAATACAGGGGTATATGAGTGAAATTTAATGGACTGTGATGTACAGGAGGTCAGATGATGACCTAACGGTCCCTTCTGACCCTAAACTCTATGTATCTATGAACCCTCCTAACTTTTTCCTCTCCTTCTTCCCTGCCCTTTTCCTGGAGAATACTCTCAAGTCTAGTGAATTGCAATTTATTTACTGTATATCATGGCAGAACTATATTTACTTTAGGATCATGTTTCTATACCCTTATATCTCAATATCAAATGCAACAACTTCACATTCTCCCAATAAGAAGAGGGCAGGACCTTATTAAAATAAAATTTTAAAAATGAGAAGAGGCAGCGTGTGTTCAAAACACTGGATGGGTGACTCCCGGAAAGATCTATTGTTCATACACAAACCCACTGAAATAAATAGCAGGCAAACACTTTCCATTGTAGGGTGTTTTTTTCCCCTCTCTTTGAAGTGTTTCAGGGTAGTATTACATTATATTAGCTTCCATGTACTTATTCTACTGGGGCCTAATCAAACAGAGCCCATGTCTCTAGGATCAAACAGCTAATCTTTGCTAGTTTTGTCAGAGTTCTGACTCCCCCATCAAACAAACATTAGACTTTGAAAGTGTGAGATACTGCTAAATCGCATTCTGTTGGGCTGCAGAGAAACTTCTTTGCTAGCTAATCTGCAGCAGCTGGAGAAGCAGCATTAGAAGGGGAAAATGTTATTTGTATGCAACTGGCTGAACTTGATAGGGTAGGCTGAGGGACCCTGTTTTTAGAAAAGTACAGGACATTAACAAGAATACTACTCTTCTTCCTCCTCAGAAACAAAAGTAATTGACTGTTAGAACTGCTTGTGTTGCGAGTATTGATCAGTGACAGTTAGAAGCGCTCTTTACAATCACTCATCCTGTGAGGCCCAATTAACAAAGACCAGCTTGCTGAATTAGATAACATTCAGAGGCCACTGAAATTAATGTGATGCTGTCTGAGCATCCTTCACTTAATAGGGGAAAATCAAGTTTAAATGAAAGCAAAGAAGGAAGTCCTGGTAAGAGCTAAACAATTGTGACGAGAATAGAAGTGGATTAAGACAAGAGTTTTGCAAGGACAATGAAGAGACACAAAGACTCTTTTTCTTTTAAAGTGAAGTATTTTTACTGTGTTTTGTCTTATGTTATTTCTAATGATGCTAGTGCCATTTATTATTAAAGATTTTCTCACTACCGACTTTGGCTCCTTTGCAGAGACTATAACTGTGGAGGGCTCTTTAATAAGCAACGATCCCCCTACTCCCATCAACCCTCTTCTTGGGGCTGCCTCATCACCACAGCTAGCTGGGGGGAAACTTTTAGAGAGGCAAGAAGAAACATCTCTCTTCCTCCTCAAGAGAAATTAAAGCTAAAAGTATTGCAACAAGGAAATGAAATTTGACATAATGCGTTTCCAGGGATATTACACTATGACCTTTATAATCACTGCACATTCATGTGAAAAAAATCAGTCACACTTTATTTCAGCCAAAAATATGTATAATGTTGACTAGATAAAGGAAATGTAGAGTACTGATTTTCAGTTTTTTAAATTCTTCAGATCACAGCCAGAAAGAGAGATCCCATAATGGACCATCAGTTTGAGATTCACTCTAATAAATCATAACACACTTGTTCATATAAAAATACATTTCCAGGTGGTGAATGGCCATTAATGCATATCAATAAAATCAACATTGGTGGGAATCATACAAGTGATACTCTTTGAAACACTTCAAAAATGTGACCTATGAGAATAGGAGTAATGCAAATGTCAACCCCCAAACAACAATAATTTATACATCCATTTCCTTTACATTATCATTTATCTGAAGTGAGTTTTTGTTAGATGCAAAGTGGTTTTAATCAATAGCTAGAAATCGGCTTTGTTTGCATTGATTTATTAAGCAAAGTCTGTATGATGATGATAATAAGGAGCTATGGCTGACACTGATCACTTTCTAATTGCCTGATGGATTTAACACCTTTCAGTCAATGCTGTGAACACACTGCAGTGTCTACAATAGCAGAAATATGTTTATTGCAGAACTGGTGGGAAAGAGGAAAACAATCTGGAAGGCAGAAACTGGAACCATCAGAATGAGAACACAGCTTGCATCCTTTAGTCAGCATGTAGGTGTTAGTAAGTAAGCCAAATGCGTGCACAAAGTCTGCATGTGGCATACTTACATATTTGTGAAAGGTGTTGTTAAATGTCACTGTTGTAAAAGAAAAATAATTTGGTGATACAGCAAGTATGTAGTTAAGGTGCCACAACAGAGATAATGTAAGTTAAATAATGGGAATATCAACGTTAGCAGAGGTAAACGCTCAGGTTTGGGCCTCAAGATTGAAGCGCCTCCATTCAATCACCTCTCTCTTTCTTCCAGTTTTTAAGATGCCAATGTTAGTTTACAAGTTACAAAACCTGGAGAAAATGTGGCACCTGAAATGAAGACTAATTTTTTTTTAGCGCTTCACTTTTCATTGTCATTTACTCTTATTTTCCCCTTTCCTGATATTGAAAATGGAATTATCTATTCAAACTGAAATAATTGGGGATTCTTAATATTACCTTCACGCACGTCGCCATTTCTACTTTTCTAACATAGCGCCACACTGTGGCCCAGTCAACAACTGCAGGCGGAAGAGTAAAGGGATGCAGATTGAGACTCCCTGAGTCACAGTATGGCTCTGGTTGCCCCACTCTCTCTCCATATTTTATTTTTAAATGCTTGCTACATCTTGTCTAACTTCAGGGTGCAAGCTCTTCAGGAAAGGGATCATGTCTTCGTCCTGGTCTGGGAGGCAGCGAGTGCAAGTTGGAGTGTTGATTGAAATAATAATAATTAGTTAAAAGAATAGGTAATGCGTCTTATGGTTTTGAATATATATTTATCAAAATGTGGCCACCAACTGTTCTTAGGGCTATGGTGGGGGGAGAGGGAAAGCAGCCACTGTGCTCCCATAAGTACTAGGCCTGGAATTCTGCCTGGTCCTCATGCAGGCTGTGAAACTTGGGGTGGATCCTGCCATCATCTCTCATTAGAAACAGCGTATGCATGTGGTAATTAAATCCATGCTTCTAATGGCCAGGTGATGTGAAAGCCAGCAGTCTTTGGCCATGTACCATCTGTCCGATTACCCCCTCATGCCACTGAACTGTTTGTATTAGTTGTGCTTTATGAGAAAGTTAACGACTTTGGGTTCCTATCCTACACACCTAATTCCTCATGTTATCCTACCTCCTTCTAGCCTGAAAAATATTGTACAGAGCCATTAGCATTCGAACGATTCCTGTCGCTGAGATATCAGATATCTTGCCATGTACTGTACATCAAGCAGTATTGCATAATGAGAAATCCTTGAGTAATCTGAATAAATACTCTCTTTTCTTTGGACATCCCTCATCCACTTGGACTGAATCCGCTGCAGTGGTGGCTCAGAGCAGAAGTGAACAGGCTAGTGAAAGCTACAAGGACGAGCAGTGCAAAGTCTTCTTATATTTTAGGTTCTATGTACTGCATATAGCTCCTGGAAAAAATTAAACCTCATGTGACTCAGCCAGAATTAAACCATGTGCAAAAAACTTGTACTAATGCCAGTCTCTGATTCTATGTGTGGGTGCCAATGGGATGAGGTGTGTGGAAGAAGAACTGAATATAAACCCTCTGCTGCGGATCTCACCTGGAGTATCTAGCCCAATATTTATTGAAGTAAGGGGGACTTTTAAATATTTGTTTATATTGCCTTTTCTACCTGCTTAATTCCTTAATTTCCTTGTTCTGTGCTACAACCAGGCAGTAGACAAAACAGAAGCAATTAAATCTGCAGGACTAGAAGATTCCAAGAAGTAAACTATTATCCAGTTGCAAGCATCTGATGGAACAGTTGTCCAAATAAATAAAATCAACAACAAAACAACCTCTAGCACTGTCAGAAAGGTTAATAGCCAACTTCAGTTGGCATTTAGGAGACAAGTGCATTACAGAAAGAGCCTTTTTGAAGTGCCAAGTAGAATCTTCTGCAATTAATGAACCTCACATGATGTTAGCACTGATTTTGGACCACAAATGATATTATTAATGTAGTTAGATTAATCTTTTTAGAAACAGCGTATGCATGTGGTAATTAAATCCATGCTTCTAATGGCCAGGTGACGTGACATGGGGGAAACCCAGATTCCATATCAATGTAAAGAACCTCATTTCCTAGATCAGTACAGATTACGATTGTTAGCCAGTGAAATATTTGAAGATGGAAAGGATCATGTCAAACTCATCTCTGTAGGAGCCTCTAGCCAGCCAGCATGTGAGAAAGTATTAACAGTGGCCATACACCTGTTCACAAATTCTGACCTCTGAGTTTATTCTAGTCATATTATCAAATGCTGAATAGGAATTTAAAAAGCAAAACGTTGCCATTAGTTGAAATTTTTCACAAACAAGTTTGCTATTGGAAAGTATGGTTTCGTCGAAATTGAAATGTGCACAATATTTTTCAGTTTACTGACAAAGAGGAAAGTAAATGAAAAGATCTGTTATTCATTTTAAAACATTCATATTGTTTCATGTTGATTAAAAATATGTTTATGTTTCAACATTGCCAATTCCAAACATTTCAGAATGTTCTGTTTCAGGGATTTTTTTTTTGATATCTCAACATTTTGTTCATATTCAGAACAAACAGTAATTTTGAAAAGTTGAAATGTTTCCACAGGATAATTCCATTTTCAAAACAGCCCTATAAAAGATGTATTGTAGTAAGTCATATAATTCACCCCCTCCACTGATGCTGTGCTCCCTACAACTGAGGAACAGACAAGGGCTTTTAAAGGTGTTTTTATGATCTTTGCTCAGATAGTGGATGGTCTTAGAGCATATCTACACTGCATACCACTGGCAGTGGCATGTAGGACATGTTAGCTCACACTGCAATGAAATGCAAGCGGTGTCCCAACTTCAGTATGTAGGGATATGCTTCAGTGAAAGGGAGGCAACAGGGAAAAGCTCCAGCAGCTGGGAGTTGGCTGGACACAAAAAATAGTACAGTAGATGGAGCAGTCACTGCTTGGGCATGTACAGGGCCATGGAGGGCACATAGCTACAGGATTCAGATTTGTCTTTACCCTACTCATCTACCCAGTGCCTAGCCATCTGAACTGGTATTTGTACTTCTGTTGGGGAGGCATGTTGTATATGCACTCTACATGCCGCTGTAAAGAGTGCGCAGTGTAGATGTACCCTTAGTCATCTTAGAAGCACTGCTGCCATTAGATGGCCATGTGACAGCAGTGGCATATATGCTTCAGTTAATCTATAGCTGAACCCAAGGGCTGCAAGTATTCCTTTGTGATCTGAACCTCAACACAACGATCAATAGCATTATGACTTCAAGGCTATTGCTTTTCCTCTGCTCTTGGTACCTCTTTGCCTCTGGAAGCAGCTCAAGTTATTGACTGTGAAAGATCAACATTTTCCCTAAGTGGTTTGAAATCCATCTGTCTGACAGATCACCTCACTCCCCATGTTCCACCACAGCAACTGAAATCCACTGAGTCACTTATTGTCCATTCCAAGGTGTGTACATATCTGACTTGAGTCACTATATAATTAAGTGTTGTAACATACCTCCTCATCCCAGACTCTCCTCAGATATTATGGGGGTGTGAATGATTTATAAATACCTAAATAGACAGGCAATATTCAAAAGGGACAATGGAAGATTGATATAAAAAACTCTTTTTAAAAGTTGAAAAATGAACACTCAGAAAATTCAGACTTATGAAAATTAGAGATGGAGAAGACCGACCAAGACGAACTTGGAAAAAACTCTTATTTCTGTTTTTTTAAAATGTACGGCGTTCACCCTTCAGCTTGGCTCAGAGGATCACTTACACAATTGATGTGCGTGAATATAGTCACATCTCTTGGAAGAACTTGGTATTGTTATGTGCACATGGTACTTTGGTTGTATTAGTATTTGGTTTGCATGCACAAATTTGGGTGTGATTGAATTTTTAGTGCATAGATATTTTTCTCCTCTGTTGAAAATTTGGCCCCTTCCTTCTCTAGCTTATCCCCTTGTCAGTGCTGTATCAGTTCTAGAATTCTGTATATTATTACTTTGTTCACTCTAATTTTTAGCTATCCCAAAGTATGGGGCTGGTCTGTCTTTTCACTCTTTAATTTCCATAATTGTTTCAGAAAGATAGTTTTGTCTAGTGGATAGGTTACTGGAATGGGACTCAGGAGGTAGACAGTGAGGCAAATTGGAGGGGTTATAGGAGGCAAGCAGATGAGAAATGTTGGCATCAACAATGTGGGAGAAAGAGGACACGGAAGTAGGAGAGGACAGAGGAGGTCACATTGGATCTTGTCAATTTTCTCTTTCAAGAAATTAGCAATATTCTGTTCAGAGAGGGAAGTGAGGATAGGTGATACTGAGGATTTGAGGAGGGAGTCAGAGGTGACTAATAACCAGATGAGACTGTATGGGAGGGAATGAATCCAAGTGAGGAAGCAGAGCTGTTTAGCTTGGCAAAGAGCAGAAATGAAGGAAGATGGAGTGAATTTGTAGTGAAGGAAGTCAGCATAGTCATGGACAGTGATGGAGCTAATAAGAGGAGGTTGACTATCTTCCCCCAGACACATCTGGCAGGCTTTAAGTATATGTGCGGTGCTTTTCCACATGGTCTGGAGAGCAAGTTTTTCCCTCACTCACCCTGTGCCAAGCATTGTGATATGGTGCATGGGGTCATAGTGCTGTGACCTTGTGCACCATGTCACAATAGTGCTCACTGAAATTTGGCCTTGCCGCCCCTCTGTCCTGATGGAGGTGTGATTGGGCCCAACCTGAATGGTGCTCTGACCCTGTGCAGTAGGTCACAACACCCAGAATGAGGAACTATGCCCAGTCCCACTGGACAGGAGCCACTGCTGCAGTGTGACTGTGGGATGTGCTCACTCTATGTCCCACCTCTTCCCTTTGCCAGGACCTCCTCTCTGTGCCAGGGCAGGAATAGGGTTGCCAGGACAAAGGTTGCTGCTGCAGGTGTTCCATACCTCCTCAGCCGTCACCTCCCCCTGGTTGAAAATCCTGGCTCCAGCACTGGTCATGGGATTTCTGCCAGGGATTCTCAGTTACATGAATGCAGGAGCAAATGTTGGGGATGAGCCAAGGTCTGGCAGAGTGGATCTTGTGATGGAGGGAAGGGCAAAAGAGCCAAAGTTAGGAGAGAATCAACAATCTTGGCATCTGAAGAGAGGGCAGGAAGGAAAGGACTGAGAGCAAAAGAGAAGTCATGGATAGTGATGGATTGGAAGTCATGGAAGGACCAGCTGGCCACTTGAGAATGAGTAGGCAGATGGGGCAGGTGAAAGAGTCCATGTGGTGATCAGAGAAGGGGAGCTCAGTGATGAATAGATCAGAGTGAGAGCAGTGTTTGGGGAAGACCAGGTTCCAGAAGTGACCATTTTGATGAGTGGCCTTGTTGATCCAGGGGTACAGATCAAATGTCTTAATTTTACATACATTTCTTTCTTATCTCTTGTTTTTTGTTGTTGTTGTTGTTATTTTGTTTTCTTTTGCATCACTTCTCCAGTCTCCCTCCTAAAGGAAAAGAGTTCATCTGGATATTTGGAAATATTACTGACTCTTGCAAGATAGATATATTCAGTACCTCCAATCTCCTTTTAACTGTAAAATGATATTTTTTTTTAAAAAGTTCTAGTACAATTTTGGCTCCTTATACAGAGAAATCATGACAAATTTTAGCTTGGAGCAAAATATTTGGCTTTTATTATAAACTGAAATAAAGTATTGAAGTAGATTCTAAGAAAAATGATTTCCAGGAGTTATACCAAGAATTTTCTCATTAAAATCCAACACCACTGTCATAGCATAGAAGAGAATCCCCCCAACCTACAGAAGTGTGAAGACAAAAGATAATAGGAGAGTAGTGAAAAGGAAAAAATACTTCTTAACTGTGCTGTGGAATCCCTCTCTCTCTCCCCCCCCCCCCCCCCGTGTCTATTAATACTTTTTCCTCCTATTCCCCCAGATCTCTCTTCCAAATGAAGCAACTTGCATATTATTTGTTCTGGAGATGGATCAGCAGTGAGACGCAACAGCAGAGAGAGCTGTGAATACCTGCCACACAAATGTTCCAGATTACATCTGCTAACCAGCCATCTAATAGCCAGCCATTTTTTATGTGTGGTGGTTGGAGTGGGGAGATCAATTCCAGATGGTCATAGAAAGAGAGAGCAAAAATAAGGTGCTCGTCTGTAACAATGTCTCCAGCTACATGGTTGGTTGTGAGTGACACATATGAAGAGATTTGTCCCATACCTGACTATGATTATAAATTCAGGCCTCCCCAACATCAGAAAAGTGTCTCATTATGGAAATATTACTCTGGTGTTTTTGCAGAAGCAGACTGAATTTACCAGTTAGTTCCATGGTTGTTTTCCCAAACTGGTCTGATCAGTTTGGGTTTTTCTGTTTGTTCCCCGCCCCCTCTTTTATACAAACTCCATTAGGGGTAAAAGTTATTAGATTTCAAGAAAAGAAATATGGGGAAATTAAGAAACAGTAAGCCTGGTGCACTGGGAGGAAATAATAAAATGTATGAGACTGGAACCAGACTGCAGCATCCTAAGAGAGTTCCTATTGAAATGAAGATGTAACTATCTACAATTCTACTGAAATGGAAACTGTAAGGAACAAGAAATAGCCAGGGTTGCATCAAAAGGGATATGCACAATGATAAAGAATGTGCTGAAAGTAGAGGAGGTGAGTGCATGGGAAGGGAAGTGTAGGTGGAAGAAGGACAACAAGAAAATATACTCAGTTGGTGCCCAATTCTACTTTGTTAGATAAATGCCTATACCTGGTGACTTCAGTGTTAGCAAGAAATATGAGCAAGATCTCATATTTAAGGGTATCAGTATGGGGCAGTAGACAGTGTTCTGCTTGCAAAAGGACAAAAAAATGTTGTTAAAAGTATCTTTATTATTTTGACAGCACCTAGAGGCCTCAACCCCTGTTGTTCTAGGATGGTACAAACATACTGTAAGAGACAATTCCTGCAGTGAAGAGCTAACACACTAAATAGGCAAGAAAGACTAACGATGAGAGGGGCAACAGAGGTGAAGTGACTTGCCCAAAGTTACCCAGCAGGTCAGTAACAAAACCAATAGAACGGTGGTCTCCTGGCTCTCTGGCCAGTGCCCTAACCATTGGACCATGCTGCCTTTTTGTGGAAGTAGAGAGTGAAAGCTCAGGAACAATAACTGAAGAAAGTGAGGAAGACAATAACAATGATTATAAAATGGCTGAGCTATTGTACTTCTTTTTTTTTTACATGAAAAATAGAAAAAAGGGAGATGGATAATTAGGAAAAACTTGTCAATGTCAACACTCTCCCACTATTTAAAAGTTGCAAACACTTAGGAGAGAGAAGAGTTCATTTATTGTGCTCTAAAAGCTAAGACTATCGGGACAAAAGTGAGCAAAGTAAAATTCAGGTTGAATATCAGGAAAATGTCCTAAGAATGAGGCTATGAAATAATTTCCCAAGGGAAATGGTGGCATTGTTGCTTGATTCTGCACGAAACAAAAGCCTGGTAGAAAACAATTCTGCATTGGCAGAGTGAGATGGACAGGATGAACCACTAGCTGTTTTCCATCTCTAGGGTTATATCTTAATTGCATCGAAGTCTACCGCAAAATTTCTATTCACTTCAATGGGGGGGGGGGGGGGCCCAGTATTTCATCCTTAATTTCTATGATTCCATTGATTTCAGAAATGGTAGCTTAATTGTGCAGGGTGATGCTAATGAGTCTGTTACAATGTCATCAGTGTCTTTTGCAGCCACAATGTCCTAGGAAGTCTGTTTCCTAAAATATACCTAGCCTGTATAGTCTTGTTTTAGAAGGATGACAATGACACAGGTACCAGAGTTTATGTTTATGATGATAAGGCTCCTTTCAGTTATGTATGCTTTTATAGACTGAATGCAGGATTTCATTTCTGGCTTGAGACATGAATAAAGTACTATTGACTACACTTATTTTTTCCTTTCAAATCCTCTCCTGATTAAGAGAACAAAGTCAGAATAGAGTATAATGTCCATTCCTCCCTTCTCCCCAAAATAATGAAGAGAGAGAATCATAATGGCTTCTGTGTCTATGGGTTTCAGGGCATTTAAACAAACATAACTAAAACCATTAAAAGAGAAAAGGCAGCATGGTTCAGTAAAAGTCAGAATTGGTGAAGGAACTGAAGAAAGAAGTACAATGACCCCTGACATTGAAGACAACACAATCACTCACAAACTAATTATTCAATGAGAAACTGCAATGATATTTTTCCTCATTGGCAATGTGTTATGACTAAAGATCATGATATGCTTTCAATACTTGGAAAAATGAAAACTGCACTAAACAGTTTACCAATGCTGTGGGTATGATTTCACATCATTCCATCTCCACAATAACAGGATTTAGAGACAAATTCTTGTGTCTGCCACACCTTGGTAATATGACACTGCAGTAAAACATTTCATTTTTCATATGCTATAATGATGGTCCTGACCTCTTGTGTTCACAGGCTATAAAGATTCTATGGCCATTTTCATTAGTGTGTTTGTCACAATGTCCTGGTCAAATTCCAGTTTGGATAACTGTATTCTGCCTACATAAATCCCCCACGTAGTTTTACCTAGATTTTTTTTTGTATGTCCTAAATTGTTTTGAAGTCGCGGTGTGTAGAGATAAACAGTTACTGTGTTCCATTCAGGGTGTGGCTACATTTCAGTGGTGAGTGAAATGAAACTTGTATCTACTTTATTTACCTTGCAGAAGTATCATAAAGCTTAATAACATGTTTAATGTGCTTTGAGATCATCAGATGGAAACTACTATATAAACAATATTTAGCACTTACAGTACATAGCACTTTATCATTTCAAAGCACTGTACAAACAACATTTAATTAGCTGTAAAGTGCCACCTCACTAATAAATAAAAACTATTATTATTGTTATATAATTGTCCTTTGGCTCACTGAGCCACATAATTGTGATGACATGACTATTTTCCCTTCCCCCCAGCTTGTTTTAATCTTGTACATTAATCTTCAGTGTATTTCCTCCTAAAGCTGAAGAATTGCATTTCTCAAGACGAATGTGTGAGAAGGAATAGAATGACAGAATCAGCTATCATGTATTTTATTGTTAGCTTTAAATAATATTAACTCGCAACAACAATCAGCTTAGAGGTCAACTCTACAGTGGCCTTATTTCAAGTCTATACAAATGAGTGATTATGGCTATTGTGGCATGAGGTGTCTTCGGTATCGGCCTAGCCACTCGTGCCAAACAAGAGACCATGTTTATTTTTTATAACAGGGCAGAATAATCAAATAATTTTCTAGAAGTTAGGAATTAATGTGCCTTTTACTCTGTTTCACTACCAGCAACTATTTTCAGCTTTTAGGGACCTCCACTACAGTTCCTACTGTTATCCTTAAGCCCAGCTTGTGAACACTGCCTGCATTGTTAGTCTTCTCTTTAAAGAGATTTTGATCTCTTCATAGTTTAATTTTGCATTAGAGAAGATTATTTCTTCCTTCCTGTTGAATTTAATAGGAGCTGTAGATATGGGATCAGGCCCACCTCAGAGTACTCCAATATACAGAGTGAAACAGCTGCCCTCAGTTTTGAATGGACACATTGCTTATTATAGGGCAAACCTTGAGCTCCCATTAAAATGAATGAGAATGAAAGTGTAAACTCCGCAAAGGACTTGTCCTAATATTTTTTTTTCTTTTAAACAAATCATCAACCCTTTCTAGTTCACTAACCTGTGCACAACAGGTTAAGGCTAATAGTAACAAGCTAGCATTCTAAGATTAGTGTTGTTACTTTTGTGACACTGTGACATCTAAAGCAGTATGAAAACACTCAGAGTGACAGGTGGCATTCTCTTTGTTACTCTGCCTTTGCACATGTCTGTGACATCTCTTCACGGACACAGTAGGGCTTTGATTCCTTGGTGTTTTGTATTCATGCACTTTCCACATCGCTGCTGTGAATCTACAGTATGCTAGGAATTGCAGAAATTCAAAGCATGTGAATAAAAGGATAGATGATAAATTGTTGATTGGAAAAAAATGGCTGTGGTCAAGCATGGAAAATAACCCATGGGAGCTCTGTGTTCTAGAAAGCATACAGACTCCCATGGGAAAATAAATGATTGCAATTGTTTGTCCTACAATTTTCTACCATTCCAGAGATGCTTCCTACTAATATGAATCTTAAAAATAGATGAGAGTTAGCAGAGGTCACAAATGCACCCTCTCATAGCCTGGTAGTATATTTTAATCCTGCAAGTGTCATTGTGCCACACTCTTGTTCAACACTGGTTTCCCAGTTTAGTATTCAGAGAGCTAATTCATTTTGTTGCTGGCAGCACTGCATTAATGATCAAGCTATGACAATGAACACTGTCTGCATAACAAATGTGTCTTTCTCAAGCTGCAGTAAATACAAAGTGATTAACATGAAATAACTGCTTCAGCGAACTGCCTCTCCACTTTTAAATAGCTACCAGTGTTTTTATTTAACCCTGCATTTGTCAGATCTGTTTTGACTAGGCTTCTTTGCATTTATTTTTTATCTGATATTAAAAATGAGTAGGGGCTGGACACTTTTTTTTTTTTTTTTTTTTAAACAGAGCAGATCCTCTTGGAGAGCTGCCTTTAGCACAATGGGTGCAAATGATTATTAATACTCTGTTCCCTGCTTCTGACATTTACTAAGGCAGAAGCATCAAATAGAACTAAATCACGTCATGCTCCTTCCAGCTAGCCTAATCCGGCCATCCTTTCCAAGCTAACAGAAATGAAGTCTGAGTAGGCTAATGTTGCAGTTTAAATCTTTAAATCTAAAAGAGCACCAGGTGGGGTTGGTTTGCCTTCAGTCAGATAAGAAATTATGAAGAGGAGAAGGCGACAGCACTGGCAGAAGCACACCCAGGTTGTTTTTCTCTCCCCACCACCTCCTCTTCCTCTTAATCCTGGCATAATGAAGGATCATATTATGTCACCATATTATGAAGAGATGAGATTACCCTATTCTTAGACAGTTCATTTAACAGGCAGTGTTTCCTTCAATATCATTTCCACCGAATCCCTGTGTGGGGAGGGGGGGAGCCCCCATCTGAAATGTAACAGAGAGTTGGAGAGTAAACACCCTCCGTAAAACAATTGGAAATGGTTCTCTCTCATCCAGTCTATCCTCTAAAGCTGTGCTGTTCACGTTTCCATTGTCATCTCATCTCATTATAGTGTGCCAAAAGCTTAGGTGCTCTGCTCTGGAACAGCCTTTTAAAGACAGAGCTTTAGTGGAAGACATATCATGTAAGGGAGCCCAAAGGGATGTGTTTTTTTGTTTTGTTTTTTCTGTATTCCACTAAGGCATTGTTGTAGGAATTTATTGCTTATACGTACCTTTCACTGTCTGGAAATTTTCCTCATTTAGACCAAAACATGAGACACTTTGAGAAGCTGGCAGTGGAGCTGAAATACATGTGTCTATTGTGAAATGACAGTTTTTAGGGGGGGTGTTCTATGAAGCTTCATTTAAAGGTACACCACTTCCAAAAAGCAAACTGCAGCATATTAAAGTGAAAAAAATTATATGTTAGAGAAATAGAAAATAAACAAACTGTTCCTCAGCTATAAGGCAACCCAGAAAGAAATATTAGCTATTTCTTTTTAAATGAGAGCTACTGAGTTGCTCACCAGAAATGCACTACAAACACTGGTCCAATAAATACATTCATAAACAAACAAACAAACAAACAAACATACAGCAAGTGACCTTCTGGGCTCTCCTTAAGTGTTCAGAACCAGTTCTCCGCTTGTGCATTAAGTGTAGGTCAGGTTCCAGGAAGCCTTGTCTCAAAGGGAACAAAAATCTTTCTGCCATGGCAAACCTCTCCTGAACCATTAAAAATAAGGCAAAGCTCACCATTGGTTGTAAGGTATCTGAAGAGACCAAACTACGAGAGGGGCTACTAAGAGGAGAGTGATATTGTGAGGATTATCTTCACTGGGAGGAGGATGTGTGTCAAACAATAAGAGCACAGCAATACATACCTGGGAGTGGAAGCAAAGAAAATGGGGGCGGGGGATGAACAGGGGGAAGATGAAAATTCCCTTAGCCATCCCTTCAAGATCAGGGTTCATATCCTTAGCTGCTGTAAGTTGCCTTGACTCCATTAGCTTCAAAGAGAACTTTTGCAGCCAATTCTGCTATGATATTTAGACTCACTGAGGATCTGGCATCTGCTGTGCTGAGGGCAAGAGGAGATCTGCAATAACCAATAAGACCCAAAGTAGGCTGAATAATAATAATAATAATAATAAAACTTAGCACATTACATCTGTGATGCTGACTGTTTGAGATTCCATTGTAAAACTAATATAGTAATCCAGGAATGCACAGTTTTTCTGGCTTGGTGAAATCTAATTATACAACATACCACCAGTTTGGGGTGTCTATCCTGTTTTCTAACAGCCTGCCCTGAGACTGGCACTATCAGCTGAGAGCCATACCAGATAGCATGACAAGATCCAGTTATCTTGAAGTGCTTTATAAAAAACCCAGTTTCATAAACTCTGCTCTGCCCTCCTTCACGTCTCCCTACCACCAGTAAAACTAATACTGTGGGACAATAGCGGGAATCTCATATGCAAGCAAATCTCAGGAAGTCTTGTAACAATAATGGCTCTGCCTGCCATATAGGAATTTTAAAGATTCCCCAAGCAGCATTTACATGATGTTCACTGATGTTTTCTAAAAAGATATTGAAGATGCTGAAGTCCAAGTCACACTAGGGCAATTTAACAGAGCTCTGCTCTGCATGTGTCTCATTTTAGGATAAAGGTTATATGCAAGGTCTTTAAATGACAGGGGCACTGATGGAAATTCTATAATTGATTAAAAATAAGCCTTTGATGAAAATGATGAAAAATAACCCCCTTTATGCAAGGAAAGCAAGAATCCTGGCTCAAACTCATAACTCTCAAGTCAGTTAAACCAAGTTCGATTGAATTCTCAATTAAATCAAATAACGGATTTACTGACAGACTGAATTAATGAATGAGTGAGCAAAACAAAACAAACAAAAAAAGATGGGCGGTATGATGATCATGTACTGGTAGTAAGATGAAGGAATCAAGCTAGTACCTATTTATAGGAAAAGTTTTTTCATTAGAACAAAATGGCTAAAAGTTCAATAATAATTTTTTATTTTTATTGCAGTTGTATGCAAAAGTTCAAAAGTAAGAATCAGTGCCTCATTTTGTAAGACACTTTACAAACACACAGAAAGACACAGACCTCATCTGAAGAGGTAACAAGATAGCTGACATTGCCTTTGATTTGTACCATTTGCCAGATATCCCCATCTTATTTCCTATGTACTTAGTTCTGAATTGTTGTATAAAAGTTCTCCAGCAATGCTATTCTATGAAGTCCTTAGTTGAGAGGTTTTGGCAGTACCTTTCCAATAGTTGCAGAGAGTGAAGTTATGTCTGTCCACACTTCCATGTAGAGATGATGTTCCATGGTGATGATGCATAAAAACAGGGCTGAGCATGCTCAAAGAGATCACTGACAGCAAATTCAAAGCAAATTGAATCACTTAGAAGCTCATCACCTCTTCAGCACATCACCCCTTCTCAGGGAAATGCAGAGTACGGTAACAAAAAATATTACTTTGTCAAAAAGAACCAATCAGACCAAATACAGAAGCAAAGAGAACCCAGGAAGCTGAAACAGGAGGGACCCAAATAATCCTCAGAGCAAGGCATAGATCAGATTTATGGCCACTAAATGACTATTTTCTTTCAACTAATAGGTGTTTTAGAGGCCCTCCTCAGTATGGAGGTAGGACATTTCCCTCTGTGATATGTTTGCATATGCAACAATCTGTAATGTACACGACCCACTTAAACCTTAGATTGCTAAGGCAACTCTTGCCTTATGCTGAGAGTCTAACTGATTTAAGGATGGCCTCCAATCCAACAGGCACTGAGGGATGTGTGATGAAATATATTCAGTATATAATATAACTATTGACAGCCCACATTTCTGATAAGGTCATGAAATATTTCTGCGAAGAGAACATTCCTGGCAAGAAATATGTAGGTGTCCGTCATGAGTTTCCTTATCCCTAGTCTGGCATTTAGCTGGATTAGTTTTAAAATAAAATAAAAAAAGGCTTTGTTTTGTGCATACATTATGGCTAGTGAAGCTAGAGAAATAGAGCTGAGGTGTTGCTGTGGCAAATATACTTATTGTAATTAATTTTGCTTCTAGAACTACATCTCTCTAATCAAGTCTATTCTATTCCATTCAGGTTCTTTTTCCATCTATCTTTTCTTTTTCTTTTTCCATAGGAAGCTGTGAGTTCAATTGATCAAAGTAGGTGTAGGTCCACCAGATGAGAGTTTGAAACACTTTTTGGTCCAAGTCTATCCCTATTCCCACTCCCTCTTGTCTAGCACTGGACATCTATTGTGGGAAGGTTGTTTTGTTTTTCTTCTGAAGCATCAGGGATGGCCATGGCTGGCAATGGAACAATGGACAGGGAAGGCTGGGGTTCTGAGGTGGCACAGAGCATTCTCTCTCTCAGACGCTTGGTTGGTTGATTCTTGCCCACATGCTCAGGGTCTAACTTGTTGCCATATATGGGTTCAGGAAGGAATTTTCCCCCAAGTCAGATTGGCAGTGACCTTAGTGGGGGCTTTCCATCTTCCTTGGCTGTGTGTGGGTCATTTGCCAGGATTATCTGAATATCTGACTTAATCATTTCCCTGCAATTGCGGGGTCCTTGGCCTCTTCTATTCTTTGCATGTGGTCCATAATAGTCTAGTCTCCTGTGATTTGTAATACTTTGTTCTAATTTTGGCTGTTGGATCATTTTGGGTGGCTTCAATGGGCTGTGACATGCAGGAGGTCAGACTACATGGTCCTTTCCAGCCTTAAATGCTCTGATCGTCTCTCTCCATTCACCTAATCTCATATTATTGTTTGGACTGAGAACCTTCCTTTTCTTCTGCAGCCCCTGCCATTTGCACCAGCATTCCTGTATCTTTCTATCCATCTGATTGGCTGTCCAGCTCTTCAAATCTAATCTGAAAATATATTTTCTACACTTCTTCCCTTTCAATTTGATTGTCTCTCTGCTATTACCTAAATGACTGCAGTATTTAATCCCATCAAAGATTTTAAGATAGAATTTGTATGAAATCCACAGTGGAAAGATTATTGTTTTATCACAGGAAGAATATGTTGACTGGATGATAAAGCCTGCTTGCACAATCTTCATTGGCATTCCATAGTGCATGGTAAACTACATAACATTTGGGGATAACAGATTTCTGAACAGCTTTTGACAACCACTCTGAAACACTGATAAGAAGCATTAAGGAAGAAGGGAGGCAGAGAACACCACATGGAGTTTGCATTAGTAGAGTTGTGATAAATTGTCAGTTTTCTGCTTGCTCTTTTATTCACGCAGTATCACTTGGGAATATCAGGAGGCTGAAGTAAACATCATGAATGGGAGTACTACATGGAGTGTACTGCATTATTACAAAAAGGGAATAGTTTGGGAATGTATTGATATTCTTTATGCTTTAGTTATCCTTTAAATTGGTTACCAAAATCTATACAAAGATTGCTGCAAGTAATTACTATCTCCATAACATTTTCTTGGTATTATCCATACTAAATATAGGGAATTCCACAATAATGCTGTCGACTTGCAAAGGGAAAGTTATAATGGTTTGAATGACAGCCACTGTATGTGACATATCAAACCAAATCTAAACACTATTGTGGAACACCTTCTGCCCAAAGACTAGCGTGAGCTGCAAATTCATCAAATACCTAAGAGGCAAAGGCTCTGTGGTTGAGAAGGCACCACAGAAAATGTGTTTAAACTGACTCTTCTCATTAGCATAGTCTTCCTATCAAAATGTGTACTTATTTACTTGAATAGTTGGTGCCCCACTCTCACTGAGCCCCTGGCCAGAGAACCCAAGAAGTTGATGATCAAGTCTGAATTTGTTCTTGGAGCAGCAAGAAAATGCTGAAATTACTTTTCCAATTTACTCCCTGATAGAGTATAAATGTAGAGCTGCCACTACTGAAAACAAGGAAAGAACTAAACCTTTCACAACAACAAGAATCAGAACAATAAGAAAACAAAGCAGGGATTTTTTAAAAAGAAAACACACTGATTGTTTTCTAACTCACGCTGAATTGAAAATGAGGCTCTTGACAACCTGCTTTGATGCTTCCTGGTATAGCATTGATGAAGAGTCATTGGATTCCTAGTGGTTACCCCTGTGGATTAATGAAGGGTGAGACAGAAATTGCAGAACTACCATGTAGAATGACCTTACCTGATAAGACTTTTCTGCCTTCTCTGCAGTAGGTGAGAAGGGCAGGCAGCATGCAGCAGCCTGTTTTTCCCACACCTTAATAAGAAAAATTGACCTGTTTATCCACCAGCTGTCCTCTTTGTTTCTAATCCAAGTCACTGCTAAAAAATCATTTCTGTTCTTAAATGTTGAAATCAAGCAGAATACCTTCAAGAATGGCTTTTTTTGTTGACAAAATATACCAAATCTGTGCAAAGGCATTGAAAGCAGCTGCCAACAGACACATTTACAAGACTACTATGACATTTACAGGCTGCCTTCAAGACTCATACTTTATACTGTAGACTTAATTTATATGATCTATCAAGCACTATATAAATGAACACAGGAGCCTGAATCCTATCTAAGCAAATGATGTCATTGTCTTCCATATTTTATGTAGTTTTACTCAGGTTTATATGTCTGTCTGAGAGATACAGCATATTCTTTGGTGAAAGGCAAACTATGAAAAACCAAAAATAAAAGCTCTTTCAGGGCAGGTCTACAGTGCCGGCAAAATTCAGCAGCAGTCAACGGGAGTTACGTAAGCTACACGGAGTAGTTTGCATATCTCCCATTGACTTTATAACTTCCCTTTAGCGTGCCATCTCCACTGTGCTGCGCCGACGGGAAATACGTTCCTGTTGACGCAGTGCTATGCTTTTTTTGGAGGTGGTTTTAATAGATCGGCTTCTGGATTGATTGAGCATGTCTTCACTGCTGCTTAATCAATCTGGAAAAATCGATCTGACAGCAGCCAATTTGCCATCGTCAGTGTGTACTTAGCCTCAGAGTAAGATAATGGTTTCTTGATAAGGACTCCTTTCTGGCTTTAGTTTCATGATAAAAGATAGATATTATCCTACTGTGTACTATAGTAATATACACTATTTGTACGATAACAGTTTTTGTGTGTGTAAAAAGTCAAAGCATTCAGACATTAGGAAATGCCAGTATTAAGGTTCCCTGTGCACCCTTAATTTGCTCCCCTTGTTCCTATGTATTATGATACAGTCTTTAATTACATGGTAATATACTATTTTTCCATAGGATCCCTGCCTTATTCAGTACAAAGAATGGATTAGCTCTGGGAATGAATCAGGGTTGTGTAGTAAAGGAGGATATTGTCTGTATGACTCCTATCTCATTTGTTGCAGAATTTGGAAGGTATGTAGTGAATGAGGGAGGGGACTGCAGGAAGACAAAGGAAGGTCTCATATAAGGGAGAATGGAGGGCACCATCTACTGTTGCCAAATCCCAGTCTGCCTCTCCAGACTCCTCATTCAGTCTAAGTATTCCTCCCCACCTTACTGGTTCTATGTTCCAGTCTTTTTGTTCAAGAAGTCCCACTTCTCCCCCAACACTCCAACTCCTAGTGAGATCTGTCTTTCTTCCCCCCCCCCTTCCCCCGTTATCCCCCTCCAGGGGTTCCTAGTCCAGTATTCCTGTCCAGCCAGTCCCTACTCCCTTCTCCTTCTCCCCAGTTCCTTTTCTAGTCTCAGTATCCCTCCAGCCAACTGACTCCAAGTCCCCTCCTGTTTCCCTTACCCACTTCCAGCCCCAGTCTCCCTCCCCATGGCTCTCCATTTCTCTTCTGTCCTGCCCTCTCCAGTGCCAGTGTCACCAGACTCCTTTCCCCTCTATCCTGGTCTGGCTTCTGTCTGCATTTGAATCAGGTGGCTTCCTCCTCCATGCTGCCTGAGCACCAGTAGGGAGGATCATGGAGACAAAAGCAAGGAAAGACAGCTGCTTGTGCCTGGCCCAGAGCAGCCGTTACAGGGAAAGACCTTCAGAGTCTTACAGCCCTGGACAGGAGACTGCTTGGTTGCTTTGTGGGAATAGTCCATGCATAGTCTAGTTCAGTAATTGTGAGAGGCTTCAGTATGCCCAGTGTGGACAGATGTGATCCTGTATGATTCAGTCCTGTATGATTGAATATGACCATTTATATGATTGATATTGCCATGGTTATTCAATTGCACCAAATCTTATACAAAGTATGCCATGTCAGGTGTCAATGGAAAAGTTATGATTTGCTAAGTATGGTTATCCTGTTTACATGCATGTATCAGTTTTGTATCTGAAGTGATGAATATTGGCTATGTACTGGCATCATACATACGTGTTGTGGTCATGGGTAACACCCACGAGGTAAAATTTCCCACTAGAGCCAGACAGCTATGTGTTGATGGCCCATTAAGGACACTTCACTCTAACAATGGGCCATACAAGAAACTCATCCCACCTAGTAAGCTTTCCTGTACACATCTTAGCAAGGACATGGGCAATGGCTGTCCCTGTGAGTCATCAAAGCATGTAAGGGCATGTAATATACTCATGTGATCCTAGATTCCATCTTGTGCCAATAATTTTCCATGCACTGGACTGAGAGATTTGTTTGAGACAGTACATTTCCAGGCACATGACAGAGGACACAAAAGACCCCTGAAACATCTCCATTTTGGTCTTTTTCCTGCCCTGATTCTCTGGACTATGGATTTACAACTAAAAGGAGCATTTTGAAGTATGGACTGAGGACCTTCCAATCTCTTGGAAGTTACCAGAAAGACTTTACAAACCAGCAGTTTGCTCCATCACTGCTACAAAATCTGATATAAGGACTTTGGAATTATTTGTATATATGTGATCTATTAAGCATTATTAACTCTCTTCTTGCATTTTATTATTAATCCTTTAGATTTTAGTTACTAAAGGATTGGCAGCAGCGTGATTATTGGGTAAGATCTGAGTCATATATTAACCTGGCTATGTGGCTGATCTCTTGGGAATAGTAGTACCCTATGTTTGGTGAAACTGGTTTTCAGTAACCATTCATCACAGAGTCCAGCATCTGAGTGGTGAGACAAGGGCTGGAATGCCTAAGGAATCTGCATCTTTGACTTCTTGTTTAACCAAAGTGGCGAGACAGAAGTTTACTTTTGTTACTGTCTTAGTATAATCTAATGATAAAATAATCACCAATTTGGGATGAGGCTGCCCTATTTCCCAGCAGTTTTTTCCTGAATCTGGCATTCTCAGTTGTGACCCACAGAGCCACGATGACAACGGAATCTCTGGCATTTTAGGAATTAAACTCTGAGAAGTCCTTACTGACCATGTGTGAACAACAATTTTGCAAAGGCTTCTAACTTGGCCAAAGTTTGGTGGATTTTCACTGGGATGACAAAAGGCACATCCCTGAAATAAAGACCACCCTCAATCAAATTTTAAGTCATTGCTCCAAATCAGGGTGGTGCTAAATAATTTAAGGTTTCAAGAATATATAAAGGTATCAACTATTTTAATATTGACAAAACAACTTATTTTCCTCTGAATCCTATTTTCAGAAATTCTTTTTGAATGGAATCCACCACCCTATCATTTCCCTCCTGCCCCCCAAAAAGTCAGCCTGAGGCAGACACCCAGCATAGAAAATTTCAGCCTGCATGGCTAAAACTTGGCAAAGTTATAAGCAAATGAAAACAGGTTCTTATAATGGGAAGTATTGTGCAACCTTAATAACTGGTGGTTTTATCAACCCTGTCTATAATCAACTTAGTAGGTACTTTTCATTAAGAGACTTGAACTAGAGTTATTTCTTTAAGAGCAGGACTGGGTCATAGGCTTCCTTTCATGTTAAAAATGTGCATAGGTGGAAAGATCCAAACCAAGAGAAAAATGGGATTCACAAAATCAAAACAGTAGCTCACCACTGAAGCATCAGGGAAAAAAAAGAGAGTAGATTTTAGGAAGGGGTAGACATGGCTAGGGGGAAAAAATTGAAGGGAACCTACAACGGCTTATGACTGGTTGTAGAAGATCTTCAGCACTGCACTGACACATACCTGGCAGCATCAGAATAAGCATGGCAAACTATAAAATTGTGCTACATTTTTTTCAAAGCTCTGCAGTCTCAGATATAGCCCACTATCACACTCCCAATTTGCAGATGGTCCATTTAGCCCTAAAAATCCCACTGAAGCAATTATGTTTACATTGCACCTGAGTGAAGCTGAGTGAACTATTTTCAGAAAGCTATTTATGCAACTAATTTAACCCTTATTCTGTTCAAGAAACACACTTCCAATTTTACAATTGTATTAATTTACAATTTGAGTGAATGTTTTATAAAAATGTATTTCATCTCATAGATTGCTCATTAACTGGTTTTGTAAGTATTGCTTTCTGTATTATCTATTCAATAGTCACTGTGGTTCATGAATCACCATACAGGTCACATGGTATTGTTTCTGCTTTCTTATTGGATGACCCTCAAATAGCTTTCATAATGGATGTGCAAACACTTCCAGTGAATAATCACATGAATATTTGTGTATAAATATATATTCACACCCGTGTGTGCAACACTTTCCATTTTTGCAAACATTCTTGAAAGAAAGATGCCGCTTGAGTGATGTCTATGATACATGAATCAGAGGGATTATGAATACCATCCCTATGAATATGTGGGTTGTAGTCAAACAAATATCAAATACCTTTTTTGAAATATTTGTCGAACTCTACACCCAAGTATGATTTTCTGTGGAGGATAAATTATTCCTGCTCAGATAGCAATGATTCATGCTCATTTTTCTGCACTTAGGGTCTGTTCTTTTTCAGTGGAAAAACTTTTATGTGCATTGGATGGGGGGCTTAGTTTCATGACTTACTAATAGTACTAGGCCTTTCCTTAACTCCTCCCATGTTTCCCTAGGTCATATCCCTATATGTATCTTTTGTAGGTCAGCATGGGGACATTTTTGTATTGTACATTGGTTAACAAGTAGGCTGTTTTATGTTGCCCTTTTACAGATTTTTGTAATAAACTGCTAGGATTTTCCTCACTTTGGGTGTGAGTCATGGAAATGTGTGGCCTAAGTTAGGAAACCATCAATTTTTCATTATATCATTTTTTGTGTACAGGTCTCTACTGAAATCAGTTGGCGTTCTGCCTAAAAACTGATGGCAGAGTATGGCCACATATCATTAAAGAGAGGGAAATTACTCTCTTGTCGCTACTTATTTAAAATAAATTACAGGCTTGTTTAAAGTTTTTTCAAGACAGCATTGAAATTAACTTCGTAGTATTCCATACAAGGGGTTGTTTTATTATTAAAAGGAATTCATGCAAATTTAAATCTTTCATAAAATATTGCTAGTATACTTAGATGTAGTCACAAAGAGGACAGTCACGTGTATTTGCATATTGTAGCTTGACACAAAATGAGTATAGTGCAATCAGCTATTACATTAAAAAGTACTTGCTATTGTAGTTGAACTGATAATGTCCTGTGGCTGAATTAAAAAGGAAGGTATGTACGTAAAAAGATGTTATGTTTTTCATCTGGCCTCATATTCAACATTCATAGTCCTCCTAATGAAGGAAATAAAAAAAAATCCCTTCTGCATTCACTAATATGAAAGGTCTCCTGAAATGAATGCTATTATACATAACTATTGCACACATTAACACCAAAATGAGTAGTAATATTATGAAAATGTAACAACTACAAGCCTCAGACTATTAGCATTGTGTTACTATGGCAGAGCTGAAAAAGTTAGTTTTGCATTTAAAAATTAAGACTTGTTTCAAGTAAACAATGCAAACATTATCACTTAATATCTAACAGGAAAATTACTCTAGCATGATTCAGCCAATCATTTTTTTTTTAAATATATCATGGTTAGAAACTCCTCACTGTTACAGATCAGCTAGTGACTCAGAAAATACAAATATACTCCCCACTATTTACAAATCAACCAGTGACTCTGTTTATGTTAAAACTATCAAAGGAAACATAGATGAGAGATTTTTCCCTATTAAATGTGCAGATAGCTGTTGAGGAGAGATCCCCAAAAGTAAGGCTTAAAATAGCTTTAAATGACTAATTGCAGATATTTCACAAAGTATGAGAGAAGCATTTTAACTTTTCCAAACTGCTTTGTTTGAGATGCTGTATGATATTCAGAATGAAATGAAAAAAGAATAGATACCAACTATAGTGAATCTTTTTTTTCCCCAGATGATATTCTGCATGGATACACCCTATAGATGATGTGCAGACCCTGTCTAAATAGCAGAATTTGTTGGGGCTGCCCATGAAACTTTATGTCATCCCAACCACCACTCAGTTCCTACCAATATTTCAAATCCTTTGTAAAATTTCAAAATAGTGCAGGAGGAGGGTAGGAAGTGTGAAATCACTCAGGCAAGCATACGAATGAACCACAGTTACTATGGTAAGTTCCAATTCCTTCTTTTTGTTAGCATTCACTGCATAGATTCCCATTGTAAGAAACTGAAAAGTAGCTTCCCTACCTAGAGGTGAGTCGGAAGAGTCTTGTTTGAAAACACTTTCAGGACTGCTCTCAAAAATGAAGCATCTGATCTAGAGTCCAAGTTCAATGAACTCTGTGAAAATATAGATTGAATTTAGATTTCAGCTTCACATACCTCGCTAATGGAGTTATTTCTCAAATATGCACTGAAAGCTGCCCTAGAACTGTTGGAATGTGCTCTAACACTTGTTGATATTGAATCTCTACTAGTTCATAATAAGAAAGATTGCAGGATACATTTTGGATAATCACAGAAACTGACTGGCATTTAGTATTATTCTCAAGCTCTATAAACAGGGTAGGTGTTTTGTGGAGCATTTTACTTGTCAGAGTTGCTCAGAATCCTTTTAATTGGAATATTGCCTTATAAGGAACTGACTTACAGAAAACTATTCATCAACTGATTGCTTGAGGCAGGTGGAAATCAGAGACCACCCTGGACAAGAATTTGTGGTGTTTGTACTGGATCATTTATCTTTCTGGAACACTATGTTGTTGGTCAGCATTAGCACTTGTATCCCTCAGACTTTTCAGGCAGAAGTGGTTGCCATTAGGAATACAGTCATTAATGAGAGATTGTGCAGGACACATTGCAGCTCTGGCTTGAAATTTGGTTCTATTATTTTGATGAGCACCACATTTAAATCCCAAAAAAGAGCACCTCCTGAACGAGAGGAAACTGAAAGTAGGCAACATAATAAACACATCATTGTACATTGAGTGAATACAGTAGAGCACCCAATACAAGTCAGTATGTCAAAGGTCAATATTGTATTCACATGCATTTGAATCAAGTTGAAGTAGAGACCAGCTTGTTTAAAAAGATGTATATAGTAAAGAACAAAGGGAATGGAAGATCATCAGTGATCAAATGCTTGGTTTCTTTCCTAGATGGAAAACCACTTCTCTATCAGAAGGTAAATATTTTAGTGGAAGGTTTCTTGCTCGCCAGCAAAATTTTCTGGACTGTTACAAAACAATCACTGTCCGCATTGTTTAGCCAGCCAGCATCCTGCCAGTCAGGTTAGTGGACCTCATATTGGGGTATTGAATTTGGATCTGCTTTTGGGACTGATTGTTGATATGCTAGATAAGGGACACTCATGATGGCTGTGTGTCACCAGTTTATCTACAAATTGATGGCTGTGCTCAGTCTTTGAATGGACCCAAGTAGTCTGTCCATTACGCATGCAATCTTTGAGTATATGGCCTCCCTGACTCATAACACCCTATGCATTGATTAGTTTGATTCATTTATTTATTTTGTACTTGTGTATATGACCTAGTGATTTTACTGTTTGTTTCACCACTTGGATTGATTTTGCCTTTATGCTTCCCATTTTTTTTTAATTGAAAATGCAATGAATAATCTTAGCCACATAAATTAAAGCAGCCTCTGAAACATTTATTTAATAGATTCCAAGGGCAGAAGGAACCATTGTGATAATCTAGTCTGACTTCCTGTATAACATAGGCCAGAGAACTTCCTCAAAATAATTTCTAGACCATATATTTCAGAAAAACATTACGTTTTAGTTTTAAAATTACAAGTATTGGAGAATCCACCACAATCTTGGTAAATTGTCCCAAAGGTTAATTATTCTCACTTTATTTCCAATCTGAATTGGTCTAGCTTCAACTGCCAGCCATTGGATCGTATTATATCTTTCTCTGCTAGAGCAGAGCCTGAAGAGCCCATTATTAAATATTTGTTCTCCTGTAGGTACTTATAGACTGTAATCAAGTCATCCCTTAATAAGCAGCACTAAATTTACTTTAAAAAATAGAGCAGGGGGATAATACATTGCTAATGATGTGTTTATAAATGGCATACCATTATTTCAAAGAAGACTGATATAGCATTATGCTCTCTACTCCTCTGACACATCCTTTTCCACTTGGTTAATAGTCACCCTTCCTAGTTTCTCTCTGAGATCTTTTACTGACAAAATATCACTCTACAAATAGTTCTTGCCTTCTCCTCCAGAACTTCCTTATTCTGCTGGGAACACTGCCTTCTCAACAATCAATTCATTCTTCTCCCTGTCTCTATGCCAAGACCCAAATGTGGGATGCCTTGTCCTACAAAAACCCCCAGTACAGGAACAAAATAATTATTTGAGGAAAGTTAAAATGCTGTGGAATTAATTTCTGTAATGTAACACATTACATTTACATTGCATAATGACATCAGCAATTAAGAATCAAGAAACCACAAACAGCACTCAGCAATGAAAGTGTAGAGACAACATATGTGTGTGGAACATCAGCAACTTTGGAATTTAAAATAAAAATTGGCAAAAAAATTGATCACAAGCATAAGCTTGAATTTAAAATTTAATTGTCCTTTCTCTCAGTCCTGGCATGGGGACACCTCTATTAGCCAGACATGAATTCAGCCACATGCTAGGCAAGTAAGACTCTGCATAGAACTATTTAAAGTCAATGACTGGTGTTAAGAAAAAGTTAAAGCCCAGTACGTGCAATGCACTTGGAATATTTTATATGTAAAGGAACACTGCTTAACACAGCAGAAGGGCAAGATTCCCAAGGAAACTTCAGCAGCTTCCTGATACAGAGTAAATTAAACAAGGAAGATGAAAAACACACAGATGCATAAGTATATTTTATGTGACTAAAACTGGGAGAAAATTAAGTTTAAACTCGGAAGCCGCTTTATAAATCTTATGCTAGCCTTGTGCAAAATCCATTTGGCCTAGATAAACAAAGGTTTAACTTTTTCTATACTTCCCAAGTCTACCTTCGCCTCACCTTCCTGTTGGCTTCTTCAAATATTAGCACTGTGCTAATCCAGTCTAGAAACAGAAACAAAACTAGGAGATTTGTGATCTCTTGGGATTTAGCTGCTCACAATCACAGAGAAAAATAAACTTTTGTAAAAATTAATCAAATAAATTCTAGTAAACAGAGACAGCTGAGGGTATCTTGATCTGCTCAGCAGAAAAATGAGTTTGTTGAGCCTCTTATCATGGCTTTCTGCCTGCTGCTGGCTGACTTCTTCACCCAGTTGTGTTACCTTCCACAATCACAATAAGGCTCCCTAATTCAGTTACCATGGTGCACTATCTATTTAGCATTATTTCAGCTCTTTTCTTGGCCTTGTAGTATGATGAATGGAACTGGAAATAGAGGATCAGGTTCCAGGAGGCACTAGTTTGTTATGATATCACAGGTTTAGGAAGGTAAACTGAGCCAAGGCTGCTACCAGACAAATACAGGCCTCTCGGCATGAAACACTGGCTGGTGTACTGCTCATTAAAGATCTCTTCCATATAATTCTTCCTGCTTGCTTCATTACTTCTTGCTAATGAAAAAGGCTTACCCATGGTATAATAATTTCATGGGTTGAGAGTTATTCATATCCTCTTCTTTACGCCACCCTAGTTGGTCAGACTTTAATGTACAGTAGGATTAGAAAATTGGAATGGAAGAAGCTGGTGATTGGGTTTTGCAAAACCTCTAAGACATGGTATAAACACATGGTTTTTCCAATTACCCCATTTCCTCAGTTCAAAACCCTTGATTTTGAAGGAAAAATATAATAGAAACCTTATATTTCTAACTTTTATTATTTGTAATGCGGTAGCACCCAAAGGCCTTAATCAGGATTGGAGACCCATTGTGCTAGGGATAGTCAATATACATTGGAGAATATGGATGTCTCAACAGCTTCCAATCTAAAACTAATTTTCTCGTGAAAGTGCTAGTCCAGGAAGGGAGATGTTCAAGTTGTGTTTAGTTTATTCCAAAAGACAGGATTGTGCAAATTGATGGTATTGAATTATTAAGCAGCATTTGGGGTGTTTTAAAATATGATAGTGGGACTGGTTGTGCTACCTATTAATAAAGTGGGCTAATACTTCTCCTTATAAGATCTGGCTTTCACTGAAGTATACTTTTGCCAGATTTAAACTGAAATTTTCCATTCTGGGTGTGTGTATCATACTGAAAGTGCTTTGAAATTTTCAGCCAAAACAGTCCAGCTGTTTCTGAGAATGAAGTTAGGAAACAATACTATTTTCTTCAACAAGAACTATTTTTATGTGATTGTGTAATTAAAGATTGTAGCATAATGCATCCATACAAAGGGGCTGATTTAAGGTAACACAGGCGTCTTTAGTTCTGGCCTTTGCTAAGCTTGACTTCATGTGCTTGACTTTGCAACTTTAATAATGTTTTTTAACATTTTTAGGAGAGTGTAATAAGTTAAATAACGTGGCCTGGAAAGAAGTAGAAGCCAGTGCTATGCAATTAATAATGATTCTTGTTTGAAAGTAATCATCCTGTTTTTCAGATTAACCAGAAGAATAGAGTAAAATATGTAGCGGCCCAGAACTCACATTTCGATGTAGCTAAATAAAACTCAGATGTCTTAGTTATGGATTTAGACCTGGAGTTGAAGTCTCAACCTTCAGTAATGTTCTAAATTCGATAAAGTGATTTTTTCCCTATCTACATTCCAGAATCTGCCACAGAATTCATGTGTGACCTTGGGTAGATCACTTAATTTCAAAACCCTGAGTTTTGACCTAACTCTGCTACCATTGAATTCAAAGTAAAACTAACTGACTTAATTTAAGAGTTAGGCTTAACCTAAGCATTTTTAAAAATACATTAATGGTTTTGTGTCTCACTTCCTTAACTGCAAAATTTCTCCCTCCAGACAAAGGCATATCTTGGCCCTTTGGGTTAGGGACTGACTCTTGCTATGTATATGTACAGCACCTTGCACAGTAATCCAGCCTTTTAAATATGATTTTAATACAAATATATATTAATAACAAATAACTATTTTAACCTCAAAGACATGGCCATACAATTTCAGAATTGTGATTAAGTGCATTTATTAATACCTCAGGCATGCAGCTACAATCCTTTGAATCTCTGTCTAGTTATATTTCTTCTTTCACGAGTCTATGTTTATGTTATTTAATTTGCTGTATTATTTTTGATAAATGAGGTTTGAAGATATGGTATGATTTATGATGCAAGACACAGGGGGAAAAAGAAAAGCAAGTTTCACTTTCCACCCTTATTCTGCTAATGACTTATCTTTACAGTATCTTTCTAAAGTCAGATACAAACTCGAATTCATACCAAAGCCACGGGGAAAGAGGAGGGAGGAGAAAAAGAGAGGCTTCCAAGGCCCTTCAAGAGCTTCTTCCTTCATAATGGGATTTCTGCAGCATGTTATTTTCTATATAAAGATACTTCAATTTTTTTTTGTTTCTAAACTATTGATGAGCAGGCTGTTTTCTAAATAAATTCATAACTAATGGAAGACAGAGCTTGAGGAGGTAATTACAAAAACATGACTAGGGACAGAAATTTGCCTCCATCTCCTACTACAATTATTTCTTTATTGGAAACCACAGCTTTGCAGACAGTGAATTACGTGGGGAAAAAAAGAAGCAAAATCTTAGAAATTATAAGAGGCAACACAGAAGCCCTAGTATGGCTTTTTTCTTTCTTGGAATCAGCTTAATTATAGTTATTGTTTAGATTTTTGGGATTTGGTATTCTTCCTGTAACTCTCAGCACAGTGTTCTTTAACCTGTTGGAGTGTTTACACATTTCATACTTGAGAAGCAAGGAATACACGCTTTAAACATGAATTGCAATACACACCAAAACGGCTTAAAAATCCCATGGTGGTATCCATAAAACTGTAAAATCCTCTAACAGGCAAGCATCTCAGCCTCAGGCAGAGCTTGAACAGTAAACATTTAATAAACGCAACTCCCATTTCATCCTTCCTCTCCCCATGTGTAGCCTGATTCATTTTACTGTGTATTTCAGTTGATGTTACACAATCATTTCCCTCCCCACTGCACTAGTCAAAAAGTCATATGGTAATGAAATAGCATGCCTCTGGGCATACGCTGAACAGTGCAGGAGTCAGGAAGTGACTTTTTCAATGAATAGTTGGAGAAGTGTAATATGGGAGACCTCCCTGTCATGGGTACACTCACCACTACTGTGCTTCCTGCCAGCTACTGTGGTGAATTAGCTCCTTCAAGTTTAGCTCCCCCTTCTGTAGTGCCTTTATATGGCCTGCAGCCTCTCTCTCTGTGTCTCAGGGTGCTCTCTCCTCGTGACTTGACTAGGCCTTAGGGCTCCTAGCCCCAGAACCTATTTTCCTGTTCCTGCTCTCTATGGCCTCAGTTAATTTCTTTCTCCAAGAGTTTATATAAATGCCACTGCTGTTCAGCCAGCTTCATCAAATATCCTGTGAGGTGTATCTGTGCTTCCCACTGCCATTGATTTTCCAGGACTTGCATATGTAATTCCTGGATCCCCCATTTGGCTATTTTTCTGCCCCCTTAAGCGGGAGTAGAAACTCTGGGAGGGAGCACCTACCTTCTGGGAAAAATGTTTCTGTGCAGGGTGGCTCCCTACTCATTTTTCCTTGTTCTCTGTTACTACAAACTCTCACACTCCCCTTGTATCAGGGGCAACTGTAATGCCTGCATTCTCCAGCAAATGTAACAAGGTTCATTCACCACTGGGGCACCTTCTCATGGCTATGACTTGGGAATCAACTCTTGTCCAGCCTGGCATTCCCTTCCATCATTCACTCACCCCACAACCTCACTCTTCTGTGACTTGGGGTGCTCTGTCTTCAACACTGAGTCCTCCAACTAGGTCACTATATAGTCCCCCTTTCCAACATATCAAAATCCCCCTGGACTGGCTGTCCAATTGCCATAACCCACAGTCCTATTTCATTCCCCATGGCTGGTAGGAAAACCTGCTATTCCAGGGTCCAGCCCATGATCCCCACAATCAGCAGCCAAAGATGGCACAGTCTCTATCTTCTGACCTTGCTGCTCTTTCCCTAGGCTGCTTCCTACTCCACCTCCAACAGGCTTTTCTTCTGGGTAAACCCTTCCCTCAGGGCCAGCATCCTAAAGCTTCTCCATCTCTCTGGGTTTCCACCTTTTCTCTCTCCAAACCCAGAAAGGGACTGCTGGCTTCAGAATGCAGCCCCTTTCTGCTGCAAACTTCCTGGCTTCATACCTGAGGCAGCTTTTCCCCTAGGTGGAGTTTATCAGCCATTAGTCATTTTCTGTCAAGCCAGATTCTCCTCCAGGTGTGGCCGATAAGGTTAATTGATCCTCTCTGCACCACCTTAACCCTTTCATGGCTGGTGCAGGGTGAACACTGTATGACATTCCCCTTCCATCTTCCACTTGAGGAAGAGCAGCAGATAAGAGTGAGAAAGCAGAGGGCAGACTAGGAATATTCCTACATTCTCAACGCTTCCTCTTTTAAGCAAACAACCAGCACTAAACACAGTCGAGGGCACAGATGGTAACACAAGGCCTCACCTTGTCTTTCCTTCTGGATGCATAGTGAGCCCTTCTGAACTCACACTTCACTCTTCTGCATGGGGAACAGCAACAATAAAAGAAGTGGCTTGCCCCGTGTTTAAGGTGCCAACCCTGGTCTTGAGACATGCGCTCAGTTCCCTGCTTCAGTTTAGGGAAGTCACTTAGTCTCTCGGGGCCTCAGTTTGCCATCTGTAAAATGGTGATAAATAGCATTTTTTCTACAATGCAGCAGTTGTGGGGTGATAAATGAGTTGTGGGCAGGGGGTGGGGGGGAGGAGTCAAGTCCTGCCCCCAAGGGGTCTAATGCAGGAGGGGGTTGGGTCCTGTCCCTAGTGAGATGAGAAGCCAGCCTGACCTTCACCCACCCTGCAGCAGCTCCTTTCTCTTGCAGCTAGCCTGGCTCCCACTCCAGCCTGTTGGACCTCACCACAGTGTGGAGGTGGACCCTCCCTGCAAAATCCCATCCAGTGCCCTTGCTGCTGGATCATGTGCCCTAAGCTCTGATGTGGTGAGCCATAAAGTGGTCAGGCAATGAACCCGGTGCCCCTCCCTGAGTCTCCTCAGGCTATGAAGAAGCTGTAATGTATACAGGTTTCCTCAAAACATAGGATACTATGGAGATCTCTAACAGCTTCAATCCAGGGCTTTGAGAATACTTCTTTCTCTCCCACACACAATACAGAGATTTCCCTTTTTGTGCTCTCTGCAAGGCATCTCAGTACAGAACTTGCTCTGTCAGGGTTCTTAAGCTTCCTTGTTTGTGTTTCTCTGATATATTAGATCACTCAATCGCTTTCACTCTCTCTCATAACAGATTTTTTTCTCACTTGGGTTCTTTCCCACTACAGAGCTTTCCTGAGCAAACATGCATAACTCATTTTTATAGTCCCTCAGTCACCCCACCCACAAAGTTACATACCTGGTCCTCCCACATGCATATCTCAAACGAGGCAGTGAAGAGACACTAGGAAATCAACCCCAGCCATACAGAACTAAATTCCCAAGGCAAAACAACTTTAAAGTAAGATTTTTGTAAAATCTTAAATTCTTTTCCTAGACTGCTAGACCACAGAGTTAGAACACCTCTGAAAATTGAAGTGTAGGCATTTCACCCTTGTGCAGAGGCCCAGCACAAGGGCTATGCCAGACTATTTGCACTTAAGCCTTATTCTGAGGGCTTCAGTGGGACCTCAGTAGTGCATTTGACCTTATGGTCACTTTTGCACAGTGTGGAATTTCATCAATAATAATTTGCAAAATTCAATACATTACAAACTAGTATTTTAAAGGTATATTTATATATAACAGAACCGTAGGAGAACATATAAGAGAAACAAATTGCATTTTGTACACTTCTCATCATAGTTTCACTGAGCTGAGTGTATTTATTTATTTGTATTATGATAGTGCCTAGAAGCTCCAACTAGAATAGGGCCCTATTGTGGTAGCAGCTGTACAAAACACACAGTAATAGGTAGAGAGATTGCAGTGTACACAGATGAGGTGGTTTCTTCTCCCCATTTTACAAACAGGGAATAGAAGAGAGATTAAATAACTTGCCCAAGGTCACAGAGGCAATCTATGGCAAAACAGAAAACTGAATCCAGACCTCTTGAATCCCAGTCCAGTACCTTAACAACAGCATAATTCCTGTGATATTTACCGGATGCTTGTTGGCAGTGTATTCGAGCATAGTTTCCTACCTCCTGTATGCTTTCATGGACTTATGTGAAATTCTTAATGTTACTTTCACAATGTGTAACACTATTACTTGTATGGGTGCTGCTAAAACTAGAATTTACAAGAACTGGAAGAGGAGTCATAGATTAACAGTAAAAACAAATGGCAAAACTAAAGAAGACATCTGCCTTTTAGCATCCCAGGGCATCCCCTGGCTTTGAACCAGCCAGTAACTTCCAAGAAGCGAAGATAGTTTTCACAGATCACGCAACTCTAATTACTTGGTCTCTAACAGCCTGTGCTAGTTTTGTTTAGGTCATATCAGCTGATAGCCAGAAAAGAAATAGGAATCTAAATCTAGTATTTCTTTTTTTCTTTCAGATCTAGCCACCTAAAAAGAAATCCTCTGTGAAATTGAGGAGTATAGGTTGGAAACATTGAACACAAATATGATGTGTGGTATCCTGGTATGTTCTATTATTTAATGTTTATTCAGAAACACGAGCAAGGCTTCATTTAGTAGTTGAATTTCTTTTCTTAGGCTTTACCTATCCCATTGTCAGCATCTTCAGAGATCTGATGGTTGGCATCATGTTTAGTTGTGCATTTTAACCATTCTCTTTCCTTCATACATAATAATAAATAGCTAGTGCAAAAGAGGAAGGTGGATACAATACATGTCCACCTGATACAGGATGATGGGGGAACTACAGTAAAGCAATATATTTTATAAAAGTCGCTTAAAACTTTAATAAAGACTAGTAATCTGTGGCTAACTTTGACTTATCTTGTTTAGTTAAACAGAAGGTTATGACGAGTAGCCCAATTATTCGTGGTTTCTGATTGCAACACTGGATTTGGCAGCTCTTTACTTCAATACTGCGAGCTACAAAAAAGACTTACAGACCCACTGTCTTACAGTTCTAATGTTTGTAAATATATAGTGCCAGAATCTGGGCTGCCCTTACTGGAATGCTCAAGGCAGGGCGTCCACAAATTCTATGCTCCACTGTGGAGTTCACTCACCATTGCTGCCACCTAGTGGTCAGGATAGCACATGGCAGGCCCTGTCCTTTTGGGGCACCCTCTGCTGACAGCTTCTCTAGCCCTGCAGTAGTCTGTTCCTTTCATGACTCAGCCATCAAGCCAGGTCACTCATTTGCATCTGCCCCTTTCAGGGTATATAAAGAGTCCAGCAACTAGGGTAGCCCTCTGGGTTAGACAAGTAGCTCTAGGCTTCCCCTTCGGTCAGGATCTCATGGTCCTGACTCTTCTGCCTTCAGTGCCTTCCTTCACCCAGATTCCCTGAACCAGGGGTAGACATCTGTCTACTTTTGTGGTGGGTAGGGGAAATCTGAGCCCACCTCCAGATTCCAATGCAGGGCCCAGTGGTAAGCAGCTAAATCCTGAACCCCAAAGAGCTATACTGCTGCTTCCTGGATCATTTACTATAAGCCCCTTATCACGTTCTGTGGTGCAATCCACAGCAGTGATGGATTGTGTCACCACCTGCCCTGCAACGTGGGTGTCTCACAATGCTGTACTGTTGTAGCTCCCAACCTGGGCCACTCACAAACAGCCAGCAGCAGGCAGGTCATGCCCTGAGCATGTATGTATAGCTACAGCCCTCGTCCAGCAACTCTGACTCCAGCAGCTGTCAGCAACACAGCAGCAGCCTTGGTTACTACCTGCAGGGTGCACTCACACTCCTAGTCCTGAATTTTCTCAAAATAACGTGTTCTGCACTGTCCTGCCTCTCCTGGCCAGTTCAGACATTAGGGGTCCATTGCCCCTGAAAGGGGTCAATATACAACAGTTTTCTACCTTAACTGGAGTTAGCAAACGGGTCAGTTTAAACACAACACTGGATTAGTTTTGATTTAAAAAAATAAAACATGTTTATTTAACTACTTAGAGATTTTAAGTGAGTACAAGGTATTAAAGTCAGAAATGGTTAAAAGAGAAATAAAGATAAAACACTTTCTAGTATCTAAAACTGAATTTAGACTTGGTTCACAGTAAAATCTTTACCACATGTTCCCAGCAATGTTGCTAACCATCTTCTCAGGTCGGGTACCTCCCGCCCTCAAAGTCAAAGGGCTGGTGGTTCCTTTATCTTCTTAGGTAAAAAAGAGAGATGGGGAAAGAAAGAACAAATACCTGGGGTGTTTTTGCCCATCACTTTTGTAGTCCAGTCACCCTTTGAAATGCATTTTCCTGAGGGTTACCCCTAGCTAAAGTTCCTTCCCGCTGTGAGCACAGAGACATGGAGTCTTATGGTGGAGGAGGTTCCATGTTGTTGTTTGCTAAAATGCACATCTATCTATTTCTACTCTCACTTTGTTGCCAAAGAATGATCACTAGACTAGTACTTGCCAATCAACTTTGATGATACCTGGCTAGAGGTGTTAGCTTGTCCTTTGTCTTTGAGGACCAAATTTATCTACTCCCCAGACTTGCCTGGTAAACACATTTCAGTTATAATTTCAACTTATGGCCATAATAACTCTTAATATGCATTTTGTGCATACATTACTCAAGAATATTGATGATCAGTATTATTAGTTTTTAAATGGTACCTCACAACACAAAAGTTATTGCAATAGTGTGCAGGGTATGAATACAGGAGTGAATTTGGTCACACCCTTCTCTTCCCAACAGATAAAAGAAAGACATTAAGTAACTGAACCCAAAGATAGATCTCAGACCTTTAGAGGGTTGAAAGTTCCTCCTTTTTGGGCTTATAGTCAGATTTCAGGCAGTAGGAGCTCCTGCAGTACTCCTTCCCAGGAGCTCAGGGTATAGGTCCCTTTACCTCCACTGACTTGCTCTGCTCCTCTTTTAAGCTCCTCCTCCAGCCAGTGCACATTTTATAGATGTGGCAAGGTGAGGCCATCTGGGGCCAGAGCAGCGCTGATCACTTCCTTTTCAGTGTGGGGTTTGTACACCAAATCACATCCTCCTATTCCCCCAGTGTAAGGGCAATGCACAACCAAAGTCCATGTGTGAAACCTTGCCCCCATTGAAGTCAATGGTAATTTTATCACTGATTTTGTGGGACTAGTATTTCATCCCATGAACTTTCTAATGGGAAGGGACTTCATGTTATGTCCTTAGTTTGGAAACCACCCCAAATGGGGAGAAGTAGGTGGGCCAGGGCTCTATCTTCTCCCCTGCAAAGAGGTGGCCAACCTTGGACCATATGTTGCGCTCTCCTAAGGGAGCACTAGGCGTACTTCAGTTGTGCACCAAGGAGACCCAGGGTCTTTGTGCCTCCCTTTGGTATAGTGCCTCCCAGAGGTATCTCTGTAGGGGGATAGATCAGTTCATTTTTACCCTACTCTTCCAGTGCCTTATTGGCACAGGCTGACCCATACTGTGTATTTGAGCAAACCTCCATTAAACTGGAAGGGACTGTGACTTTTGGGGTGCAGTTCAGGCCAGTGAGAGGATGTGTTGCCACCTGGCCATAATCCTGAAATGAACTGCTGCTGAGGCTCACAGCCTGGACACTAACAGTCATCAAACAAGCATGCAGTTCCCTGAGAATCTGTGTGCTATGCATCCCCAGTTCAGCACTCAGACCCCAGCAGCCTGCCTCCCAACACAAGAGCCTCACTGGCCTTGGTTACTACATTCAGGGTGACCCCAACACAGCCCAGCCCTGCATTTTCCTCAAGCCAGCTGCCCTGAAGTGTCCAGCCCTCTGTTAGAACACTCAGAAATAATGAGGTTCATGTCTCCTTTAAGCAGACAAATGTAAAGCTTATTGCTTCAACTGGAGTTAATCTCTTCAATTTGAACACAGCACTGGGTTGGCTTAGAGTAAAAGTAGAACCAGTTTATTAACAAAAGGACTTAGTTTAAGTGATACCAAGAAGAAGGTAGAATGGATTACAAACAAAAAATAAGTGTACTTTCTAATGGCTAAAACTAACTTAACAAGCTACAGACTTTGCTCAAGTAATTTTCTGCACCAATCATTTGCTTTTCAGCCAGGGCTGACTTTCAGTCAGGACCTTCCACAGACGTAAAAAGTGCAGGTTTCCTTTTCTTCTTAGGTGAAAGATCTTGGCCTAAGATAATTTTTCACCTAGATTTAGTTTCCAGAGACTTCAACTCAGTAGATTGGAGGGCCCATCTTTCTCATCTTCCAAGAGCTCTGGCCCCTTTTGTCTGTCCAGTAATGGATGCCAAGATGGCTTCTTCTCTCTCCTTATATCTTTCCAAGCTCCTTGTTTTGTCCCCAAACTCAAGATGGCCTTATGCTGTTCTTCTCTACCTGTGGGCTTCCCATCCCTCTGCTGATTCATATGTAAATGGGCCTTCCATTGTTTTTGGTCATATCTTGTTAATTTCATTGGAGACAGGTAGATGGGTTTTCTCCAGGAGGGAAGGCAGCTGTTTTGCCCTTTGTTTGGTCATAGTCTTTAAAACATAATATCAATGAGTATTCATAATTCCTTGTAACATTAATACATACATTTTACAGTATGTTAATCACCAGTGTGTCATTAGCTTTCATGTAAGACTTTACTTGATTCTTTTATAATACAGTAATTTGTATACAGTCAGTTGATTCAATTACTTATCATTTCAGGTTCAGACCCCCTGTCTTTGCAGTCCAAAGGCAAATTTATAGCCGGAGATTTTTGTTTCGAATTATTTGAATCTGCTAGAAAGAATAGCCAGGTAAAAGGAGTTGCAGAAAAGCCTCAGAAGGGGTGTAAAATTTAACAAAAATAACAAAAATAACAGCAACAGCATTTGGATAGATAAAGAGTGGCATCAGTGTCTGGACATTCTGTTGTATTTAAAATATTGATAAGTTTTAGGAAAAGGATCTTTAGGAAAAAATTAGCAAGTCAATCTGGCATTGGCAATTAGAAAATAGCTCTCCTCTTTAACTCCCGCTTCACTCCTAGCCCCTCCCCCATCCATTTTGACATTCTCACTCCTGATGTAACTCCCTTTTCCTGGTATGTAACTCCCTGCCCTGCCCATCTCATTACCATGGAAGGTGGGGTTAATTAGCATAGGAGGTGAGGCTAATTAGCATATTAAGTATTGATTGGCTTAGAGTTTTTTTACATCAGAACCTGATTAACATAGCAGGTATGGCTTAATTAGCATATTAGGTAGCCTTCAAGCTGATTGGCTGAGCTTGGGTGACCTTTGGATGAACTCTCTCCAAATGTCACACCTCCCCTACCCATTTTGACAGCTATATATAGCCAACTCTCAGCAGGTTAAGCTTTGTAGAGAGCTGAGATCACCTGGAAAGAGAGCGATAGACCACCAGAGAAGAGGAAGAGAGAAGAAGGAAGGCTAATCGAGAGAACCGAAGAAATGAAGGAGCTTCACATCAGGACCAACCTAAACAGCAGTGAGCATCACTGAAGCAAAAGTGCACCTTTAGTTTTGGACAACTGGGCTAACTGAGTTCCCGGTCTGTGTCCGAGCCTGAAGTAGCTCTCTTAGCCCTGGTCTACACTGACCTGGCAATTCCGCGGCAGTCGACGGGAGTTACACAAACTTCGCAGAGTAGCCTGCGTGACTCCCATCGACTACTCTGCTTCCCTTCTGCGCGGTGTCTTCACTGCACTGCGCTGACGGGAACTGTGTTCCCATCGACACAGCGCTACACTACTTGAGGGGGTGGTTTTACTCAGTCGACTTCCTGATCGATTGAGTGGGTCTACACTGACTGCTCAATCAATCCAGAAAGATTGATCAGGTGGCGACGACTTTGCCGCCATCAGTATAGACATACCCTTAGTAATTCTTGGACAGAACAGAAGGACCTTCCCTGAGAAACAGAGGGATGTTTTAAAGGTTGTGTAAGTAACAATCTCCCCCACTGATTAGGTTGATGGCTTTGTTTACTTTTATGTAAAGTGTCTTCATTGTCTCTGCGTGAGGACCAGGCTAGTCAGACAAATAAATACACATTCCTTTGTCTAAGGCAGAGAGGACAGAAGTATAGCTTGCCAAACACATTTTAAGAATGTAATTCTAGTACATTCCATAACTCTTTGTACACAGCCCGTGCACACAACACATAAGAATATTAATGATCAGTAAGTTACTGGTTTTCCAATGATGTCTTACATGCCATCTTTAGAGTACATATCATGACAGCCCTGTGTTAGGTGTAATTGAGTATGTCAGACCTGACAAGAGTTGCTGACGCAGAGTAGTGAACCATAAATGGACCTCTGTGTCACAGGGACCTCATCAAGATTGCTCTTCTAACACTGCTGAAAATCAGGTTATTTGCGTGTGGATAGTAGCTTTCTCTGCAGCCTCCTTCCTCTTCAAGGATGTTACTTTGTAACACAATGGATCACAACAGAAAACTTTGTAGAGTCAAAAACACTGGATTTTACTATCACTGAATAAGACAGGCTGGAAGCAAAAGCAAGTGAGGAAAAGACAATACGTACTTACCTGTCAATATCAACAATCAGCAGCGGGCACAAGGAAAGACTGAACAAACACATGACAATTTAATGAGGTTTTGGTAGGGGTATAGGGCTCAGTTTTCAAATTTGGATGCCTACAGTTACATGTCTAAATCCATACTTAAGCACTGAAAATGGGTATGAGGGTATAAAAAGAAATTTAGGCACCTAACTCCAGACATTCAAGTTGGAAAATTAGGCCCAAATCATGTAAAGTCTACTTAAGTGAGGTGATGTTTTTTGTGTGATTTCACCACAGCATTTTCTTTTTCTTTTAGTGTACCTTATCTTTGGCTTAAATATATTGCTGAAAAGCATTTATGGAAAATGTGTAATGAATTGCTAGGGAAAAGCCATTACCATATACTGAAGTGTTTTGTATATTAAGTGCAAATGTATATTAAGTAAATTATATTTTGCATATAAATTGTTCTTCAGAGCAAAAAATATATGTTACACTTTAGGTTCTTTCCTAAGTATAGTAGCTTCCAACTCCTTATCACACTGTCAGGAGGCAGTTGTGGAGCTTGGTCCCTACCTCCAAGCCAGGAGTGTCTCGGCCTCCCCAATGCATCTGGGGCCTTTGTCTTTAAGTAGGGCATGATAGAGTGACCCAGTTCCTCCCTCTCCAGCTGGTCCCAGCCCAGGGCCTTATGGTCATATTTTGCTCTCAGTTATTCAAGATACAACCAGTGTAAATGAAAGAAGAAATTGGCTCGTTTAGTGGGTTCATAGAATCATCGAAAATTAGGATTGGAAGGGACCTCAGAGGGTCATCTAGTCCAACCCCCAGCTCAAAGCAGGACCAACCCCAGCTAAATAAAGGAATTCAGGAATTAAGCACTTAGATTGAAGAGAGAAAAATGGCATTTCATGGCTAAAGAATTACCTTCTAAATGCCCAGATTCTAGCATAGTATTTTCAAGTTGTTCTTGCCTGAGAGTATCAAGTTTTCTAAAAAATATGTGATTCATAATTCACGGAACCATCCCTGTAGCTTGGAGAAATACTAAGAAAGATACTTTCAGCCACTAGAACTGAAGTTGTATATAAACCATATCTTATTAATAATTTTAATACTATTAACTCTCTCATTGTTCTTGGTACACAAAGTGTTTGTGAGGTTTGTATGTCAGTGTCAGAACTTTAGAGAGGACTTTAAATATACTTTGATGCTTATACTTTGCTATGGCCCATTAAGCCTGCTTCAAAAGCGGTGTTCTGAATTCTAATAATCTCAGTGCACAGCCACTTAGAAACTTTTCATTTTTTATTTAAAATAACATAAGAAGGACCATATTGATTCAGACCAATGGTCTATCTAGCCCAGTATCCTGTCTTCTGACAGTGGCCAGATGCTTCAGATGGAATGAAGAGAACAGGGCAATTATCGAGTGATCCATCCCCTATCATCCAGTTCCAGCTTCTGGTAGTCAGAGGTTAGGGACACCCAGAGCATGGGGTTGCAACCCTGACCATCTTGGCTAATAGCCATTGATGGACCTAACCTCCATGAATTTATCTAGTTCAGCGGTTCTCAACCTACATACCATTGTGGGCCTCATATGCAGCTCTCTCTGTGTTATGTGGGCTACATCCACACAATATATATTGTACCTGTATGGCCATGAGGATGTCTCATGGGCCATAGCTGTGTGTTGATTGGGTCGCAAGTGGCCCATGGGTTGAGAACTACTGACCTACTTCTTTTTTTGAACCCAGTTATATTTTTGCCCTTCACAACATCCCCTGGCAATGAGTTCCACAGGTTAATTGCATTGCATGAAGAAGTGCTTCCTTTTGGTATGTTTTAAGCCAGCTGCCTGTTAATTTTGTTAGGTGACCCCTGGTTCTTGTCTTATGTGAAGGGGTAAACAACACTTCCCTGTTCATTTTCTCCATACCATTCATGATTTTATAGATCTCTATCATATCTCCCCTTAGTTTTCTCTTTTCTAAGATGAACAGTCTTAGTCTTTTTAATCTCTCCTCATATGAAAGCTGTTCCATACCCCTAATCATTTTTGTTGCCTTCTGTGTGCCTTTTCCATTTCTAATATATCTTGTTAAAGATGGGGTGATTAGACCTGCACACAGTATTTAAGGCGTGGGTATACCGTGGATTTGTATAGTGGTATTATATTTTTTGTCTTCTTATCTATCCCTTTCCTATTGGTTCCTAACATTCTGTTTGCTTTTTTGACTGTCATGTCACACTGAGCAGATGTTTTCAGAGAACTGTCCACGATGATGCCAAAATCTCTTTCTTGAGTGGTAACAACTTATTTAGGCACCATAATTTTGTATGTAGAATTGGAACTATGTTTTTCAATGTGAATTGCTTTGCATTTACCAACCTTGAATTTCATCTGTCCACAATGTTGCTCTCAGTTTTGTGAGATCCCTTTGTAACTCTTTGCAGTCAGCTTTGGACTTAACTATCTTGAGTAATTTTGTATTGTCTGCAGACTTTGCCACCTCACTGTTTTACCCCTTTTTCCAGATCATTTATGAATATGTTGAACAGCTTTGTTCCCAGTACAGATCCCTAGTGGACCCTGCCATTTACCTCCCTCCACTGTGAAAACTGTCAATTTATTCCTACCCTTTGTTTCCTATCTTTTAACCAGTTTCAGATCTATGAAAGGACCTTCCCTTTTATCCCATGACCCCTTATTGCTTAAGAGCGTTTGGTGAGGGACCTTGTCAAAGGCTTTCTGAAAGTCCAAGTGCACTGTATCAACTGGATCACTCTTGTCCACATGTTTGACATCCTCCCAGAATTCTAGTTGCTAGAATTGCTGAGGCATGGTTTATTTTTACAAAAGCCATGTTGACTCTTCCTCAACAGATCATGTTCATCTATGTATTTGTTAATTCTATTTCTAATAGTTTTGACACAGTTGCCATGTACTGAAGTTAGGTTTACTGGCCTGTAATTGCCAGGATTGCCTCTGGAGCCTTTTTTACATTAGCTATCATCCAGTCATCTTGTACAAAGGCTGATTTAAGCAATAGGCCCACAGGTAGTAGTCCTGCAGTTTTGTATTTGAGTTTTTTCAGAACTCTTGGATACCAGAATACCTTCTGGTCCTAGTGACTTATTAATGTTTAAGTATCCATTTGTTTCAAAATCTTCTCTACTGCTTCACTAGGGACAGGCAGCATCACCAAATGGGAGAGACAGCAGAAAAATGAGCAGGAGCAGAAAGAGCTGAGATCAAGCAAGAATGTGAAAAAAGAAAAATGACTGCTCTACATACAGCAATTCCCCAAGGCACTGCAGATTCTAGTGCCTTTTATAGCAGCAGTAGCCTTAGACCCATTGGCTCTGAAAAAAAAACTAAAATAGCTAAAATCTTCACTTACATATAGCACATAAATTGAGATAGTCTCCAGGGTTAAATAAAGAACTTCAGGTCCACCTTTTTGCTGTCAAAGTGAGGACCGAGTCTCTTGGACAATGGACTGGACTATACGGGAAGCTTGATGCCCTGAAAGTAGAAACAAAAATAAAAAAAGAAAAGACCTTCTAAAACTGATGTGAAGACATAGAGAAGAGAAGAGTGGTATGAGGAAGAGTTTGTGTGTAATCCATTTATTGAAGGGTACTGAAAGTGCCTCTGCATGTCTTAAACTTTGAAAATAGTAAAACAGCATACTCAGTAAGTTTGAGAAACATCATTCCATGGATTGCTCTTCTGCTGGAGGCTTATAATATCAGTTACAGAATTATTCACACAAAATATCTTAGAAGTATACAGGACTCACAAAAGACCATTTTATGAATTCAGGAAAAAAGATCTTCCTCTTCTGAGATGTGTCATCAGGAGGCACACAGGGATCATGTGTGTTGGATACAAGATGCTGCACTCTGGAGGATGGCTTATCTGCTTTCTTATGTTGTGTCCCGCATCACAGAGAAGCATCCTGGCAGAGTTCAGCCGAACCCCATCAGCACTGAGAAGGCACCTGACTTTCTGAATAAAATCCCTAATCCAGCAGTAAATTGAGCTCCAGAAGTATTGAATGCAAGACTTAATCAGTTTTCTTCTCACCTCTGATCATCACAGGTCACACCGATAGAAGTTATGTTTTGTTATAACATGCCTTTAACGGATAGTAGTGGCATCTTATCCAGCTGTTTAGTAATGTTCCTTATCTCCCTTTTCTTTTCCCCTCCTCACTTTTCTGGTAGTTGTTACTAGCCTATTTGTTAAGGCAAAACAGTTTCAATTTTTAACATATTACCACAGTAGTAAAGCTAATGAATTTGTATATAGTCCATGAATGATTTCCCAAAGGCTTTTATTATTCATCTATAGTAAGTTGTCTGAACTATTTCAGGTCATAGGGTTTGACTAAATGTTAAATAATTAGTCTAAGTAGTTTGTTTCCCTTCTTTGCTTTTACATTTTATTTTGGATGTCACTCCCTATCCCCCACTATTAATCAATTATTTGCTTTTAAACATAGTCCTTGAGTAGTTCTCATTTCTTTCATAATTTGAGTTCTGCCGTGATTTCCACCAGTTAGCATCTCAGCTGATACATGCTGGTTAGTATGGTACAACTCTAATGCCAGTCTTTTTATTTTGCCCATACAGAATCCCAGCAAGGCAGCTTCTGGACTGACTGGAGTTTGGTAGAGGATCCAGGCCCCCCACTCCACCAGGTTCCAGTCCAGAGCCCTGTAAGAGCAGCCAAAGGGTCTTAAGGCTGCCCTCTCTTGGCCACTTCCTATCACCCTTCTAGTGCTCAAAGTTAACAGTCTGTAACCGGAAAGTGTGAAGGGGGTCAGCTCACCACTTGACACTTCTTCACAGCCAGGCATGGTATGGTAGCGCTCTCAGTCTTGGGACAGCAGCTGCCTCCTCTTGTGACTTGGACCTCCAGCCAGGTCAGTTCCAAGTCTCTCCCCTTCCAGAGAAGTCTATAAACAAAACACAGGGAATTAACACAAACAGAGTCAGCATGCAAGAGGGGCAAATGCCTCCCCCGCAGGGTGTATGAGAAGCAGGTCCTCCCTTCCCACGGGGAGGAACATTCAAGCAGCTGGTGATGGGAAAGATCCTGCCTTCCTTCTGGAGCTGCAAGGTAATGATCCTTTCTCTTTACTGGCCTGCACACAAGTGAGCTGCTCTGCTCCCTTTTCACTCCTCCTCTTCCAGTCTGTGCGTCATTGGTAGGTATCGTGAGGTGGAGCTGACTGAGCCGAAAGCAGCTCCTTAACCTCTTGTTGCCCCGTGTGGGGATTGTATACCTTGACACTGTCTTTATGTCAGCACATCAACATTGCCAACCCAGGTCAATTTTACTACCACTCAAATCTTCTTGGAACTTTTCTTTTCCTGCCCTGGCTCCTATCACCCAACGGTAAGGAGCCACTTTAAATGGGCTTCTGGAGAGTATCTGTTTCTATCTGCTAGCTGGTACAGTCTTCACTCTGTCATGTTGTCTAGAGAGTAGCTCACAACTGAGAGTGCCAATCTCGTGCCCGACTGTCAGAAAACAGGGCAGACACCCCAGTCTGGTGATGTGTTCTATACTTCGATTTCACCAAGCCAGTAACAAAGGTGTTCTCCTGGATTACTATGTCAGTCTTACCATGGAGTCACACACAGTCCACTTAGGCTCTCCTGCATATCTTGCCTCTCAGACAAACTAGACTTTTGTGATGAAAGGTTATTAAAACCAAAAATCACCTCACATTAGATTACTCCCAGTCCCAAAGGACCAGTCACTTGTCCCAGATCAATGGATATTCTCAATCTCACACCAAAAACAACACTGGCAGCCACTATATTTAGTAAACTAACTAAAGGTTTATTAGGTAAGGAAAAGGAATGAGTTATTGGGAGATTAAAGCAGTTAAAATACATTAGGAGATGAGTCCAACTTTGTAAATCCAAAGTCATAGCAGAAATGTGGCAATCTGCTAGTTTTCCAAAAGTCTTTTCAGGGTTACCCAGGGTAATTCTGGGGATCTCTGTTCAATTGTTCAGAATTCCTGTTAGAATCTAAAACAGTTCAGAGATACAGGATCATTCCCTCCATACTTATAGCTGTCTTCCCCAATATGGCAATATGGCAAGTGTTTCTATCACAACAAGGGTTTTTTTTTCTGTTGACTAAACACGGACTAGGTCTGTGGATTTCCCATTGTTGAACACAATGACCCATGCTTTCAAGTTAGCATTCTTCTTCATTTACAGTTCAGAGGCTCCAATCCTGTTTGATGGTCAATTCAATTACAGAGATATACACAATATATTTAATTACAACAATCCGAACAACCATTCATTAGCTTTCATGAAGATTACACATCAAGTACATTCATATCTTAACATAACACTTTTGAATTAGGATTAATTAAATACATGGTGTGACACTGTATGAAATATGAATGACAGTTTGTATATTATTAATACCAATATGACAAATTTGCAATGAATCTTACAAGATATGCCATGTAATGTATCATTAGAAAAGTTATGATTTGCTAAATATGCTAAGCTTATCTATTTGTATGTGTCATCTTTGTATTGTAAGTTATAAATGTGTGATATATCTGTATCTAACACTTGTGCTGTGCTACTGTGTGATGCCCCCAGACAGATTAGCATCAGCACTCTCCACCCTGCTTGATGGCCCATCAAGGGCAATCATCTATACAATGGCCCAGGGAGAGAAGCCTGGGGCTACACCTATGAATCAATAGGACATGTAGGAACATGCCTGTGGACAGGGGACTCCAAGTTCTTTTCCATGCCCATGTGCTGTGAGCCTGTGTTTGGGACAAGCCACATGGCAAAAGATATAAAAAGCAGCTGCACCATCTCAATCTCATCTTCACTCCTGCTTCTTACCTCTAGATCAACTGCTCTACAAGCTAAAGCTTTGAATGGAGGAAAAACAGACCCATTTAAGTACTGGATGTGCTCCAGAGGAATTTTACAAGCCAGCAAACTCACCAATGCTGCTAAAAATCTGATATATATGGACTTTGAAGTCACATGTATGTATCTAATTGCTTTGATCATTTAACATTTTTCTTCTTGTTTGTTTCTTTTCTTGTATAATAAACCTTTAGTTTTAGATACTAAAGGATTGGCTGGCAGTGTGGTATTTTTGGGTAAGATCCAAACCAATATTGACCTGGTACTGTGGCTGGTCCTTTAAGGATCAGAGGAACATTTTGTAAAGGCAATAGAGGTTTAAATAACTTATCTCTTTACTGGACCTAGTTGCTGATTGGGAGCCAGATACTGAAATGCAATAAAGGGGGCTGTGTGATTTCTTATTTTAGTTTCTTGATAACCAGTGTGGGGAATCAGGAGCACTGTTTGTGGCTGGTTGGTGAATCTAACTTCAGTGTTAACCACCACTGCTGGGAGAATCTACTCTCCTTTTTCCAGCCTGCTGTGACCTTGGCATTTTCAGATGGGCTTTCCTAGGCACATCGGGTCACACAGGGATATGCATAATACAAGGCAATAGCAACCAATTTAGTAAATTAGGCAAATTTAGTGTAAAGACAGTTATCAAGATGTATGCCATGTATATGCAATGTGATAACATCACCCTTTGTTCTAGTCTAAGAAGGGAATTGGCCTATGCCATCCAGCTTACTTAAAATTTCTTTGATATTCACACACAAGTGAATTGGCTTATGGCTTTGTTTTGAGCTGGTCTGTCAGCATTACACACCCATTCTGTTCCAATAGGGAATTCATCACTGTCACAGCTCTTCCAGCTTCAGCCTCCACAACTACATTCTGTTTGTAAGGACAGCCAAGGTGAGATTCTGTTTCACCCTCTCAGATGGTCCTTATGGATAAATTTGGAGTTTAGTCCTGGGATCTAACTGTATCCTATACACCTCTTCAGTTTCTTGGGTCAGTATTGTATAGGATCCCTGTGACATTCTGGGGATCTCCCAGTAAGGGGTATGTCACTACCTGCCCTGTAACTTTGGGTGTCTTAATGCTATGCTGCTATGGCTCAGAGCCCTGACACCAATAGCCTGCCTATAAACAAAGATCTAAACCCTGGCTTCCATCCACCTTGCACGGTGACTCACTAACCATTCTGGTCCCAATTCACCCCCCATATCTAGCTCGCCATGTTCTAAACTACCAGACACTCAGACTTTTCCTCTCTGGTTTGTCATCCCCGAAAGAGTAAAACTTGTCCCCAGTTATCAGTTCACTTTGGCACACACACTCCGTACTTAATTGTATAAACTCAGTGGTGTGGCAAAATTAATACAAAAACAGTTGTTCCAATGCCATCACAACATTTTAAGTTTCTTCCTGACCTGACTTCTAGGCCTGGTCTACACTGCCGGCAAAATTCGGCGGCAGTCGATGGGAGATATGCAAGCTATGTAGGGTAGCTTATGTAGCTCCCATCGACTTCCTAAATTCTAAATAGCATGACGTTCCCACTACGCTACGCCAATGGAAGATGTCCTCCAATTGATGTAGTGTTAATCTTTTTGCAGGAGTGGATTTATTCAATCAACTTCCTGATCAATTGAGCGGGTCTCCGCTGCTCCTCAATCTATCCCGCAAAATCGATCTGGTGGCACTGACAGTGCTACCATCAGTGTGCACATACCCCTAGTACTGCATAAAGCCAGATTCTTATGTAGGTGCACAGTGTATGTCTGGGGGGAGGGCAAGAAGAGCTCTCCTTTCCATCGCACAACACTGCCAGGAAGAATTGCAGAGTGTAATGGGGTAGTCTGACTCTTAATGGTAGTGAGACCTAATGGTCAGCCCACACTGACATATGGCCCTTCAGAAGTTTTAAAGGTCCAGTTATATAACAAGGAGATCAAAGATATTGGGAAGAGAAAGTGGGAGTAAGAGGTATTCAGGAGGAGATTCCTTTACTCTTTCTTTAACGCCCCAGGGCCAGGAGTCTTGCAGAGAGGGTCAGGCAAGGCTCCTATCTCACCCATCCAATTGGGATGAGCTGGGAGAAGGGGAGCAGCATAAGTGTTGTCTCCTCCCTAATAGCTGGGAAGACATCAGTAGGGAAGGCTGGACTGCTGAGCACTCTGAAGGCTAATTAAAGAAAAGTGGTGAACTGAAGAAGAAGCTTACAAAGGCCCTACAGCTGATTAACCCGGAACTCAACTTTGGAGAGGAGAGATGAGGGCTCTTGATTTAAGAAGGACCAGAGAATAGGAATTTCTAAGCATTATAGATGACAATTTTATAACTCAAAAAGTGCTGCAGCCAACCTGGGAGAGCTCTTTCTTAGACCTTTTCTTAACTGAGAAAGAGGAACCAATCACAGAAACTATCATTTATGGGAGCTTAGGTATAAATGATTTTGACTTGACCACACTTATAAAGTGCAAGCAGAATAAAGTCCAGAACAGTAATATATATACTTGGTGCTGGCAAACCAGGTGCCAGCTCATTCAAAGGACCCTATTTCTCAATTGAACACAGACAAATACATAGCTAGATTTAGGCTGATTCACCTGTGTGTTAGTATTGTTAAAATAGATGTAAATTTGATAAGAATGTGTTTAGACTATATAAAATGCTTGTAAATTGCTGCATGTATTAATCTCACTTATAATAATATCTGCATAACATGTTATAAGGTGTTTGTCTGAAACTGTAAGTCACCAGTCAGGAGAGAAGCATTAAAAAGTATGAAATAGTAGTTTGCCACAGGAAGTGTTATCTCTTGTTCACCAAGAAGGCTCATTGAAAGCAAATGACAGACTTAATTAATTGCATTCCTTCTCCCCTACCCCATGAAGAGAAGACATGGATTTGAACTCCTCCTATCATCTTGAACTCTGGGGAAAGGGAATAAAAATCCCTAACAAGAAGAAACTATATCTGTGCTGCTTGGACTTTGGGAGAGCAAGATTTCTAAGCATAAGCAAGGGATTCCCAGCTGCTTAGCCTGGGTTAGCCCTAAAGGACATATAAAGATTACAGCAGCTTCTCACCCCATTTGGAACCTAAGATTATAAATCCTTTGTGTGGGTATGTTCACCTGCTTTAATCTTGAAAATAACTCATTCCTTTTTCTTAATTTATTATAGGATTGGTTACAAACATTGTCTTTGGTGTAAGAACTAAAGTGCAATTGACCTGCGGTAAGTGACCAGTCCTTTTTAGATTGGGAGTAATCTGAATATTGTTATGATTCTTGGTATAAGGGACCATCTATCAGAAAGGCAAGCTTAACTAGTGGCCAATTGGGGGAGGGGAGGGTCATACTCATGCTTCTGAGCCACCCCAGGCAGCTTGGCAGTGTTTTAATAGGGCCAGCTTCACAAAGCTAAAAACAATTGAACCAAACTGTCTGGGAGAAAGAAATTCATAATAAAAATATGAATAATAACTGAGAATCATTTAAGAACCCATTACTAGATGCCCCAAAAGCCACAATACCACATCTGAGGAAAAAGGTGGTACTGGTAAAAAAAACGACCTGGTTGAGAGGGGAAATGAAGGCAGCTGTTGTTATGACTCTTGGGTTTCAATCCTGGGTCAGCAGGAAAAGCCACTCTCCAAAGCTCCATCTGTCAGCCTGCTGATGCTTGCTGACCTGGGACCCATGAAACCCAGCCCCAATGTGAGGTCCTGCCCCTACAGTTCAATTGGAGGAGTCCTAGAGCAGCTGATTGGCCTGCTGGCCTTACTTAAGATAGCAGTAGGAACAGGAAAGCATCAGAACAACGCGGCTCCACCTTGTTCTGGAATGTGGCTTGATTTCCTGGCATCTGACCCAGTGTGACTCCTGGTAACTGATTCCTAGTTCTGACCTCCAGTTTGTCTGCTGACTCTGACCTCCTGGTAGTCTGACTTAGCTGAATCCTGTCTTGTGACTGCAGACCCTGGCTCTGACTACTAGGTCTGGATTCCCAAGACCTGGCTGTGACAGCTGTAAAAATATTTATAACATCTTGACAATGGTCTTGATCCATTACTAGATTAAAATGGTAGCGTTAGCAGTAAGAATGCAGAAAAGTGTTTGATAAGTATTTGTATTCTGTATTTGGGGGAAAAAACTGATGTAGTCTTATCATATGGTGATAACACTCTTTCCATTCCACTAGTGTCTCTGGAGAATCTTAAACAGAAGCTACAAGAAGTTAGACATTTTTAAAACTGCAAGCCAGAAGCTTTAAAGGAACTGGCTGAGGAACTCCCTGGCTCATTAATGATGATTTTTAATAAGTCTTGGAGCACAGGGGAAGTTCCAGAATAAAGCTAATGTTGTGCCAAGTTTTAAAAAGGGTAAATGGGATGATCTGGGTAATTATTGGCCCGTCAGCCTGACATTGATCTTAGGCAAGATAATGGAGTGTTGGTATGGGACCTAATTAATCAAGAATTAATCTTGGGTAATATAATTAATCCAAATCAACATGGGTTTATGGAAAATAGATCCTGTCAAACTAACTGGATATCTCTTTCTGATGAGATTACAAGTTTGGTTGATACAGGTAACAGTGTTGATATAATGTACTTAGGCTTCTGTAAGGCATTTGATTTGTATTGCACAACATTTTGATAAAAAAAACAAAAATGATATAAAATGAACATGCCATACAATAAATTGATTAAAAATTGGCTAACTGATAGGTCTCAAAATGTAACTGTAAACAGGGAATCTTGCACTGAGTGCTTGTGTACCCAGTGCAGGGATTGGTTCTTCACCCTACATTATTTAACACTTTTATCTATGACCTGGAAGAAAACAAATCATTACTGATAAAGTTTGCAGATGACCAAAAACTGGGGGAGTGATAAATAATGAAGAGGACAGGTCACTGATTCGGAGTGATATGGATCACTTGGTAAATTGGGTGCAAGCAAACATATGCATTTAATATGGGTAAATGTATACATCTAGGAACAACAATCATATTTACAGGATGGATGGCTCTATACTAGGAAGCAGAAACTATGAAAAATATTGGGGTTTGTGGTGGATAATTGGTTAAAGATGAGATTCTAGTGTGCTGCTGTGGCCAAAACCAATGCAATCCTGGGATGCATAAATAGGGGCATCTGGAGTAGGAGTAGAGGCTATTTTATATCTGTATTTGGCACAGATGTGACGACTGCTGGAATACAGTGTTGAGTTCTGGTGTCCAAAATTCAAGGAAGATGTTGATAAATTGGAAAGGGTTCAGAGAAAAGCTACGAGAATGATTAAAGCATTAGAAAACATGCCTTTTAGTGATTGGTCTCTTTGAGACTATCTATTTATCTTAAAAAAGAGAAGGTTAAAGTGTGACTTAATTAGAGTCTATAAGTACCTATGGAGGAATATTTAATAATGGCTCTTCAGACTAGCAGAGAAAAGTATAAGATGATCCAATGGCTGGATGCTGAAGCTAGACAAATTCAGACATTTTTAACAGGAGTAATTAACCTTTGGAACAATTTACAAAGGGTTGTGGTGGATTCTCCATCACTGACAAATTATAAATCAAGATTGGATGTTTTTCTGAAAGATCTTCTCTAGAAACTATGTAGGGGCAGTTTTAAGCCTGTGTTATACAGAAGGTAGACTAAATGATCACAATGGTTCCTTCTGGCCTTGAAATCTGGTGAGCAGAACCTAGCTCCAGAAAGAGGTAAGGGTAAAATTGATGGGCTGTATTAGTTAGTCCAATTCCAAAAAAGACAGCTGGGAACTCCTGATTAAGGATGGACTGAAAAGGAGTAACCCAGAGAAGGAACTGGAAATGGTTTTAGAAGCAGATTGCTTACAGGTTCAGTAAAGAGGATCCTCAAAAAAGGAGCTAGAAATGGGTAGTTGAACTGCACCTGAGATGTATGTCTCTGGATGTATCTGAATAAGTGCCTGTTTATGATTTTTTCTGTTAAAAATGAGACTTAACCTGGGTGAAGGTAAGTGACGTAGGACTCACCTCCAGCACCATACCTGAGTGAAAGGGTGTACATTGTTGTGCTCTCCATGCCTTCATACAGACTCTGCAATCTGTATTATGTGTGGACTCCTGTGTCTCTACTCTTCCAGCACACTTGGATCCCCAAAGAACATAAGGAAAGGCACGCAAGAAGTTGGGTCGCAGTTCCATCTCTTCCACCCATCCTACATATAATGCACCAGTCTAAGTTGCTGGCTGGGTATGTGGTAGTAATGTGGTAGAGTAGCAGGTACTCAACTATCTGAATGCCCAGGAGTGATAGGAGACAAAATACCTTCTTGTGATCTCTCTAGGGTGCTGTAACTCTCCACTACGAATTCATAGATTCCAAGGCCAGAAGGTTCCATTGTAATCATCTGGTCTGACCTGTATAACACAGGTCGTAGAACTTCCCAAAATAATTCCTAGAACATGTCTTTTATAAAAACCTTGGATCCTGATTTAAAAATTATCAATGATAGAGACTCCACGATAGAGACACCACCTTGATAAATTGTTCCAGTGGTTAATTACACTCACCATTAAATATGAACACCTTATTTCCAGTCTGAATTTGTCCAGCCATCGGATTGTGTTATAGCTTTTTCTATTAGACTGAAAAGGCCATTTGTTAAATATTTGTTCCTCATGTAGGTACTTACAGACTGTAATTAAGTCATCCCTTAACCTTCTCTTTGTTAAATTAAATAGATTGAGCTCTAAGAGTTTATCAGCATAAGGAATGTTTTATAATCTTTTAGTCAGACTGGTAGTTCTTCTCTGCGAGGTCATGTTCAGCTGATTATCCACCATGACCCCAAATCTTATTCAGGGTCATTGCTTCCTAGGGTAGAGTTCCCCCATCCTGTAAGTATGGCCTGCATACTTTGTTGCTAGATATATTCATTTACTTTTACCTGTATTAAAACACATATTGTTTGCTTGCACCTAGTTTACTAAGTGGTCCAGATTGTTCTGTATTAGTAACCTGTCCTTTTAATTATTTACCACCCTCCCAATTTTTGCGTCATCTGCAAATTTATCAGTGATGATTTTATGTTCTCTTCCATGTCATTGATAAAAATGTTAAATAGTGTAGGGCCAAGAACAGTTCCTGATGGACTTCACTAGAAACACACTTGTTCATTGATGTTTCCCTGTTTACAATTACAATTTGAGACCTACAAGTTAGCCAGCTTTTAATTCATTTAATATGTTACTACGAACTCTGTCTAAAAGACATACTCTACTCTATGATAGAATATCCTTTGCCTGATGGTGCCACTTGTTCTCCTGACTCTCGTTTCTTTTTGGCGCTTGACTTCTCAGTGTTTATTTTGCCATTATCTTTAAGGGGGCGAGAATTTCATCTTAAAGAGAAACTATAAAAGAACAGCTTTCAGGAGCAATGAGCAGGATGTGTTAAATACTTGTCTGGTCAATAAGACATATGGAATACTTTACTATCAAAATCTTTACGAAATGTACATGCAATCTTAATTTTATTTGTGTTGTAATTACGAATATTAAAACCAAACAATAAATGTATATAATAATAATACACTTATCTATTATGTTATTATAGACCTAATTCAAAACCTGTTAACTTCAATGGCAGTTCATTCACTGACTTTGGGGCAGGGCCCAATGTACTTTTTGTTAAATGCTTTTTGTCCTTAATTATGTTATTGGTTTCCTGTTTATTTATTTATTATTATTATTTTTCTTTATATTACCATAACTCCCTAGAAGTTCCACTCATGGACCAGAAACAGAAGCCATTTGATGTGTGTAGTGCTAAGAGAAAGATTTCACAAACTTTTTGTCTTCTTTTGGAATGGGAAAGGTCAATCTCAAATTTTCATGCACTGATAGTCCACAGAAGAATTCATATCTGGTCAACTGAAACACTTAGTTTCAATGATTTTGAAATACGTTTCATTTTTGACCAATTTAATGTTTATATCTTTTCTCTAGTTCTTCTAGCGCTTGCAGTGCTTGCTAAGCTACCTAACAGCAGCTTCATCAGCACAATGAAGGGCCTAAGGCCACCATGACATCTAGTCAATTGATACTCATTGACAACATGTGCCATTGACCCATAGTGCCCAAGTGGGTCATCATTCAGACCCCATGTGTAGAGGTTGGTTGCGTACATTCCTTGGCCAGTTCAGAACCTGTTCAGCAGAGTCCAAAGGTAAAGTAGCTGGTCATATCTTGGCAGTCGAATGGTTGGATTAGCGACAAGGAAATGATTCCATACATTGTTAACTGACCACTTCTTGCACCATTGACTTTGGCAATTGAGAACTCAATGGATGTCTCGATGTAAATCATGCTCTAGCGTGACTGAAAATGTCCGTGTGCAGTTGGAAACCTGGAGTGGCATGGAGCTTTTCCACAAGTCTGGCTGTAGACTCTTTGCAACAAATGTGTAGAGGGGCTACGTTGCTCAGAATTAGTAGCCATGGGGTAGGAGTGGGGTTCAGGGTACCTATGATGATATGCATGATGTCAATATGTTCAATATGATGTCAACCAATTTAATGTGAAGTGAATGACACCACACAGGGGCATAGTATTCCATTGAGGAATAGCATAGTGCCACAGCTGATGTGTGAAGTGTCTGTGTACCTACTCAGTGTCTGGGAGCCATTGCACCAGCATTCACATCATGTGCCCCATCAATACCTGGCTAGCACCCAGGAAGCTAATGATCCAGCCTAGCAGACCAAATTCAATGAACTCGCTGAATCAAAGTCACTTGCCTGTATCGTGGTGCCATCAAACTCCACAAATGTTAAATAGAGAAGAATTAAAGTAAAAAAAAAAAAATTGCAAATGCTGAAATTTATTCTCAAACTATTTGGCAAATAGTTTAAAATAAAGCACAATTGGTAAAAATAGTATGGGGGCAGGAGAGAGAGCTGACAATAGGACAGTGACCCTGAGCACAACCAGTCACAGTGACAAAACCCCTTTCAGATCAATATTGTTTGAGTTGTAGTCTCCAGATGGAGCACATGACTAAAAGATCATGTGACTGAGGATCATGTGACTGCTTGCGGTGGCTAAGTAAGACAAAACTCTTGGCTTAGTCAGAGAGAGAGAGAAAGACTAGAACTGGAACTGGCAAGGGCAAAGTGCTGTGTAACTCTTTCAGTGGTGGGCTAAGAAGAAGGTTTAGGACAGTTCAGAAATATTCAACCAGGAGAGACTGTAGGAAAGTGCAAGGCAACAGACAAGTCACTAATCACTAATATCATCAGATACTAAAATCTCTAAAAACACCAGAAATACTAATTCTTTAAAACCCTGGTCATTTGACAAAAAAGTTAGGTGAATAAGTAAAACAAATGTAGGCTAAATCAACAAACAGTGATGGGCAAATTGCCCATTCAGTTTTGGATGATATTCGTATTTGAGGATACTAATACCAAATGATGTTCACTCCAAAGTTAAAGAGCAAATTTCATAAAACTAGGGAAAATAACTGAAAATCAAAACAAACCAAAAAGCAAACTGCAGCCAAAGTAAACAAATATACTTTTCATTGTGCCCTTAAACTGACTGGAATTGGACCTCAGAAGAAAGCTAAAAGAAACAAATGCCAAATTAAAAGGCACTGAACTCCCTCTGATTTCAATATGAGTTAGGTGTCTAAATATCTTTGAAGGTTTGGAACTGGACATTTTGAGCTAGGAAGAACTTTGAGAGCTAAGAGCTTTCCAGCTAACATTCCACTGCTACAGTTGCAAGGAAAGCTAGCATGTCGCATAACAAGGTCACAAACTATTCAAGGCTTTACAAATTATTAACAGCATCTTGATCCAGTAAATGAGTGCAAAGACTCTTATACAGTCTGAACAGCTTGCTTCTTCTGAAAGCCAAGCATCTGTATTCTGCATCTAGTGTAGATTGTGCATGCATCTAAAAGGTAGCTCTAACTAAAGCGACTTGTCTAGCCTGGACATGACAGGAATGACTGCAGCCTCCTGACCTACTGTAAAGTAGACAAGGGAGGGTATTATAAGCCAACACTCAGAATTCTGGTGCACTCATGTATCCAAAGTGCCTGTCTTGCTAGGGGTGCTATATAAATAATAATTAAAGTCAATGAGCAATCAATGGTGACTGTAAATCAGCCATACTCAATAGAAATAGCACTTTCAAAAATGACCCTCAGTGCTGAGCTGTGGTTGCTGGAAGAGCTGGGGGAAATGATTTTGGGTTTTTTTTTTTTTGGCAAATGAACTATTTACCCAAAATACATTTTAGGGAGAATGAAACAACTTTCAAATTCAACACTAATTTGCTAAATTTCAAGGGAAAAAAATCTTTTGGGTTAGACCCACAAGGAGGCTTAGGTGCCATTGACACAACTGAGGGACTAGAACCCCCATACAACCTCTAACTATCAAAATAAAGAGTCAATTTCTATCTCACCCTTTGGTCCAATGAGTATTTATGCAAAGTGGAATAGCTTCAAGAGAAGAGACTGATAAAGACCCAACCTGGAACACTCTATAGCAGGGGCCTGTGGTCCAAATCTGGCCTGCCAGAGACTTTTCACCAGACTGCAGGCACTCCAGAACTCAGGGCTACAGCCCCACTGGGATTTGGGGCTTCAGCCCCTGCCAGGCAGGCCCGATCCGTGGTGCCTTCTGTGCCTGGAAGAGCTCCATTTAAGGAGGCCAGGAGGTCACCTGCCACCCTGAGTTACGAGTCAGCCCCAGGCACCTGCCATGTCTCCTGCTGTCATCCCAATGAGGGCAGGGCTCCATTTAGAGAGCGTAGGGAGCACCTGCCAGCCTGAGTTACCTGTCAGCCCCGGGCACCAGCTCCTCCAAACCCGCCAGCATGCGGCCAGTCACTCCTCTACCTGAACCAGACCGTCTCCTCCTGTACTAACTGCCACTGCCCCTCCAGCATTTTATGGTCTGGTCAAAAGCCTCTGGTGGTCTGAATTTTTGAATAAGTCCACCTATTGACTGCCCTGGCAATATTGATGCCCTGAGTATATTACACACCATTGTATATGTTTGTTGAACAGGGGCACTTGTGTTGTGAAAAATGTTTCTCTGTAGTCATATCTTGACCATACCTTGACCAAGAAATCTGGACCTTGACAAAAAATAATTGACTACCCCTGCCCTATAGTCTAACAGTGAGGGTATTCTCTTGTGCTGAGGCAGACCCCAGTTCAACTCCCAGCTCTGAATCAAGTAGATTAAGGACTTGAACTTGGGGTATCCCAGATGAGTGCTTTAACCATAGCAGGTATGAGGGGGCATCGTTACGTACTCCACCTCCTCTGTTTCTGTGAATGATGTTTCAAAATTTCCTTTCTTTTTATTAAAAAGACTTAAAATTGTGAGAAATGAAAAGACAAGTCTTACTTCAGATTGCCTGAAACTGTTCATTTTTGTTTCACCAACAAAACAAATTAATTTCTGGTCCACCCAAAATGAATTTCTTTTAGACTTTTTGATTTGACCAGTAATCCAAAAAATTGATTTGCACAGCTCTTATTGCTTATTGCTGCGCTACTTCAGAGCCCTCTTCTAGAATGTGCATGTACATTCTAATCTATCCTTAACTGCTTCTCACAATGGTATCTAAATTCTGTACATGGAGGAGGAAAAAAAACACCCTCTGTGATCTAACTGATTAGAAAGGGATATATTTAGTCCTTGGTTTTCTAAGTGTAATCAGAGGTACTTTACAGTCTGGATCTCTGAAGGAGCTCATTTTGTATGAACTCTTCATTTGGAACAATTGATTTAAACTAACAGCAATAAAGAGCATGTAGAATCATAGAAATGTAGGGCTGGAAGGGACATTCGGGGATAATCAAGTCCAACCCTGCGTCTTGAGGTTGGAACAAGTATGCCTAGTCCATCCCTGACAGGTGTTTGTTCAATCTGTACTTAAAAACCTCCGAAGACAGGGATTCCACAACCATCCTTGAAAGCTTATTCTAGTGCCTAACTATCCTTATAGTTAGAAAGCTTTTTCCAGTATCTAACCTAAATCTCCCTTGTTGCAGATCAAGCTGATAAATCTTGTCCTCGCTTCAGTGGACATGGAGCACAATTGATCACCATCCTCTTTATAACAGCCCGTAACATATTTGAAGGCTGTTATCAGGTCCTCACCTTCTTGGTTTTATTTTCTCAAGAATAAACATGCCCATTTTTAAACTTTTACTCAGATATCAGGTTTTCTAAAACTTTGATCACTTTCATTACATGCCTCTTGACCTTTTCCCCAATTTGTCCTCATCTTTTTTAAAGTGTGGTGCCCAGAACCGGGCACAGTACTCCAACGGAGTCCTCACCAGTTACAGGTAGAGTGGGATAATTACCTCCCATGTCATACATATGACATTCCTCTTATTACACCTCCAGAATATTAGATGTTTTTTGTAACTGTATCAAATTGTTGACTCCTATTCAATTTGTGATCCACTAAAACCTACAGATCCTTTTCTGCCTATCAATTATTCCCCATTTTGTAGTTGTGCATGTGATTAATATTTTCCCTTCTCTTCGCTGAATTTCATCTTGTTGATTTCAGATCAATTCTCCAATTTTTTCAAGGTCATTATGACTTCTACTCCTGTCCTCCAGAGTGCAACTTTTTCCAGGTTGGTGTCATCCGCAAACCTTATAAGCATATGTTCCACTCCATTATCCAAGTCATTAATGAAAATATTGAATAGTACTGAACCCAGGACAGAATCCTGTCAGACTCCACTAGATACATCCCTTGTCCCAGTTTGACCACGAACTATTGATAATTACTCTTTGAGAACAAACTTTGAACCAGTTTTGCAATCACCTTTTGGTAATTTAATATAGACCACATTTCCTTAGTTTATGAGAATGTAATGGTGACTATGTCAAAAGCCTTACTAAAATCAAGACATTTCATGTCTACAGCTTTCCACGCTCTCCCCAACTACTAATCCAGTAACCCTGTCAAAGAAGGACATTAAACTGGCTTGGGATGATTTGTTCTTGAAAAATCCACAGTGGCGATTTCTTATAACCCTATTGTCCTCTAGGTACTTAGAAACTGACTGATACTTGTTACAGTATCTTTTCAGGCATCAAAGTTAGGCTGACTGATCTATAATTCCTCAGGTTCTTCCCCCTCCGCCTTTTAAAGATAGTACCCATCTTTAGTATAGGGATAAAGGCATGTTTTTTAATCCACTTTCTGAGGGGGCAGTGCCCTTGCTTTTAGAGCTGCCCCATCAATTCCCTTTGGTGAAAAATGATCGTATATATGCTACACATCATGTAGCTAATGCACGTATATCTTTAGATGCTTCTGCCTTCCAACATATATTACTTCTGTCTTATTTGGGTTGATTCAGCCCGTTTGCTGTTATGAAGTTCTCAAAGAGTGGTGTCAAACTAGGATTTAAATTAAGAATATCTCTAAAATAGTTACAAATGCTTCTAAATTGTTTCCTTTATGGATCCCATTACATGAACATGTTTTAAACGCAATAAAACTACATCCTATATCTCAAAATAAAGACACAGATGAGAGGAAACTGACCATGGCACATAAATCTATAACTAACAAGTGTCAATTTAATAATTGTAGGTCACAGAAGAAGGGCTATTTTCCTTGTTCTTTGACCTGTAGGAGAATATTACTTGTCCAGTTTCTATCTAAGAGAATCTTAATATGATTAGTGCAGTGCCTGTATATATATCTTTTCTGCCATCTGAATGCTGTGTGACTCTTCCATTTGCAATTATTATTTCATTTCTTCTTTTGGCTTTTCCATCTTTTATAGACTTTATAGAGCCAAACATAAAAATGCTTATAAAGAAGAAAATGTGCTGAGCCTCCCATTGCTCTCCTGCTAATTAGTATAAACTTTGTTTCCAAAATGGTGAGGAAATTCCATAAAGGAGAATTGTTTGTTCTAATAAGACAAAACTACACTTCACCTTTCTTTTGGTTGTAAACTTCATTAGGAAGAAACAGTGGAATATATTTACAGAGCCAACTTGAAATGTATTTCATAATCAAAACATATTGAAGTTTACCAGAAAAGGGTGGTGCCGAAGCCCTCACTTGCCCATCATCATCATCAAACAATCAACCAACCCATGTTGTCTGAATGCACAGGAGGAGGTGAGAAGACAGTTGTTTAGTGTCTGGCCAGGCACTTGAATTTATGGTACTTCAGATACATTTTAACACCACAAAAATGGGAGGGTTGAGGTTAATCATTATATTTGCATGATTTCAAGTTCTGTTGCAAACATCATGCTAGATGTAGTGAACTTTAGTTTGTTCTGTGTTTGTTCATCACCAAGCAAAATAGGATTCTGGTCCTTGTGTAGGGGTTCTATGTGCTATAGTAATACAAACAATAATAATTTAAGCCATAAATCTAGGATAAATAATCTGAGGAGGAGAGGCATATTCAGAACAACTACTAGCTGTTAAAACCAAACTTAATTGTTTACATTATTTGAAGGCAAGGATTTTTCGATCAAGAAACTTTAACTGTCTTGAACTGATGGACACAGTCTTGAATCAAATGGGTAACCGAGTTGTGTCTATTGAGAGTTTAAAAGATAGGATTGTGATAACATTATAAATACAAAAGTGAAATACCTGGGAGTACAGGAGACATTTTGTTTTATTGTTTCCTGTCATGTGCACATGTCCAATTCGCTCCTGAATGATGCTGTAATTTCATCACAAGAAGCTGTAATATTTGCTGGTATATTTGAGTAGATCTGTTGCTATCCTGAAAGACCTTCTAACTTCAGCAGTGAAACTACTGGCTTGGTAATACACACTGGCTCTTTGTGTGTCTAAACGAGGCACACAAATAGATTAACCTAGGCACACAAATAGCCAATGCAAATGTATGCTACCAAATGTATGTATTTAACTTTGAAAACCTGATCCTATATATTCATGTCTACTTCATTATATCTCATCTAGCACTGTCTTTATCTTCCTTTATAATGTTTTTTTTTTAAGTTAGCATCACCCATCTACCAGTTACTATATACATAAATTGCTTTATTGTGAAACCATACTATATTCATGTTTCCTGTATTGTGCTTTGTCCTTGTGAAGAATGCTCCACTAATATCTATAGACTCTTCTCTGGCTCTTATCACAATGCCAGCAGAATGGTTCACATACATAAATTAATGGCTGTGCACCACATATGTGAGATAAAGTGGTACTATCCATCTTAGAGAGGGGGAATTGAGGCACAAAGAATGACCGAGCAAGACTGAGCCTCTATGCTTCCTCTTATGAAAGGAGCATAGCGATGACATAATGAAGGGATTGTGATGTAGGGAGTCTCACTTGCTCCTTCAGTAATTTGCAGTAGCCCCTTACATGGTGCATTTTATTTCCATCCCTGTGCCCCTCTCTGATCTAATTTAGGGAGCAGGTGAAGAGCCATGGCTCCCTCCCTGACTCACAGGAGCATAGGGTGGGAGTATTCCTGTTCCCAACATCCCTAGGTCCAGACAGAAGATGGCTATAGGGTATAGGTATTGTCCTCCACTGGTTCCCTACACAGCTACATGACAATTATGGTATGACGTAGCCTTAAGGAACATGCCCAAGATCCTACAGAATCACTGGTTAAGATTCTGTATTGGGACTCTATTCAAGGCTCTTCCACATTCTTTTCCTTTATGTATTATCCTTTTTGACTGAACTATGTGTTAAAGAAACTCAGTCAGGACACTCCTAATTTTAATCACTTTTTAAAAATTTCTGTAATTGACATATAGGAAGAGACTCTAACAAACAGACACAAATCAAATAGACAATAGAAATTAATGTAGCATGTGGAAATCATTAGGTATGAATATCTGAAATTGTGTAACTCCTTAATGGACTCTGAAAGATACTGATGATAAAAGAATAATGACACTATACAAATAAATCTAAAGTAAAAATATATTAAAATAAAAATTAATGGAAATAAAATTCAGTCTACAGTAGATATTATGAGAAACTATTTATGAAATCTATTTTTCTAGGAACTGTAAATGAATCTAAAAAATAATTATTGAGATGTAAATAAAAGTATATAATCACTTGTGGAATAACCAGTGTTGGGATCTATAACATAGACCCTTTATACATGTTCTTGGAAATGTCCCTGAACCAAACTAAGCTGAGGGAATCCAAGTGCTACTGCGTGATAAAAGATATACAGGCCACGAAAATACATACCAACAGACAGAGTTTTTGAATAAGGGGAAGCAGGTAGCTATATTAAACTGTGGGGTGCAGGGTATAATTGTTTCCAAACCACCATTTATCATCGATGAAGTTAGTGGAAGCAATCTACCACCAAGTCTCTGGGATGAGCATAGTTGCTGAGAATATTCCAAATTCTGAGTGGTTTTTTTTGGGTGAATAACCCAAATTTCAAAATCTTTGCACAACTCTTTTCAGGAATTTGGCCAGTTATCCGCACATCCTAATGATTGGTCCTGCCTTGAGTGCATGGGACTGAACTAGAAGACCTCTTGAGTCCTAAGATTCTATGATTCTACAGAGGTAGACAACATTTCAGAACAATTTTGCAGCGTTGTTCTACCAGTTCTAATGACCAGTGTAGGTAGCATGATGTAAGGCAGGAGATAGCAAAGAGAGGGAATGTAGACAGAAAAAGAAAATACAGAAAGAAAGGAAACATGTGTCAAAGAAACACAGTACAAAGACATCAGAGGAGACCCCTGCATCACAATGAAGTTGTCCCATTGATAATAAGATACAGGATTTTCAGGCTCAAAGTCCATCCCCAGTCTGGCACACATCAAGCTGATATTTGGCATGGACTTCCTGTTTTCTGATTCTCTACTGCATCATTCAAACGTTGGTACAGATAGCTGGAACTCTCTATACTTGGTATTACATGATCCAAAGTTGCCCTCTATAAGCAGCTGTTGGTGAGCCATTTTACAATGCATCCATCAAGACATCTTTTGCTGTCTTGTTCCACACCTGTTGTCTCTGCATCTGCTTGTCAATCCTGTTGCCAAATATGTATGCCAGTGCTCGAGGGGCGTGGTTAACACCATGGATGTAGGGGCGTGCATAGAGAGGAATATATAAAGTATCCTGGCTACTTTAGTTGGAACATTCACTGGGATATATCATATGAGCACTCTTCTGGGGGACAGCGTAATACAGCCCATATTTATTATATGATATCAATTCTATATATAACACAAAGATATGATAAACTTATTTATTCACCTATGACTTGCCCCTGTCTATTATTGTCTCATGACTTAATGTTCAAAGCCACTGAGCGCCTTCAACTTGTCATTTTTTTAAAAACAAAATTACAACAGAAATGTTTCTCCTCCCAAACGGAGAATTAGTGGCCTTTATCCCCTACCCCTGCCTCAGAAGTCACTTGCCGAAGGCCCAGTAAGAGTAATTTCTGAGCCAATAATATCTACACACACAAAAATCACATAGCTTTAAAGTTCTATTGTCCCTACAGAACCTAAATCATAAACATATGAGAAAGATCCCCTTGCCTGAACAGACTGTCAGTGATTAGATGGTTTCAGCCCATACATACACAGTCTACATTATAGTCTAAACTAACTTTTATGGAGCATCGTGTTTGCTCTAGGACCTCTAGTGGAGTTTGTGCAGAATTCTTAGTACCCTTCTAATGTTTAGGAGTGACGTATCATCAAATGTTTTCATTTAACCAAGACATTTTAAAATACTGATTCTGGGCACAAACTTCTATGTAATATCAAGCAGGATTATGATTCAGTGTCAGACATCTCAGTAGTCTGCAACAAGAAAGCAGCAATAATTGCATCACTTCTTGAATGCACATTAGTAAAGTTTGTCAACTACTGTGAAAAAAATTTCATTAGCTGCAACAAACAGGAACATATTTGAATCATAGCTCCAGTGTCTAAGAAGTTCAGATCAAACTTGGGAGTGCCAGACCATTATGGCTCACTCCTGGGAATCCACTAATGGGTTCTCTTTTAAAGGCAAGTGCTGAAATTGGATTTAGGTGTCTGGAAAAGAAGGCTGAGACCTTGTCAATATCCTTAATAACTTAGAAAATAAATTTAAAAAAAAGAGGTTTGTTTAACTTTATAAAAAAAATCATTGCTGTATAATCTTCAACCCATTCTATCAGTTTCTTTTTTGTATAGTCCCCGGATCCTTACCAGGGATTAACTTTAAACAAACTAGCCAATATCTTATTTCCACCTACTCTTTCAAAGAAATGAGACTTGAAACATTTTTATGGAGCAGACCCCAAGAGCCAAATCCTGTTTTTAATCAGTCCTCATATAGATAAATTCGTGCTGGAGTCAGAATTTGCCTGAGTAAATATAACCAACATGCATTTGATTTTGTTTCTCCAGGAGAAGAGAAGGAAAGCATTGGGGAGAAAACTTGGATCTTAGTTGGATATTCTGTCTCTCTGCACTTGTGCAGAGACAAGTTAGCCAGAAGGACCCAGAAACATCTGGAACAGGGTGTGACAGTTACTAGATATGCTCAGTAGTAGTTTCTGAAGCTGTTTAGGAAGTTTTCACTGATGGCATCCCACCTGTCGGGTCACACCCCAGTCATCCTCTGGGAGATGAGCCAATCAGAGCACAAGAGGGGGCGGGGGAGTTATAAATATAGGAGTTAAAGACAGCCCTACGGATTCAGTGGCTGATTGACGCAAGACCAAGAGGTGTGTCTGTAGAGAGGGCGGGTCAGAACCCCTGTACCACTTTCAATAAAGATTGGGCTATTCTAGCTTTATTTATTAGGAAAGCTCTCCATTAGGATAATACTTGGTCCACTGCAGTGTGTTTTATGGATCTAGAGGGGGTGCAGACCATTTATTACCCCTATAGGCTACAGAGCCAGTCAAATTTACATTTAGCTCTAAACTGGGATTCTTTCTCAGTTAAAGGAAGATAATGGCAAATCACTTAATGGGGTGAGGGTTTGTGAGTTCTTGGCTGACTTAGGTGGGCTTATGTGGAGATGATGGTCCCCTACAAAGTAAAAGCCTCATAGCGATCTAGGGATTGGATATTTTATATGATGGTCCCAATCCCTGTACCACTCTGCATATAGGTTTCAAACTTTTGTTTTGCCAGCAACTGAGGGGACCAAATCAACTATTAATCTAAGAGCTGGAATGCTGTTAATTGTGAAGACTCCAGATTGTTTGCTGGCAGGGGTCTGAAGTGTTTGAAAGACTAAGATGCTGCCATATCTGAACAGTTGAGGTGACTCTACACTACATGCTATAGTCATGCCACAAGGATTGAAAAATCATCTTTGAGGAAAAGTAAGAAATGTTTTTTCATATGTGCTAAAGTGTAGAAAATGTTTTGTTGAAACCTTATATCTGAATGTTTGTAACAGAAACAATAGGGGAGAAGTCTCTATATTTACTGTAGATTTACTGTCTAGTAGTTTTATTCACAGGCTAAAATATTAAGAATTTTTGGAATATTATTAACAATGTGTTTTGTGTGCATTAAATCTTATAAAAGAAAGAAAATGTGTGGTGCACTCTCTTTGAAATTGACTGGGAATTATTAATATCCATTTACCAAGGATTTACATACAATAGTCCTAAGATTAACTGAATAACTGAATAAGATTAATTGAATAATGCTTTTAAAGTCCTGAAAAGACAGAACTCTGTCCTGTGCTTCAACAAAGAGTTAAACTTAGGTGCAGGAAAAAAGGGAGTGAAGACTTATGCAGAATATTGCCTAAGTAGCCTCTGCCCCCTGTTACACAATGACCTTAGGAATTGTGTTTAAATCCATACTTTCACCTATCAGTGGATGTCTTATATTTACCGCATTCTGTTAGATTAGCTCTCTGTGTTAGAATGAACTTCCGTTTTTTTATTTTAAATCTTCCATTCTCCCTGAACCATTCTAAAGGGGAAACTATATCTACCAGGCAGTGAGAAGACACTTGTCCCTAGTCATCGTCAATAAATAACCGCACATATAGGAACATTGTTTTTTGCAGATAGTGGACATGTGTGAAAGCAGCTAACTTAGAAATAGAGTGTTATTAGAAATGCGTAATTTAAATTAGTGCCTGTTCTCTTTCCAGAACAAGTGCATTGTACAGCAAAGTCTAAATGGAGAGGGAAAAAGTGCTCATCTGTCTCTGGTTTCTATTTCAGCGGTGCTTAACTCTGTGGTGAAATAGCCCTTCTAGAAATATGTCTGGTTTCTAAGACTGTTTCCCCAGGCTGTCTAACATCTACTTGCAGGGAATGTAGTGTTGCTCTTGCTCTGTCTCATAAGGGAGCTTAGTGCCAGTCTAAGCTGACCTCCTTATTTCTATTCATCAATAACTTGCCAATAGCTTAGCATGCATCTGCTTAATGAGTATCCTTACAGAGAAGTTTGAGGACGAGCTAAGTTGCCAGATGGCCAGTTAACTTAAAAGCTGTCTCTGTCTGATCGAGGCCAAGAACTGGCAAAACAAAGGGAAGGGTTGTTTCCACTGCATACACAAGCAGATGCAGGACAAGCAAAACAGAAGCCCTTCCCAAAGGAAGAACACCAAGGTCAGATATGAAAATAACTGACACTAAAACAATTAGTGCACAAAACAATGGGGCCATTTGTGGTGGCTTTGTTAGATATTGTAGAAGTGACAGATTCCACCTCCTGACCTACATGAGTACTGCGCTAACAATAGATGTTACTGAAATTGTTGGTATCTGGGAACTTGTTTAGATATTTCTTGGTTCTCGTCACTGATTGGAGTGTATACTATATCCTGGGCAACTATGTATTCAAAAAGGAAATTGGAGCAAACTGTTAGGTCACTAAATTTGGATACTATTGTTAAGCCTGTATTCAAGAACTGGGAATTTAAGTAATTGGGGTCTGCATCTGTGTAATATAGTTAGAGCTGATTAACCCAAATCAGTACACAATCCAGAATGTAGATAGTTCAGAGTACCTTACATGCTAAATGAGTGGTTCACAAAAATCTTGACAGTTCTCCAATATTTAGCTAAACCAGCATGGATAGCAACACAGAAAGGTAGGGATGGAAGACACCTTGAGAGGTCATCTTGTTCAGCCCCCTGAACAGAGACAGGACCAAATACACCTTGACATATGTTTTTCTAACCTGTTCTTAAAAACTTCCAATGATGAGGATTACACAATCTCTCTTGACAGCCTATTCCAGTACTTAACTAGCCTAGTTATAAAGTTTTTCCAAATATTTTTTGCTCCAGATTAAGCCAATAAGTTCTTGTCCTACTTTCAGGGGACATGGAGCACAATTGATCACTATCCTCTTTATAACAGCCCGTAACACATTTGAAGACTGTTATCAGGTCAGGTCCCCTCTCAGTCTTCTTTTCTTAAGACTAAAAATGTCCAGTTTCTTTAACCTTTCCTCATAGGTCAGGTTTTCTAAACCTTTTATTATTTTTGTTGCTCTCCTCCAGACTCTGTCCAATTTGCCCACATCTTACCTAAAGTGTGATGCCCAGAATGGGACAATGTACTCGCAGTTAGGGCCTCACCAGTGCTGAGTAGAGCAGGATAATTACCTCCTGTGCCTTAGTATGTTTATTATCCCTATTCTACAGACAAGGGGTGAAATCCTTGCTCTGACTCTGTACATGCAGGTCAAACAGCTGGAACACATTAAGTAGCTCTAAAATTCCTGATTTACACCAAAGGAGGATTCTCCATTGCAGCATTGTGGTAGACAGCTGTAAGAATGCCCTTTGAGATGGTCCTCGCTAGCTGTACTGGTGAGAGGGATGATATCACAGCATAAAGTGATTTGAAGAGCACAGGCAGTGCTGTAGCACATAGGGTACCTGGGGAGCCTGAAGTAATTCAGAGAGATCCCCAGAACTGCCTAAAACTTAGCTATTCTGGCAAAACTTTGTAGAGTAGACATTGTCAGCTAAGAGTGTGAAGAATCACAACCCCTAACCAATACAGTTGTGCTGGAAATATCCTCATTGTGTGTGTGTCAACAAAAAAGGGCTTCTGTCAACATAGCTAATGTTGTTCAGAAAGGTGGTTTACCTATTACATCAGAAAAACTTCTGCTGGCATACACTGTGTCTATACTAGGGGGCTCTGCTGACATAGCAAAGCAAAGCTTATTAATAGCAATGTAGCCTTAGGCCACTGTGCAAAAGCCAAAAAAATCCCTAAATCTAAAATTATAAAATGCTACAATACGTATAAATAAAGATTAAAAAGGACATACAGTGTTAAACTGTATATGATCACTGCACTGCTTGTCTTATTCTAGCAGTTGTCCATGTAAATAGAAGGACCACTCAGATCAGATACATTGTCAGTGTCTAACAAATGCTCTATTTTCTGACAGGTCATAGAAAAAGGTATCAGGGACAAAAACTTAGATAGCCATTTTAACCTCTAGTGGCAATACAGATTACAACATAATAAATAATGGGGTAGCCCTAAACCGCATGGACGGAGGTGGTTACATTTCTCAGTGTCAGTATATTGGTCTTCTAAGTCATGCATGGACTGAAAACAGAGACCTGCAGAGACCCTTCTTGCCATGTTATTACCAAAAAAAAAATCTCAATATCTGGCATGCTTATGAGCCTTTTAACAATGAGAAACCTAGGTGACATATTTGAAATAGAAATAACTGCCAAATTCAGTTGCTTATTAAATATTCTCTATTCTCAGCTTGATTATGGATTTCATTTTTCTAAACTTTAATCATTTCTGATTCTGAGAAACCTAGAGAATGCAAAGCGTTCTGAATATGCTCTAACCAAGGACATTTACATGAAAAAGTCCTACTGAGCTGTTTCTCTAAGTATAAGTTTAGGAAATGTTGTGGGTGCATACAATTATGAAGCCAAAAATCAATATTACTATATTGCATTTTGGTAGAATGGAGGTCATACCTGTCTCAGCTCTAAAAGCAGCTAGGATATTATGTGGTAGGCCAAAAATCTTCCTAAGAAATTTGTTGTGAATCACTTCCAGTCGCATGGGATTATTCCATCCCCATATTTCAGTGCTGTATAAAATCTGAGTGCATATCCTGGCCTCAAACACTCAAAGGGTGGCTGCACTTAAGTGGACCCTCATGAGTCCAAGTAAAATGTAATACAGCTCACACTGAATTGGAGTCCTTATCTTTGTTACCTAAATATGATTATCCCACAAACCATTTTGTGAGAACCAGATACTCAGATGGGGAAAGAGCTAATTTGTTCAACATCTTGCCCATCGATGTCTCTGACTAAAGACAATTACATTAGTTTTTTAATACTTTATCAAGAGGCCCTCCTGTTGACGGTATAAACTGAACACATTTAATAAAAGCTTCAACGTTTGTGATAGTAGAACAATATCATATAATAAGACAGACACGGTGATTCATAATTTTAGGGCAAAAAATTGATCTCTTTTAATGTTAAAACCACATCACTGCAATAGAAGTTTGTTTTGTTTTAATGGGGGAGTTGGGTTTAAAAGACATCCCTGTTTAACCTCCTTTGTAATTGGAATGGAATCAGTTAATTTCTCATCTAAGCCTATCCTAATCTTAGTTCTTCACAAGCAAATCATAGAGCCATAGAATATTAGAGTTGGAAGGGACCTCAGGAGGTCATCTAGTCCAACCCCCTGCTCAAAGCAGGACTAATCTCAGTTAAATCATCCCAGCCAGGGCTTTGTCAAGACACAGCCTAAAAACCTCTAAAGATGGAGATTCCACCACCTCCCTAGGTAACCCATTTCAGTGCTTCACCACCCTCCTAGTGAAAACCTTTTTTCTAATATCCAACCTATACCTCCCCCACTGCACTTGAGACCATTTCTCCTTGTTCTGTCATCTGCTACCACTAAGAACAGCCTAGCTCCATCCTCCCTGGAACCCCCTTTCAGGTAGTTAAAGGCTGCTATCAAATCCCCCCTCATTCTTCTCTTTTGCAGACTAAACAAGCTTAGTTCTCTCAGCATCTCCTCATAAGTCTTGTGCTCCAGCCCCCTAATCATTTTTGTTGCCCTCCGTTGGACTCTCTCCAACTTGTCCACATCCTTTTTGTAGTGGGGGGCCCAAATCTGGACACAATACTTCAAATGCGGCATCACCAATGGCGAATAGAGGGGAATAATCACTTCCCTCGATCTGCTGGCAATGCAAAGAGTGGATATTTAAAAAAAAAAAAAGTAATTAAGGATCTATTCCCGTGATCTCTGGGTGGCATAGGAATAGCTATACCAGAAAAACATTTCTGGTATAGACAATCCCTAGGTTACTTCAGAGACTTCTCCAGTTCCTGGAGCAGTTTAGGCCACTGCCGCCTCTCAGCTGCAAGTTCCATGCTGCACCTCTTAAAATGTTCCCCAAGTCAGTATTTTGTCAAGGGAGCATTTTAATAGACTTAAATTTAAGTTGTTAGCTCTATATTTGTTTTGCCTCTGAAGGGCTGAAATGTCACTTGATCAGCAAAGTTTGAAAATGTAAATCCACACAGCCTGAACATGGAGAATATATTCACGTGACTTCTCCAGTGAACTGAATTATGTACAGTTGGTTCATCTTTAATCCTTTAGATTTGCTACCCTAAAGCAATACAATATATGAAACACTTTAAGAAGGTTATACAGTGACATGCCCACAGGGAAGAAGGGATGTTTAGCTCTGGAGTGTTATTGTTAAAGTTAACACTAAAGCACAGTGGAAGAACCAAGTAGCATTGTTCTTGGTTAATAGAAATATCCCATCAAATGTTTATCCCTAGATAGTTCAATATTCTATTTCATGCATTAAAAGTAGCACTATAGCAGTGCAATTGTTTATATTTCATAAAACAAGCATCCTGCAGGTTTACCAAAAAAAAAAAAAAAAAAAAAGGAAAAAAAACCCCCAAACTTCCAAACCAGCTTTCTCCAATGTTTTGTTAGTATGACAGTTAAAAGAAATCGGTGTTTCTGATCTGATTCCTGAAGAATGGGACCAAGTCACCTGAGCTCCGGAATATCTACAAATGCTGGGAGGAGAAGTCATCAGTGTAACATACATAGCCGCACACTGCATGGTGTCCTCTTGTTCTGAGCATTACTTACATAACTCCGGGTCAGAAACAGAGGAGAGTGAGGGTAATGGTGGGGAAGGGTTGTGTAATTCCTTCACATTTCAGTGTGTTTAAAAAAAAAAAGTAGCACTCAAGAAATAAATCACCACAATGGCTATATTTTGTATATAGTATTTTGTGCGCTTCTACGAATAATTTCTAAAAGCGTTTTAAAGAGCCATTATTTCTGATTTAGTGCTCTTCACAAGCTAGGTAAGGGGAAAGTTTTTCAAAGAATAGATCAGAGAGAAAAATACTTAACATTTTACTTAGTGCTTGTCATCTTCAAAGTGTTTTACAAACATTAGTTAATCCTCACAACACCCTCTATGAGGTATGATAGGTAATTATTATTATGCTGAGGTACAGCTGAAGAAAATGAGGATAAGTGTCTTGACCAAAATCCCAAAACAAGAGAAAAAGACAGGTTTAGAACTCAAGAGCTCCTGTTAATCTATTTATGTATCTAAAGTGTCTCCCTCTTAAGGGGTAAAAAGAGAGAATATATATATTGTAATGTATAGCTTCATTCTGATAAATCATTTTGTCACTAAGTCACTGAATTTTTAACTATACAGTTTGAAAACTTTTGTAAGCCCAAGAAGCTTACATAAAATGCAGGGTTTTAAAAATATTTGTGGGGTATTTTTAGTCTAGTTAGGAAGATTTAGGTCCGAGTTTCCTGTATTGGCACAAAGCCGTGGGGAAGTCAGTTTTACTGGTTAACTTGAACAGAATCACTAGATCGCAGAGATTTGACCTTTGTACCACTGCCCTCCGAGTCCTCAAAACAAGGAGCTGGACAGCTGGGCATAATTTAGAGAATTCCCAAAGCTGCTCTCAGTTACTGAGGAGAAGGGGTCATCCTTAAGATTGGGAGATGTGTAAAGGCAAATTTGTCCAGCTGCTGTTTTGGTTGACCATAGGGGAGACTGTGGACCTTTGCTTCCCTCTTCTTATATTCTTAAACTCTCCACGCTGCACTGAAAAAGTTAACTATAAGGGATTCTCCTATCCACACTACAGAGGTAGTACTTGCCCTGAAAATAACTGGGAGCTATTCATACTGAGAACTGGACCCTGAGCCAGCAGAGATTCTTTATGAAAAAGAACTGGTCCACAGGAAAGTGTGGTGAGATGTTGTTTCAGGTTCCATTTGCAGTACAGCCTATTCCTTCTGCTGCTGCTGAAAATAGATATACCCTTTTGAGGCAATGAAAAGAAATTTGGGGATGTTTAAAGGACTAAAACATGCCTGAATGGAAGGGAAATCTTATACTTTTTCTTTGTCAGCTCTACAACATTGTGTCTGATGACTTGGAGAGATGACAACTGTGCATTTTATATCTACAGGATATCTTATCTGTGAAGGGTGATTATTATGCCGCTTTTGTGGTGCTTTTGAGTTACGGAAGTCTTTCTCTGGAGTGAAAGAAATAATCACCACCCTTCACAGGAGATATTGTATTTGTTCTGTGAGAAACTGTTTCTTCATAAAAAGCCCACATCCTGGGTTTGAATTAGTAAGCACATCAACTTCAATCAGTCAACTTTATTTCAAACTTACTAGCTCTGAACAGTGAATGCTAACCTTTACTTTGCCTGTGAAAGGAGGCGAAGTTTTTTAGTTTGTGGAGAAGTCCCATGGAAAAGCAGGGATTGGAAACGGGGAAGGAATTATGGCCTGAGAGATTTTCAAGGTCACAGCCATCTTTTGGCACAGTTCGTTTCAGGAACTTTTCCTTGTCGATGGGGCAAAGAGGATTTTAAAACCAGGAATGATTTTCTATCTGAAAGATAATGCAATGATCCTGACCAAAAGTTCTGATATTTTATTTATCCACAGAAAAGGAGGGTTTAATTTAAACATTTACGACATTAAATGCAAACATTTCCAATGGAAGCTCTTACCATTTGCAGTTAAAGATTCCAAAGATTTTTTTGCTACCTAGGAGTCAAAGCCTGGATGACCTGACCAAATTCCAATAGGTAACTAACTACATTCTGCCTACCTAAAATTCCCTCTTTTAATTCAAGAGGATACAATATTCTTCCTGATCTAAAATATTGTTTAGTGATGCTGTGCATTGTTAACAGCTCCAAAGATGGCTGCACTTCACTGGAGGGTGAAGTGAGGTATCAGTGAATATTTATATTGAGATAGTGCCCCAAGCCTCCGTTTGGGATTGAGTTCTCATTGTACTAAGTTGCTAAACAATCACATAATAACACAGCCCTTGCCCCAAAAAGATGGGCTTAAACTGTGAAGTTCAGATCTGCTTTCCACCCCCCTAACTTTTGTAGCTATTCAGATCAGGGGCTTTGGTACAGCCAAATATACAGGAGGGCCCAGCTGAAAAAAAATTAGATCCAGAGCCTCGTTCCATTTCTGAACCCTCCACAGAATTTGAGGGTTCAGAAAAGGGTCATGTTTTTGGATGATATCTCATCAAATACATTTATAGGACATATAGTGATGACACTAATGTAATATATGTATCTTGTCCCTTTTACTGCCTCACTTGCACGCTGTCCACAAATCTGTTTCCACTGGGATTTTTTCTAACATGCTAGACTTCTGAGCAGCTTTAAAAGACTTTTTTCTTTTACTCCTGACTTTATAAAAGCCTCCCGCAAACGGTCTGTTACTCCTCAAATATAAAATTTCTACCCAAAATTGCACTGCTGTGAAATGCGAGATCGACAACATAAGTTTAAATATCAATATTTTGCAAAGTATGAGGGTTAGAGATAGGTTGTTTATCAGTCTCACTGGAGAGCTGAGGTTTACTCCTCTTCCCCTAGGGCACAGCATTTGTTTCTAAGTTAGGTGATCACAATATACCAGATATCATAACATTATGGAAGAGATGTTTTTATGTCATTTTTAGAGGTGTCTATAGTAGATTACTTGGGAAGGAGGACTGGTTTGTTTTTTGGGAAGTAAATTTTGGTTGGGGGTTTTTGGGTCAAGGTTTGCAGAGTTGCACCAGAGCCCCCTAACCTGTGGATTTCTACACTAGCTTCCAACTCCTCCAGTCCCTCTACAAGGAATGAGTGAAGCTTGGGAAGTGTGATACACTAGAGGAGTTGAAACATCTCAGTGTTAGATGTAGTATAGACACTGGGCGATGGATCAGGAGAGTTGGAAAGGGCAATTATAGTAGAGAAGGAACAGAGATAAATGCAGAGAGAGTGGTGGAGAACAAAATAGAAAAATTGAGGAGGCGTGTGCAGAAAAAGAGAAAGTGAAGCTCAGCCTCACAGAAAGAAAAAGAGTTGACCTACCCCTAAAGTTACCACATGGAGGAACAGATCTAAGCAGGTGATCTTGTTCACATACACATTTATGAAAATTAGCATATTTCCTTAGTAAAACTTATGTAAATCAGACCTCACGGTTTTTGAAAGCCTAATGTAGGCATGTCTTGGTTAGACTTAAGGTACTGAAGGAATCTGCTTTTACGGGTGAAAGGATACAAAATAAAGTACCAATAAATATTTTTAACACCTAAAATACTGACAAAATAGTTTTTCTGTTCAATCTGTTTATTCTCTTTATTCACCTTATCTATGATGAGGTTGTTTATAGATTTAATAAGCACTTGTTTGGGATGACCTGCTTAATTTGGTAATGGCTTCACTACTGATGAGCCGTTTGTCCTTCCCAAACTTGTTCTGATAAAACCTATGTAACTGCATGACACCATCACATTCACAAGATCTATATTCCATTTAAAACACATTTAAAAAAAAACAGCCTTAGTTTAAAAAGGATTAACATGGGAGGAATGTCACACTTGGCCAATGCAAACATCAAAGAGCAAGGGAAAGCCAAGTTATAGAACACTTCTTAACTGTACTCAATGCGCACGCATTTTGTTTCCACTGACAGTGATGGAATGAATCTATATCACCAAAAGAATTTCTCTCTGCCTCCACTTGAAAAGGAAATCTGCTACACACAGCACATTAATCATGCTTTCAGTATAACAGAACCTTAATTTTGACCTTAGGCTTCCCTTGCCAACACATAACATGCTTGCTTGCATGTATATGTCAACCCTGCAATACTTGCTAATGTTGCTGAGGTTGTAATTAAGATGGTGTTATTCCACACCTCTAAAATAGTACATATACACATTCTTACCACAGATTTGGTAATTTTTAGCCATACTTAAAAAAGTCCATATGTCACATGGATTTCTCCTAGGTTCTCTCCTCTCTTAGGCTTTCTACTGCTACTGACTTTTAGCTTTCATATACTATAAAAAGATATACTGATTTTAAAAAAAATATTCTGAATGGGAACAATTGCAATGTATAGTCCTGTATTGAGGAACTTAGTAGGAAATAAAGAAAAATGATATAACACAATAGTGGTTTCCATAGGACAAATCCTTAAGTGTGCTTGCCTACCTGCCCATCAGATTATCTAGTATACTATGTCAATGCCTGTATAATTGGAACTCCATGAATGTAGTCAATAAAGCAAATGTTGATGGTTCTAAGAACTTCAGTTAGGTATATTGGGTGCTGGTAGACATGTAAAACAGCAAGTGGATTATCCTGAAGCTTCTGGTCTAGAGGAGAAAAAAGAGAATCTTCATCTAGACAATGCCCATACAGTAAAGATACCATAAGTCCCTTTGGGGTGAGAAAATCTATGAGTTCCTCTCCACATGGAAAGGGGAAGATGCATAGATCCTGCTCAGGAGTTCCTCACCCTTTGGTCATCCCGGAGTATTTGTTCTGAAAATGTTCCTTCAATCCCAGTTAAGAAAAGAGAGTTTGAGGAGCAGGGCATGTGGGGACAGAGCTGATTGGTCTGCAGTCACATAAAACCATTAACCTACCATTAAACCCTGTGTGTAGGGAACTGGGAATAGATGCCACAGAACGCACAGGGCTACAGCAAAAGGCTCAGTGGTTCTACAGCTTGGAGAGAGGTAGGAGGGAGGGATTCCATCCCAGTTCATGACCATTTGTACATAAACTATTTCATGTCTGTATTTAGAAAAAAAGGACACTGGATAATTTAGAAATTCTAAGCCCTATGAATCAGCCTCATTAGTATTTCATGTTAGATTCAGACAATTCACAGTGACTGTAGAGGTTTGACACCTAGTATATTTTTTGTGGGCATTATGGTTTACCTTCTAGGCTGCTTACATCTCTTCTATTTAGTAAAATTTAATTGGGACAGTTTACCTGAAGTGGTCCAAACTTCAAAAAGAAATCCCAAATCAACAGGTTTGCTCGTTGTTGAATGTACCAGCAGGGTACACTATGTTAGAAATGTGTATGCTGTGTACTTCTCATTGCAAACATAAAGGCCAAAAATCTTTAAATTTAGAAAACAAAGAGAAGCACATTTACTTCTGTAATTTTGAGAACATTCAGTTTAGCTTTATTCAGATGAAATGCACTGAAGGAGTGACTTTAATCTTAGTACATACAGGATAAGATTTACATATTAAAAGGAACTTGCCATGGCCAAGATTCTGGCTCAGAGTATCCTATCGAAAGAATAAATTCCATAGTTTGATAATTTTTTGCTGGACCTTTTCCACTAAACTGGTGCCTACGTAAAGTAGCAAAATGTCTCATTCAAACTCAGTAGCTTTGCTGCCTAAGTAATTTTTGCTAGCTGCTGTACATCAGTTGGATCCTAATAGAGGACACAGGAAAAATCATTGACAAAGGTTTACAATGGTTACAGGGTAGGTGATAAAGTACAGTGCAAAAGAAATTCAGAAGAAAATAAGTGCTTGGCATGCAAGCACTTATAGTTGTCTTAAGAGCTAAAGGCACAAATCTCTAATTCAATCCTTCTCTTCCAAACAGAACAAGAAGTAATGGGCTAAAGCTGAAGCAGGGAACAAGCACAGTAGGTGAAATAGTAGGAAGAACTTTATAACTACAAAAACATGTAGAAAATAGAATAAGCTGTCAAGCAAGGCTGTGAAATTGCCATCTTTGGAGCTGTTCATGGCTAGATAAGACACCCCATCTATCAGGGAAATCAATTCTGCTACAATACAGAAAGATAAGCTAAATGACCCACTAGAGATCCCTTTTAACCCAAATGATTCTGTGCTCTGGAAATAGCTTGATGTGAAAGCCACTTACTGAATGGTAAGAATTATCTTCTAATGCTTCTAATTTTGACGAGCATGTGTTATAACTTGCTGAGTTTTGTAGTAAGTTCCAGATAAGAATAGTCAAAACTGACAATATCCTTATCTTAGTTATTTCTCAGAGTACCAAATTACTGGAAGCTATTCAGATAAAGCATGAAACAAAACCAACTTTTGTCTTAATCTCAGGCTAAATTCACTCTTTTATGAGATTGGAAAAGTTAGACATATTTTATCTTCTTCATACTCACTTTCCTCCTTGCTTCCTGGTTTTCTCAAGTGGTAGAAATACCAAAATACCCTGGTGAAATCAGTTTCCATTATTTGTAGATTAGTCTAAGTCTGAAAAACTGAGAGTCATGAAAAAGGTACAGATTTGTTTGCACAAACATCTGAAGTATGCTTCACCCAAGTGTTACATCATACTAATGTTGGTAAAATTCCATTGAATTAAGACTGGAGCTGGGTGAATTTTTTTAAGCAAAATTGTGTTGAATTCAGCTAATTTCAGCTGAGAAGATGTTTAAATGTTCAAAAAAGTCAAAATAGTTCATTTCATCCATTTTGAAATTAAACATTTTGACTTTTCATTTCAAAATGGTGCTCTGTCTTTGAAATTTGTCTAAATTTGTCTAAATTTGTGTGGAGTGCCTAAAAGTGACATAAAATGAAACAAAATAATTCTTGTTTTGGGTCAAAGATTTTTAAGGTTTCTTGGTTTTGTTTTATTTCAAAGAGAAACTGAAAATCACTTTTGGTTTGAATCTAACCAATTTTTTTCTGGAATCCGTGGTTCGCTTCTTAAACTGAAAAAAAATCAGTTATTCACTCAGTACTAATTAAGATAGTAATGAATAAGACCAGTAAATATTTGAATATTTCTCTGACTCAGATAGAACCTCTGATGCTGCTGAGGCTTTCCCCATCACTAATTTTGGGCGGTCAAAGCCCTCACACCTGCAAACATGAGAGTGAGTTTTTCCATTGGACTCCCTGGAAATTAGCCTCATTCATAAGTAATGGATCAATATCTTAGATTGTAAACTCTTTGGGACAGGAACTGTATCTGCATGTATGAGCAATGCCTAGTTCTTATGTTCTGATTTTTTTGAGGTATCCCAGTCACTTTAGTTGAAGATGTGTGCTTAGAAAATAGGACCAAAGTGGGATTGCCAGAACAAATGTTGCCCAAATAAATATATATAAAATCCTAATAAATCAGGTTGTGGAGAGTAGCTGTGAAAGGAGATTTTTGTGAATTTAAACAAATTGTGAATTTAAACATATAAGCGCTTGATCCTACAGACATTTGTTTCCATACATAGTCCCATTGAAGCACAGTTCCACTGACTTTATTAGGAGAAACACTGGACAATTTAACTGCCTCCCTTCCCCCCCCAGCCCAAAGTGTATAATTTTTTTCTATGAGAAATGTATTGCAGATATATAATATTGTGCATTACCAATAATGTACTTCAGGAGCTGAATTTACAGTACTTGCATACCAACAAGATATTGTCAAATGTACAAAATGACAATCCGTAAGTTTGCTTCTTTGCATGGACTCATCTTTTAGATTCCACAGCATTTCATCAGCAGCACAAAGAGTGTTTTCTCATTGTTTAGTATGATTTTATTTTAAATTGCCTTTGTTTTCACCTTTTGTGGAACATCATTGCTCTGAAATTACTTTACCTGTAAAAATCCATTTGCAGTAAATTGCTGCCTCAATTAAATACATCTACTGTACTGAAAATTTTACATTGAATGTATATCCTTCATTCATAGGTGTGCAATTTCGCTCCAAAGATTTGATGAAAAGAAATTATGTTTAAATCATTCTGAAAAAAATTGCAGACTATGAACTTAATTTAACTAACAGCTTAAAAAGTAGTAATTTTTCACTCTATCTCTGTATTTTAAATGTTAGTGCTGTCAGTCATTTATTTCAGTGTGAATCTGACAAATGTGTTTCTTTCTGGTTTTTGTATTTTTCAGTAAAATAGGGCCAGGATGTTTCAGTAGTATGAGAAGCAGACTGGGATTCATAGGTTCTGTTTCTGGCTTTTCCACTAACTCACTCTGCAACCTAAGTTAAATCTGTTAAGCTTCTCTGCCAAATAGTGTAACCCCATTCTTTTTCTGGGTTACTTGGGAGCAGGCAACACTCACCTGTGTGCAAGGGTGAGTAAGTTGCTGACAACAAAGGAGATCCTGAGTATCCCAGTGATGATGTAGGATAGGTAGGAATCCTCTATCCACCCCTCTGCTGCAGTCCCTTACTCCTAAAGGAATTTAAAATTGTTGGTGCCTCCACCTGGCTAGCCCCTGTACATCCTCAATAGCGGGCCTTGGGAGCTTCCAGGATTAAACTTAGTCTAATAATAATAATAATCTGAGGCATGGGTCTAACTCAAAAATTCCAATTATGCAAACTATGCATCCAATATACTTAAATTAGAGTTAACACACCTTTACTTAACAAATTAAGGAAATATGGCATAACAGATTGAAATTAAACATCACTATTTTAAATCCACAGAGGCAGTTGAATAAATCAATTCATAAAAATACTATACAGTAATAAATGAAACTTGTCTAACTGGCATTTACACTGCCACTATTTACACCACCTCTGGAGTGTACACTCCCCTAGAGTTCAGAACCCTAACCCCTTGCTTGCGTGGGTGTGCTTGAAGATCTGAAGAAGGAGACAGCACTCTGTTGGTTCAGTGTACCAGTTCAGCCCAGGTATCAAGCTGATGATTTGTAGCTGGCCGAACCAAATGTCTGCAGTCCTGGCCCTGCTTGAAGGGACTCTCTCTGCGCCTCTTCCTTTACAAGCCCTTCCCCAACAAAAAGGAGGCGGCACTCATACCATCTTCACTGCAGGCCCACCTCAGTCAGCTCCAGGTTCAGTCCCTGCCCTGGTTTGGGCAATGCCACCAATCTCCAAAGCTCCCTGCTCCATCAAAAACTCCAGCAGGCTCTCAGCAGCAGCTTCACTTAGCGTAGCACTTCCCTAAGTGTAGCACCTTACATTTGTCTTTGAATTTCATTTTGTTGTCTATAGCCCAGTTCTCCAATGTATCAAGATCTCTTTGAATTTAGCTCTATCCTCCAAAGTGTCTGCAATCACTCGAGCTTTAAAAAAAGAGGTTGTGTCCTTTAGGGTGGTCTACACGGCAAACAGAAACCCATGGCAGTAAGTCTCAGAACCTGGGTCTACAGACTTGGGCTTATGGGGCCGCTGCAACAGCACTAAACATAGCTGTGTAGACATTCAGACCTGAGCTGGAGCTGTGAAGCACAGATGTCCACACTGTTATTTTTAGTGCCATAACATGAGGCCCTGAGTCTGTAGACCCAGGTGCTGAGACTTGCTGCTGTGGGTTTCTGATTGCTGTGTATACACTTAGAGTGAAGCTCCCTCTACTTTGGGAACTCAGCAAGTATTATATTACAGAGGTGGGTGCGGTATAAGAATGTGGATAGATTTTAGAACACAATTATGGCAATGGAGTTAAAAATGCCAGAACTTACGATTATTTACAGCACAGTGTACAAGCATCTCTCCTGACCTCAGACTATGTATAACAGTAGTGGCTCAGTCGTACAGGGTGTAACTCACTTTTCATTATGCAATAGGCCTGATTTTGACATCTTCCCACCATCGTCCTCATAAATGCTGCAAGTGTTTGACATTTTATGTGTAGTCTCCAGATAGAGGACACTTTTCCTGGAGGTAGGTTGAGGTTGTTCAAACAAAACATTTTGGTATATTGGTATATATTTGAAAATGCAGCATTCATTTTTGAATAATTTTCTAATGTATTTTGTAAGAGCATCTTTCAAAAATGCCTTGGTTTAGAAACTTCAGATTTCTTTTATCTAGTAGATATAGACCCTGAGTCAACAAGTTATTTAAGCACATCGCTAACTTTAAGTGTTTTTTTAAAGTTAGAGACACATGCCTAAGTATTATTTTGTACCAGGGCCATAGTCCATAGGACTATTTTTTATAAGGTTGCATATGCAAAATGTTGAAGTTTGTTGCTGCAGCTGAGATCTTCAAAGGTATTTAGACAACTCAGTCTCAGTGATTCCAGCTAGGTTCCTAAATAACTTCAAGGACCTAGACCTAAAAAGTTAAATTACAAAAACTAACTAGTGATTTAAGGTGTCTCCATTTTCTGGGTGCCCAAATTGGAGCACCTTAAAGGATCCTGAATTTTGGAAGTGCTCAGCTCTCTTTGAAAATCAGGCCCCTTTCTGGTATTTCATTTGGTCACTTGGAAATGGAGGAATCAAAAAAGCACAGTAGTCACTTTGAAAATTGATTTATGCTTTTTGGGTCTGATTTATATTTCGGAGGTTTTGAGAACTCATGGTGCTAGTTGGAAGCCCAGTTCCAGTGGAGCTTGTGTATATCTTGAGCAGTCTTGCAGACGCTATAAATTGCACTAGTAATGCTGATGGAGATTTTAAGTGCCTTTAAACCAAATATCTCTCTTTCATTTAAGGATCTAAGAAGCGTTGCAGAGATATTCAGCAAAATTGTGAAATACATCATATGAATAGCACAGATGCAAGCCTTTAAAAAACTCAGCAGACAGAACCAGCAAAGCTCAAAAGCTCCTGGAGTCTAACAACTCCTGTTTAAAGAACTTGAAAACTTTATTTGTGAAAACAGACGAGTTCATAAATTCCAAAAAATCCTAGCTCTGGTTCAAGAAACTTAAAGGTCTGTAGACACACATGGTGAAACCATTTAGGCTAAACGAGCTATCATTTAAGGGACTTGGAAGCTTTAGACACACCGGACTGAATTTACAAACCCTAGCTGTGTAGCTTGTGGAGGTCAAGGAGCTTAAACTCAGAAGAAAACTCCAAAAGCCAAATAAATTTAAATAAATAAATAAATAAATAAAAAGATGTGTTTGTACCTCAGGGTAACTAGCCAAACATTAGTTTTCCCAAGGTCAAAACACACTGGGGACTGGTCACTGTACTTTTACTGCGAGGTAAAATAGGTGAGGTCAGCCACAGGCTGGAGTATAGTGCTGATGAATTTACCTCAAAGTAAAACTGACCTGCCTTGTCTTTACTATGGGTTTTGCAGGGGAAATAGTTCATGCTGGTTAGTAACTCTGAGATAAAATAAAACCACACTTTGTCTTAGAATCTGTTGCTGCACCAGCTAATATGCGCGATGTGAAAACTCACTCCTTCTGCTTTTCATTACCCATTATTCCTTCTTTTGCAGGCATCTCTCTATATGACAGGATACATAGAGACAAATTTCTGTTTTGCTGATTTTATTCTTTCCAGCAAACAATGGATAAGTATCATTGTCAAAGGGCAAGCATGCCTGTCCCTGTTTTGGGGCAGGTAGGGGTTGCTATAGCCCCACAGCTGCGTGCCCTGACCCCTTTAGCCTCAGGGAGTGCAGCTTAATGGCAAGGCAGCAATGCCTAGTGGTCAGAGTCAATAAAGAAGGCAGTCCCTTTTGGTCAGGGCAGTGTGACCTAGTGGTCAGAGTCAATAAAGTCACCCACCTCTGTGGGTGTGGCCTATTGACACATTGGGGAAGTGAGGCACCACCTAGGAGTGTGTGGTTAGGCTGGAGTAGAGGGGCTTGGGCTTTCCCTGGTCCTCCAAGTCTCAGCCTCAGGGCCCTGTCAGTGGCCAGTGTACTCAGCACTAAGTCAACAGGGATCCTTCTGAAACATGCTGAACAGTTCCCTGATTCCCCCACTATAGCAACATTTAAGTCCCTGGGGCTGGTCTTCTGTGGCAATGATCCATGATTGCCTGAAGTCTCCAGAGTCTTCAGACAATGCAGCTCCTGGCAGCTCAGTGCTTTCTCTGGGTACATCCAAGATCTCAGAATCCATCTAGGGCCCTGCGTGCATGAGCTTTGGTTTTGGTCTGTCACAGCATCTTGCAGAGAGCCCGTAATCTTTGTCCTCTCCTTTCAACAGCGAGACCCACCTGAACTGCTTGGCTCCCTCTTATATACAGTCTCCAACTGGAGCATGCCCAGCAGGGTTGAGGGGGTGTGGCCTTCTCAGCCCACAGGATAGAATTAACCTTTTCAGAACCAGTGCAGGACAAGAGTGCCCCATCACAATCAAGGTATATTTTCAGATTATTTTTTTTTTTAAATAAACATTAAATGTGATGACCAGGTATGCCATACTTAACTATCATGTGTTTTGTATCTTTTATTGTCACAGCAGGAAGAAATGCTTTTAAGCCCAAAACACTGCATAACTTTGATGTAGATTTTAGGCAAACTATGCAAAAAAGCAATCCTACACTCTCTTTGGAATCATCCCTTCCTTAGCTTTTGCTGAATTGTTCTCCTAATCAATGTCTGGGTAATTAAAATCACTAGAATCAAAGTTCTGGCTTTCCTGGAGGTTTGCTTCTCTTTTCTGTAATAACATTTCTTGGTCAATTTTTGCTAACCAGAAGTGGGTAGCTAAAGAATATGTTGAGTAAACTAATTTTTCTTAAAGAGACATTGTTAAGTGATGTGATGTGGCTGTGAAAAAAGCTAATACATTCCTAGGATGCATCAGGTCAGGAATTTCCAGTAGAGATAGGGAGGTGTTAGTACCATTATACAAGGCTCTGCTGAGACCTCATCTGGAATATGATGTGCAGTTCAGATGCAGTTAAATACTCTCATTTTAAGAAAGATTAATTCAAACTGGTCAGGTGCAGAAAAGGGCTACTAGGATGATCTGAGGAATGTAAAACCTGCCTTATGAGAGGAGACTCAAGGAGCTCGGCCAAAAGAAGGCTGAGACGAGCTGATACTCTCTATAAATACACCAGAGGGATAAATACCAGGGAGGGAGAGGAATTATTTAAGTTCAGCACCAATGTGGATACAAGAAAAAATTAATACAAACTGGCCACCAGGAAGTTTAGATTTGAAGTTAAACAAAGGTTTCTAACCATCAGAGAAGTGAAGTTCTGGAACAGCCTTCCAAGGGGAGTAGTGGGTACAAAAAACATGGCTGATTTCAAGACTGAGCTTGATAAGTTTATGGAAAGGATGGTATGATGGGATAGCCTAATTTGGCAATTAACTGATCTTTGACTACTAGTGGTAAATATGACCAATGGCCTGTGATGGGATGTTAGATGGGGTGGGAACTGAGATACTACAGATCATTCTTTCTGGATGTCTGGCTGGTGAGTCTTGACCATATGCTCAGGGTTTAGCTGATCACCGTGGTTGGGGTCGAGAAGGAATTTTCCCCCAGGGCAGATTGGCAGAGGCCTTGGGGGTTTTTCACCTTCCTCTGCAGCATGGGGCACGGGTCACTTGCTGGTGGATTGTCAGTATCTTGAAGTCTTTAAACCATGATTTGAGCACATCAATAATTCACTCATAGGTTAGGAGTCTATTACAGGAGTGGGTGGGTGAGGTTCTGTGGCCTGCGTTGTGCAGGAGGTCAGACTAGATGATCAGAATGGTCCCTTTGGCTTTAAAGTCTATGAGAGTATGAGTCTAAGTAGCTTAAGCCTTTAAATTGGTTATAACCCATTAGAAATACATATCACATTCCAGGTATGTTGTTTTCCCTTCTTGAAATATACCCACTGCTATTGTTAAAAAGAAGAGTCTTACTATTTATTTTGTGGGAACTAAAAGCACATTGTGTTTTTCAATGGCATGTCAAGGCACCTGCAAATAGGGAAGGGCATAACTAACAAAAAAATCTGTCACATAGTACAATGAACAGAAAGCAAGAAAGAAAGAACTTTAGCACTAAAAATACTTTATGAAATGGGCATTTAATAAAGGACAGGTAAGTGGAAAATGTGAATTTATACAAATTAATCTGTGCAGATAATAGGGACATAAAATATAAATTAACAAATGGACTGTACAATGGTCACTCTTAAATGGTTTTCAATTGCCTTTGTAACTAAATACTGCTTGGGATTATTTCCTGTTATGCTGTAGTAAAGTTATCCAGTTACTCAAGGCAAAATTGTACAGTTCTCAAGGGCAACCACTGTACTGCAGATAATTCATGAAAAAGTGGGGAGCTACTCTAAAAGTAAAGAAAACGAAATAGAGTACTGATCTTCAAAAAAAAAAAAAAAAAAAAAAAAAAAAAGAGTAATGATCCTGGCAATTACCATTCCATAAATCTAACTTTTTTGTCCTAGTAAAAAAGTGTATAACATATTAAGAGAAAAAAATACACTCACCATTGAAGACCAGGCAATACTGCTTAGATCTGCTCACAGAGGGGACTGTCTCCATGTGGATCAGCAGAGAACAGTAATAGGACTGATGATTAGTCTGCAGAAGAGAAGAATGAGGGGAGATTTGATAGCAGCCTTTAACTACCTGAAAGGGGGTTCTAGGAAGGATGGAGCTAGGCTGTTGTCAGTGGTGGCAGATGACAGAACAAGGAGCAACAGTCTCAAATTGCAGTGAGGGAGATCTAGGTTGGACATTAGGAAAAAGTTTTTCACTAGGAGGGTGGTGAAGCACTGGAATGGGTTACCTAGAGAGGTGGTGGAATCTCCATCTTTAGAGGTTTTTAAGATGCGGCTTGACAAAACCCCCGCTGGGATTATTTAGCTGAGGTTAGTCCTGCTTTGAGCAGGGGGTTGGACTAGATGACCTCTTGAGGTCCCTTCCAACTCTATGATTCTATGATTCTATGATCAAGCATGGGCATGACTACATTACCATCTGAGGTTTGATTGCAGCATAAGTAGACATTTTGTGCTAACTTTACTTGTGCTAGCATAGCTAAAAGTAGCAGCATAGATGTGGTGACATAGGCATCAGCACAAGCTAAGAACATTAGTATATAGCTGGGGTCTCCTGACTGAAGAGTACAATACCCCATGTGGAAAGAGGAAAAACAGGGTTCAAGAGAGAGAAAGCGGGGAAACTCCCACCCACTAAAAAATAGTTCAATGGCCCTTTTCCAATGAACAGCTGCATTCTGCACCAGAAAGGATTCCAGGTACAGCAGCTCAAAGAGAAAGCTGTTTCCGAGCTCCAGGAGCCAGACCATTCTATAACAAACTATGGTCCAAGAATTATTTACTGAAGTTTTTCAGTGAATACAATTCAATAAGAAAAACTGATAAAATGGCAAATGGTGAAGGCTCATTTATGAATGCAGGTGAAATTACTAAAATAAGGTAATTGAATTAACCAGTCAGCCCTAATAAAAACTATCAGAATAGATAATGGTTCAGCCCAATGTCTTTATCTGTATTCTAAATGCCAGTCCTGTTCTTTCTTATATATCCTTACCTCAGGTACTCAATGACTGGAAAATAATACCATTATTCTATAAAAAGATCAATAGCAGCCAATTATAGATTCACATCCTTCAGGGCATGATATTAGAAACAATTTGTTGGATGTAGGGAGAGAACATCTCAGAAAGCATGATTTGATTAGAAACAGCCAACAAGGATTTATGAGAAGGAGGTTTTTTTTCTTCAACGTGCTGGGGATCTTCCAAGAGATTACTGCTACAGCAGACAAAGGAAATACAATTAATGTTTAAAATTTAGATTTTCAAACAGCATTTGATAAGTCTTTACACAGAAGATTATTGTCAAATTCAGTTGGCCGAATAGATAGCCTTATAGATAGGAAACTGACTGGAAAACAAAGTTAAAGCAATAGGAAAGAAAGCGCAACTCCTCACCCGGAAAGAGAACTGTGCCTGAGTCCAAGATGTAATCAGTGGAACCCTTTATCTAAAGCACCCATCAGGTTTGGCTTTTTTGATAACCTATTTAATTTAACATGAGGATAATAAAAAGACACATCCTGAAAAACAAATGGGACATCAAAAAAACAATAAAAGTTAGAGTTATGATGGAAAATTATGTACTTGGAGGGAATCCCCATCAGACAACTGTGTTAGAGATCCCCAAACAAGAAGGTGGTGAATGCATTGCACCGGGCAGTAGCTCAAACCTGATTGTTTTTCTTAAATGAAAGCTGATGCTGGGAAGCTAGAAAAGACGTGGGAGTAAAAATGGCAATGTGCATTTAAAGAACGTAACACTGAACATTATGCTGTTGGTTACTGCATAAGAGATGAGCTGGTCTGCATCTGTTCAAATAGATCACTTGAAAAATTATGATTCTTGCCAGAAAGTTAAATAAGATTGAGGGCCAGATGCTCAACTGCACAAGCTCTCATTTACACCATTTTGGCAGTGTATATGGGCTTTAAAGTGGCATAAATGTACAGAGTGCATTTACACTGCCAAAACTGTGCAAAGGAGCCTTGTAGTAACTGAGCATCTAGTCCAAAATCTTCTATTTTTAAAACAGAAACCATACAAAGAATCCATTTATTGAAATGTAGCCACTCCTAGGGTAAGACATAACAACAGTTCAGTATAACATTCCTATCTGTTTAGGACAGGAAGTGAAGAAGAATATATCCAGTAAAAACTGTATGGGGGATTTCAGTAGAGAGCATGTAATTACCCAAGCTGAAATCTAGTGAGAACACTAAGCCTGTGAAATGATATATTATGCAATCATCACCATTTTCATAACTGTATATTTATATGCTATTTATGTTATGATACTGCTCATAATGTGCTAGGCATTCTGGGGGGGAAAAACCCACACAAAAACAAACAACAAAACCACACAAGAAGGAAGAGTTGCTTCAAGAAAAAGCTAATATCTGTACATCCACAACAGATAGTGTAATATACTTAACACTAGCCTCTACTGAATACAAGCCATTATTACCATCTCCCTGCTGTAGCTTAACATATCTGTTTAATCTACTGTAGATAAAAAATAAATAAATATAGGGATGAAATAAAACAACTCAATAATTTTAATTAAGCATTACAAAGAGGAAGTGGAAGTGTTTTTCAGAAGGTGAACCCAGATTTTTTAAGATGAGTTTTTTAGTAACAGTGTAAAGAATAATAACCCAACTACTAAAAGAGGTTAAGTACTTGCATAGTGTTTCCATCTCTTCATTTTTTGAAAGAAGCCTAATAATAATAATTACATTTTATAATAGAATTTAGCAGCTGCCTAACTGTTTTGATTTCTTAGGATTAGCAGTTGGGGTGCCATAATTATAATTCCTTCTGATTGCGAACTTCACAGCACTTACTCAGTCGCTTAGTTCTCATTTAGTGTTTCAGATGCTGCATCCTTTTCAGACTGATTTGGAGGTAATGAAGTAATCTATATTTAGATATTTTTCAGGTGATTTTTATTATTATTTTTAGTGAGTATACATTTCCCAGGTACTAAATGAATAATGCTGCTAGCGGGAAAGGAGTATAGGGAACATTTTTAAACCAGAATTTGAGATATGAATTATTTTTAATCAGATTTATCTCATATCCTTGCTTCCTTTTTTCATAGTAGTACACAGATTACTGAAAAGGAGCTCAACTTCACAGATTCAATTCAGATGGAGAGCATATGTTCCAAACTTGGGCACCAATGGCTGCATTTGGGATATCAGATGGCAATTTGATGCCTAAAATTGACTGTTTGGGAGCTGATTTGCACACCAAACTTCAATACTAATACTTGTCAGTTGAGCCCACCGTATTATTTTATTTGATTATATAGCATCAATCTGTCTGTCTAGGCCTTAGAGTGAATATGAAGGAAAGTATGTTTTGTGGCCGTTGCTATAGCTTCCAACCTTTTGCTAGGAGCTGTTATTTCCATACCCCCAGCTGAAGAGATGGAGGCCAGCTCTGCTCTTCCTCCTTAACCAACAACACATTGTTTACCATCACTTGGGCACCATGGAAGTCAGTGGCAAACTCCCATTTACTTCCATGGGGCCAGTATTTCACTCGTAAGATCTTACACAAAATATATATTTTCACCTTTTTATTTCAGCATACTGACATACCAACTTGTTGTTTGTTTGTTTGTTTTGATGCTGTCAAAATGCATGAACCAAGCACAGCTAGGATGCATGAGTACTTGATTAGGAGAATTCCAGTGGAAATTATGTTGATTCAATATGTTTCCCTCTTCTACCGAAGTCAGTACTGAACTAATGTGCCAGTATGTTGTGAGACTCTGTATTGGACATGCCAACTCTGCAAGATGCATGTGATCAGTATTGAGGAAATGAAACTTTTTGCAAGTATAAGAGTGTTAAATCCAGTGTTATGACTAGATTTCTTTTTGGATAATTATATTCTCTCTACCTGAATTCCCCTGCAGTTTCTACTAGATCCATTTTTCTTTTTCAGTTAGTGTACTCAAGTGTCAGGTAGTGTTACTGTGAGCTGTGAAAATCTTAGTGCGTTTGAACCGAGGGTTGACTGCAGTTTTATAAATGATTGTATAAAAATGTTAGTCACCTAGACCCTTGTCCAAGAATCCTATTAATTTCTGTGGGGCTCCCGGCAAGCATAAAGGTCTGTCTGAACAGAGCAGAATATAGGACTAGGGCCTCAATTCTTTTAAAATAAACCATATCTCTGAATCTGAGGAAAATGCATCTCATACAGTTAAGGGAGCACACACAGCTCTGTGCACTGACCTAAATGGTCATACATTAGCCTAATGATAGCTCAGTTCTAGGAAAGCTCTTCTAGGATCACTGGGCAAAGAGTCATGCCCTGTGTACTGTGACACTAGGAAGGGTCTAATCCTAAGGGGCTGCACTAATGAACATCTTATTTTCAGTGAGGGTGAAATTCACCCCATTCAAAGGGCCAGCACAAGGCCTAAGTACCACAAAAGCCCCAGCTGAATCTGCAAATTAGTCTTAAATGGTACATAGATGATTATAGGCCTTGAGATGAATTTCACCCTGATTAAACAGAAATGGTAATAGAGCAAAGGAGTTCAGACAGCGATACTGATTTACAGAGGAAAGAAAACGATGGCTCTCTTAAAGTGATAATAGTCTTCTTACTCACGCTTTCCTTTGCCATATTAGAATTTTAATTGGACTTGCTCAGCGCAGGGCTTTGATTTTTAGTAATATCCTTCCACCATGAAAAACTCACAGAAAAACTCTTGCATCTGATGAAGTGGGTTTCTGCCCCTGAAAGCTTATGCCCAAATAAATTTGTTAGTCTTTAAGGTGCCACAGAACTCTTGTGGTTTCACGGAAGTGTATAATTGTAACAGGTGGATTGGTGTTGAAGAGTTCCCACAGGGAACAACTACTCAATCCCTCATCTAATTTCTCAAATTACAAGGTTTCCTAGCAGGCTGCACATTTTGTGCATATGAGTTTTTTGTTGATGTTGTTTCTGGGCTACTCATTAATCTATTTGAGAGATTCCCTCTTCGGGCTCCCTCCCCCAGAACTCAGATATCACACACATAGGGATTAGCAGTAACATCACTATTTCCCAGTATTTTAATTAGAATTTAAAATGAAATTATACTCCAATACTAAATTTGAAATTTATTTTTCGAAGCAGAGACAATTAGATAAATCATCCCTCTGTTGCATCCCCTGTCTACTGACTCTCTCTTTCAACAATGCTTTTCAGGTTCACAGCACCTGTATAATCAGTGCTGCTATTAAAATGCATCTAAAACTTTGTATCATCTAGATATACAAGGTCAAGTCACCCTTTCCTAATTTATCACAGAAATTATATTGGATAGTTGGATAGGTGATAAGTATCACAGCTGGGTCGTGGGCAGCCAGACCTCATGGTCAGAGCCAGCATCCACAGTCACAAGACAGGAGTCAAGAGTCAGCGGGGTCAGGATGCCAGGTGGTCAGAAGCAAGAGACAAATTGGAAATCAGAACCATGAGTCAGGAACCAGACTGTCAGAAGCAGGAGACGAACTACAGATCACAACCATTGGTCAAGAGTCAGAATTAGACCAGGTCAGGATACCAGGGAGTCAGAAGCAGAAAAAAAATGAGAAGTCCCCAACCACAAGTCAGACTCCAGGAGTCAAGCCAGGTGGGGATGCCAGAAAGTGAAGCTGGGGGAGCAAGAAACACACAGTCCAGAACAGGGAGTAGCCCAGTTATTCGGACAGCTTTCTGTTCCTGCTGCTGCCTTAAATTGGGCCAATGGGCCAGATGGCTGCTCTGGTGCTCCACCAATAGGATCTCAGGAGCAGACCCTGAAACCAGGCCTGGGATTCATAGGACCTAGGTAGGCAGTTGTCAGCAGGCTGCCAGGTGGAGGGTTAGAGCATAGCTGCACCTGTGGACCTGGGTTCAAGCCCTGTGGGTCATGAGCATGAATGAATTATAAAAGATAATAGTCTGTGGATAATTCTGATGACTGCTTCTCTTGGATTGCCAATCTAGTAATGATCCTTTTTAAATTATGCATTGATTATCCATAATTCCTGTCTGAAAAAGGTGAACGGGATGATCTTTAACATAGTCCCATATTATATTCTGTGATTAAACATGTCCCAAGCAAGGTAAACAAAGACAATGGGGAAGGATTTCTTACTATGCTATCTTCAGTCTAGGAGACTATGGTGCTCTCAGTTTGCTTTAACATTATCTCTTTTCACTTTGTAGGTAGGTGTTTTTGCTTAATTGGCTGTGAGATTTGGTTTCAGGGAGGATGCACAGCAAGATTATACACTTGTTTTGGGGTTTTTTTGGTAAATGTAGAGGAGCAAACAGTTTGCTCAGTGGAGGAGATGAGTAGGACAGGCTTAATTTTATGTTTGTGCAGCAAAGGAACATTCATTATAGAGAGTGCCATGCTAATATGCTTAAGAAGAGGAATAAAGTAAAAGTGATACATTTCTAAGACTTAACATCACAAAATTTTAGAGAGTTTTTAAATTGGTGTCTGATTCATGAGTATAAATTATGCATTCATGGGCACGAAAAGTGTTTCATTTTCATTTGTGTACAACTGGTTTTACATACAGTTACCAATCCATGTCTGAATTTATATGACTTGCCAATATAATTACTTGTTTGCACCTGTTCACATCAGGACAAATTCTGATCTGTTTACTCACTGTGAGTAGTATCTCAGTCTTCAAAATGAAATCAATAGGACTACTGGCCAATTAAGGCACTAATAAAGGGGAAAAGAGTTTCCTAGTCTGGACCAATAATTTGCATGTAGAATTTAGGCATCCTATTTTTAAAAAATTGGCCCATTGAGTCTCTCTGGAATGACTATGAGATTAATTTAGAGCTATATGTACCACTCATACTCATATTGAATAGTACCTTTATTCACAAATAGCTGCATTCATATGAATGGAACGATTTGTAGAGTAAGATATTAATGAGCATGTATAAGGGTATCAGAATTTGGCCCATCACGTTTCATGATTTTTCACTTACAGTAAATGTAGGTTCTGATTCAGTAAAATAGAGAAGCAGATGCCTAATTTTCAGCATGTGAGTAGTTCCACTAATTTGTGTGAAGTTTTGTAAAGTTAGGCATATACTTCAGTGTATTACTGAATTGGGTTTCCAGGCTGTGTTTTAGTAATAGAAAGGTGCACTGTGCAGGTACAAATAGGATGGACAAAAAATAAATCACTAGGAATAAAATTAACTGTGCTCTTTTGTCCATATTGAACTTGTCATCTTTACCATGATTGGCATTGTCTGGCTGCACCTCAGATGCATGATAATGGCCAGATTTTCAGAAGTGTTGAAGTGCTTTATATTTTTTTAATATATGAATAATATGTATTTATCATCTAATATAAAGAAAAAAAGACATGACTGAATTAATGTTGAATATTATTTAAAAATGTGTAGCAACATGTAGGCAACCATCTGTAGCTAGCACCTGTCCTATTACTAATGCTGTGAAACTTGTGCTAGACACCACAGTTGTGCTGGTTACAAATGTTCCTGGAAAGTGCGGGATAACGGAATTTGCCTTGTGCGTTTTTTGTATACCGTGATCTGTAAAGTTTTTGTTGGATTATTGTTGATGTTGGATTAAAACCATTTAGTGGAGAATAAATTACAGGATCACAAGATATGCATCAAGTGATGCCACTTGATATCAAAGAAAATATATTTCCCCCTAAAATTCTTTCAATAAATCAAAAGAAACAACAATAAAAATCAGACAAAATGCCAAAAGAATGACTGATGACTTCTGTTACCAAGTGCGATTTTAAAATGATCTTTTGTAAAGCAATTGAATCTGTAGTCCCTCCTTGCTATGGGACTTCATTTGGTTGACAATTTAAATATGGGTCATTTCCTGCCATAGGGATAATACAGGAGGTACCTGTCCACTTGAATCATCATCTGAAAGATTTCAATTATGAGAGTAAACTAAAAAAATTCATAAACCACATGTCTATTTAAGGAGAGATTGAATGTTTTTTTCCTGTACATGAAAGGATTCTGGGAAGATGAGGATCTCTGAATAGTTTTCAGATAATAATAGAAAGTAACAGGAGTATTAAAAAAGAATAATTTGTGTTTCATGGGTTTGTTTTTTAAAAATAGTGAGAAAAAAATCTCTCCAGCGTAATGCAAATTATCTTCTTGTATGGCAACTTCAAAATTTGATTAGATTTATTTTGGGTTTTATTAAACAAACAAAAACTACATTAATACAGTTTTAAACTTGAGATTTTAATCATACAAAAGTTGGGTAGTTCAACAGTGTTGGTTGCCAAAACAACATTAATTCTGCCACACTGATTTATATAGTATTTTTGCTTACTGTTTATGACAATACTTTCCATGTACAGAGGTCTTTGTAATTATAAATTAATGTTAACAACACTCCTGTATAGAAGGCAAATGAGCAATACTAACACTGTAACACAGATGGGAAAAACAGAGGTGACATGCTTTGCCAAAGGCAACAAAAACTGAATCTCAAATTACCAGGGCCAGAAGTAGAGCACAGTTTCTTGTTCAGTCCTGAGCTGAAATCAGTATGAGACAGATTTTGATACCTTACCTACATTAATTAACACCTTTCTCTATGAGTCAATTGCTGTCAGTGGAACTATGTATGGAGTAAGGTCCTATTTAGTGCGAATGAGGCTATCAGAATGTGGTCCTATATATGTAATGCAGATATATTAATATTACTGTGGGGAAAGTGGGACAATTGAATTCTCACATTTAATTAGCAATAATTAATGTTCTTGTGTTTATATTTAAATGAGGATTTATATACAAGTGGGCGCTTAGCCTTGGTAGGGGTAGGAATGTTCCTGAAGCTGGGGGAAGGGTCTGAGGCATTGTCATTGGGGGACAGGTTTTGACAACTTAAAAGTAAGATCTTGGGTTTATCTGTGTGTGTGCATGTGCTCTCACACATGTGCATGTTTGAAAGAGAGAGAGAGAGACAGAAAAAATGATAAACCAGGAGTGGAGTTGGGGAAAATTCCAGTAAACCAAACAATCTTGCAAATTCAGATTGAATTGTTTTGTTTTTTTTAAAGAGAAAAAGTCAGAAAAAATCAAAACATTATGTGTCGATATTTTCTAAACAAAACTTCAAACTTTAAGTTTCAAAATTTGAAATGTCTTTTCATTTAAAATTTTACTGCAGTTTTATTTTTTTGAAATGGTTAAAAAAACCCTCAGAAAACAAAATAAAACATTTAACTTAGGGTCAAATGAAACATTGTGTTTGACTTGAAAAAATTTTTTCCCCAATTGCTTTTGCTTTATCCACCATCCCAAAAATTCAGTTATTTGCACTGTTCTGTCCAGGAGGGTTTCTTATGTTTAGAAGTAGGCCAGGAGGTGTTTTGCCATCTGGAGAAGGGCATCCATTTCTTTCAGTGGAAAGTGAGTTAGGTGATTTTGCGTTTCATCAGTGAGGAAGGAAGGCCAGAAATGGGCAAAGGCAATATCAATAGAGTGCACATTCAAGCAAGTGCAGATTGCAGATTGAGTCAGCTTGCTCTATTGGTCTCAGCCTACTGAGCAATGTGTCCATCAAGGTATGTAACATTTTAAAATCATTGGCTCAAAGAAATCATAGCAGGTGATTTAGTGAAGGTAGCTCAACTATTTACCACCATAACACAAACCCTAGGATCATTCTTTTTCTCATTTCATCTCTTTGTCTGCATATCTTTAGCTTCCCTTAGCAGTGACAGTTGTCCTAGCTCCCACATCCTTCAAATCCATCCCACCAACTATCCGTCTGCCTCAAGGTACACACGTACACATGACAACTCACCAAACGAATGGACAGAAAATATTTTATTTGCATCAGGTTTTTCATTCATGTTGGAAGCATTTTTGAAGGTTGACATTTAATAAAAGATTTTCTTCTCTAGAAAGAGATTACTCAGCAATGCTGCTGGCAAGTGATGGTATATTTTTACTGCAACTTTTCTTATGGTAACACATTGTAAGAAAAATATCCAAGGCCAAATTAGCTTAAATGGGAATCAGTTTCTGAACATGAACTGGGTAAAAATGACTAAGGATTTGGCTTCAGATAACTCAGAATATCAAAAATCTTGTAAAAAGGTATTACGCCAGAAACACCAGGTGAGTGAAATGTTCACAGCAAGCCTTCTAACTTGTACAAATCTCATCTGACTTTGGGTTTCATTACAAACTTGAAAATCAGACAATGTTTCTGGAGAGCCAGATTCTGATCCCCCTTACTCATATTGATTATTAAGTGACTGAAATCAATGGGTCCACACGTGAAGTGAGGTACCACTCAGTGTGAGTAAGGGTATCAGAATCTGGCCCTGAAGAGTTTGGTCACAAACCTTTTGGGAGAACCTGAGCCCAATTTTTGTCATGCTGCAGTAATTCCCCTCAAAACTCATTGTTTCTTGTGATTTCATCACAGTGAAATCATCTATGGTTTCTTCAGCTGAATTATATTTTGATGTATGGGATTTGCTGACATTTGAAACTGAAAGCAAAACTTGTCGGGAGGAAAGTATGAAGATAAAACAAGGAAATATATAGACTAATCTGTGTAAAGCAAAACCATTGAGTTAGTGCAGAGTTGGGAACATAATTTTATTCTGAATGACAGTTTGGCTCAGCTGTTTATGCCCTTTTTTGTTTGTGAATGTAACAATTTTCTTGGAACTTGTAGGAAGGAACACAGGAAAGAATTTGGTGCAGGCACCAGGAAGACAGTCCGTGTGCACATGTCTGGAAAGCTAGCTGCAGTTGCAGTGTTTCTGTAGCTAGTTCTCATAATAAACAGTTTAGTTTTAGAAACATGGAGTCCTCTTATGTCATTTATCAACACACAATACATGAAATATTGAGTATTAGTACAATTTTTTCACAGTAATATTTGGGAATGTTTTTTTGTCATACAAACACATATTTGCATGTGAACATGGATGTTTATGTGTACATAAGAGCTGTTCTCTATTTGTTAATTGCAATTTGATATTTGTTATCCTCTATATTTAAGTTTGTAAAAATATCAGTTATCATATTGGGGATTAGAAAAAGAATGTCTGTTAAGAGACTATTTATGTAGCCTCATTAGTGAAAAAATATAGACAAAGAAATTTGTTCACTGAGACTACCTGATTTATAACAAATAGAAATCTTCCTCTTTTAGTTAATGATTCACAAGCAGACAAAAGAAATAAATCCATCACATAATTCATTCACAGTAAATGAAAACAGTTGTATTAGCAACCAACCGCTGCAAAGGCCTGGTTGATCACAACTTTACACAACTTTACTCAACTCAGTTGAGTAAGATACTATCCTACTGCTGCTGCTGTGCTCCTTCAGAAAAAATAAAGTTATATATTTAGAGTATCGTCTATGTATAAAAGTCTGTTTGGTTTTTGGTGGGGTATGGTGTAGCAATTTCCTCTTTAGAAAATCCAGGAGAACATCTGCTGCTCTGCTCCTATCGTTGTGTTACTGGAGATGGTGTGTCTTCTCTTGTAAGGATAACAGCGAGAGTCCTGTGGCACCTTAAAGACTAACAAATTTATTTGGGCATAAGCTTTCGTGGGCAGAAACCCACTTTGACGGATGCATGAAGGGGAAACTTCAGTTTGGTAGGCATATATACACATTCAAGGATGGTGAGTTACATCACAGTGCGGTCCATTTGGCATGATGTTCATTTGTTTGCACCTGTTGTAAGGAGGTCTCTCAACTCTTCAATTTTAGTTCACTTTGTGTGTGGCCAAAAATAAAATAACACAAACTGTAGCAGATGAATTGTACACCAGTTGTTTGGCACTTGCATGCACACTTTTGAATCAAAATGAAACAACAATATATCAACCCCTATTTAGTCCTAAAGCATCAAAGTGTCAATCTGGAGTGCAATGGTCACTAATAAAAACTCAGCATTTGCCAATGGTTGCAAAGTATTGTCTACGATTACTGCAGTTTCTCCCTGTATTTAGAATAGATGATCTGTGTACTAATGCCAGTTTTGCCTTTTTAATAGCTTCTTCTGTAACTTCACTGAGCAGTTCATTTACTCCAGAATTAAACTGTGTGCAGTTAATGTCTAAAATTAGAGAGAAATATAAAACTGCCAGTGCCAGCTACTATAGCAGCTGATCTAAGAATAAACTGGATCTCAGAAAAGAGGGAAGAAATCCGTTCTGACAACAGTCCTCTCCATGAGAACCTTATCCAAAACCCACTGAAATTGATGGAAAGACTCATTGACTTCAGTGGACTCTTAATCGGGTCCTGACTGCATGTTGTTGGTTGCGAACTCTGCCTTCATTCTTGTTTCTAGGTAATCCTAGAGCTGTGCAAATAACTAATTTTTTTGTGTTTGGTTACAAAAACTATTATTTTTATTTTTTTAGCAAAAATAAGACCTTTTATTTTGTTTCAGGTGGAACAAAACATTTTTGTTTTAACAAAAACAAAATGTTACATTTCATTTGAGTGTTCTAGCTTATTAAAATTAAATTGAATTCAAAATAAAAAGTCAGCTTGATTGAAAAATGAAAATGTTTTGTTATGAAAATGTCTAAATGAAAGAATACATTTTTAGGAGGAGGGGAATGACCAAAACAATTTGGCAAATTTGATACAAATTCTCTGTGTTCTAGTTGACCCAAATCTGCCTTTTTTTAGTTAAAAATGTTTTGTCCAAAAAATGTCACCTAGTTCCTCTCCTTCTGTCTCAACCTACATACTAAGCATTACAGTCTAGACTAGAAATGATTAGAAGGACCTGGCTCTTCCTCCATTATCTTGCTCACCATGTACCAAAAAAAGGCAAAATTAAATATTTAATTGGAGCCAAATTCTCAAATGAGCTCACCTCCCATTTAGGCACCAAAATAAGTTGCCAAAAGACCTTGGCAAGTTGGGTGTTGCTGAGCAATTCTTGAAATCTGACCACAAGTTTCACATCGGGAGCTGTTGGTGCTGAGCACTTTGAAACTCCAGCTCATAGATGGGTACCCAAATGATAGATGAACTTTTCTGAAAATCTGGTCCCAGTGTTAGATGCTAAGCACATGAAAATGTAACTCTGAGCTTCTTTCCACGAGATAATCAATATTTCAGTATATTCTTTTTCAAACTTTAAAATTTCTTGATATCTGAGAGTGACAAACCTCCTACTATGGAGATCTGTTTTCTTGACGAGTAACACCCATCAAGAAACACTGCTGTCACACTTAAAAGAGATCTGTGCACCTTCAAACTCAGTAATAGTCACAGGTGCACCTGTGAATATGGGCTATAGATGTACCCACAGTTATTCAGTCACCTTCTCCACTATATGTATGTGATATTTTTCATTAAAGGTCTCTTTGAATCAGTGTTCTTAGTAACAACAAAATTGCCATCTACCTATCTTTAAAAAATAAAGTCTATTATTATTAGCTTTCTATTTAAACAAAATTGACTCAATAGTGCTTCTATGGCAGTAAAGACCCATTTACCTCACCTGCTTTTTTTTGTTTGTTTTGTTCATGAACATGTGAACATCTGCTGCTCTGTTGTTATTGAACGTAAGGAATTTCTACATATTCTATTTTACCATGAGCTAACTGAATGCCCTTTTTCTAATCAGGATTTTTACCCATTGAAATGTACTTTTATTGTTTTGGTAAGCTGCAGTTCTTTTGAGACATTCACATTTCCAGTGTAAAATTATTGTAATTGAGTTTGTGTAACTGTTTTTATTAGAAATGAGTCAGAAACAAAACCAAAAATCCAAACAACACTCTATTGTATTTTTTGAGGAGAGAGTCAGAATCCAAACCAGATGCAGATGTGGCATCTCTAAAATGTCATGAATTAAAACCCTTGATCTGACACGTGGCATTTGTCAAAAGTGGTGAAGAATGTTTCTGCATTTGTTGCCTATTGCATCCTGGTTCCCATGGTTGCCACATAATGTTATTCATTTACATTTACCAAAACAGAGGCGTTTTGTATGATATCTGTTTTCCAGTATAGACTAGAAAGAGAGTAAATGACAAGGTAATATGGAAGCAGTAGGGAGGGAAGGAGAAGAATCAGATGAAAGCTCCCTTTGAATTTGCTATTGATTTTACATCCCAAAATCCCAATTTATTTGGAGTACTAGCATTGTTTATAATTATACACTAAAAGTAGCATTGCGCTGTCACTTTTAGAAATAGCCCTGAATATATGACACTTTTGTATTACAGTGGAAACTGAGGAGAAAGCCTGACTTGAAGGCATCTGATGGGAAAGGACTGTGTTGTAAACAAAGGCTTGAGAGTTCAAGATAGCTGCTCTGGCTCATTGGTGTTGTGATTTCAATTTGGACCTCAATAGTAGTGCTAAAAAGAGAACAAGGACCCAAGGGAGTAGCTGACTCTGTAGTGAACTACTGTACTCTAATTTTCTTGATATACTCGTCCAGAAGCCTTTTGAGATACCTGGATAAAAGTTCTGTTATACAGATTTGATAAATAATTTATCATTAATTATTTTTAACTCCTTGAGTTGATATCAGTGTTAGAAAGTTATTTTGTTGTAGTCTATCTGGCGGCCAAGTTCTTCATGGTCCCTGTGTGGGTGCACTGGGGGATGAGAGGATATAAGAACCAACTCACCAGCGCAGCAGCTAAGCACAGTGGTACATCTTGCACTCTCTAACCTCCACAAAAGAGGCAAGGGAAAGCAGGTGTGAGGCTATGGAAACCTGCCTTATCCCTTGTGCATGTCTATTAAATTTCCAGTAAGCAAATGGTACAAGATAAACTACCAGTCTTGGCCTTGAGAGGACTCTGGATGCAGAAGACACCAAAAGCAATGTCCTGCTCATAAATTCCTCCCTCTCCCACATCTGTTGGCAAGATTCAGGGGCCAAGTAGAAAAGAGTCTGAGAGCTCAAGGTATCTGCAGCTCTTCAGGCAATCAAGCCCAGCTGCTTTATATAGTGGGAAGGGAGAGCCTGGGACCAGAATGAGGTGGCAGCCCCAAACACAAGAGAAGGAAACTGAACAATTAGAACTAAAACTTTATTTTGGGATCTGCCATGAACAGCTAGTACTTAGCCTCTCTTGCAAAAGAGAGCGGGAAACATCTGTGTTTCCTCCCAGCAGAGATTGTCAACATCACCTTTGATGAGCAGAATCGACCACCTTCACTAGTACATGCTGTAGACCAATCAATAATTAACAAATAGACCAAGTCATGGAAGTGGTCCCAGGTACATGGATGAGAAGGGGATAAGAACACAAAGAAAGAGGTTTATCATCAAGCACAGACAGAGGGAAATGGGTGACGTTAGGAACAAAAAGAAGCAAAAGCAAAGAGTTACGGAGGGGCTAGGTTACACAAGGGTTTGAAAGAGAAGGAACTTTTAAATTATGTGAAAGGTGATAGGTGTATCAAAAGTGTGATACACAGGAGTGCTGGTAAGGGACAGATCCTTATTTCCTAGCCCCTGTCACATGACCCATTGATACCAAATGTAGCATGCTGCTGCCACATGGCTCTAGACAGTATCCACTGACTGCAGTGGTTGCAGTTACAGTTGGGAGCCACGGAAAGAGTGTGTGGTTCCTTCAGTTCTGGCTACGTAACACGATCAGCATCTATCATTCAAATTTGTGATAACCAAGAAGTAGGAACAATGGAAAAAGTCCTTAAACTCATGTTACACTTATGCATATAACTGAGCAGATGTACCACAACTTCATATTGCATCATTTCAGGATTTGTATTAATGGATCCTGCCCCACATTTCCTTTCCTCCCTGTTTTGGTGTCCACTCACCATATCCTATGTGCACACTAATGCTGTGTCCATTGGCTGTGTACACCCCCGTGATCCATGAGTGTGAGGATAGAACAAATACATCCTTTCTTCTGTTCGCGTTACTTTTTCCTCTGGATTCTGAATGATTGCCACACTTTCCTGTTGTATTGTGTGCTGTAGTCAGAACTCTTGAGTGCCTGTTTTCTCCTCAGAAGATTCTCTCTGGCAACCATTATGAATTGTTACATTCCTGTACCCAGCACAGAAACAGAGCGAAGGAAGGAAACAAAGGTGATTTTAAATCACTTTTGTACTTCCTGTAATCTGGCCTGGGTTAAGAAAGAACTGCCTCAGGAGACTTTTGTTTCACTTCACTTGTTAATATCCTGGTGATTCTGCTCTCATTCAAATCAGTAGCTAGGTTCCCATTCACTTCAATGAGAGCAGGACCAGACAGAGTTTTTGAACGGTTTTTGGTTTTGTTCATAATATGGTTATTTTGTTTCGTTCAGCTGCATCAAACAGACTGTACCTATTTAAAAGTACCTATGTTAGTTATGTATTGCTTTTATTATTCCCACTTGGGACCACCAGAAGATTCTGTTCCAGCTAACCTACTCTTGCATTGTCTGCTTCACATTCCATAACGCTGAGATGATAGTTACTATTCATAGGCAGTTCCAGCAGCTTTCTTGAGGGCATGAAATGCAGCTCTGCTTGCCTGCTGTCATTTGAAGGGCAGGGTGATAATCCATCTATGAAAAACAATGTTGTTTTATTCCCCACAAATAAAAATTATAGATAAAATTTTTAAAGCACTGAATTGGCTCAGGAGCATGAGTCCCATTTTTCAGAAGTGATTTAGGACTAGATTTGTTAAGTATTTAGGCACCTAATGTCTAGTGGGATTTTCAAATGCGTCCGAGAGAGTTAGCCCCGTAGGCACTTTTGAACATTTCAGTAAGTACCTATCTGCATCTTTAGGCACCTATATATTTTTAAAAATCTAGCCCATGGGCACAATATGTCCTACTGAAGGTCACTCCTAAGTCACTTAGGCACTTTTGAAACAAAATCACCCTTCCTGTTGTTAAAATCAATTGTGTATAAGATTCACACTGTGGGCCACATACTGAGCTGCTGTAAATTGGTGTAACAGCTTCATTGACTGGAATGGAGCTATTCCAAATATACCAACTGAAGATCTGTCAGTGTATGTACAGGGACTAAATATACTAGGCCAGATTCTCAGCTGCTGTAGAGCAGTGTAGCTACATTGAAACTGAATGAACCTACACTGATTTATAGCAGCTGAGCATCAGTCCCACTGTATTTATTTAAAGTTTAGAAATCAGTATTGACTTGGTAACTGTAATGTGGTAGTTGCTATGATTTGTGTAATAACTTAGAAACTATCAGTGCACGTAATGCCAATTAAAATGAAATGTAGCCCCTGATTCTTCCTTGGAAATACACAAGAGGCACCAAGCAGATTTTAAAAAGAAAATATATTTTCACTGGTCCTGGTAGGTAAGTTGGTTATTGTTGTTTTATATCCTTTGCAGAAAATCAAAGTGAGTTTCATTTAATACATTAAGCACAGTGAATCAGATTGCATATGACACCTCTCCTGTGTGACAAATGGGTTTATAAAGCATTACTCACGCAGCATAATGGTAATTTGTCTGCAAGGTGGCTGTAACACATGCATTACATTTTTGTTAACAGTTATAATTCATCATTTCAATACACAAAATACATGTAAATTCTTTATTTTTTCTCAGCTGGGATAAATAGGATGTCAACGCTAAAGTTACAATGGTTTCCCAAATACAGCATTAGTAATTCATTTTTGTATCTGTCCATAAGTAGCAAAGCAGACACTAGCTGTGGGATTGCATCCTTCAGGGACAACATATAAGACATTATATCTGAAATGGCACTGGGATGGATGGATGCACAATGCTGATCTGAACAGCTGTAGCAATATGTGGGGATGTCATAGGGCACATTTATATTTAAAACTCTTAAAGAGAGAAAATAGTGACCCTTCCATCTAACTTCATTGTATCAAGGATGGAGACTATCCAAATACAGTAATTTGACCTCATTTTTACCCCTGCAACTCTTAGCAAACTATGCTCATGTACATTACACTAAAAATAGTCGTAGACTTTGTTAGACATGGTAGTGTAACTAGAGAGTAAAATAATCTCATATTTTAGAAATTGTTTTTGTCAATGGAAATTCCTAGTAATAAAAACATAACAAATACTAAAGAACTAATCTAATCTAGCTATCATAGATTTTCTGTGATGGCCATGTAATAAACTTTCATGCTTTTACAATCTAATTTATAATATAAAAGAGTTGTACAGTTACAATTTTTAATCATATTCTATTAAAGTATGATTCAGAGATGATCTCAGCTGGGTTTTAAGAGCTCAACAGGTTCTGTGCTAAAGTGCTCATTTGTATAGGACTGAGTGGGCAATTAAGAGCTGCACAGCTCAGAAGGGAATTTCGTTTAGCTTATCAGCAAGACAGGATAAGTGTTACAGAGTCATTTCTGGTGCAGCTATTCCTTCAACCTCAAAGGCAGAACCTTGGATCGCAAGACACATTTCAAGTGACAAAGATGCATTATGTGCATCTGGCGACTTCCATTGCCTGCCAGTTGGGCCCACAGACAAATAAATATCATTTTCCCATAGAGCTTGGCTTGTTTAGCCTAACCAAAAACAGGCTGTGGGGAGAAATGATTGCTCTCTATAAATACATCACAGGGATAAACACCAGGCAGGGAGAGGAATTATTTAAGTTCAGCACCATTGTGGACACAAGAACTAATGGATATAAACTGACCATCAGGAAGTTTAGACTTGAAATTAGGTGCAGGTTTCTAACCATCAGAGGAGTGAAGTTCTGGAACAGCCTTCCAAGGAGAGCAGTGGGGGCAAAAATTGTAGCTGGCTTCAAGACTGAGCTTAATATTTATGGAGGGAATGCTATGATGGGGCAGCCTAATTTGGCAATTAACTGATCTTTGACTACTAGTGGTCAGTACAACCAATGGCCTGTGATGGGATGTTAGATGGGGTGGGAACTGAGATACTACAGATAATTCTTTCTGGGTATCTGCCTGATGAGTCTTGCCTACATGCTCAGGGTTTAGCTGATCGCCATATTTGGGGTTGGGAAGGAATTTTCCCCCAGGACAGATTGGGAGAGGCCCTGGGGGTTTTTCCACCTTCCTCTGCAGCATGGGTCATGGGTCACTTGCTGGTGGATTATTTGTACTTTGAACTCTTTAAACCATGATTTGACCACTCATAGGTTAGGGGTCTATTAGAGGAGTGGGTGGGTGAGGTTCTGTGGCCTGCATTATGCAAGAGGTCAGACTAGATGATCATAAAGTTTCCTTCTGACCTTAAAGTCTATGAGTCTATGAGATTCTCAAAAAACAAATGGCATTTTTTTGTTCACTTTATCACATAATTGTTTGTGTGGGTGCTATGTTTTCTTTCAATTTATTTGGAATGAAAATGGCAATTTTCTGTCTTAAAGTGGTAAATTTCCCATTTAAAAAAACCCCCAAAGAACCCAATAATTCTTTCACCATGGCAGAATATGTGCCCCAAGAGAAATTTTGCCAAAAAAAACTCTTGATCAAGAACAAAATGTATAGATATTTATTATAATAACAATCTGAGTCCATGAGCTCTCTAAATAACAGTGAGTAGGGACTTGATTCTGCAAAGACTTATGTACATACTTAACTTTATGGATAGTGAGTAACTCTACTGAAGTCAATGGAAGTATTCACAATGCATAAGGTTAAGTATCTGCCTAATTCTCTGCAGTATCATGACCTAGGATCCCACAGCAATTAGTAACACAGTAAGATAATCAGTGACAATAACCAGTCTATTGTTCAGCCTGGCATAGCTCAGGGTTTATACAAAACTGTATAATAGCAACAAGAAATTCCAGTGTGTGCGATGGTTCTATGGATATATGTGCTCTTCATATAGCCCATGTTAAAAAAAACAAAACAAAACAAAAAAAATAAAATAAAACAAAAACAAAGCTGTACACCAAAGGAAGAATCAAAAGAGAGGAATGGGGAAGAAAAATCTGCAACAAGTAACTTTAGAAGTGGCTGAAGTACAGAGAGAGAGAGCACTAAGCTGCACAGCCATCTTGATCCAGGCATCTTCAAACTCCTTCTCCTCTAACGTAAAATGGATCTTAGTAATATTACAAAGGGATTTTTTTTACTATTACTAATGTGTGACTGAGTTGAATATTTAGATGCAGAGCCAGAGTGTTGAAATTTCAAGTGTGGGGAAAAGAATCTCAGAAAGCATATGATTAAAATATAAATGAAACTGGGTGAATTGGAGAACAATTCTCATTGCAATGATACCAGAATAATTGGTTTGTCAGAAAGCATAGAGGTCAGAAAACCCCATTGATTTTTCTACTGAGGCTAATGCCTGAAAATTTGAAGTTGGGTCCTGAATCCTCAACTACTATGGAGGAAAGAATCTGAACAATAATAACAGAAAATGAAAGAACTGCAGTAAAGAATAAACTGCTATCTATATGAGTAAAACTCTTATAGTTTACTAATCTGTTGGCAACCATAATTAAGAAGCAAGGAGAAGGTAAATGCTTAGTTAAAAGGATATTGATTGTGGTTTTTCAAGATTTCTTTTATTTGGCTTGGAAGACAGAGCATAATTATTTAAACTAAGAACTTATATACTACCTGCTGGGATTTGCTATGGTTTACCATATCCCACTGTAGCACTGTAGGTTCTGGATGGACAAAGTTAGATCCAAATGCAAAATAGGGATATATATGGAGTGAAAGGTGCCTTCACGTGGATCTGATTGTCGGCTTAGGGTCAAATGCAATACTTACTGTGATATTTCTCAGGGAAGAGGAGAGGTAGGAATCAGGTATAGGAAACACAATGGGTATTCTTCATGACTGGGAACATGCCTGGTATCCCCCAGATACCTAGCTCATAGACTGAGCAACATAGAATCTGGGTCTAACTCCAAGTCATGATTAAACAGCCATGGAACTGATGGCTGATTATTGTATACTCTTTTTCCAGCCAAATGAGGAAAAAAACTTGAAAAACCACTGGCCAGGTTCCTGGTACTAGGTAAAAACTGCAAGAACAACAGCTCTCATGATATTCATTCTTTCATTTAACCTAATTTGGCTCCACCTATACTTCTGTTTGTAGTTAGAACAAAGCCCCTCGGATTCATTTCTGATTCCTTGATTTTTTTTCTGAATCTCCAAAATTAGGGGAGAATATGATTAGAGTCATTTTCCCACCTCTACTTATTTAATATAAATCTTTGTAGGGATAAAGTATGTTATGATCTCAAAAGACAAGTCAGGGAATTGTTCAACATAAATGTTTTAGAGGACTCTAATGTTACCATAAGTCCATAAAAACCTACTATATGGCAAGTACAGTAGGTTTAAAATATGCCTTGTAAAAGGAGAGAAATACACAGAAAATTCACACACCATCATTAGAGTATAACAAAAACCACTATATAAAGTATGTTTTTAAAGAAATGGAAGTGAATAATTGGTCCTATCACTCATGAAAAAGTCCTATAGAATTTAGATAAAGAATTATACAATTTCTATGCAATATTGAAACCAGCATAAAGAATTCTGCCATAGGAACATTATTCTCTATTAAAGTTCTTAACTTTTAAAAAGTAATTTCCATGAATCATTCAATTTCTCTAGAACCACTTTACCTTCATCCTGCTAAGTTCTGTGTGATTCTAATTCCAAGTTGAAAAGTTGCTATGTTACAAGCTGGTAGAATATTATGTTGTTCCACTCTTTTAGCAGGTGGTGGGACACTGCATGGAAGTGCTGACTGATTCCTGCTGACTCATTGTAGCAGTTACTGCTCACTAACCTCTACTCTGGATATAAGGGTTTTAAGACTAGAGCTTGATGAATAATAGATTGTTTTGGTTCACTGGTGATTCTGAAAAAATTTTAAAAATTTGAATGGAATATGAAAGTTTCCAAAAATTTTCAGTGAATTGAAAAAGTAGAAAAAAATTAGGTCAGGTCAAAACAAAACATTTCAGGCTGACACAAAATGTTTTATTTCCATTTCAGGCATTTTCTGAAAAGCAAAAGACTTGACTCACAAAATATCAGGAGGGGAAGGGAAAATCTGGGGAGAAAGGCTTCCTTTACAACTTTTAGCCCAGTGGATAGAGTAGTCTCCTGGAATGTGGGAGTCCCTGATTCAATTGTCCCCTGTGCTTGCTGAGAAGGGATTTAAACTTGGATCGCTACATTTCAGGATAGTGTCCTAGCCATCTGGGCTAAAAGTTATAAAGGAGGTCTTCTTCCCCCACAACATTTTTGTAAGGCCTCCACTGGAGTACTGTGTCCAGTTCTGGGCACCACACCTTAAGAAATATGTGGACAAATGGAGAGAGTCCAGAGAAGAGGAACAGAAATTATAAAAGCTTTAGAAAACCAGATCTATGAGGAAAGGTTAAAAAAATTGGGGCATGTTTAGTCTTGAGAAAAGAAGACTGAGGGTGGACCTGATAAGTGTACCAATAGGTTAAGGACTGTCATAAAGAGAATGGTGATCAATTGTTCTCCATGACCAATGAAGTTAGGACAAGAAGTAGTTGGCCTGATCTGAGATTTAGGTTAGATATTAGGAAAAACTTTCTAACGATAAGGATAGGTAAACACTGGAATAGGCTACCAAGGGAGGTTGCGGAATCCCCGTCATTGGAGGTTTTTAAGAATGGGTTAGACAAACGTCTGGTAGGGATAGTCTAGGTATATTTGGTCCTGCCTTATCACATGGGACTGGACAAATTAGTTCTTGAGGTCTCTCCCAGCCCTACATTTTTTATGATTTCTTGTTTGTGTTATTGCTAGGGGACTTGCTTTCACCCTGTTGCTGCCTTCATTCTGTTGGGTGGAAACAACATCTTTTATTTCATGGGTTTTTTAGTGACAGCCTGCATTTGCTCACTGGTCTCAGAATGGTTTTATTGAACATCACCAGCATTTGGCCACACTTCTCCAGTCTAATTCCACAATCCAGCTGGAATCAAATAGATCACAGAAGTAATGGCATAGTGGCAGTTACAGCAGTTGAATGGCTGGCAGCCTTCTGCATCATATCTATATCAAGAGTCTTTGGATCTACTAAAGTTATACTATAGACATTCTTCCCTTTGCTGGAAATCTCTACATCCTCAGTCACTGCATGTCACATTTTTTTTCTTTGTTGGTTAGGAACAGCAATGTGGCATGAAGTTGTTCTGTTTTCCACTCCCCTTGCACCTTTGCCCATAGGTTGGGCATTTTTCTTTCTGCCTTTCATGTTGCTCTTCACAGTACATACACTGATGCCTGAATTCTCTGTTGTTCTGTCTCTGACCTAGTTCCTAGGTTTCTTTAGCTTGAGCCTATGTACTTGTTCTGCATTGCTATTCAGCTGCCCTTGCTGTTTAGAGGCATTTCCCTTGGGTTAGCTCTATTTCTCTCAACAATCTCTGCAATAAACTTAAATCACATATCCAACAAATGATCCTGTCTCTAATTAGGGAATCTTTAATATCTCCAAAGGTACCCATGTGGATGCCAGTGTTTTAAGCTCTGTAACATATCTCTCCCCTCTCCTGCCTCTTGGCTGTGGGTAAGAAGAACAGTATCTCGCTACAGTCTCGTTTTGTGTGGGGTTACATTACTCTGCAAATGACTTTATCCACTGTTTCAGTGTTTCAGGCATTACTGCCGGCAACAATGCCTCATGCACTTCTAACCTTTTTTTCTTAATGAGATAGTAAAAAAACCTTTACTTCATTTTCTCCTCTTTATCCCCTGTCTGCTCCATATACAGAGTCAGTTCTTACTTCCATGCTTGGGAAAGATTTTTTTTGTCGGGCAATCCAGTTTTCCCAGTGATCAGAATCCCATGTTGCCTGTTTGTTCTGTTTCCAGCTGCTGTTTTGTTTGCTTTTCTGCCTGTTAATCACATTCTTTTTCTTGTTGTTATTGTCACTAGAATGACTGCTGCCCTCATGTTTCATGTACTGCATGCTGAGTAATAATATATAAAGTCTTAATTCATCCAAAACAAAACTGTTTTTTTATTAAAAGAACTATTTACAAAGAGTCTGCAACTATCATTCCAGCCAGGTGCACACAGACTGACTTCCTGATGCCTTTTCCAAACACTTCCTTCCTGCAGTATGTGCTCCTCCCTCCAAGTATCATGAAGGTTGCTACACACAGGACTGACAATAATTGGCTATTCGCAAGCCAGTCAGAGAGGCTAAAAACTGGAGGGACGTGGAGACTACCTTGGAAATAGTCTTTCCCATTCAAGATTGAAGAATATTGGCAAGACAGTGTGAAGATGATTTGTACTGTTACCCATCCTTCACTTATTCTGCATATAGAGGTTTCTCAAATTTTCATGACCTTTTAGTTTACTGAAAACAATACACTAACAAAATGTAATTACAGTCAACAATAATATTTGTCCTTTATCTCTATAGCATCATTCAAAGTGCTTTAAAAACATTAATTACTTAAGCTTCACAATAACTTGATGGACTATGTACTGGTGTAGCCATTTTACAACTGACTAAACTGAGGCACAGAAAGGTTAAGTAACTTACCCAAAGTGCCAGAGTGAGTTCGTGGCACAGCTAGGAATAGAGACTAGCTGCCTCCATGTATAATGCCCCACATGCTAATCATGTAATACAACATCCTACTTTGTCTCGACAACATGCATCTGGGGGAAGAGATCTGGAGAATAAGTCAGTCAGGAGAATAAGAGCAGGGAATTCTCATTTCCTTTTTTCTGGGTACTGGCAGCATTCTAATTAGTTGATTGCAGGAAATTAATAATTCAATTTCTTTTTTATCAACCAGATACATCAAAACAGTGCTTTGAGTCCTCTGGTCCTGAGATTTTGCTGAAGGAGATTTAATCTCCCTGAATTTGGAAAAATCAAAGGTAATTTAGAAAGGCTTCACACTGTATAATAGACATGATTAAGAGATAAGGGAAGCCCCTTGTTTAGACGGTTTTTCAACTGAAATGTTTGAAACTTCTTAATTATGTATCTCTACTCTGGAATTTTTTATAGAAATTGATGAGGACGGCCATTTCCCAATGGATTGAAAACAACCCTTTAGTTTATTTTGAAAGGGGATAGGGAGGAAAAGGCCTGTCAGGAGTTTAGGCCTATTTAATAGGATAGGGATACGCATCCTTTGTTGGTTTTGAACAATTATTCATTTCAGATAAATCAGACTTTTTCATTCCTTTATTAAATTTAGAACCTAACGTCCACCAATGAAGTCAGTGAAGTGAAGTTTTGCAATTGCTTTCAACAGGAGCAGGATAAGGACTCATCATTTATTATCAGAGCAAGGGGGTCCTGCTATGCAGTTAAGCATAAACTTGTAAGTCAAATGCTGGGGTTATTTAAATGATCATCTTTTTAATGAAAATTAAGGCATCTAGGCCCAGATCCTTAAAGATACTTAGGCATTGTTCTACTCAGCATTGCAAGGCCTAGGAAAATGTAAATTATTCCTATCAGACATAAATCCATATGCAAAACTATGCTCAGTTTTGCTTACCTCTACTTGCAATCTATTTAATTTTGCACTTGCGGGCAAATCCTGATCAGGTATGAATTAGCAGTGCTCCATTGTAATAAACGCAGCTATGCCAATTTACACAGGCTCAGGATCTAGACTTTGATTCTTCAGCCTGACTTGGAATCACCCTGTACCAAATGGCAAAGAGAACTGAAACAGTCATGAGTGAAATGTTTCTTCAGAGTGACTCTAATACCAAGAAACTTTCACACTCCATATGTAAAAAAATTTCATCACTGGGTGCAACCTATTGGAGCAACATCCTATCAGAGGAAATAAGATTTGAAAAGGTACCATTCATCTGGCCAGATAAATTTGATCCAGGTTTGGCAACCATTCATTGTATGTGGATTAGACTGAATGACCAGGAGCATCTAACATTCTTCATGTCACGTTGCTCTGATACCCTGTAAAGTCAATTATCATTGCCTAAGCACTTGTACTTGCACATAATGTGGTTACATTTCTCTTTAGTCCATACAAAGTAGACAGATTTCTTCTGAAAACCCCTAGTGGTTAATCTCCCTCAAAATGTTTGCTTGTCTTGATGGTCTTAACTTGTCCTTGTCCTGCTTGTCTAATGTTTCTCTGCCTTGTCATTTGTTCTGTTTGTCTATGTTTCCTTCACCTGTTGATTAGTCATGGTATACATCTTGAATAATATATAGATTATGTGAGGAGACATCCTTGTAATCATGCTCTACTGTAGGTAGTTTGGAAGTGTCCTGAATCTCCAAAGTATTCTCCCTTCTCAATATATCAGGAACATAGAGATAATGAAATGTCATGCATAGTCTTGTCACTCCTTTTTTTCTGTCTGCAATTCAAAATGTAATCAAAACTTCAACACTTTACAAAAAATAATCATCAGATGTTCGGGGGATGTTTTTCTGGATGTGTGATCATGAGGCTTAGGGAAAGCTGTCAAGATAATTTCTGTCTCATTCCATCCACCTGAAGTACTGAGATCACTAAAAAAGTAAAGAATGGACAGACAAGATAATACCAAGAGTTTCTTATACGTGTAAATGGCATAACATTAACATAATAACACTTGACTAGGATGTTTTCAGCTACGCTGCTGGAAGCCCTGCCAATCATCCTTTTTTCTTTCTCTTGCCTCTGCCATCATTAATACTGGCAAGAAGTTAACAGCATTTACAAGAAGCTTAAAATGCTTTAAAAGCTTTGAGAAGAGTTACAAATTGTATACAGGAATCACTTCACCCACCACTAAAACCTGTTCAGTACAAAACCTCCAGGTACATTTCACCACAGGATAGCAGAATAGCTCAGTTGACTTCTGGCCTTGCTCCTAGACTGTACTGGGTTCTGGCTCTCCTATTACTCCCCACTCCCTGTCCCGATTTTTCATACCTGCCATCTAGTCACCCTATCTGGGAAGCCCAGCTCCTTTCTGAGGCATTGGAACTTGCAGACAACACTTGGGAGGAGCAGAGAATGGTGCCGCGCAGGGGGACTCCCTCTGTGTGTGTGTGTGTGTGTGTGTGTGTGTGTGTGTGTAAGGTGAAGAAGAAGAAGAATAGCATAATTGAAAGTAAAGGTGACAATTTTAGATGGGCAGAGTGTAGGTACCCAAGATAGAAGAACTCATCCAGGATGTTTACGCTAACACTAGCTAGTCTCACAAAAAGTTGTATATGATTTCTGAGGCTCCAGACATGTGAGGTCATTAGTTTTTACATCTCGTTTGAAAGATGCCACCTCCAGCATCTCAGTGCTTCCTGACATAGTGCCAAAAAGTTGGTTCAAATGGAAGAGTTCCACCTCTTGGATCATGAGCCCCATACCTGGATGTCTCTGGTACTGGCTCAGGCCAATCCTGTTTATGTTATGATATCTGACAAGATCAGAGCTCAGAGGTGGTCTGGCTGCAGATTTAAAGCATTGCCTGGGGCACCTGAAAGTTAACTTGATCCAGGCTTGTTATGAAACTACCCAATAGTACATTGCAAAGGAAAAGAGAATAGACATGGCTGACTGTCTTAACTAAAGTGAGGGGGAGAGGAGCTTGCGGAAAAGTCACTGTGTGGGGGCACTTCAGTACTTTCTTTGCCAACTCCCAGATTACCTTTTAATGGTTTGTTTACAAAAAATACACCATTCAATTTGGACAAAGCATTAATTGAATTTAAAGTTGTATTAGAGGTCATTGCAGTACGGCAGCTTCTCATTCCTTTGTGTAACTGACTTTGACTGGAGAGCTGCTGGCAGGGATCAAACAGGTGCAGAGAGAGCTATGCATGATGCAGCTACCGCTTATTGTGTTTTCAGCTCTCTTATTGAAAAAGCCCTAACTGAATTTTAAGTTTAACAGCATATTGCAGATCGCCATCACCTGTTTATCGTGTGTTCCCTTGCAAACCAGTATGACTGGAAAAGCCATTACGCAGTGCTGACATGTGCTGCAGGTGCCCAGAGCTGTTCATACTGCTGTTGCTAGCACATTTTAATTCATTAGTTTTAAAGGACTAACTGAGTTTTAAGTTTTCTAGCAAGTTAAGCCAGTTGGTAGTATTTCATTTATGTTTTGTTTCCTGCAAACAACAATGACTGAAAAAATGGTATAGAGTAGACTACGGCAGGTGGGCTGGGATAATGGCCACATAGACCAGGCTTGCTGCCAATTATTATCAGTAATAATTATTTAAGAGGAATTCTACCTTTTGACTTAGGAGTTTTGCACCCATATCACAAAGGGTCTGATTTTGCCACCCTTACCCATGCTAAGTAGTCCCTTAGACTCTGATCCAAAACCCAAAGAATACATTGACTGAGTGACTTCAGCAGGCTTCAAATCAGTATTGAAGTCAATAGGACTACATTACTCTCAGAGTAAGGTACTATTCATTGTTAGTAAAAATAGGGGGAATCTGGTCCAAAGCAGTCACCATCTCCTTTCTGAAGCAGTCCACTGTTGCCACCCTTTCTGCAACCAATATAAGCAAAATTAACACACAACCAGATGTGGTTAACAGCAGCATCTGCTTAAAAAATAAATCACACTTGTATGTGAAAATGCTTTAGCACTCTTGTTACAAATAATGCTTAAGATTACTATAACTGACAGATTGGAGAAGAAAAATTGTCCTGCGTTTTCAGGATTATTGGGGATTTTTTTTTGGCATTTGATAGCATTTAGTGGTTTCTTCTACACAACACTGTGTGTTGTGTGCTTAAACTACCACATGGCCCTGGGGTCGGCTAGTTCTAGTGGAGTAGCTTCAGTGTACTAACTGAAGCTAACTGTTGCAATGAAGAAAAATCCTAAAGCAGTCTGTCTGTGGTAGAAACTGTGATACTTTTACTGTTGCTAGCACTCATAGCTAATTGGGCTAGTGTGGGTGACCGTGTGGGATTCTGCTATAGGGTGTGACCAGTAGTCCCAAGTGTTGAGACATCTTTGCTCTGTCTCCTGATAGGACATGCACTATTGATGTGGAAGCATTATAGAGGAATACTGACAAACAAATAAAAGAACATAGAATGAGGGCCTTTGATCGCTAGCACGAGGTGAGGGATTGGCCAACCAATTAGGTAATATAAGAACCGAATTTAACCTCCTGAGATAAACTGTGAACTGACCTAAACATTCACTCAAATATTTCCAAACCAAAAAAGTACAGTTTTTTCTCCTCAAGTTTTTCCTGTTTTTTCAAAACTTCTGTCTGAGAGAGATTCCCTATAGTTAAGATAGAGAATTGCCAGTGCCATTAGGAATATCTCCCAAAACAAAATCAACTTTAAGTATAGTTAATGTATATTCTACCTTTCACCCCAAATTATCCTTTAAAAAATTTACATTCAGCACCACTGAAATGCAGTCACCCTGGGAAAAGTAAGGCAATAGTCAAAATGATCCATGAACAAAGGCAGCTAACAGGGAAGTTTTGAAGGGAGTACTGGAGAATCTGTGGTTTGAGGTATCACGACTTGGTGAGTGGTGTGTTTGGTCTGTCTGTAGGTTGTTTGTTCTCTGTGTACAGGCTGCATAGCTGGGCCATAGGCCCCTGAGTAGGTAGGGTGCCTTGCTAACGGCCACAAGGCTGTAGGCCCTGGAGCTTTGATCAGTCCAGCAGTTTGCATCATGAGATATCTCACAAACAGCTGATAACTTCAGGGAACTCAGAAGTGTGCTGAAGACAAAAAATGTCCAAGCAATCTTGTCTGAGATCCTTCCTGTCCCATGACTTAAGGAAGACAGAAGGCAGAAGATTCTGGAAGTGAACCTCTGGCAAGATAAGTGGTGTAAGGTGGACCAATCTCCTCAGGGACTGGCTGGCTAGAGTAGTCAGGAGGGAGTTAAACTAATAGCATATGTACTAGTAGCATAGGTATTAATAGCATAATAACATGTATTATGTAATATTATAACATTATATTATGTAATATAATACATAACATATGTAACTTATATAATATAATAATTTAATCAGAAAAATGTGAATGATAATTAGGAATTGTTTAAGAACACTAGATGGCCCCCAAGACCCCATCCTACAATTGAGGAAGAGACAATGCTGGTTAAAAAAATACCTGGTTTAGAGGGGAAGTGAAGGCAGCTGTAAAAAATTATGTAAAAACATGGAAGAAAGGGGAAGTTGATAGTAAAGAATATAAATCAGAATTTAGGAATTGTGGAAAACTGGTAAGGAAAGCCAAGGGACACATGGATAAATCTATCAACAGTAAGAGTTCAACAGTAAGAGTTAAGGATAATAGGAAGGAATTTTAAAAATATATTAGGAACAAAAAGAATCCTGACAATCGTCAATTATTAGATGAAAATGCTAGATTAATCGATAATAACGCAGAAAAGGCAGGTGTTCAGTAAATATTTCTATTCTGTATTTGGGAAAAAAACAGATGATGTAATCCCATCATATGGTGATGGTAGCATTCTTTCCACTTCACCAGTATTCCTGGAGAATGTTAATCAGAAGATATTCAAAGTTAGACATTTTTAAATCAGCAGGTCCAGATAACTTGCAACCAAGAGCTTTAGAAAAACTGGCTGAGGATCTTGCTGGACTGTTCCTGTTGATTTTCAAGAACTCCAAAACACTTGGGAAGTTCCAGAAGACTAGAAGGAAGGAGTATTGCAGAAAAGGATATGGGGACTATAGTGGATCACAAAGTAACTATATATGGGTATATAAATATGGATAATCAATGTAATAATGTTGCAAACAAACATCAGTCCAGGATGTATTAACAGGAGCGTTGTAAGGAAGACATGAGAAATAATTCTTCCACTCTATTCAGCATTGAATAATCGGCTGGATTATTGTGTCCAGTTCTGGGCACCACACTTCAGGGAAGATATGGACAAATAGAGAAAGTCCAGAGAAGTGCAACAAAAATTATTAAAGTTCTAGAAAATATGACCTACAAGGAAAAAATTGAAAAAATTTGGGTTTGTGTAATCTGGAGAAGAGAAAACTGAGTGGGGGGACATGACAACAGTCTTCAAGTACATAACAGGTTGTTATGAAGAGGAGCGTAATAAACTGTTCTCCTTAACCACTGAGGACAGAACAAGTATTAATGTGCTTAAATTGTTACAAGGGAGATTTAGGTTACATATTAGGGAAAAAATTCCTAACTTTAAGGGTAGTTTAACATGAACAAATTACCTAGGGAGGTTGTTGAATCTCTGTATTGGAGGTTTTTAGAACAGTTTAGAGAAACACCTGTCAGGGATGGTCTGAAAATATTTAGTCTCCCCCCTTCACTGCAGGGGGCTGGATTAGATTACCTATTGAGGTCCCTTCCAGTTCTTCATTTCTATGATTTTCCCAATTTGTGCATCACTCTGCAGCTTAGGCACCCAGGTGTGAGGCATGGGGCTGGAGTGCAAATGCTCAGAGGTGAAAACATAGGCACTTAGGGAACTTTGACTGCAAAAATGTAGGCATCAACCAAGTGATATTGGCAGCTAAACTGGGACACTGTGAATCCCAGTGGGGCCTGGTTCTGAGATTTTTGTGCCTAAAGAGGCAGTTAGATGCCGAAGTCCTTTTGTGAATCTAGCTCCAAATGCTTTTTTTTTTCATATTGCCATTCCTAACACCCTCTCTGCATTCCCAGTCCTAATAGAAATAACTGTATGGTAAACAATTTTATTTCCCTTAAAATATTCTGATGTAGTCTACTCTAGAGCCAAGATTTTAAAAAATGGATGCCTAAAATTAGGCTTCTAATATTTACATAAAGGATTTATTATTTAAAATCAGTGGCAGCTGCTGGGCAATCAATGTTTTTGAAAATAGGGCCACTTACTGATGCGCCTAACTATGGATTTAGGAACCTAACTTCAGGCAGTAATTTAAAAAAAAAGAACTTCATAAAACTTATGGTAATAACACAAGCTGCCTCCTTCATATGCAAACTGCTCCATCTTCTCTGTAGCTTATTTCAGCTACAGATGGCGTATGAGAATATAGGCATTTTTAAAATATAGCGCACCACAATCAAAATGATCAAATCTTTTCTGTGCAAATGCATATATTGTCATATTCATTCACACAGGGAATATCTAAAATAAAGTATATTGTTCTCTACTTTCTACTTCCTTTTCTTCTGTTCTTCTTTCTATGCCTATTCCCCTCTCTCTCTGCCTTCCCCATTCCAGTGTATTAAAAGGAAGGACAAGTACTAAAGGATAAATCAAGTACCAAAATCAGATATCATTAATTTGCGTATGAAAATTAGAAGGCTAGCTCACATTTATTTTTTGTTTTGTTTTTTCCCTCCGTAGTCCAGTGACAGATGATCTATAGTAGAAACAAAATTGCCTGGCTCCAGGTCTGCAATAGCTCAGATTCCAAACTCAAAATAAGAATGCATGCCTCAACTCAGGCAATTAACCTCAGCTTCACGCCCAATCTACTCCAAATTAATAAAACAGTAAAACACCAGACTGAATGCTGCTTTCTCCCCTCTCCAGAAGGAGTTCTTTCTTAACAAAAAGGTGTCCTTACTTCAATGGCGTCCCTTGCCATAAAAGCAAAAAATTGGCTACTTTGAAACATTAGGCTTTTCATTGGGATTACCCACATCACGCAATCTATGGTCTGAGGATATTAAATACTATGCACTCTGCTGTTGTTAGTATTATTGATTTTAAGTTTTTACTATTAACAACAGTGAAATTGATGTAAACATCTCAGAAACATACTGTGGCTAGGAGAACATAGCTGAAGTCCCAGGATTGTGAAGTAGGGCCATGTCTTACATAAATGAAAGTATTTCTGACTCTCAGACTTCTCCTGGTCTGGAATTGAGTAATTACTCCTAGAGGGTTCCTTTGAGTCACCGCAACATGCTGGTGGCAGTGCAGAGCACTAGCTTTCCCTGAGATATCCAGTGTGCAGAGAGACTGCACAGGTTGCACCATTTTTTTGCATTGGATCTACTCCATGGGTCAGTGTAGAAGAAGCTAAGACCAAGGTCTTGCCTCCTCCCTTCCCATTAAGTGTGATGTATGGCCTTGGGGGTGCACAATAGGAGCACTCTCTGTGCTCCCCCAAGTGTGAGTCACAACAAGGGATAGGAACAATGTGGGCAAGCTTCTTGAATGCCTTTCCCAACGTGCCCCTCACTTCCCATCCCTCCCCCCATAATGTGGTCCTTAATCAGTCTAGAAGCCTAGAAAAATAATCACTGCTAGATTGAAAATTATCAGAAATTTTGGTTCAAATTACATAGCGCTGACTTCTCACACATGGAAAATCCATTCATTGGATTTAAAACAATGATGTTAGTGTTACAGTGAGACTTGTAAAACACGTGCTACTTGGTTCAGTTCAGTTCTGCTTTTTATGCCACACCAGTGTCCTGCAAGGGATGAATGTAGAGACCAGCCATGGGGCTGGGATCCCACAGGACCTGCTGTCAACATAGTGAGAGCAGGATTAAAAAAATTCTCACACAGGGTTCTATACCAGAACCACCACTGTTGCATTTTCCAAGGACCTATCAATGGTATCACTGGTACTGAACTTTTGGGGGCCTCTATAGATCCCGGAAGCAGCTTCATTAAAATAAAATAACTTGAATCAGGACATACTTAGAGCCATCATATGCTGTTTCTCTTGGAGCCCTAGTTCTGTCTGGGATTTCATTGAACTTGACCTTGTAGTTACCCTTCCATGAGGACATCTCCCCTGCTAGTAGACCTCTGCCATGCACCTTTCACAGTCATTTACACAGGTGTCAAGTCAGTATAAAATGCTATTTTATCAGAATGGTAAAATTTTGCACCCACTTTGTTCTTGTTTCCCACAGGTTTAAAGGGGTACATAAGTGCTAGACAGTAGAGAATGAAACTGTTCAGGCAATGAGTGGGGAGAAATTAATATAAAATTGATTCAGAACTCAGTTCTTCTCTCCTTAGTTCTGAAAATTTTACCACTCATAATCAGATTGGCATTATATAGAATGAAAATCTACACTATAGTTAAGTCATTTTTTAAAACTATTGCGCAACCTACAGGGACACATTACAGTTCTTAATTTCTTCTGATACCTCCTTTTTTCTAGTGCTTGATCTTGCATCAAGCCCTCAAAACAATGCAAATGATGTTTTAATGTTGCACATGAGAGATTTCCCAGTTTTTCAATGACAAGTCTAGGAAGTCACAGTAGAATTTGTTAATAAATGAACACAGATTAGACCTCAGTAGCACAGGTTTGCAGTTGGCTTTTTCCTCTTACTGATGTCTGATTAGCACTTAAATTGCTTCACACCATTAGTTGCCGAGGATTTAGTGATCATTAGTGGGCCTGAAAATGAGCAAGATAAAAGGAAACTTTGTTTTCAATTCAGGGGATGGTTTACTTATTCTATGTAGGGTCATTTACAGTTAAAGAGGTGTGTGACGTTGATTAGAGTTTAGTTTTATGCATTATTATGTTCTGTTATGAATATTAATAGCAGTTTTGAGTTAGGTAGGGTATTCATCATTTTCTGTCCTGAATTGTGGCCTCCACATTCCATAGGCAGATGCATTTTGGTGCTGTGTAGCATATCTATGTGAACATGCTCACAGAATACACCAATTTATACATACACGTGACAGGGTGGTGGAGCCAGATGGGGTTAGTATGGCCATATTATTCAAAAGCAACAAAGCTATAAAGTACACAAGTCTCTACAAAGTGTTATCTTAAAACCTTGGTATCACTCCATGCCATCACATATTCTGTCTGTCACCTATTCTGCAGAAATGCTAGTCTAGGTATGTTTTAGGGAATCTTAAAAAATATGTAAAAAAATGAGTACTATGACTATCTTTCATAGGTCTAGAGGAAAAGGAAAAGCTGTAATGAATACCGATCTACCTCTTTAAAAAATCTGTAATTGCTTTACAGTATATAACTTAATTTATTCTTTTCAAGTTCTCATTCAATGTCCAACACCATGGTATCAGAGGCCCTTCTAGATGTAATAAAGTAAACACTGAATCTAATATCAACCAAAGTTGGTTCCTTTCTCCCATTTTCCTCCATCCCAAAAGAAAAGTTGCATATTTAGTGTATGGGGTTTGTTACTTGGAATAGATGGCAAGGTCAGATAAATGCACCTAACATTTGGATTTATCATAATGGTAGTATATGTGGCTATACATTTATATTAGACTTAATTCTTCATATATAAATCTGGAATTACCTTACAAGGAAGAGAAGAATTAGTTTTCCTAATTCACAAGTGGAGGAAACATGACATACATGCAACTTGTCTTAGATCACACAACAGATGAGTGTTAGAACCATGACCAGAACTCACATCTCCTGTCGTCTAGGTCAATGCACTATCCACTAGAGTGCCAAACTAACTTCCAATGGTGGGCCACATTTCAATAAAATTAACTTAAAATGGGCTATACCCTCGGGGAGTCTTGCCCTTCGCTGAGAAAACTCACAGCGTCCTGAATTTCGGCGGCAGCACCCAGGGTATTGCTGGGCAGTGGCTGCCAGGGTCCAGAAGAAAAAGGTTGACGGGCTGTATACAGCCGCCAGGGGCCGGGCCAAAGAGCACCCCTGCACCATGTTGCTTCCTGTATTGCAGAAACATACCTGATTTTTTGAAGGACGTGGATTGCTCTCAAGTAGTTTTGGTTTCATGATCTTTCTGTAAAGAACTAATTGGCAAAAGAAATGAAAACAGTAACAATGTATAATTATTTCCTTATTTTCACTTGTGCAGTTTCAAAAGAAACAAACTTCAGCTGAATTCCCATTAGAAACTTTTATACTGTTGCTGTTTCATATCCTTTCTAAAAAACCAAATCAGATTCTGAATGTTACTAACAAGTAATTTATTTCTTGATGAAAGATATTGACTTGTATTTTCTGTTAGGGAGGTACTGTATCGAGGTGAAAGAAAGGGATAAGCAGAATTTGTGATTTTTTGTCACAGAAGTTCAATCCCTAGAAAGACTGTAGCTGGAGAATTATGTAGCAGTTTGAAATTTGCTTGAAATAGTGATTCCGATATGTTAATTATTTCTTTTTAAAAAGTTGAGAAAGCGATTATTTAATAATTGGAAGGAGTTTTAGAAAGAGTTTTAGTTTTAGATAACATGCCAAGTCTACTGCGGTGGGCTTGTCACATGATGTTTGGTTCAGTAATTAAGGTGACATGATACATATCTTTATGATATTGCTGGTCACTTGGAAGAACAAACGGAAGCACAAAGGGACATGTTAACATGATCCAAAGTATTAATATGCCTTTTCTGTATGGTTCGAAGGAAGGTGTTCTCAGATCCTAACCGCTATGTGGTTTTGTACTTTTGCAGTTGTGAAATAAAAGGAACATTCCACACACATCACCATCAAATTAAAAATCCTATCCCACCCCTCCACTTCAGCTGAGGTCATCCAGTCCTCAGTTGATTAACCCAGTAGGTACATGAAATCCTTCTTTATCATTTCAGAGGATGCTAGAAAGTAAAGGACAAATCAGGCAGCGATAAAACATGGAAACATGTAGTGCTGCCAATTTGATCAGCTTGTCACTTGCTGGGAAATAAATCATCAAAACCTCATAGATTCTGAGACCGAACAGCACAGGACAAAAATCTATGAACATTTGTCTATATAAATCTATGAACATATATATATGTGCATGCTATTTGGAAGCTGACTGAAGCCTGGATCTGGGTTTGATTTGAACTTTGTGACTCAGGCCCGTAGAGTTCAGGAGTGAACTTTCAGCTAACCCTCTTTCCAGCCTCCATGTGCGCGCACACTGAAAATTCGTATAATATATGCATGAATCTTTTAAATATTCTAACACCTGATTGCAAACTGGGGCTGAAATTTGTATCCACTAAACCCACTGACCCTTGCAGAGGGTTCTCACAATGTTCATGCAGGTTCTGGCACTTATAAAGTGCAAGGTGCAAATTTGTGCATGTACAAGAAAGACTAAAATATCAACAGGGTCACAAATAAACAGCTGGGTGGGAGAGATTTGAGACGGTCTGTGCCTTGTGAGAGAGTGGAGGAATATGGCCGAAGACATATGCTTTGGGGAAAGGGAAATAGGAACAAATGAAAGGCAAAAGAGTTGCAAAATTGTTTTTCAAATAGGTTAACAGGAGCATAGAAATCGCACTTAAGACCACCGGTCCATCTCATCTAGTATCCTGTCTGCAGCAGTGTCCAGTACCAACTGCTTCAGAGGGTGGGTCGGGCAACCCGGCAGTAGATGGTTATGGGATAAACTGCCCCCAGGCAATGTTTCTCCTTAATCCTCTGTAGCTCGTGATGTGCTTATGAAGTAGGAAGGTTTATATCCCTTCCAAAACTATTATTTTGTTTAATAGTTATTATTACAACTCTGGAATATTCCTGTTATATATGCCCAAGCCTTTTTTGAATCCTTATAAGCCATTGACTTCAATGATCAGGCTGACAATGAGTTCCAACTGTTTAATTGTGTGTTTTGCAGGAAAAGTCGATTCTTTTATCCATTTTAAATTCATTAACGTCCTCTCACCCAATGAACACTAACATCTGATCTACCTTCCCTGCAACATTCATCAGTGATGGTCATGAGCCAGATCCACACTCCTGACAGTTTGATAATTTCCTTTTAGTGTTCCATATATTTATGAGTTTCATCATGTTCCATAGCCCAACTATATTAACTATATAATTAAATTAAGTATTAATATTATTATATTGTATGATATATATCTGAGTGTAGAACAGAAGGTTGCTGTGTACCAGAAGTTCTGCCTCTGGTCACAGGAAATACAGATTCCTCTTTCTGCACCTTGACTGGCCTATGCTACAAAGAGATAGAGATGATGTTGCAGGCATCAGTGTCAGCCTTAAAACAGCAGAACGTCGATAGCAGGGAAAACATGCAAGATGTAACCATGGCAAGAACTAAATGCAACAGTTCTCTTCTAAAAGCAGAACTTGAGAGACTGATCTCGCATGTCTTTCAAATGTGCAGATGTACCATGTATGCAGCAAAACTACAAGTTTATTTCAGACATGGAAAGGAAGTGTTTTCTGGTGACTATATATGTACTCTGTGTCATTGGTGGTGATGTGCATGGTGCTAACCCACATCTATTGAAGCTGTCTGCTTGTGACTGTAATTTGAAAGCTTTTAGAGCAAAATGTGATGGCCAGCACACTTGTCTCCACAGGCATAAAAGATCCATGATGAAAAAGATACGTGTGTGTAAGTCAAAGTTCTAAGATTGCCTCATTAGGCACCACAGTGCTGTTTCATAGCCAAGAAAACATAGTGCTATAATTAATTCTCTAGTTGCATAAAGATTTGATTTGATTTAAGAAGCTGAAGCCTGTCTGTGTTAAAGATTAGCCACCTCTATTTAAAGGAAATTTTCACTTCTTGGTATTGCTACCATCATTATAAGACAGAAAATAGTGAGCACAACACACTATTGTAAAATCCATGGTTAATTGTGACATGCCACAATGTCTCTTTTGCAGTTACCTTTTAATTGTTGAACAAGGTGCAATACTTAAATCTTGAATTTAAATCCCTTAATTTAGAATGTACTGTTTGTTAAAGGAAAAAGCTTATAGCATTATAGAGAATGTAAGAACTATTTTTTAAAGGTGGAAAACTATTTTTAATATAATGCCTCTGAAGAATGAGTGAATATTTCCTTGATTTACCCTCCTGAATAGACCTTGCAATATTCTTTTAATTTTTGTCTGCTTCAGAAAGATAATTTGCAATGTCTGCATGCAAGACCTGTGACAAAGACTGAATTGAGTATTATGTTCATTTAACAGTGAGTCTGTGTCAATGTAATCCCGGTGTCTGCAGTCTGAACACAGACCACCGGAAAAAGAATGCAAATAGTGATACATTTAAGAAATCACAAGTACAAAGCATTCCAGGTCTCTGGCTGAAATGGTAATACATCCTCTAATTCTATCTATTCAAGCCTTCACTGCTCAGATCGATAAATGGCCATCTGTCCAAATATAAGATATTAAACTATTAATGAGTTATAAAAACTAAGGCAAAATGTTCAAATATAGGTGCCTAAACTTAAGGTCCTAAATCTATATTTCAGCCTTTATAGTAGAATTTTAGAGTGTTTAGCATTGCTCTAACTCTACTCCCATTGACTTCAATAGCAGCAAAGTCAAGCCAACAATGAGCGCTTCTGAATAGTCCAGCACTAAAGTCAATATGAGATTCTGGGTGCTCAGTACTTTTGCAAATCAGGTCATTTGTTTAAATATGGATTTAGGTACCTTATTAAAAATAATACTTTTGGCCTTCATAGTAGCTTGTTCTTGTAAAATGCAGGGTGATCCATTGGCCTAAGTGACTTAAAATAAATATGTATTCCTTTTTGTGCTTCAATGGTCTGAGAACACAAGTAATACAAGAAAGACTGTGTGTTACTTGTTTCATGAGAATGCAGAAAATATTGGAAGTCACACAAGGAAGTCCTGTATTTACAAGATTTTTAGGCCAGATTTGTAGATAACTTGAATTGCTATTAGATACTTCTCCAGATTGAATTTCAACCTTTTGATATTGATATTTGTCCATCTAACTAGTTAGAATATTGATGCATTCCTGCATTAAATTAGGTAATGAAAAATCTTTTATAGTTAAAGCTAAGAGCCATGTTGATTCTTATTTTAATGAGTGTACATACTTTTTCTTGTTATGAAAGTGTGTTGATTAAAAAAAAAATACCACACTGAAGCATTTTAATGAAGCATATTGTTTTAAATATCTTGGCAGAAAAATGTATTCCATTCACAATGTATCAAGCCCAATAAAGATATTAGTGACAAAAAATGCATGAAGCCTGATAATGACATAGCTAATAAAAAAAATTGCATTGCTATTTTAAGCAAGACACTTCTACTGACAGTATGTCAGAGTTCTTAAGATTTAGTACAGTGTTGATGGTCCTGTTATGATGCAGATCTTAACATGAAAAATCACAGTGAAATCCACTCAGTGCCTTGTATCAAAGCAGATCTCTTTTTCCAATGTTTGCAATTAAAAACATCATCTTAAAAGGGAAGCAGAACAGCTCACTTGTTGGGAGACCAGGGAAGAGAACAGACCTTCAACCCTCAACTACTGAAGAAAGGGTAGGAGCTTCCCAGATAATCACTATCTGAAGGCCCCTCCCTGGGGAAAGGGAGGTTCAAACCCCGATACACCCTAAGAGTGAGTCATTCTCTTCTATCGTTTACTAATTCTATTTGCATTAACTCCCCTTGCTTTTTGTTCCTGGGATACCCCAGAAGGGGAAATACTTTTGAAATGACTTGAATGGAGGGCCAAGTCATAGGAATAGGCAGGCCATCACAGAGACACAGTAGTAACCAACTGGGCAGCCCAATGGAGACACTGCCACACCACACCTATCCATGAAGAGGAGCCATTGGTGAGTTGACCCCTTCACAACTGGCATCCTTCCTGCTCCTGGAGAGGTGGGGAAGGACTAACTGACCCAGAGGCTCAAAAACCCTAAATCTAGAGGTGTGGGTTAGTACAACAGACAACATGGACCTAGAACATCTTCTCTAGATGCCTGAGAACTAGCATCAACAGCAACAGGCAGCAGCAACAACTGTAACAGAAAATGGCTTCCCAGCAGCAATGGTTGATCCAGGACTTAGGGTCAAAAAAGCAGAAACAAGAGCAAATACTAGCCCAATAGATAGTGGCCTTGATACAGCCAGAAAAGGAGCTATAGACATCGGCTTGATGGCTCTACCTGTGCTAGTGATACTCATAAATATGGGCTCAGAGGCTTTCCTGATAACATTGGCACAAGTAGAGACATCAGCCCAGTGGTCACCTGTTCAGTGGACTACCCTGTTGGCACCTTAGCTGATGGGACCAGTTCAGGTTGCATATTGGGAGCTGGATGCACTGTCTGCCCAAGACTGTGCTCAGGTGAAAGCTGGCATACTTGACTATCTCAACAACATGGAGGAGACCTTTAGACAGAGATTCCATGGAGAAAAATACCCCTGGGGAGCATGGCCCCAAATTGTCACCCAGAAATTAAGAGACCTATGCTGGTGGTGGTCAAAGCCAGAAACACAGACTGTAGTCAAGGGGGCTGAGCTCATCATGGTGGATCAGTTCGCCGACATACTTCCAGATGGGTTTAGAGACTGGATGCACACACACCAGCCACAGTCCCTAGCTCATGCTGTTTATCTGATGGAAAATTATTTAGCTGCTGAGATGGCTGTGGCAGTATCACAAGAGCAACTGCCTGAGGTCAAGGGGACCCTTTGACTCAAAGGAGAGCCCAACCAGGGAATCAGCTATCAGACAGAGTGCTCTTGAAAGCACCAGTCTCTAAGGGTCCCAACAGGGAAAACCCACTATATCAAGCCCTGGGACCCTGCAGACTCCTCTGCTGGAAAGTCAGGGAGGGGTAGCGGACAAGCCACATAGGGAAGGGCTACCTCAGGCTCAGGGCTAACAGCCACTTGACCAGCAGCTTGCTTTTCATGTAGACACCCAGCTCATCGGTATCATGAGAGCCTCTATGTGGAGTGTGGTTATGGAAAGGTGTGGATGGCAGAAAGCCATGCCCATAAGTGAACTCTAGCTAAAGTAATGGTCACTATTCAGATCCATGGAACTGAAGTAACAAATATGGTGAACCATGTGGGCAGACCCTGGCCTGGGATGAGTTGGTCCCAAACCCTGAGGTCCCTGGGAAGACTATCTTTCTACAGTGCATCTATGAATATGTTAAACTCTATCCCAGTGCACGTATGCGGTTGACTGGAGGGGAAACCATCAAGTCCCTTGTTGTGAGGATAGATTCGACACTAGCCTACCCCATTATTTTGGGTTGAGATTAGGAGTATTCTCTGAGGTACTGATGGGGTTTAAACCAACCCCAGAGGTTCAGAAGCTGTAATTAAAGGGACCTTGGGAGACTGGATCTCAAAATATGCAACACTGCAAGGTGTAGGTGAGGAACTAGATCCTGGAGAGGAGGGGATCTGGCCAAGGAGAAACTCCTCCAGAAGAGTCATCTAACAGTGAAGCAATATTGTCCCCCTTACAGGAGATGAACATTTTAACTAGAGGGAATGACTTCATTAAGAATCAGAAGGAAGATGAAACTGAGCTGGGCTTGTGACCAACTGCTGGTGCTTAACAGGGAGGTAGTAGGACCACAACAAGCAAAACAGTACCCCTGATTTAAGCTCCAGGCAGAGAGACTGTAGCAGCTGGAGCAAGACTGATTGGTGGGTCAAGTTTAGTCACAACTCTTCGGTCCATGGCCTCAGAGGCACACAGTAATATGAATGGCTCATGGTATCCCCTCTGTGAGTCAGCTTGGTGATGACTATGATTTTGGATTGCTTCTTTTGGCTTGGGTTTCATCAAGAAGTTAAAGACGTCTGCAGCTTCTGCCCCCTATGCCTACTTGTAGGACCTAAAGGAATGACAAAGCCTATCTGGTCCCACTCCCCATAGTCAGCATTCTGTTTGAAAGGATCAGGATGGACCTCATTGGACCTTAGAAAAAAGTGCATCTTGGTACAAACACATATTAATTATAGTTGATTACATTAACCGCCATCTTGAAGTAATCCCACATCACAACAGCAGTGCACAGCCTATTTCAGTGGAACTGCTAAATGTTTTTTTCCAGAGTTATCTAAGGAGATCTAAGGAGATCCTCACTGATCAAGGCCCCAGCTCTACATCTTGGCTGCTGAAGAAGGTATGCAATCCACTAAAAATAAAGACTTTATGTATATCTGTCTATCATCCACAAGTAGCTGGTCTGGTTGAATGATTCAACCAGACCCTGAAAAAAAATATTTAAAAAGTTTATTGCTGAGGACCCCCATCATTGGGATCAGCTGATCCCTCCTCTGTTATTGCTATTGGAGAAGTTCCTCAGTCGTGTACTGGATTCTCCCCACGCAAACTCTTACATGGGAGACAACCCCGGGGAATTCCTGACGTGGTCTGAGAGATGTGGAAGGAACAGGCTGAGAATGTTATACAGTATGCATGCCAGGAGAGGCTCAAAGTCCTAGGGGCTTTTGGCAAAGAAAATCTCCTCAATGTTCAACATGTCCAGGAGAGAGCCTTTAACAAAGGGGCACATATCTACATATTTAAGCTGGGCAATCAGGTACTTCTCCTACTCCTGACTGCAGAATCCAAGTTACTTGCTAAATGGCAAGGACCAAACAAAGTAGTCTGCCAAGTCAGGCCAGTTAAGTTTGAAATCAGGAAACCTGACAAGAGGAAACTAACCAGTTCTACCATGTTAACTTTCTAAAGCCATGGAAGGAGTGAGAGAGTTTATTTATCATTCCTTATCCCACTGAGCTAAAACTAGGCCCCCTCTCCCCATTCAGATAGGGGAACACCTCTGCCCAGAACCAAGGGCTCAGGTGAGAAACCTAGTAAAAGCCTACTTTGGGGAAGGGCCAGGTCTGTACCCTACCCCAACAACTAAGAAATAAGTTGGAAGGTTATTGGGGCTCACAGATAACTACCAGAGATTTGTGCCAGGGTTTTTGATGATAGCACCCTCCTTCACAGACCTAATTAAGAACAATAGCCCCAAGATGGTTCATTGGTCCAAGGCCTGTGAAAAGAAAGACACAAAGAAAGAAGATAAAAGGCCACTTGTGTAAAGAGTCTGTCCAACTCAGTCCCAACTTCTCAAAATAATTCACTTTGCAGACTAATGCCTCAGAAGTGGGAGTAGGCACAGTATTGTCCCAGGAAACAAATAGAGAAGAACACCCTCTATTCTATTTGAGTTTCAAATTGTTCCCTCAGGAATGGGAATATTCCATGATTACAAAGGAAGGGTTTGCTGTGAAATGGACCATGGATTCTCTCTGACATTACCTCCTGGGAAATCTGTTCAAGCTTATCACTGATCATGACCCTTAAGGTGGTTAAATTCCATGAAGGACATGCACCTCAACTTATACACTGGTATCTGTCCCTCCAGCTGTATGCCTTTCAAAATCATCGAGTGGAAAAAACTCCACAAAATGATGATTCCCCCCCCCCAAACCCACAGGGAATGTGGGGAACAATCCACTGTCTCTGATTCCCAGGTGCCGTCTTGAGGGGGAGGGCAAATGATGGGGTATACAAACCTCACACTGGACAACAAAGGGTTAAGGAGCTTCTCTGGGCTCAGTCAACTCCACCCCTCCACACCTGTAAGGCATGCACAGGCTGGAGGAGGAGCTTAAAAGGTGAGCAGAACAGCTCACTTGTTGGCAGACCAGGGAAAAGAACAGACCTTCAACCCTTAGCCACTGAGAAAAGGGCTGACTGAAAGCAGGAGCTTCCCAGACAACCAGTGCCTGAATGATCCTCCCTGAGGGAAGGGAGGTCAGATCTTGTTGCACCCTGAGAGTGAGCCATTCCATTCTGACTCTTATTAATTCAGTCTATCTGACTTAATTCCTCTTGCTTTTTGTTCACTGACTACTGTGGAAGGGGAGAGACATTTGAAGTGACTTGCCTGGAGGGCTAAGTCACAGGAAGAGGCAGACCAGGTGCTGTAGTAATGGTTAGGATTCCTGTAATGGTCTCACTCTTATAGTATACATTGAGGAAGTAATACTTCCTCATTTTTACTCAATATTCCTCTGTTTAAACACTGAATGATCAAATTTGGTCTCTTAGCCACCACATCTCATTGCAAACCCACGTTCAGTTGATTATCCATGAAAATAAAACTCTAAGTCCCTTTCTGAGTCACTTCTTTCAGTTCCCCATCCTATAAATGAGACCTACATTCTTGGTTTGTAGATCTGTGACCTTGCATGTAGCTGTACCGAAAAATGTGTTGTTCAAGGGAGTGTAGTCTACCTTGCAAACCAGTTCATTTTGATGTGCTGACAAGTCCTTACTACTTATCGCTCCACCAGTGATGTTTCCTCTGCACACATTATCATTTATATTTTGATCATTCATAAACATAATGAATAGCGTTGACCTAAAACCAGATCCCTGTAGGATCCCCTAGAAACACCCACCCTGGATGATGATTCCCCACTTACAATTACTATTTGAGATCCAACAATTAGCCAGATTATAATCCATTTAACAAGTATTATGTTATTTGTGTATTGTTAATTCTTTAATCAGAATGTTGTGTGGTAGGTTAGTCAATATAGTAATATGTTTAGGGTGGTTCCTGTTAGCTCAATCTCCATATCCTTATTTTATAAATATTTTGCACTAAGATTTTATTAAACCCAGTATATCATGATAATCTCATATATAGGAGCCTCCCCATAGTTATCACTAAAGTACACTTCTTAATCATGTCTGATATTCTAAACAGGCTTAATAAAAAAACCTGTTGTCTTTAGGCAGAGTGTCCTACTAAGTTCTTGCTATATATAATCACTGTTTTCTCTTATAGATGGATTACAGCCTAATTAATAACTGCTATTTCAAATGAACGAACAAAAGACCATGGTAAACAAAAGCAAAACTCATGTTTTGAATATAGAAAAGATTTTCTAAGATAAATCCATCACATAGCATTTCTAGGCTTGGAAAGGATTATAGTTTTATTGCTAAATTTTGGTAAACATCAATTTCACCATACATATAAACAATGAAAAAATATGTCCATCGATAATAGTAAAAAATTACAGACTTGTACAGTAAGAAAAATGCTGCTTGAGAATTGTATAATTTGATTTAAGGAGACTTACTTTGTGTATTTTGACATATGATGTTGACAAAGTGTTTTAGGAGGTATAAAGCTTTAACTTTTTGAATCTCGGCGTCTACTTTCATTAAACAATTATCTGACCCCCTCAATTTTGCACAACTGTGAAAATTGAAATAGATCAATTTTTTAAGTATCTTTTTCAATTTTTAATCTGTCAAAGTTATTTAAAAAATTACTTCTGCCAAGCCTAAAAGCCATTCTTCCAAATATAGTAAAATTATATTTTTCATACATTAATCCACAACCCATCAGTACAGTTCATAAATAATTTCTATGTTTTTCAGTAGGTTGACCTTGTCTTTTATTCCCTAAATCACTCGCCAGATGCCTTCTGAGTAAGGCCAACTATCTATTTTGCCTCAGCTGGGGTAGCACTGTGATCAGAGGTTTTATATATTTATATAATATTAAAATGGTCTAATTTGCCTCAAAAAAAGCATGAAAAAGTGAAAAAATTCCTATTACCAATGGATGTGGTAACATCTGTAGGTGGGGAGTTAAAATCTAATATGAGCCATGTTCAAAGCTACTTAATGTGTAGGAGCCAAATAAAGATCATACTGTATCTGAACTTGCCTGTACAGCCCAAACAATGTGTGTATCTGCAGAGAGGGCACACGTACATGGTTCGGGAAGCATGAGTGTGTATTTTCAACCTCAGTGTTTGTGTACAGATATTCATGTTATTGTGGCTTCCATCGAGCAGATCAGCAGCACAGCTCTGGGAAGCATAACAATGAGTGGAGGCAGAAACACATACAACTTGGGAGAAAAAAAATAAGGCTTGAGATGTAGGCGCTATTGATGACTTAAGGAGATGTCTTCCACAGACCTGGGGAATTATGGCTCTTTATTAGGTCAGCTGTTGGAGAGTCAGAAAAATCCAATTCAAAGAAAGGACAAGAAAGTTTGTTTCAGCAGAGTTCTGTACAGAAAGGAGGACTAGGTCTCTAAAGGGAACATAAGGAGAAGTTACTGGACCTGACTATTTCTTGTTTGTTTTAGTCCCAAAGCTCCCTACATTTAAGAAGTACACAAGCAATTGCTTCTGTGCCTATGTCCCACCCAGTCTTCCCTCCTGTTCAGAATGCAGCACATGCAGGGGAGCATCTGTGCTATCCATTCCATGCTTCCTATCACAGACCCACTTAATCTTCCAGAGATGGAGAGCTTTGTTAGAAGTGACAATTAGCGGAGGGGAGGTGTGGCAGGACTATGTCAATTGATAAAAATGAACCCTGTGAAGCAACACTTATGGTAGGTATATTCCTGCTACAGATCTGAATATGTAACTAAGACCCTGTCTACACTTACCTCTGGGATTCGGTGGCAGTCAGCGGGAGTTACGCAAGCTACGCAAAAAACTTGCGTACATCCCGTTAGCTTCTGGGCTCCTCTTCTGCGCACCATCTTCACTGCACTGCGCCAACGGGAACCGTGTTCCCATTGACGCAGCGCTATGCCACTTGCGAAGGTGGTCTTAATAGGACGATTTCTGGATCGACTGAGCGGGTCTTCACTGACCGCTCAGTTGATCCAGAGAAATCGATCTGATGGCGGCAACTTTGCCACCATCAGTGTAGCCATACCCTAAATTGTGTTGTTCCTACATAGTCCCCAAGAGGCATCATTATTTACTGATATATAGAAATTTACCAATCTCTAAAGCAACGGGCCATAACTTTTGTTTTAATTTGAGGAACAGAACAACAGCTCTATTAACAAAATAAAACACTTTTTTAACAAAGATTTCTAATGATACTTGTGATTTTGTCCTACCCTGAACATCCATTTAATCACGATGAACAAAAACGCTTTTTGTATGAGAAATAACCAAACTCCTGAAGGCTCAGCCACACACACACATCAAGGCTTAACTACACGCTCTTCATTTGCAGGCATTCACATACAATATGTACACATAAGGGAGGAAAAAACACGACAAAACATCAGCTCATATTTTTGTATTAGTTCTATGTCCAAAGTCTGATCACAATCCTCTCTGTAAAATACTGATAACTGAATTTGGTTTGCATGCTCTTTATTGTAGTTATGGCTGTCACCTCTAATAAAACAAAAGGTTTGACCTAGCACACATCGCTGTGACTGTACAGTAATGAATTATATTTTCCAGGCTGGCACATTAAGCTAGTAATACCATTCTACCTTTCTGCACATTGTAAAAACAGCTCTGTGAGAATTTTGGAAAGCTTCACAGCAATCTAGAAAACTAACTGAATTACCCCAAAGAGGAAATCTATAGCCTGTCTCCTTGGTTCATCCAGATAATTGTTGGTGAGGAGGAGATTCATGTACCTGCTTGGATGGACTGACTGCTGTGTGAGAGAGGACAAGGGCTTGGGCAGCCCAATTAAGAGATTCAGCCTAGTGACTGCTTCAAGCCGGAAAAATGTCAACAACAATTTCAGGTTCCCTACTTCAAACCAGTCAGCAATAGATTTTGGTTCAGTTATCTCTCCCTTCCAGGTTTTTGGTTAAATTACATTTATAAATAACCAAATTGAACTGAACCCTTCATAGTTTTTAAGCAGATTCTCTGTTGTAGAACTGAAGGTTAATAGAAAATGCAAATCTCATGTGTGTAGCAAGTCCTCTTTTAAAACATCTTACCTTCTAAAGTGCCTTTATTTAGATTTTCTTACGTGTAAAAATGCATAGCATTATCTCTAGAGATTTTGCAGACACTAACCATTTGGATCTACAGTACATAGTTATAAAGATAAAAAGTTGTCAAATGTTGTTTAAAGATGTTATCCACGTGGGAAGTTCTTAGATTTCATTTGACTATGATGATTCCCATTAATATGCTGTTTCAAAATAGCTTCTCCCCCAGGAACAACAAAACAAGAAACAAATCCTTCATTTTCTATTAAATTACTGCTAAATTAGGTAAAAATTTTTGAGGCCAGGTTCTAGAAAATACTGAGAAAACAATAGTCATTCCTCTTCCTCCAAACAATGTAAGTATGTTCTTTAAAAACAGCATTATTAATTTTGTATTAATTATTATTATTATTTATTTTTACAAACTATCCAGGGCTCTTATCTGAAGTTGCAGGTGCCCTTGTTAAGTTTTCACAGACTTGATTCTCCTCTCTTGGGAACACAGTGGAATTCCATTCTTTCTACTTTGTTCTTCCAACATATACAGTGACAACAAATTAGACCTTTCAAGAAAAGAAAAAATGAGGAAACATATTCCATTCTTCCCAAATGGCTCCTCAAACAATATCCTCCTTTCCAAACCCTTTTGTAAATGATGAGTCATATATTGCCCCTATAGGGAAACAAATTTTTGTTCTTTTGGACCAAGGATGGAACAAGTTCCAAAGGCTAGGGACCCCACCAGTAAGCTTCTTTGTTATTTGTAGCATTGTAGCCATGTTGGTCCTAGGAGATTAGAGACAAGGTAGGTGAGGTAATATCTTTGTCATGGGAACTTCAGCTACATTGCCTCTATTGAGATCACAACTGCAAAAGCTGTGACCAGCTCACAGAAAACTCCTCTCATGAAATCTACACCATTTAAGAGTAGGAATAAATTGTATGGGCAGCTGCATGTTGTGTTATAGGTAGGTCAGGACAGCTACATCTATAAATGTGTGCAGCACACATTCCTCCTCCTCCTCTGCTCTCCCCACCCCCAAACATAGTGACTAACCCCTGTTGTACCCTTCCAAGACAAATGTCTTGGGGACTTGCAAAGTGAATTTTCAGCTTTTCAGAGAAAACAGGTTGTACAAATACCTTCTATCATATACTGTAGCAAAATACACTTTTTCAGATTTTCTGCTGTGTGTTGAGAGGGCAACTTAAGACAAAACTTGTCCTTTTAGCTTTAGGTGTATGTTTTAACTTATTGTAGATGCTAAAATATTTCCTCCTTTCTTTTGTTTTCTATATTGTTATTCATAAACTTTCTATCTAGAACGATTTATTTCCTGCAAGTATAGTATGCCAATCTGTCACGTGATTCCTCCATAAGCACCACATATGAAATTTAATTTGTACATATATCCTCATCATCAACAAATGAGTCCTTTGATCAGTCATTTAGGCTGGACTTTTCAAAGAAGCCAGTGGGAGTTGGACGACTAAATCCCTTAGACGCCTTTGAAAATCCCACCTTTTAAGAACTATTTTCATGCTGTTTGGAAAGGGTCAGTGGGTCAATAAAGTATCTTCAGGGGAATTAGCACCAATATTGTTCTGGGTATCTTTGAGCCACCTCATCCCCAGATTGCTGTAATTGCCACAGTCCAGTTTTAACAATTCAGTGCTACTTGAATGTGTCATTAGTTTCTCTGCCTTGGGGACAGCCTGCACAATCACGTATACTGTAGAAATTAAGTAATTGGAGTTATCACGATCACTTTCGGGTGTGTGTGTGTGATTGGGAGAGCGTGTTCTAGCTTTCTTCATGTGTCATTTGCAAGATTATTAAACTGAATAAAATATCACTTATCTTGAACAGTATGGGGATGTTTTATTGTAAGAATACTGAATTATTCACAGAAATGGTACCATAGGTTGTTTGAGCATCAAAAGCCCAGTCTGTCAATTATCTGCTCTTTCTGGTAGTTTGGTATTTGAATTCTTACACCTGTTCCATTTTGTAGCTTCACAACTTCCCAGTGTGAAAGCAATACAAAAACTATGCTCCAGTGGATATTGTAATCATTTCTTCAGCCTAAATATGTTGGTCTGCTATGTTCAGTCACTGTGGACAAAGAGCAGCATGTTTTGTCTATCAAAAATGTCTCTACACTTCTTCTACCAGCCCCATTTAGGGATGTACATGTTCAGAGTTCAGGGATGTGCATTAGAAATGGACACTAAAAGACCTCTCTCTGAATATGGGGAATATATCCCTTCAGGTTCATTATTTGCAGTTTAATTACTTTGCAAATGCATACATAGACTCTGGGAGGCAAATCACAACCCCATTGCTGTGGCCAAGTGTCAAAGAACTTCTGTTATTTCTAGCACAACACAGAAGTTATGGAGGAGCTATCACCAGAAGGAGCTGATTTCATGGGTTTTTTGTTTATTTGTTTGTTTCCTTTTTAAGTTTTAAAAAGAAGGAATTGGGGGGGGTGAAAAAAAAATTAAAATGTCTGGAAATATAAGACATACTTGTGTTGGTCGTCCCTGAGGCTCACTAGACACAGGAGAATGCATGCACATTCCCCATCTATCAGGACACCTTGTGTGTGTCTTTTTTCCAGAAAATGAATCATTTTTCCAGAAAATGAATAAAAAAGAAGACATACTTTCAGAAAATGCATAGATCAGCCATGGCAGTCAGAGAGTCTGAGATCCACAACCTCTAGGGAGCACTTCTTCAGAATCGGGCCTATAGTCACTGAGGTCAATGGTATTTTGCCAATTACTTCAGTAGAAATGGGTTATACTCCCCAGTAAAGAATGCTCCAAACCTGCAGTGAGCTTTGTGCAGAAGAACTCATTGCAGGACATTGCACACAAGCCTATTGACTAATCTGTACCCGCTGAGCAAGAATGATAGTTGAAAGAAAAAGAAACTTGGGCCAAGGATACTGTTCTCTTACAATACATGTTGTGATCCATACTGTGCATAGAGGGGAAACCAGACCTCAGTTTTTAAGGCTACCCCATTCAGTCGATGGGCTATTTCTCTCCAAAACCCATCAACATTTTACCATAGATAGAAATGTTTGATAAAGAGATTTAGTTTGGCATTTCTAAAATAAGATAAGGTCGGTTTTCTCCCCGCTCCATTTTTCTTCGACTTTGAAAAGCTGGATTTATGAGCTGCGCTCTGAAGTTTCACAAATACACATCACTTGAATCCACTGAATTATAATAGAAACCGCAGTGGACTCTTAGCTGCAGAGGTTCGGACTGAATGCTGTTTTGCAGCAGGTCATAGGGAGAAAAAGGTGGATGGTGTATTGACCTTAGTGATCACTAGGATGCTAACTTTCATGTCATCATTCAGTGCAATGCCAGGTTTATGTTCGAAGTACTGCCATCTTTGATCAGCACAAGTAAAGTTAATCATTTCAGTGACTGCAAATTGACTGCAAATTAGGTTCCTTCTATGATAGAGAAGTTGATCTTTTTCAAGCAGTACATAGACATGTTCAAGCTGACAGAATTCTTTCTGCACAAAGTGCAAGATATATATCCATACTTAATAACATAAGTAGCTGTGTTACTGTTTGAATCGAGCATATTGTACATTTGCATGTAGAGATTTATATCTAACTCCCTTCACACGTCATTATAATTATTGGGCTGCTCTGGTTTTGAGCATGACTAAGAATGCATTCATTCAGATTCAGGCCAATGGTTTGAAAAAAAAAAACATTGAATAAATATCTATTAAGGAAAGTAACTGGGACACTATGAGGAAGTGTATGTGTTCAGAGCAGTGAGATAAATATCACACTTTCCCTTAATAACAAATACATATTTGCTATGATTCCACCTTTATTCAAGGTATTGACCATAGTACAGTATTAAAAATATACTGGGAATTCATGCAGATGAGAGTTTCTTTTAATTTTGATAGGATTTGCAACACCAAGAGGACTAAAATTATTAAACTATGCATACCTGCAAATCTTATATATTATTTACATTGTTATTATCATAAAATTTGATTTTGGTGTAAGTTGTAGCCTATAGAACTAACCTGCTTGCTTGCTTTATTGTTAGAGATATTTTTCATATGTATATTTTGATATGATTGTGTGATGAAATTAGATTTTATTCAGCTGTAATGCAAGGTACCTTCCAGGCCACATCCTGGATGACAGCTACTGTTCATATATATATGTATTCGACCTTTGGCTTAGATAAATGTAGAACAGGATAAGATATATATATGGTCATAACCTTTACCCTAGACAGGTCACGTCAACCTTTGGTTTAGATAAGTATCAATATAGAAAAGGATAGGATATATATGGTTATTACCTTTACCCTAGACAAGTCAGGAGATATTAAAAGGGGAAGGGGCTGTCCCAGTTACGCCCAAGAGACTTTACAAGAACACCACAAAACCCACAATAAGCTAGAAATAACAAAGGTGAGATAAAAGACCACCTAAAAGAAGGAAGTGGATACGTCAATAATACGTATGAATCTAGTAGCCAATAGACAACATGTACCCCAAAAGTTTGAAGGTGGAAAGGCCAAGTATGGGCCCGGATGAAGGACCCATATTCTTGAGGGTATAAGTATGATCAAATGCAGCTCATCGGGGCAGTCGACTGTCAGCTATCCCTGCTTAAAGTTTTATTTAGTGTTAAGCTTCATTCTTTATTTTATATTCTTAAAGTTGTAATGTTAGTCTTAGCTTATAGCTCTTAGCTTTGAAGCAGCTCTTATTCCACTCAACTCCAACTTAAGAAATTAGACATCTCTTTCAACCAAGTCCAGGAAGAGTGTGAGTATACTAGTTTAAAGCATATCATAAATTTATCTATCAAATAAGTCTTTGTATTAATCTATTATCAATTTGATTATGCATTTTATTTTCTCTATAGTAATCATTTGTTTATTATTTTGTGTTGTTTTAATACATTTATAAAATTATACAAATCCTGGTTATCACTGGAATTCTTCCTGTGTTGTACCCGGGGTCCTTATAAAACTTACCTGAAGCCTGATTTAGGACACGAACCTCATGATCCTTTAATTAAAGAAATTGGCAAACCTATTAACTTATTCAATAAATTAATAACTATAAAATCAGGCTACAAAGTGAATGCCCAGCTGAAATATTTTCACCACACACTAGCACTATGTAAATTTAATTGCATTCATGTTGTCTTTTGTGAAGATCAATAGAGGTCTTAATTTACTAACAAAAGGCATTAGAAGATTTTAAATGAATGTTAAGTAACATGCAGCAATCTAACTTAACAATTAGATACTCATCCTACACAGGAGCAGAACCATTTTTAATTCCTTGAAATGCCCAATATCCTGAGTTTTTGAGAAACAAAAACATAGTCCTTGTTGTATTCATGTCCTGTGAATAATACTGCTCTTGTAGGAATAGTGCCAGAGTGCAGGCCCTTCAAGAAACTCAATCATTCTGAGTAGCTGAGAAGGAAAACATAATAGCAAATTAATATGGAAGACCCCTCTCACTGATGGAAGCTAGTTATAAGTAATCAATTAATTGGAGAACTATACAATGCTATTCAGAATGATCAATGTGTGTGTTTGTAAATGTTTACTTTTTAAATGTCAGCCACTATCTATTATTATTTAATATTTATATTACTATAGCACATAAGAGCCCTAGTCAAAGATCAGGACCCGATTGTGCTAGGCTTTCTATAGAGAGAACAAAAACATGGTCCCTATTTGTAAAGGGGTTCACTTATTGCACGAGCACCTACTCATGGCAAGGTCTGATAATTAACTTTTGGCCCCATCTGACACCCCCTCCCATCAGTTACTCATGATATGACCCCTCTCTCTGTCTCTTACCACAACTTGGTGTGCTCCGTGTTTGCGACTTTGCCCTCTAGGTGAGTCACCATATAGTTCTCTCCTTCCAGGGTATCAAATAACAGTCAAATGGCCATACAATAGATCCTCAGCCCCCACTTTGGGACCCAAGGATCGTATATCCTCCTAGTTCAGGGCTTTATACCCTTATATCAGGGGGCTTTATCCCACCTCCCCAATGGCTGGTAAGGGAAATCAGGCCTTCATTCTACTCTAGGTTCCAGTCCATGGATCCTATATTTGGCAGCTAAGTTCTACTCCCTCAGACTTCTTGCTATCTCCCACTTCCTGCCTCTTCTATCCCCCAGAAAGTGACTGCAGACTCTCTCCCTACATCCCCTTTCTGCTAGAGACTTCCTGGTTCTATAATCACCCACCAGCTGGGCTTCATCATCAATTAAGCCTGGCTTCTCTCTCCCAAGGGTGTTGCCAGGTATTGGCCTCCCAGATCTGCAATAATCCCTTCAGGCCTGTTTGAGGTACACACCCCATCACACTGTCCCGAGAGTTTACAGTCTATGTCTAGTGAGTGTGGAAGCACGAGGAGGAAAATGTAGTGGGGAAACAAAGATGGAAATCTAAATAAAGGTTAGTGGTCTGATCCTGCTCCAAACTATGAACTTTTCAGAGAACAACGCTTACTGCAAATTCTGTTAATTTACTCGGTGAACTCAGTGGAGTTACTTCAGGTTTACAACAGTGTAACTTTAAACAGACTTTGACAGGTGCATTGTAATAGGTCATATCATTCCATCAACTTTTGTGCAGAACGTTCCCTTGAAGTTATCCACAAATTCTGTTTAAAGCTATTTTCAGTGGAGTGTACTTAAGTACAGCCTGTGTGAAAGTGAGTATGGAATCCAGGTTCCCACACCCAGTGGGCTTAAATGTGTGGGACTTAAATGGTGCCTAGGTCTTAAACTAGGTCTCTGTTCAGAAGGAATTTAACCACTGGGGAAGTCATGGGTCCTCTGCACCTATAATGAGACCAAATCATGCCTTTGCTTTCAAAGCAAAACTAGTCATTGTTGTTCCTGTCCTATGTATAGGTATATCAGGGGACAAGGATAGAATGTTCTAGGTACCATTCCTCAGGGAGCCCTGCTGATGGCATGGTAGCATTATTTGGCCTTCATTCCTCCAGCAATACAGATTTATTTTACTCCATTTCCCTTGTTTATTGTCTATCCAGGAATGTTCATTCAAACCAGACTCTGAATGTCTGGCTCTAGTTCTAAGCTGGCCAGCTGAATGATTGACCAAGGACAGCAGCCCAGGAGCCTTTCCGGTATCCTTAATAACATGAGAAACTCTTTGCTTGGCCTTTTGTCTTAAAAAGTTGGGCTCAGTCCTGCAAAAGCATAAAGGCCCCTGTGGGTAGGTTCCTTTGCAGGATTGGGCCCTCACACAGATCATGATAGAAAACGATGTAAATGGAATTATTTGGGTTTATGGCCATGATGTTAGGTCTGTCTCAGACTAAAACAGCTACGTCTGCTTTTTTTCTGAAGTTTAAATGTTAATGAGTATGGAACCGAGATTTTTTTTTGTTATAAAAAAAAGGTCTGGGAGAGGACATTGTCGGTGGGATTTGTGGGGAATATGACACTCAAATGTTGTTAATAATGGCACTTGCACCCCTGGCTCTCTGAGCACCAAACCTCTATAGCCTGGTCCAGTGTCCATTGAAGTCTGTGGATTGTTCTACTGATTTCAATGAGCCCTCAATCAGGCCCTTGTGACCAGTTTTTTCCTCACACGTAGAGAGGAAACATTCACAGCCGGGAGCAGAAATTGGTTGTTATGCCTTACTGAAATTTGTTATCATATACACTCATTGAAGGAAGAGAGGGGAGAAACTGGATTTCTAGCATTCTTGGGTTTTTTTTCCCCATGCACTTCTACTTGAAGCTCTGCTTTTTTCAGACTGTCACTTTGATGATCATGCCCTCTATCTGAAAAGAGAATAAATCAGTATAAAAAATATTTCCAACATGTTTGTGTGTGTGCAAAAATAGATAGAAAAAAATCTCTGTTTTAATGGCATATAAGCTTGTTGATATTTATACTCACTCAGCACTTCTGTCTGTCTCTCCCTTCTGGTGTCTTCAACATCTGTGTGTTTGGTGACGAATCTCAAAATTGCCAAGACTAGCAGGAGAGCTGCTATATTACCCCACATATCACTTTCAATCATTTATTTAGGCAAATTCATCTCACAGGCTCCCTTTCACTTTTACAGAAGTTGCTCTCTTTGAGTCCAAAGCGCTTTTTTACCATTTTGGAAACAAACAAATTAAATAATCTGCATTTGACCCTTAAAGAAAAATATTTATGCCCACAGTGTTCCTTCCTTACATATGTACAAAATACATACAATGGCGTTGCGTGGCGTGGCGTGGCATGGCATGGCATAGTTTTATTGGCATGAGTTTGGCATGGTTACTCAGGAGCAGTAAAGCAACAAGTGATTTATGTAGCTTATCCCAAATGAGTGATGATATATGAAGCTATTTTAGGAATACTTTTTTATATATGAAAATATACTGTTTTATATTCCCTTCTCTGTAAAACCCGGTGCTTTACATAGCATTAGTTCAGCTGTATAGGGCTTACAGATAGAGTAAAACTACATGTAAAACACCTCTATCAATGGCCTAAAATAGATTTTCCACACATAAAAATATCATGATAAACATAAATTGGAGAAGGATTTCTTAATCCAAGGAAGAGGACTGGATGACACTATTTTGGAATCTATCAGTATTTATCTTTAATCATCCAGAGAGGCCACCATTGAGTGACGTGAAACACTCCCTCCCTCAGGGGATGACACTACGCAGCCTTCACAAAATTGCCTCTGGCCTCTAGAGGCCCTGCCTAAAACTCCAGGGAGAAGTTTATAAGCAATGTTTCAGCAGGAAATGGTACTATGTATATATTTGCCAACACTGGACAACAACTGTGATATTGTAACATTTGTACTAACCAGATAAACTATATTTTAAAAAAAATCCCAACAAATACATTAGAGCACTCTTCCAGAAGTGTATATAAAAAGCACCTTTTTGAAAGCTACTGTTCATCATATCGCCCTTTTGCCACATGCAAACAAGCATAATGTTCACTGGCGGTTGCCAGTATTCCATACTACTATCCACATGTTAATTTGTGTGACATTCTGAATCTGACAACTTTGCCTCCATCAGCTACTTCTTACAATTCTCCCAGTTATATACATATTAAATAAGAAAATATTTTATATTTTGTTTTAAACACAATACTGCCTGCAAGGAGTGGAAGAGAATAAGCTATTATTACATACAGAGACAGAGAAATAAGTGGCATTCTCCTTCCATCTTTCAAAAATACCACAAGTATGTCAGTAGAGAGAAGCCAGAATATACCTACTTGTTCCTTTTCAGCGCACTTATCAAATTCCTTCCTTGCCCGCACATGCATGACTTCATTGTCTTCAGTATGACTCATGTAAACATTCAAGGGTAGAACCTGGGCTTATCACTAAGGGACTAGGGGGTGATACATTATCCCCTTAGATACTGCTTTAAATGATGTATTGAGAAAACAAATACTGCAGGAGTCAGCACCTGCATTTCAAGGATTTAAATAAAATTAACCCTACATAGTTAGGCTTCTGCTGGTTTCTGGTGACTGGTTTCTCTGCTTCCAACAGTTAGAAATGATTGCATTTTTGACATTAAGTGAGAGATTTCTGAAGTGAAAAAGAATTGTCAGTTATTTTTTGCAACAGTGGGAGTAATTGAGATTTCAGGGCAGCATACTACTATTCTGAATAAAATATCTCTTTTGTTGTTTTGTTTTGTTTTTTATTTCAAATGTATGTGCAAAGGTGTGACATTCCCAAGAAACCAAGATTAATTGTTTCACTCAAGCATTCTGTATTTGGCCACCATGATTGCATGAAAAAAGTGGGTTAATAAGAGAGATGGATCCAGACTGAAACTCTGGCTTTGAACACACCCAGATTCTGGAGAAGTTTGGGTGTGAACTTTGTGGATCACCATGCCTCTGGTTAATGAGCCCACATGTGGTGGGCATATTTACAGTAAAATGGAATGACTAAGTTAATTGCATGCATGCTAGGCTGTGGGAAACCTCTTGAAACTCCAGAAGTTAAAAGCAATGTGATTGATACATCATGAAAGGCATTAAATTGGTGGTTAAATTAGTTATTGAACTACCTGTAGGCTTATACCATCCATTTAAGTGGGAATGGACAATACGACTGACAATTGCATAAATCCTCATATCACACCAGAACTGGTTCAATACCTCAAGCATAAAGATGCTGTTCCATGAAGACTGATTAGAACAGTGTCAAGATGAAAAGCTTATTTTTTATGACAAATAATCGAGTTAATCTTTGCTGCAGAAGAATTATAAAGACCTAAATAGCTCCATATCCCGAGAGTATCAGAAAAGTTGTCTTTTAACCCTGATGGTACAGGTGGCTCATGTAAACGTGCTACAAAGCTGACTATTTAATAAATGTATCCAGTTCTGCAGGTTGAGCTAACAGATTGAACTTTAAGGTTTTGAGCGTTAATGATGTGTTTCGCATCCTGTTTAAATGCTGAACTTATGATGTAAGTAAATTTGAGGTAACACTGAATCATACATAGGTTTGATAATGCGTTCCAACATAGTTAATAGCTATGTTAGGATAGCATTTCATACCAAAGATACAGTGGTTAAACTACAGACAGTCTTTTAAGCACTGGTTTGTCTGTATATTCCAGTCCCTGCCTAAGCAGTCCCATGGAGGTGAGGTCTCCCTCGCTACATCTACCAGAAAAGCAAATAATATGCAGAAAGGAGTGGATGATGCAACATCTAGGGAGAAGAAGTCTGCACTGTGCCTACCTTAGACAGCTCCTTCTGGGTCAATGCATCTCCACATTGCCTTAGGTTAGGAGCTCTGACTCAAAGCCGCATTTTAGCCATGTGTACAGGATAGAAATTCACAGTAGACACCTTTAACAGTGTCCTGGTTTTGTCTAATATAAATAGTTACAGTTACCCTAGTATTTGTGATATTCCCTGCACTTTACTTTCCTACAATAACTGCAGAGAATTCCTACAATACTGATGACATTTTGTTTAGTTATCCACAGTGTCACTGAAATTAATGTATTTGGCAAGTTTTTACAGGGACCATTATGTATATTCATATTCACACCTACCATCCTTCACATACACAGAGCCAGATCCTGGTCCCCAATGTCCCCATTGCATTTTCTCCAGTGTGTTGAACCACTGTGTTGTCTCTCTGAGCACAATAACCAGATCTGTGCCACTCCTTAGTTTCCCCACTTCTCAGTATGAAGAGATTGGTCAAATAATAGAAGAGGGTGTGGTCAGAGCACACTGTGCTCTAGTGACTCCTAGCTGCCATAATGGCACAACAGGGGACTTTTTCAAAGGGTTACAATTTAAACAATGAAGTTCAGCAATTTTAGGAATCAGCCCAGTTAGAGCTCTGGTATACTTGAGGATTCTGACCACTGTATATAGACAGGTGAGGTTGGTAGTGTGGAGATTTTCAATATGGTGCTTGTATCCACAATACATTTAGAAAGAAAGATCAGATAAAGTGATTTTCCTTCTCTTCCTTTTCCCTATTTTCTAAGGAAAGTCTGCCTCACTCCACCGCACCACCACACCATCAGTAATTCACTGGACTAACAAAATGGAGTATCAATAAGATGGCATTTTCAAAAGTGGGTGTTTTTCAGAGTACTTTTTGCCTATGACTAGCAACAAACAGAAAATACTGTCAGAAAAAAAGATGAACTGAAAGTGTACATCAATTCTAACTCAGATGTTCTTTGCTTTCCCTTCATTATAGTTTATATTTACAAATTACACAATTCTAATCACTGCAGAATAGATTTTGATTAATGATATCTGGATCCATATGTGAAATAAGAATTGTATGTACAAGCAAGCTCTGCAGTCTAAAAATTGTGATATTTTTAGAGTTGTTTTTTAATGATGTAAAACTTCTGGTTATTTTGTAATTGTAAGTGAAATTGCTGTTTTCTGACAAATTTGACATTTTACATAAACAATGAAATAATTGATAGGATATACTTTGTTCACAGAAAACATTAAGTTGAACAAAAATGCATTCCATTCACAGATGAGAGCATTATAGGGAATACAGCTGCTATAGTAGTTTCCCTCACTGACAAAGTTTGCTTCAATAGGCACCTTATTTCACTGGTATGATGAAATCCAGTTTAACAAATACTTTTCCTCACTCTGTGGAAAATCTGCATTTTGAGCCAGATCCAAAGGCCGTTGAAGTCAGTAGAAGTCTTTCTACTGACTTCAGTGGGCTTTAAATCAGGCCTTTAGCTAAAAAACTGGTCTGTACTTTGAATCCATATTAATTATATATTTCAAAATACTTTGTGGAGATTTTACATTCTAATAACATCTTGTCCACTTGCAGTTGGCATTCCCCAACCCACCCCTGTTGTTCCCTCCCAGAACACAGTTTTTACAAGCAAAATGGACACATAATTTAACTGATATATGAAACAAAAGTGCCAGACCAGAAATGCTAAAGAATTCTGTTTCCAGGAAGCAACCAACCTGGTGACATTGTCATCTATTCCTGTTAAAAAAAAAAAAATCTAAGACGAAAATGCAATTTCTCAAATATAAATTCAGATGATTCATTTCAAAAGCTGCCTTTAAAGTACTGACAGGATAGAAGGAAATCATGTCACTGGCAGCCAGCTCTACATAGTTGTGCTATTAGAAACAAGGTTAAAGTTATAAATAGCAATTTTTAATACAATGCCAGTACTATATATGAAACAGAAAACTTTATTTTCTCCTGTCAAAAATAGTCCTTAAATGGAGAACAGTACATTAGATAGATTTTAAAATGTAACTGGATTATCCTTGAATGGATAACAATGGCTCCATTCTTGGGAAGATGTTGTAGCAAAAGACCCAATTTGTTATCATACTGCTAATAACACCACTGTTCTCAAAATGATGTGGTATCTTGAATGAGCCTAAGTAGGATTTGTTGAATGTCCCACGCAGAATAATGTGTAATAGTATAATGGCTAGTGCAAGGGCTGTATCACAGAACCATTGTTCTAGTCTTGAGAAAATGGGGCACAGGTTCAATCACAAGAATGTGGCCAGTTCAATGCCTACAAGAGTGCCAAATATAGTTGAATATTATCAGTGAGATAACTCCATCTCCCTCCAACTCCTACCCCTCCCAGTAATTCTAAATTCTGAGTTCCAAACTCATCTGCAGACTTCTGCATTATCATGCAAAGGCCTGATAGTTATAATTCCAGAGATGGTTAAAAATGCAATCAAATGTCTTCTCTTCCCTGATTGCTCCACAAAAAATACTACCTTAAAAAAGAAATGTTCATCTCTCCCTTAAGTAGCCACTAGGGGCTAGATCCACAAAGGGATTTAGGTGCTTAACTGCAACATTAGGCTAGGTATCAGAAGTAGACAGAGGCACAACGCTTTAGCCTGGACTTAGGTGCTGAAGTTCCTTTCAGAAGCGTTACCACACTTCTCTCCTCAGCATTTTCTACTGGCTAGTTTAGGTGGCTCCCCACTCAACATGCTGACTTTTGTGGATCCCATTCTTAGGCATCTGTCTCTACCCATACCTTGTACAGAGAACCTGGTCACCTAACTCAGGGATGGTGATTCCACTAGGTGGCAGGGCACCTAAATGTTAGACTTTGCAATGCTGTGTCTCCTTGGTAGATCTATCACTGACTGGTTCAAAAAGCAAGACCTTGCTTTGATTTTTACGTATTAACAACCTTTTCCTTCAGTCCACAACATGGACAGAAGGTTGACAAAAATAAACCCTGCCTTTTACACATCTCAGTGATGGGTGGAATCTCATTTCCCCTTTACCTCCCAGCAAGATCTGAACCAGAAAAACTGTAGTTCTGTTGCTGTAGTTAAAAGTGAATCTTTGAGATTGGCTAGCAGGAACTATACAGATATCTTTTTATTGTGTCGATTGCAAGATGCCTCAAATCTCTTTGATGCACAGTAAGTTATACAACACAATTTCAGATACAAAGCAGAAGTCTGAGAGATTCTCTTTCAAATGATTAATACAAATATTTAAAATATTTCTATGTACAACGTGATTTTATTTTCCATGATATTCACTGTTTGCATTAATCGTTTTTTTATGTTTCATCCCTTCCTAGGACTCAGTGAAATTTTATAAAATAAAAGCATTTTAATAGAAATAAATAACTGAAGCTAGTCTCAGAAGCCCAGAAGTCTCATGTAAATAAATTATATCAATATTGCAAAAAGAACAAGAGTCCTGTAGCACTTTAAAGACTAACAAATTTGTGCGGGCATAAGCTTCCGTGGGCTGCAACCCACTTTGTCAGATGCAAGAAATAGAAATCAGATAGGGGGTGTATATATACATCCAAGGGTAAGGAACAACAATGGGGAGGGTAGGTGTTAGAAAAGTCCATTCAGTTAGAGTAGATGAGGCCTATTCACAACCATTGATTAGAAGGTGAGAATGTGTGAACAGTGACAATTACTTCTTGTAATGAGATGACACAGTCAAACTGGGTCTGAATAGGGACTTGGAATGGTTAAGTTTGCATATTAAATTCCTTGTCCTGATCTCAAGGCAATACAGATGTAGGCTTCAACCCACATATCCAAAATCCTCTTAATGTTCCTCCCCATCCCTCGCTTGTTCCCTTCATTTCATGCCTGCTCACTCCCTTTCGTTTCCTTCTGCTACTGTTATCTTTAGTTGTTCTATTAACTCTCTTCTCAGTTGCTCTCCTTAACTCCTGGAACACTCCCCATTCCTATGAAGCAAGGTTCAACCACTTCTTCATTCCTAAGACTTTCTTTACCAGGAATTTAAGTGCTAACCCCTCACACCACTGAATCACTCTCAGCAAGTTTGAAGATGACACCAAGCTGGGGGGAGTGGTATATATGTTGGAAGGTACAGATAGGATACAGAGTAACCTAGACAAATTGGAGAATTGGGCCAAAAGAAATCTGATGGGGTTCAACAAGGACAGGTGCAGAGTCCTGCACTTAGGATAGAAGAATCCCATGCACTGCTACAGATTGGAGACCGACTGGCTAAGTAACAGTTCTGCAGAAAAGGACCTGGGGTTACAGTGGACAAGAACCTGGATACGAGTCAACAGTGTGCCCTTATTGCCAAGAAGGCTAATGGCACTTTGGGCTGCATTAGTAGGACCTTTACCAGCAGATTGAGGGAAGTGATTATGCTCCTCTATTCGGCATCTGTGAGGCCACATTTGGAGTATTGTGTCCAGTTCTCGGCCCCCCACTACAGAAAGGATATGGACAAATTGGAGAGAGTCCAGTGGAGGGCAAGGAAAATTATTAGGGGTCTGGAGCACATAACATATGAGGAGAGCCTGAGGGAACTAGGTTTGTTTAGTCTGCAGAAGAGAAGCATGAGGTGGGACTTGATAGCGGCCTTTAACTACCTGAAGGGGGGTTCCAGGGAGGATCGAACTAGGCTTTTCTCAATGGTCACAAATGAGAGAACAAGGAACAGTTATTTCAAGTTGCAGTGTGGGAGGTCTAGATTGGATATTAGGAAAAACTTTCACTAGGAGGGTTGTGAAGCACTAGAATGGGTTACCTAGGGAGGTGGTGAGATCTCCATCCTTAGAGGTTTTTATGGCCTGGCTTGACAAAGCCCTGGCTGGGATGATTTAGTTGGGGTTTGTCCTTCTTTGAGCAGGGGGTTGGACTAGATGACCTCCTGAGGTCTCTTCCAACCCTAATCTTCTATGATTGAATGATTCATAAGAACCCGTCCAACCAACCGAACATGCAGTACTGCTTCTCCACTAGGAAAGCCCCCCAGATAATGACCTGGGGATGGGTTATCTGAGATCATCTAAGGGAGCTAGCTGCCCACCTCCCAAGTCAAAGAGAGTTACAAGCTTAACTTTTTTAGGCACTTCTGAAAATACAGCATGGACTCTTTCTGTTTACATATGTTTGTTTCCTAAACTGTGAATTGATTAGCATAAAGGCTGTTTTGTACTGTATCTTCTGTACAGTATTGAACACTTTTAACACTTTGAGATGGACAACAAGGAGGAGATCAATGATGCAACACTTCAGAAGTGCTTTCCTGACCTCACCATGCCCAGAACTAATTCAGGCATTCATAAAGCATTATTGTGTCCTTATTGCAGCAAAAGAATATATTTTCTGTCCATAAGTAATCTCTTTATAGTTTACTTTCAGCAGCAGCTTCAGATTCAAATCTGTGAATGGCCCACGCTGCCACTAATTTAAATGCCAGTTTTTCACGGTTGTGTATCACATGAGCAGTAGAATTAACTATGATTGTTATAGTGCAATGAAAATTCTCTCTCTCTAATGTATTTATGCCAATATGCACTTGTTCTTCTCTTATAATGGCAAGGCTTTGTTTTTTAGTAGCAGGAGAAATTGAGTAAACAAGCATAAATCTGAAAGATCATATGACAAAGAGGGGCAGTGAAGTAGAATTGTAAAATGTGGCAAGAAATTTTCGTCATGAGCAAAATGAGTTTCCAATAAGTTTTAATACTGGCTATCATGAAGTTTTTCTTCATAAAATGATTAGAAACCTCTATTACTTATTTTAGTGGAAGTTTTGTGGCCAACTTTCAATATCCAATCTTAATTTTTGTTGGTAGTTGTAGTGAGCCTTGGGCATATGTACACATCTCAGGATGGCTGTTACAGACTTGGAGTGAAAGATTGTTGGGAGCTTTATTCTACCCTCTGTTGCTGGTGAGCTTGCCCGCTGGCTCTCCAGCCAGGAGAGGACAATTTTTTTTTGCCATGCTATTAGTAAAAGAAATTCTGACTTGATGAAATCTTCTTGTTCATCCTATAGAGGTATGTTCCCAAAACAGCAAATTGTTTGGATGACTTAAAACTAGATTCCTGAAATATTTTGGAGGAATTGTTCAAACACACCTTCAACATTTAGGAGCGCAAATAATGCTGAAGTCTTGTGCTAGTAAATCCCTCAGGTACTTTTGAAAATCAACCCCTTATGTCCTAGTACTATAGGTTGTTTGCATGATTCAACATTGTTCCATACAGAATTTTGGCACTAATCTTGCACTAGTGGGGGAAGGACTAGATATCTTAATTGGACTTTCCCATTTCTAAATCTATGTCTTTATTATCAGAAATCCACAGTTAATATCCTTACATAGTATAACTAGATGATATTCCACCTGTGTGAAAGACCAGTAGGAAAATGACTACTACATTTCAATAGTCTAACAGTTTAATTTTTTTTTTCACATAACTGATGCCTTTGTTGTTGTCCTTAAGACTGAATATACACATGATACTCTCAGTGCTGTTGGTTAGAAAGTGTTAGACTTACTAAAGTTTCTTAGTGAATGAGATCACTATAAAGTTGGTCCAGAAGTAGTGAAGGTAGTTCACTATACTAACCTAATAAATATTTTGAATGACTCTCCTTGCATCTAAAAAGTGATATCTGGCACTAAAAATCTAAGATTAACAACAAGCAGAATGGGAAATAACTAAGAGTTTAGATAAAAGCAACAAAAAGTTTCTCAAGGTTAAATATCTCCTTTAGATTGTAAGCATTTCAGAGCAGGGATTGTCTCTTTTCTATGTCTTTACACAATGGGGCCTCAGTCTTAACTGGAGCCTTTGGGCATTACCATAATGTAAATATTTAATATACAATTTCCCTTAACACATAAATACAAATGTGTGACTTTTCTGAACCCACAAATATGAAATCAGTGCTGCATTCTGACTATTTAAGTGCCACACATCTATAGGCTTTACAGATGCTTAATTACACACACAGGCCTCCAATTATTCAATGGATAGAAAGAAAAACATACTAGCACTTGGTCCGGATGTCTCCTGATTAACAAAACTAAACTGAAAATAAAAAATAAATCAAAAGTACTTAAGATAGTCATAAAAGCTCTCTAACCTTACAGTACTTCTGAAGTCTTCCTGGAATTTTGCTTGCTATAGATAATCTTTACAGTTTCTGCTGGTCTTTTTGCTAGCTATCTGATCTCCTGGATGTTGCCAGTCTCACCTGTGTTTTAGCTGTTGACTATTAATGATGGGTTTCAATACCCTATCAATGATCAGTTGCCACGGGAGGGATGCAAAGGCCTCTTCAAGTCATATGACTGTGGGCCTGGACATCAAGTAACTTCTTCCATCACTTTTAGAGGTTCATGGAATTTGTGGAAACACCTTCTTTTGCCCTCTCTCTTTTCTGGGAGCTTTGAGTCAAAATAAGAGGCATCAGGCTTTTCATCTAATCGGGTTGGATTCTGTCATCTTTATGGAAATCTATTATTTTTCCTCTCAAGGATGTTGGAAAAATCCAGCAGACTCAGCAAACCTATAGCTGAACTTTGTTGACTCTCCACTGTCTCAAATTGTGATCAGTTTAGGCAACTATGTCACTTGCAGAAGCTCATCACTAGATGTGATTATGAATTGGGCAAAATGTTGAACAGAATTGTTCCCCATCTTAACATTATAATATAAAAATCCATGAAAAAATTAAAACTCATAAAAGTTGAAACTGAATGCTTCAATTTAATAAACACATACCTTCAGCATTTCACTTTCTAATCTCAGGGCAAACCAGCTGGCAATAGTCCACTCAAGTAACTATTTAATTTCCCTTTATTTTCCACTGACCTTAAGAAAAATAAACGGTCACTTTAACAAAGACATTTTTTTCTTTAACCTAATACAAAATTAGTGTTTTAAATCTTCAGAGGAACTCACAAATCAGAGCCGTCACCACAGGATTGGCACAACAGAAATATTTCCTCCTAAAAAAAAAAATAAATAAATAAATAGAAAAGAATATTTCTTGCCATCTCTTCAATGAACAGTAATCCTCAAAGAGTTAGGACACTATGGATAGGACTGACACTCTAGTCAGGTGCAATCTGATAATTATCCTTTTAGCATTTTACAGACTTTTCTATCTGTCTGATATTGTTTCTAGTTTGTCCCTGCAGTTAAGGTCCACATGCTGTCATCATCTTCGTAGAGTAGTGGGGGGAGGGGCAAAATCTTCTAAAGCCCAGTTTTCTCCACAGACCTCACAGCATCTCCTCTACTGCGTTGAAGCTCCAGGGTCTTAGGAGAGACTGAGGAAACAAGCATGCTCTGAGGTATGCTGCCCATGAGACAGAACAGAAATCAATCTGAGAGTTAGTGTAGTTCAGGTCAGCAGTATCTTTGCTCTGGGAATTATATTTAGAGTATTGCTAAAGTTTGGGGGATCTGGAGAAGCGGTTGCCTTCATCCAAATTCTGGCTCAATAATGATATTGGGTGGGGGGGATAACAATGAGTTCTGTAACAAATCATTAAAAATAATCTATTCCCTCTGAGTGAAACCCACCCCTAGTTATGCAGGCCTTAAATCCCGATTCAGCCATCACAAAAGAACTTGAGTAGGATTTAAGTGGAGCATAAACATTGTCCTGCTGCCTTGTACAGGGCTGGATTACAGATTTTCTGAGCTGTGCTTGCTGAGTGCCAAAGGTCACTCAGTATATATGCCTTCTCATCCTAACTGCAGTAAAGACCTGTGTGTGATTACATAATTAAGTATTAAACATCAATAATGGGCATACATATAGATAATACATCTACTTATAATGCTGATTTCCAAATTTAACACCTGTCAGGAGTACCAATTTGACTCTCCCTAGCAACACAACAACTCTCCACAGCAACAATCCATCTGTCCACATTACCAATCCAACTTTTCACTGAAAAAAGTCAAAATCTTTCCAGGATCAATCAATCTCAATAGCATGCTAAGCCTGGGTTCTGAAGCAATAATCTACCTTTTCCCACCATGCCATTGAGGTAGTTCAGCCCAAAACTATCAATCATTCCTGTAGATTGTGGTTACACAACATTGATTAAAAAAATAATTAAGGAACCTATGCAAAATAAGAGTATCTGTTTGATACAAATTATATATACTCTCTTTTACAATACTATTTGCAGTGGGCATGTCTCCATATGGTAGAACAATAAGCAACTTTGGTGAACTAACATTGAAAGAAGGATTGCAGAAAACTATCACTGAACTCCTTTCATAATGCAAAATATGCAATATTTCTACAGGTGAATGCTGACTACTTCATATGTATCACAAAATTCTAAATGCAATTATCTGTATTCATTTCTCACTCTTTGTAGTGCTATAATGATAACCTTTTTTGTATTTCAGTTCCCCCATTATGAGACTTATTTATTCCATCTTTAAACTCCAGTATCACTATGGTTCCCAATGTCATTTTTCTTGTATCTCGCTACAGAGCGCATCTCCAATACAAATGTCTGTATCTATGTGAAGACTGCACACATAACAGACAAAGAGCCACACATAAGAGCTAACAATTTGAATTATACTCAGGGCCCTAAATTTCATGGCCACTGCACTAAAACTGACAGAGCGCCTAGAAATAAAGCAACCATAAGAAAATAAGCAAGACTCACACAGACATTACTAGGCTGTACAAATGAAATCAGGCTATTTAAACACAATATCCTGGATTCTTTTTTTCCAAAGCTATTTAAGCTGGCATCAAGAGTTAAGTATGATGTCATTCAGGCAATCACTTAGCACCACTACATAACAAGATGTGAAAACCTAAGGCTCTTGAATTCTACAGCTATCAGTGGATCCTGTGGGTGTGAAATTGCAGCTATCGCTACCACAGCAGCACTGCAGAATTTAGTGTAATCTAACAATCAACTTGCTTAATTTTGCTGCAGAAGCTGGGCTTGGAATGCCACAGGACTCAAAAGGCCCTAATTAGAAAATTAGATTTCTGCCTTGTTAATCATTATGTCAAAACGCAAAGGACATGTGGTTTGCCAAGTAATAGAGCCTAGAAAGAGAAATTTCTTAGGAAAGAACATTTTCTTCCCGAAAGATATTTATTTAATTTGAGGCAAATGTTCTATTTGCAGAACAACAGTGAAGTTTCAAAGGAATTGGAATGGTAAACACTATGGAGAAGTTAGTTTTGTAGTTCATTACCACTCGTTACAAAACTAGTTTTATTTAACCAAGTTATGAGACTGTTTCTGATCCTTCAACCATCTGTCTCTAATCTAATCTTTTATAAATCTTGTTGAGCACTTGTACTTTTATTAAAAAAAATCTTTGTTTCATGTTTCAAAAAATACTGACCATGAGCTAAATACTATAGCGTTAGAGGTTTCTGGAAAAATGAGGCAAGACCACCTTATTAAGAATCCAACAAAAACTTCAAACTCTGTCACATTGGTACTTTTATTGCCCCAGAACTGTAGTATCCAAATACTACATGGTCCTTAAAGTGTTTATCCTCCTAATACTCTGAGAGTTAGGGAAGTTTTGTTGTCTCCATTTTGCAGAGGAGAAACTGAGGCAAAGAAAGATGAGTAAATTGGTCAAGGTCAGACAGGAAGTCTAGTGGTGAACTGAACCCATCTCTCTTAAGATAAGCTCTAATGCTCTAACTGCAGGACCCTCTTTCATCACCTTTCTGAGGCTTCCTTTTAATTCTGCCTGAGCCCTTATGGAGGAGTGACTAACTGGTTACTGGTAGCTCCACCTCCCAACAGACCATTGCTTTACTTTTAATTCTCCTAGCCTCTCTCAAACCACATCCACCTGCAACAAAGTCAGTGGGGAAAGGGAGCCTATTCCATTCCATTCCATTGATTGGAGATGGATTTACAGGTAAAGCTGGATGAATACTGGAAAACATTTTCTTGAAATGCTCTCTTGAATATAGAGATGTTTTCTTTATCTGTGCTTATACTGTGTTTAGGTTCACTCTGCATAAAATTCACTCCTGTGATATAGTACAAGGCCACTGGTCTTGTGCTGGCCCTTTGCGCAGGTGTGAATTTCACCTCTCTGCAAATGGAGTTTTACATGCAAGAATGTTTGCAGAAAGTGAATTTTAAGATTGCATGTTCAAGTATTTGCAAATAGTGAATTTTAAGCTCACATGGAAGAATACTCAAACTGGATGTGGCATATTTTACATGGTATATGCCGCTTCTCAATGAGAAAACTATGATGAGTTTGTAGCCATTCAACAAATGGAAAGAGGCTAAACTGGTCAATGATGATCCTGCTATAATGGCCATGCAAAGAGTAGTTAAGACTATCAGGACATCATTGCAAGATCTAGGTTTATATCTGTTAACTGTTGATTCAGCTGTGTTTGTAGGAAGTATCCTAATTAGAATTCATAGGAACTGAGTTTTTTCTGAGTTTTCTCTCTAAATAAATGTCATAATAGGGGCTTTTGTTTTTGCTTTACACACAGCAGAAGAGTGTTCTGCTTTTTATACATATTTAATGGTGCCTAGGTCCTCTGTGGAAGCTGAAACCTGTACATCAGTATCTAAAAGATGAGTGTCTACTGATTCAGATAAAGTATTTGGCCTATTATTTCAAGGTAGTAATCGTCATAAAACAATCTACATGGGTCATCCACTAGAGGGGGACAAAGATCCATATTTTGTCAGCATGGGCTGCTCAAGCAATTCAAAAGTGGTTAAAGCATTTTTCCTAAATTTTTTAACCCAAATGACTTGTTATTTAGAAAATTGAGAGCAAGTAAAAAATTATTTCAGAATTATTTATTTTGCAATAACTATAACTATGGCATTTTCCATGAAGTTCCATCCTGTAGTTCTGGAATCTATAGTACTTGAAAATAAGCAAAAGGGTGTTTTAACTGTAGTTCCTCAGCATAAGTCTAGCAATGAGTTTGTAGCATTGTGCTCATAGGAACTAAAATCTGAAAACTAACAGAAATACTAATATTTTGCACCTGTTCTATGGAGGGCTTAACATTTGATTTAAATTCAAGAAAGTACAAGGGATGTTTGTGAATGCGAATTCATCTAGGTATGAATTATTTCATGATATAAAGTTCATGGATATAGAACTTTAAAGGGCCGTAATGTTGGCTCATTGTCAAGTGTACTGTATCTTGTAAGTTGACATTGAGAACTAGAGATGTGCGGACATTAAAATACATACAGCCCACTTATTCTACTAATGGGTACTATAATGAGACTAAATTCTTGAAGGAAAACTAATTAACTTACTCATCACCCAAAGAAATTCAGGTGGTGCTTTCAATTGAATTATCCAAAGGCTACTTATTTGAATTAATAGGAGACTATGCAAATTGACTGATTGCAACTGGGAAATTGCAGGCCATGAGTAGGATTCCCTAGTGTTAAGAAACCATATTTAAACATTGTTCTCAAAAAAACAGTTTCTATTAATTTTCTTAAGCTGGTGAAGGGTAGGTGCAAAGTTATTCAGTCAATTAATTATGGTTAGTTTGAGATTAACAGTATTGCATTAGTTCTGTTGGTTCCAGGATATGAGAGAGACCAGATGAGTGAGGTAATATATTTTATTGGACCAACTTCAGTTGGCGAAAGAGACAAGCTTTTGAACTACATAGAGCTCTTCCTCAGGTCTGGGAAAGGTAATCAGAGTGTCACAGCTAAATACAAGGCAGATTGTATTTAACATATTATTTAGCATAAGGACTTACACATGCTGCAAGAAACCATTCAAAATGAAGTGGATAGTTAACACCTCTGCAGTCATAGGTCAAAGGAGAGCTAGTGGGTTACAGATTGTTGTTATTTATTAAAATCAGTGTCTCTACTTGAGTCCATAATTATTGGTGTCTAACAGAGTTATTAATGTAAGTCCCCAGACTTTTTTGAAGGTACTGTGCAGGTTTCCTTTGAATGTGAGGACTGAGAGGTCAGATATGGAGTAATCACCTTGTGAAAAAAGTGTCCACCCATGGGTGACAGGGTGTCTTGTCATTTTACTATGTGAGTTCATTCAAGAACATAATGCTTGTCTGTCTGTTTTCACCCATATAATTGTTGAGGCATTTCTGAACTGGATGAGGTACACCACATGTTGTGAAATGTGTGGGTAGGACCCCTGGATCTTGAAAGGGGTGTTGGTGGGTGGGTATTGATCACCACAGAAGTGTCCAGAAGTGGACATGTGGCTGCAAATTTTACATCTGTTGTTATGGAAGGGTCTGGTGCTGCTTTGAGTTGATGTGTCCTGGTCTGTGGGGAGCTTGCTTTTGATCATGAGCGTAGCAAGGCTGGAGGTTTGTTTGAAGGCCAGAAGAGGGGTTTCAGGAAATATTTCTTTCAGGATGTGTCCCCATCAAGTATGGGTAATAATTTGTTGATATCGCACAGCTTGAGAGTCAGATAAGGTAAATTGACTATCTCCTTAGTAAACAGTTTGAAAATTAAGGCACATATCTACAAAGGACTTAAACATCTACCCTTTAGACACCTAGAAAATCACAGGAACAACACAGTGATGCATGAAATCTGAATTAAGTGCCTTGGCTCCCTGTATCATGAATGGGAATGGGAATTGATAGGTGCCTAAGAATGGGATCCACAAAAGCCAGCATACTAAGTGGCTCCCCACATAAATTAGTTGCCTGAATGGAGAAGAGATTTGAACAGGGGTCTCCCACCTCTCAAGAAAGTGCTCTAACATCCCACATCCCAGGTGAGTGCTCTTACGACTGGGTTATAAGGTGGGCACTGGCACCACCACCTCTGCCTCCAGACCAATTTTGAAAGGGATCTAATCTGGTAGGCATAGTTAGAGGCCTTCTACAGTCTCAGGCCCTGCATATGAGATAGACTAGTGGTTCTCATCCAGGAGTACATATAGCCCTGAGGGTATGCAGAGGCGTTTCAGGGGTACACCAATTCATCTAGATATTTGCCTAGTTTTATAACAGGCTACGTAAAAAGCACTAGGAAAGGCAGTACAAAATAAAATTTCATATAGACAATGACTTGTTTATACTGTTCTATACACTGAATTGTAAATACAATATATTCTAGTTGAAGTATATGGTAAAAATGAGAAAGTAAGCAATTTTTCAGTAATAGTGTGCTGTGACACTTGTATTTCTATATATCTGATTTTGTAAGCAAATAGTTTAAGTGAGGTGAAACTTGGGGTATGAAAGACAAATCAGACTTCTGAAAAGGGTACAGTAGTCTGGAAAAGTTGAGAGCCACTGAGATATATGCTCCTCCACCTATTTTCCCAGGATCATGGATCATATGGGAGCTTATATGGGGGAGTGGTGTCCAGGTCCCTATCATAAGGCTTCAGTGTGATATGGCTAGAAGCAAAAATCTAGGACCTAGGGAACTTTTATAAAGAAAATTTAGGCACTTACAGAATTAGACAGCAGCTGAGTGGGTGCTTTGTGGTGCTTAAAACTGGGACACATGTGCCTAGGTATCTTTGTGGATCTGGGCCTAAAATGCTATCCTGCTCCCCTGTTCTTTGTATGGCACTTCTCTTAAACTTCAGGGTTTGCCCAGAAGGTTCCAGTTGAAAGACTAACACCTCTGACCATGCCAGGGGCAGCTATGCTATACTTTTATAAAGGTGTAGCCAAAAAAAATCTTCCCTGACCCCAGCTCTTCAGTACTGTCATTGGATGGAGCCTTACTATCTGGTCTACCACACTTGTGCACCATGGTGCTTTTGAGACATGCATGGGTATGTTGGATCTAATAGAAAAGGAGTAGTGTGTTCTCTCCCTTTCTCAGACATCTGTGCAGAGCAATCCATAATTTAGCCATAGACAGAATAATTGGACTATAAAATACTACACATGTGCACTGAAGTTAGATTGCTGTTGCTGTAGCATTTTTAAATTTGACTTCCGTGTTTATCTGAAATATGCAATGTTAATATGCCAAAAATGTCTCTTTAACTACATTTAAGCAAGTAAATAAGGTGGCCTGAATTTTAGAAATGCTGAGTACCCACAAATCTCTTTGAAAGTCAGGGCAATTTGGGATTGAGATGCATAACTCTAAGTACACAATTTTGAAAAATCTGGCTATCTTTTTGGATTTAACACTCATAGGCATGATTTTTGTGTACATTTGACAAATATTTTTCTTTATATCACATTTGTATGCCACTCCCCTGCCCTCCACCTGTGTACTGCACACCCAAAGATTGGACACTTTGAGCAAATCAACACTTCATGTTAAATTCCTTTCAGTAAGAAAGGTGACCCATGACTAAACTTGTTTAATTACTTATTAACTGAAATGATTGATGTTTGATACCATGCCATATACCTGGTACTTTAAGAAATAAATTAAGAAGAGGGACTTGTCCTTATTCAGGTGAGTACCTCTATAGATCTTGAATACGTAGTCTTCCTGTGCGTGGCATGAATTTCACCCCCAGTGCAAAGAACCAGCTCAGTTCCCCATAGAACCCTATTTTGGGGCTGCTGTTGTAGGTTCAGCAAGCATTATGCACAGGCCAGAGTAACAGTCAATGGTGGTGGAAGGGTTACTTTGCTGAGACCCACACCTTGAAGTTGGAGAGGTGGCATTTCATTTCCTCAACTCTTTGCCCTTCCCACTTCACTCACAAAACATAATTACTTGGGCTTTAAGTACATGAGATGAAGTTTGTCCCTGAAGTCATAAATGAAGAATCTGTATCAGTGTAGTCATGAATATCTGGAATATATATTAGCACTGTGCATCTACTTAAGGAAATATCCAAAACAACCAGAATTGATAGAGATTATTCAATACTTGGCTAGCATGCTAAATTGATTGAATAAAATATAATATTGACTGAGTCACTCAGAGAGCTAGAGAAGGAGGGTTCAGCTGTCAGTTACATACTACAGAAAGAAATAAAACCTGCACACTTTATTCATTGGGGTTTTTTTGTTTTTTCCTATTTACTGCAAACTTCCATGGGATGGAATGAATGCAGTGCTAGGTGGGAAGGAATTCACTCACTGCAGGAGCATTTCTTTGTGACCAGACCTGGGATAAAAACTCTCTCTCTCTATCTGCCACCTCCTATGAATGGTCATTCAAGTGGTCTCTCTTCCTGTGACTTAACCCTCAGGCCAGCTCACAACTTTGTTACCCCAGAAAGGGTGGACCGAATCCAACAGAAAATAGTGAGATATCATTGCAGGGGTTATTGACTCCAACCCTGGGCCCTGTGGTCCTTGCATCCTCTTGCTTCGGGGATTTGAACATCCTTGTCCTCTTCTCAGGAGCTTTCACACCACCATATCAATGGCTGGTAGTGAAATTTGGGCCCTTCCACTGTGCTGGGCTCCGGCCAAGGCCAAGGCCTGCTCAGTCCAGCTACTTGGTTGATGCTTTCCTTGGCTTCTTCCTATCCAGCCTCTCTCAGGCCTTCTAAGTTAATACTTGTTTCAGGACTGGAACTCAGACCCCGCCCCTAGATTTTCTGAACAAAATCCGAAAGCATAAAATACAAATGTACACCCACTTCTGACCTCCTTGGGCCTGACCTCACACCTCTCACCTTTTTCTGCTCTGTTCCTGATTGAATGCCTCCCAGTGCTCTCTCCATGGAATTCCAGTTTCTGCTTTTTTTGTCAGGGCTTCCCACCAAAGCCTGCTCTACTTTGGTGGCCACACTTAGGGGCAGTGACCCAGGCAACTGCCTGGGTTGCTGGGCTTGTAGGGCACTGAGCTCAGGGTACTGTTTTTGTTGTTAGTGACAAAAGGGAAAATGGAATACCTGAAACATTTTACTTCAAACATTCTATATATGGATTCATTTTTCACCAACCTCCTAGAATATTCTGTACCTTTGTAAAATCTCACGGACCCTTTCAGACTTTTCTGAGAAATACATTTTCCTCAAACCTCGTAGAATGGTGTCAGCCATGCCATCATGGGCATATAAGAGGCAGGGTGTCACTGGTCAGTCAATGAGATATAAGAACAAACTGATGTGAAGTGAAAGCCCAGCTGTGATATGGTGAATCTTGTTTTATTGTGTAATTGGACATATTTAATGAGATGGCAGAGATAGCTATCGAACCTCCATCTATGCAACAATGTAAAAGAAATACAGTTACTTCTTTTGCCATGCTTAACATGTAATGTTTGATGACTTTCTAAGACTGTGGAACATAGACTTTTACTTCCCTTCCCTGTAGAAAATAAGATGTCCCTGAAGAAGCCTTCAGGAGCTCAGTATAGGAAGCGAAAAGCTCAATTGCAATCTAGTTTGCAGGAAGGGGTAAATTTGATGGGAAAAATATCTGAAACAGAACAACATGGAGCAGGCTTTAGGGAGTAGCGATAGTGCCAGTGAAGAAGAAATTGAGGAGCAAAGTAATAAGACTTCCATCATACACTAAGGAATTAATAGATTTACCTGAAGACAAGGAAATAGAAATGTGAGGAAACTGATGGAAAAATCATCCAGTTTTCCTGGCGGCATAAAGGAGAGTGATGAAGAATGTGGCTCACATGAAAAGGATAGTAATGACAAAAAAAATCTGGTATACATGAAGAGGAGAAAAATAAGGAAGATTCAACCTCCCATGATGACAGAAACAGCAGTGAGAAAAATTGCATACCACGAATCAATATACCAGATCCTGCTTTATGGCCAGAGATCCTAAACTCCTCCAGTATTGATTGTACAATTTTGAACAGGCTGGACAAAATCAAGGATATGACCTTTCCAGTAAATGAACAGAAGCGATGCTTCTAAAAGTCACACTGTGAAAGAGTGCTTGAGAATGGTGAGAAACTGAATGGATGGAGATAGAGTCCAGGCTCAAGCTAAATAAATGCACTGATGCAGAAAACCGGTGCATTGTTAATGTGGAAACCCAGCATTGGAGGAACGTGCTCGAGCATCTAATCTCAATTACCCTCTTCCTTGCAAAAATAATTTGGCTTTCCAGGGCTCATTGGATAAGTTGTTCACTGAACACAATGTTAATTTCCTTGGTTTGGTAGACCTTGTTGGGAAATATGACGATGTCATGAGTGAGCACCTACGTCAAGTAGTTCATAAAGAAGCTATGGACCATTACTGCAGCAAAACAATTAAAAACAAATTAACAAAGCTTAAGGAAAGGAAGGTGCTTGATAACATATTGATGCGGCTCAGCAAATTGAAGTATTATGCTGTAATAATGGATTGCATGCACGACATTAGTCACAGTGAAAAGATGTCATTTACAGTAAGATTTGTTGACAACGAGGATGGCTGCATCCAAGTTAAGGAACACTATCTGTTACTTCTGTGGACGACTAATGGAAAAGGCCCAAAAGAACTGTTTATGAATGTTTTGAAAGAGAATAAAATAAAGCTTCAGGACTGCTGTGGCAAAGGCTACACCAATGGCACGAACATAAAGGGAAGAAACAGCAGCATCCAAGCAAGGATCATTTTACTGAATCCAAGAGTTTTCTTTGTGCCTGCTATTCCCTCAACCTGGTTATGTCAGATGCAGCAGCATCTTTAAATTCAGCATCTCTCTCAGCAATACTGTAAAGGATATACGTCCTGTTTTCAGCACCAACCATCTGGTGGAAGATCCTCATGGATCATGTTACAAATCTGACAGTGAAGCTGCTAAGTGACACTCGCTAGGAAAGCTGCATTAAGAGCATCAGGCCACTGAGGTACCAAGTGACTGAAGTTTACAACACCCTGATGGAACTGGCACAGTCGAGTAAAGCTGAGGCTGGAGGAACCCAACATGAGATTCAAAGCCTGGCAAATCATATCACTGATGTCAAATTTCTGGTCTCAATTGTGGTTTAGCACAATATTTTGTTTCAGGTAAACATGATAAAAAAGGCATTACAAACTCAGTTGATGGACATTGTGACCGCTACTATTTTGATGAAAACCTGCCTTGATTTCATTATGGCGTACAGAAACAACGGATTTGAAGATGCTATCATTGCTACCAAAGAAATTGCAGAAACCTTAGGAGATGAGCCTGTCTTCAAGGAAACTAGTATTCCTCAGAAGAAGAGACAGTTTTTTGGTTACAAGGCAGAGATGAGTTGATGGGAAGCTCAGAAGAAAATTCAAGAGGGAGGATTTTTGCTCACTCGTTGACACTACTCAACTATCTATCGAAGAAAGGTTCAGACAAATGAAGCACCACGAAAGGACATAGGGTTCTTTCTATGACTTTAATAAGCTGCAAACAGACAGGAAAACACTGTTGGACAACTGTACAGCCCTTCACTAGAAGTTGACACATTGGGAATGTTTGGATGTCAATGATAAAAACCTCTGTCAAATTGGACAACATCCATCACATTTTGCCACATGGGAAGCACACCATGCCAAGTTCTCCAATTCATTAACAATACAGAGCTGAAGGACACTTTTCCTAATGTGTGGATAGATTTCAGGATTCTGCTCAGCTGCCAATCACGGTCATGAGTGGTGAGCACAGCTTTTTGAAGCTCAGGCTCATTAAAAACATATCTGGTAGATGATGGCCAACAAGAGACTGACATCACTTCCTATTTTATCCCTTGAAAATGCTATTGGCCAGTCTTTATATCTCTCTGAAGCCATGCTTCAGTTTGTGAGGGCAAAGGAGAGAAAAGTGATCTCTGTCACCTATTGTGACACTATTTAATATTGGTCCACCCAACGTTGGTGCACAGTTCAATTTCTTGATGTCAGTACATTTTAATTACTCTTAATATTAAGAAGAGTCTATAAGCCTAGAGGAAACAATTTTTTTCATTTGCTTATATATGGCATGAATACAGATTTACAGATCCTAGTGTGCAAATTTATCATCCTGTATGACAGGTATAAATCATGCATCAAATCATGTATCAAAGTAATGAGATGGGCTACAAATGAAATAAATTAAAAAAAAGAGGTATTCAAAAGTTTAACAAATGGAGGGGGGTTGCTGAAGATGTTCCTCACCTGGGGTGCCATTTGATCTATAGATCCCAGGGCTTCCTCTCTCCCCCAACTCTCTAATCCCAAACTCTTCCTGCAGTCACTTTCTGCTCTGAACTTCCTACCTATTTAGTAACCACTCAGCTGCTTCTCCAGCAGGGATTCATGTTTAATTAAGTCTGACTTCCCATTCAGGAGCCCCTAGGTAACATAACTGGATCTCATGCCCACATTAACCCACGGTTATTTTGTTCTATTTCTTAATTTTTCTTTCTTCAATGGCAGATAATGTTGATATCCCCTTGTTATATCCTGGTGGCTACAGAGGTGTAAGGGGGCATATGGTTTAAAACCTAAATGGGGAAGAGGTGGGCGGATGTATGTGTGCGGGAGTTTATGGCAAGTTAGAATGCGGCAAAGAGAGGTAGAGCTAGTGACTCAAAAACAGTCTCCAATGTATAGGTAAGCAAGTACAGGGCAGGATGCTCTAGGTTTGTCTGGCTGAGGCTTGTAGGCATTAAGATAATGCTATTGCTAATACACTAGTTTACCCATTGTCAGCACTGGTAACATAGTCTAGTACAGAGAAAGCCTTCAGAGGACAAGAGTAAGAGTAACCATCTTTCTACAATTAAATTTCTATGTGGTTATTCAGCCTTTATGTATTTTTGATGGAACTCTTTTGACTCACAAGTGGTGCCTTTATTTAAGCAGCATCCTGATTCTTCTAACATTGAATCAGGGCATCTGTAACCTATAGTACTCACGCTACAGCCAAATATGGCCCTGATTCAGAAAAGCCCCCTTTTCAGGATCCTTTCTTTCTCCAAATTCTCTCTCCTGCACCACATCTTCACCTTCAAAGAGGCAACAATGATATGGAGTAAAAAATGGGTGACTTACTCTCTGGCAATGAGCCTTTTGGTAAATATACTATGTGTATAGTGAGGCTGTAGGCTGGTTGCATGGTCCAGCCAGTGCCGGTGCGACCCTTCCTTGGGCCCAGGCTCCGAGGAAGGCCACAGCACCTTTGCTGAGGAGAAGAGGCTCCTCATTTACAGGTCTGCAGCCCCGACCCCTAGGTGGGGTGGGCTCTTCCTACAATCTATAGTCCTCCACCTGTCAGGCAGGGCAGGGCAGGCAAGCAGTCTAGGGCCCTCTGGCCAGCAGTGTAGAGGACATCAAGCACTCCCAGGGTGGTTAGGGAAGGGGGGAGGGGGACACAGGCCCACCCGACTCCACTGCATCCCAGCCCAGGGCCCTACCAGTGGTAAAGGCATTTGCCACTCAGTCAGCAGGGCTTCAGCCACAACACACAGGGGATTTTGCCCCTGACTCAGCCACTTGCTAGTTGGCAGTCCCTGGGCCACTTCCTCCCACCCAATCCCCAGGTACCTGCAGCCACATAGCTCCCTCCAGGTTGCTGGGGGAGGGGCTGAACAGCTTCCAGAGACTCCCTCACCATTGACCGGTGGCAGGTCTGGAAATTCCTCCAGGTCATCTGCAGAAGGTAGCTCCTCCAGGTCGCAGGGCTCCACGGCTTCCTGTGGTCCACAAGGTTCAGTCCACGGTGGGTCCTCCACAGCCGGTAGCTCCTCCAAGTCAGGGCCAGCCTCAGGGGGTTTCTCTAACCCAATGGGCTCAGATGGCTGTTCCCAGCTACTAGGGTCCAGCAGCCCTAACCAGTCACTTGGATCCGGGGACCCCCTCCAGTCACTCAGGCCTGGCAATTCATGCAGGCTTAGGAGGCTCCTGTTGGTGGGGCAGCAGCACCAAATAGCCACAGGGCCTGAATCGGGCGGCGGCGGCACCGCCGCCGCAGCTTCCCCCGTAGTGAGCTGCTGGGCCTGCCTTTTGTACTTCCTTCCCTGGCCCTGGCTCCACCCCCTTGCTTCCAGGTGGCTGCGCCTGCAGGGCCTGGTTCTGTCCAGCAGGGGCAGAGCGACCCTGCCTTGGGACCAAGCTCCGAGGAAGGCCACAGTTCCTTGCTACAGAGGCTGATCCTCCCCTCATTCACGCCAGAGTAAAAGTTTGGAGTGACTCAGCTCAAATCAGCAGTTTTCATATAGTTACATGTCCTTTCTTAATGTAAAATAAAATTCCACTTTGAATTTTTTCGGCTTCTATCTTAGATGTATTTCATGAAAGGTTCAGTAAAATAAACTTTCATAATATATACATTTTAAATAAACATATTCCTTATTAGACTCAAGAAGCGTTTTGAAAGTATCATGCAAATTAATACATTTTAGCCGATAGCAAAACATTCTATATCAAAGACCTGTGTTGGCTGAAGCAGTAATGAATGTTTAAAATATAAGAATGCATGCACAAAATAAAGTTTGAATATTTAATTCTCCCAGGATGTGGAAACATATGTAGCTTTTTCTGTATCATTACATCCCTTTCCAGAAATCCAAATTGTGTTTTAGTCTAGGGGACTCAGGAATGATAATGTAACATGATCTCATGACCTGCTTTTAAGCCAGGGTTTGCAATATGGAATAAAAACAATGAGGCGATACTACGCACATGTATACCAAAGCATATGGTAGATTCTCCTGCACTTGAATTATTTAAATCAAACTGGATGACTTTCTAAAAGACATGCTGTAGTTGAATCAGAAGTTATGGGCTTGAGTCAGGAATTGCTAGGAGAAATTCCAAAATTCTGTGGCCTGTGTTATTTAGGTGAGCAGACAGTGAGTACATCATAGCCATGCTGTCTGGAGCAACTCAAGACTGTGAGTGCCAACCTCAAGGCAGACTGTCAAAAAGCAGGTCAGAGACCCTAAACTGGGAGTATTTTCTATAATTAGATTTTACCAATGCCGTAACAAAAGTGAATTCCTAAAGCACTGTAACCGTTTTAGCATGGAGTCACAGACCATCCCCTTGGGCACTCCAATTTGTCTTGCCACCCAGAAAAGCTGGACTTGAAGCCAACCCTATAGTAAACAAGCTATGGATTTATTAACTAGAAAAAATAAATAAGTGGTATTTGCAGGTCAAAGCATTCATCATATATACTAGTTAAGTTTAGGGTTCCAAAAGGTGACAGAGTTGTAGTAATCTGTCAACACTGAATGTCTTAACCCAGATTGACCCTGAGGATCCCTGCTTTTGTCTCTTAGCTCCAGTCCTGCGAGAGTCTAAAGAGCAAAGAGATGAAAAAATTTCACGTCAGCTATCTTTATGGCCTTCTTCCAGAAATCAAGCTGATGGGATGAGTTTCCTTGCACATAGTACCTTCACAGGTGTGATAGGGCCAGTAACCCAGTCTTTGAATTGTGATGTTCCATAATAGCCCATATACAGTCCTTGATGGATTGAAACCACTTCTGCTGCCTGTGTTTAAAAGTTCAGAGCTGGTATTTTTACAGTTATAAAGCAAAACTTACATATTGCTTTATAGCATAGGATACAGACTTTACACGTAAGATTAATGCATGCAGTGACATACAAGCATTTTATAGGGCCTAATCACTAAATGCATCCTTACAAGACTAAGACCTATCTTGAACAACACTAACATACAGGTGAGCTGGTCTGGTTTCCAGCTATGAATTTGTCAGTGCTCAGCTGACCCCTAAAGCCTTGGGAAAAGCTGGCAGCTGATCTACGAGCATCACAATCATAATGGTCCTTTCTGGCCTTCCGTTAGGAGACTTGAACTTTAGTAGGATTTTCATTGGGGGAAACCCAATGCTTTTTCCCCTCCAAACCTTCAAATCCTTTGTTCATGTAGTAGGGGCCAATGGGTCTTAGAAGGCTGGTGACCCTTTGTTCACCCTTAGCTTTAGGATGTTCTTTGGGAGCATGCTACATTGCCAACCCTTCCATGCAGGTGTTAGGAGAAGCTAATTGGCAGTCCTTTCAGTCTTATGAAGTTCATTAGGAAAGCACTCCAAGACTTCAGTTGCCGCCTCAGCTTCATGAGCCAAAATTGACTCCCTTAGCCCCCAATTTTTCTTTGATGACTTTAAGATAATTCTACTGTAAACATGCACATACAGTGGACGTTCTAAAAATCTTTCATACAAACATTCTATATGAACTTACAGTGGATACTCTAACATTTTACAGACTATCCTTTTTATTCAAATGGGACACTGCAAGAGGAAGTTAGTCAGTGGAAAAGGGGCAATGTACAAATTTCATAGGGCATAATTCGAACACTGACCAATAGCTTGACCAAGATTAACTGAAACTCACAACAATTAGTATCTGCTTAGTATTGATGTCATCCAGTGTCCCCACATCTTTTTTGGTGCCTGGGGTACAGAGATCAAGTATCAAAGAAGCATCACTATCACCAGTTCCAAGAAATCTGGGTTCCATTGACATCAATAGAACCAAAGACATTTTGGAGTGTAGGTCAACAGGAACTATTCACTTACTCTACTGGCTGCTGATCATCACAAATATAAAATAAAGCCTGTATTCTGCAAATACATATGGCCTTTGTAAATATTAACTACTTGTCGCAGCATACATATAGGCCTCATCCTCAGCTGGTGACAACAGGCATAGCTCCAGTCACTTCAATGGAGCAGCTCTGATTTATTCTAATAGAGAAAGTGGATCATATATGTGTACTCATAAGCACTCATTTTGACTATCATAGAATAATGGAAGATTAGGGTTGGTGGGACCTCAGGAGATCATCTAGTCCAACCCCCTGTTCAAAGCAGGACAAACCCCAACTAAATTATCCCAGCCAGGGTTTTGTCAAGCCGCACCTTAAAAACCTCTAAAGATGGAGATTCCATCACCTCCCTAGGTAACCCATTCCAGTGCTTTACCACCTTCCTAGTGAAAACATTTTTCCTAATATACCACTTAGACCTCCCCCACTGCAACTTGAGACTATTGCTCCTAGTTATGTCATCTACTATCACTGAGAGCAGCCTAGCTTCATCCTCCCTGGAACCACCTTCCAGGTAGTTAAAGGCTGCTATCAAATCCCCTTCGTTCTTCTCATCTCCAGACTAAACAAGCCTAGTTCTCTTAGCCTCTCCTCATAAGTCATGTGCTCCAGCCCCCTAGTCATTTCTGTTGTCCTCTGCTGGGCTCTCTCCAATTTGTCCACATCCTTTCTAGTGGAAGGGACCAAAACTGCATACAATACTTCAAATGTGGCCTCACCAGTGACAAAAAGGGGAATAATCATTTCCCTCGATCTGATGGCAATGCTTCTACTAATGCATCCCAATATGCCATTAATGTTCTTGGCAATAAGGGCAGACTGTTGACACATATCCAGTTTTTTGTTCACTGTAACTCCCAGGTCCTTTTCTGCAGAATTGCTGCCTAGCCAGTTGGTTCCCAGTCTAGAAATTTGGTAAGTGTTAGTGTTCCGATGATTAAATGCTGCAAATTCATCCAGAGCAATTTATTTAAGTATTTAAAAAAAAATTTCTGGGAACACTGTGCTAATGGAGAAGCATGGGGAAAATACCATCAGTTGCCAGCAGACTAATTTATATACAGATTATTCATAAAACCAGCACCTGTACTGCTTGGTTATTCAGCTTTCTACTAGCCACTTAGAAAATTCCATTACAAAAAAAGCAAACATTAGTTCATATAATTATTTTTTTTTGCAATTAGCCATATGGATTTTTTTTATTTGTCTTACATTTATCTACTTTTTATTTACAACAATTACAAATACCTTTGTCTATGTAATGCATGGTTGGATATCAGCCTTGAGCTTCCATTTAGATTGACTGCTTGTTGGCACCAGTCCTGCAAAGCCTTTGAAGTCAGTGGGTAATCATGAGACTCTAGGCTACTCATACAAATAAGGGTTTTGAAGGACTTGATTGCTACCCAAATAAAAGTCCTTCTAGTCAGTGTAAATAGTATTGTAGCGGTAGCCCTGAGATTGCATACACTTAAGCATGTGCTTAACTATTAGCCCATGAGTAGTTCCATTTACTTTAATGGAACTGATAGGCATGCTCTTAGTTTTAAGAACAAGTGTTTGCTGTATTGGGACCTTTGTCTTTGTTTGAAGCTGGATTTTATTTTATTTTTAATTTGAGCAGAGGTAGTCAAGGAGTCATGGGGTCCAAGCCAAGAGAAAAAAAATACATTTTCCAATTATACCAAGGTTCTTGCATATTATTATTTTTAACAGCTTTATTGTCATGAGGGTTGAAAGTCAAAATCTGTTGTGAAAATAGACATAATAACAAGTACTTTTGCTTATTTTGGAGACTACTGGTTTGATTTGCCTGAATTTGAAAATAGCATACTGAGCTTACATAATAGCTCTTTGTTCTAATCTTGTTCTGTATGTAGGTAATGAAGGTTTACTGATGCGTCCATAGAGGGCTAACGAGATCTCGAGTGAAAAAATGTAGGGAAAGATGTTGCTGCAAGTTGGCTGGGGCATCCGTGGATAGGAAAAAGGCTTGTAAAGTAAAAAGGCTTTAAAATGGCCACTCTGTAAGGTGAGCAGGAGTAAGCTTTATTCTGATACACCTTAGGACTCCCTCCTGTAAGCCACCTAGGCTGAACAGTTGAGAGGCTTCCCCCTATAAACCTTGTAAGGTGTATAGGACAGGGAATTCTGATGACTTTTTAGCCAAATAATTCTTACTTATAGAATCTATAAGCCAAGAGAATTTTTATAATCCTACAGAGACAGAGTTATAATGCTTTCCCTATTCCCACCCTCATCTCACACCTGCTTTTTCCAGCTCATTGCTTAAAAAGAAACAAACACCCACCACACAACTGAGAAATGTCAGAAAATGTCAAAGTTACGCTTACATGTGCAATCCATTGCCTTTTTGGATATGCAGTATAATATGGCCTTTAACATGATCACATGCTACTTATCAAATAACTGAGTTCCATACATTTTCTATAATCTTAAATGCCGATGTGGCCCCTGACTTTTGAGAACTTAACCACACCTTCTTTCTCACATTCTATGAAGGTTTTTAAAGTGTAACACTTCGACTTACCTCACTTTTTTCAGATAGACTAGTTTAGACCCAATTCCCAAAAGTATTTAGGCTCCTAACTGCCATTGAAATCACTGGAAGTTAGGAGCCTAAATACCTTTGAGGCCTTAGACCTTCATTTCCCTTCTGGTCAAACCAAAAAGTCTCCCCTTTCTAAGGCAAATAGAAGTCCTGAACACCTCCTGGGCTGCCTCACCATTTTCCTCAGTAGAGAGAGTCCTGACTCAAAATCTCTCTAAACTTGCATTATACAGTCTTACAATCATCTCATTTCAGTTGCATGTTCATTGACCTATATCTCACTGACATCAGTCTCTTCAGACTGCTCTCCCCAGAATATTCTTGTTACAGGCTGGGTGTGCACTAGGCCTATAAGCCTCTGTAGAGTGTCAGTGCAAGTGCTGTTGCTGCATGGAATATATAATGAAAGGTAGGCTCTTGTATGTCCTATGTGATACGAGCCTGAACCTCAGATAGTACTTTAGAGAGACAAAATGGGTGAGATAACATCTTTTATTGGACCAACTTCTGCTGGTGTGAGAGAGAAGCTTTTGAGCTTGCACAGAGCTCTTCCTCAGATCTGGGAAACATATGCAGTGTCACAGCTAAATACAAGGTGGAAGAGATTCTTTAGCATAAGTAGTTAACATTTATGTCAAGCGACCATTCAAGGTGAAGACGCCTGCTAAGACTGTTCTAGTCATAGGGGAGAAAAGAAGGTGGTGTGGAGAAGCAGCTTGTAATGGGGATTGTTAGTGGGTTATAAATTGTTGTAATAAACCATAAATGCATTGTCTTTATTCAGTCCATGAATTTTACACTAGCAAAAGTTATGAATTTAAGTTCCCAGGCTCATCTTTTAAAGGTGTCGTGTAGATTTTTTTTGAGAATAAGAAGTGAGGTCAGATAGAGTGATCATGTAGTAAAAAGTGTTCAGCCAGAGGGAGCATGGTATTTTTGTCTTTTATCATTTTCCTGTGGAAGTTAATTTGAGGTGTAGCGATTGTCTGATTTCACCCCCTCTGAATGCACACCCCTAGTTGTCACCTACTATTCCACACTGAAACCCATACAGTGTATCATTAAATAGTAACAACCCATATTCGATGGGCAACACATCCTGAAATAAATCTTTCCTGAACCCCTTCTTCTGGCCTTCATATAACTCTTTAATTTCACCAAGCTCATCAGAAGCAAGCTCCTCGCAGACCAGGATACACCATTTTAAACAGCACCATACCATGACAGAAAAATAGATGCAAAACCTGTAAACATATTTGCTATGATGATCAACACACCTTTCAAGACCAACGGGTCCTACACGTGCCTATCACAACGTGTGGGGCATCTCATCCAGTGCACTAAATGCCCCAACAACAACTGGCTGAAACCAGACAATCACTACGTTCTTGAATGAGTGAACTCACACAGAAAAATTATTATAAACAGAAACACCATCTCACCTGTGTGTGAACTCTTTTCACAGAATGATCATTCTATCTGACATCTCAGTCCTCATCCTCAAAGGAAATCTGCACAACACTTTCAAAAGACGAGCCTGGGAGCTTAAATTCATAACTTTGCTAGACACTAAAAATCATGGACTGAATAGAGACACTGGATTTATGGCATACTACAACAATCTGTAACCCACTAACAACCCCTTTGCTACGTACCAGAGGGGTAGCCGTGTTAGTCTGTATACAGCAAAAACAACGAGAGTCCTGTAGCACTTTAAAGATTAACAAATTTAATTTCCACAGGCTTAAGCTTTTGTGGGCTGTAACCCACTTCCTCAGATGTAAGGAATAGAAATCAGATAGGAGGTGTATATATATACATCCAAGGGTAAGGAACAACAATGGGGAAGGTAGGTATAAGCAAAGTCCATTCAATTAGAGTAGTTCACAACTATTGATTAGGAGGTGAGAGTGTGTGAACAGTGACATTTACTTCTTATAATGAGATAATCATTCCAAGTCCCTATTCAGACCCAGTTTGATTGTGTCAAGTTTGCAGATGAGTTCCAGCTCTGCAGTTTTTCTTTGAAGTCTGTTTTTGAAAAATTTTTTTGGAGAAGTATAAATGAACACAAATCAGACATAAAAAATGGTAACATCCATAAACCAGTTGGAGAGCACTTTAATCTCCTGGACACTCTGTAGCTGACTTGAAAGTTGCCATACTTCTACAAAAACACTTCAAAAACAGTCTTCAAGGAGAAACTGCAGAGCTGGAGCTCATCTGCAAACTTGACACAATCAAACTGGGTCTAAATAGGGACTTGGAATGGTTATCTCATTACAAGAAGTAATTGTCACTGTTCACACATTCTCACCTCCTAATCAATGGTTGTGAATAGGTCTCAGCTACTCTAACTGAATGGACTTTGCTTATACCTACCTTCCCCATTGTTGTTCCTTACCCTTGGATGTATATATATACCTCCTATCTGATTTCTATTCCTTACGTCTGACAAAGTGGGTTACAGCCCACAAAAACTTATGCCTGCAGAAATTGAATTTGCTAGTCTTTAAAGTGCCATAGAACTCCCATTGTTTTTACTGCTAACATAGTACAATTTACCTTAAAAATGCTGACCTTGTGCCAGCTCACCTCATCTCAACACTGACAAATGTATATCTGGAAACCGGTCTAGCTCACCTGTGTGTTAATAATGTCAAAATAGGTGTTAGATTTATAAAAATGTGTTTAGACTTAATGAAATGTTTATAAGTTGCTGTGTGAATTAATCTCACTTATAATATCTGCATCCCATGTTATAAGGTAATATTAAAGTGTTTGCCCTATAATTGAAAAGTGTTTGCTCTGAAGCTGTAAACCCCCACTGTCAGGAGAGAGGCATGACCAAGTGTGAAATGCTAGTTTAATACTAGTTAATACTAGTGAAATACTGCTATAGGAGATGTTATCTCCTGCCAAACAAAGAAGGCCCATAGACACCAGACAAACCATCGTGGAACGTCGGAAGTCAAAGACTTTGTTGATTGCTTCTCCCATGCCTAGAAGAGGAAATATCCATGAGGAGTCATCCCAACAGCTTGAACTCTGGGGGAAGAGAATAAAAATCCCTGATAGAAAGAAACTTGATCTGCAGCCTAGAATCTAAGGGGTAAGGATTACAGAGCATAACAAAAGATCTCTAGTGCTTGACCTGGGTTAGCCCACAAGGACATATAGAGTTTGCTTATTATAGAAGTTTCTACCATCTTTTGGAACCTAAGGCTAACTTATTTATGTGATGTTTATTTGTTTTATCCTTGTAAATAACTCATTTCTTTTCTCAATCAATAAATCTTTAGATAGTTTATTATAGGATTGGCTACAATCATTGTCTTTGGTGTGAGATATAAAATGCAATTGCCTCAGAGTGAGTGATTGTTCCTATTGGACTGGGATCAATGTAAATATTGTTGTTGTTTTTCATGTAAGGGACCACCTATTACAAAGGCAGGCTTGCCTGGGTGGCAAGGTAGACTGACATACCCGACGGGACTGTGACTCCATGGTTAGGTTGGTAGAGGGCTTGAAGAATTCACACTTGAACTTAGTAGGTGAAATCTAAGTGTAGAACTCACAACCAGTTTGGGGTTTGTGCCCTGCTTCTTCACAATCATGCTCCTGAGCCACTCCAGACACCTTGGCAGGCAGCTTTTTGCAGCTGAGCATGGCATGCTAGCTCTCTCTCTCTGGGGGTAGCAGCTGCTTCCTCTCATGCCTTGGCCCTACAGCCAGCTCAGCTCCAAGTCTCAATTCTTCAGAGGTAATCCATAAACAAAACTCAGGGAATCAACACAAATAAACTGAGTTAGTATGTGAGAAAGGGAAATGCCTCCCTCTCACAGTGTATCAGAGGCAGGTCCTCTCCACACTCAGGAAGAAACCTTCCAGGAGTTGGTGATGGGAAAGATCCTGTCTTCCCTCTAAGGTAATGGTCCTTTCTCTTGCCTGGCCGGCACACAAATGAACTGTTCTGCTCCCTTTCATCTCGTCTCCAGTCTGTGCAGCTCTTGCAGGTGTCACAGGAAGGGCTGGCAAAAGCCCATAACAGCTCCTTAACCCCGTGTTGCCCAGTGTGGGGTTTGTGTAACTCATCACAGAGACTTTGAATTGACTCCAATGGGCATTGGATCATTCCCTCAGCACCCTGCTGGGAGAATTCCCTTACCATATAAGATTGGTTTTCAAATACAGTGTATTCTCACTATTAATGTGGTCTTCTATATTGCTTGTTTTGGTGCAGTCATTTATCTTGACTCCCATACCCAACCCTAACAAATGTCATTGTTAACAGCTGCGTTGTATCAATACTTTCTAACAGAAATTCAAATTCATGCCTCTTGTGAACAATTTATGAACAGTATTTTTTTTTGTTCTATTTAATTTCTGGCATGCAATATGACAGCATGTTGGAGATAATTACAAGCCATGATTAAGAGTATTCTGTATGTTTCTCTTAGAAACTGCTTCAGATTATTACAGAGCACAAATGAATAATGCCATGGAGAAGCTGAAAAGTATTTTAAATCCTTCATTCCAAAGCAGTGAAATGATTCTGAAACCCTCTGATGGACATAAATAAATCTTTAGTCAGTGCCATACTCCACAAAAATAAATTATGTTATAGAAGTTTTTTTGATATTTACATTTCAAGGTCAGAATTCCTAATAATGAAGGACAAATCTCTTAAATCATAAATGCATGTAAAATTTAGATTGCAAACCTAAGGGTAAATTTCCAGCATAGCGCACAGAGAATTAAGCATGCAATTCCCATACACAATAATGAGAACTCTTGTCTCATTCCCTGCAAACTACATTAAAAGTTTACCCCACACATTTTCTCTACTGACAACTGGATTTTATTTTTTACGTATGGTAAGAAGTCAGTTATCTTTATTTCATTTCATGAATAGATATTTTCATTATCTACTGAATTATGATATGTTCTTTTCTCCTGATACCTTTATAAATTTAATGAAAGCTTAAAGAAACACTACAAATGTAGTATTAGGTATGTATCAACACTATATTTGAAGGACGGGAATACCTAAGTGTCATATTTTGTAACTACATAAAGTCAGACCTTACATCAAATTTAGATAAGTTGTTCCACCTTCTACACTAATTTGCACGAATTTAAACCTGACACATTACAAGTGATGTACTGCCAGTAGCTGAATAAGCAGCTCCCAACCTCCTGATTCCCTTTAGCCTTTGAAAAGCTTCATGTTCCAGGTGAAATTCACCTTCAAAAATTTTAATGGTGGAATTTGATCCAGGGGACTCCAAAAAACACAATAGATGATAAAAAAAGTGTAAGTCATCAATGTGATATTATTAACTCCTCCAAAATTCAGGCATAATATTTACAATTGAAAGTGGGATTTTTGTAAGAAGTAGTGACTTTTTCTTAGCTGCCTGCAAAATTTAATTTGGCAACTGTACACAAATTCACCCACTGCTCCTTCTTATTTTTATGACCATAATGGAGTTGTGCATCTTTCAAAAATATTAATTGACTGGTGGAGTAAAGTCTTTAAATTCTGAACTATGCTAATTAAATACCCTGCCCTCCTGCTCCAGTGTGTGAGGGTAATATGCAGTGCAGTAACTCTAACTGCCATAGAGTCTGCAATAATGGCAATGACCCAGGAAAAGATGCTTCCTTCATATATTTATGTAATATACATCTATGTAGAAGTGTATGAACTGGCTTTCCTTGTACTGCACGGAAACACAAAATAAGCTATAACTTTTCCTTTATGTTGTATGGATGCAAATTCTTTTTTAATGTTATTAATGAATAGCATTTCTATAAACAAACAAACAACACAACAACACAACATTGTTCTATTATTTATTTATTTGTTTATCTAGGGCTCAAACTTGCTCCAAATGACATTAATGATATTTTGACATTAACCAATCCTCCAGCAACAGGATTGGGCCTATAAATTACCATTTCAAAAATAGATGGAGAGATATGAGGTTTGAGTCTATATCTACTGTACAATAGCAACACTTCAATAGATAGGACAAAACTCATAGTCTCATATTTGGAAGAAGTGTTGCCCTTATACACATGCATGACTCACACTGATTTAAGAAGAAGTCATAGTGATGTATCTAAAATCAGAATTTGACCCATATTACCAGAAATTTTTATTTCATTTCAAGAACTGAATGAGTCTTAACTATCTGATGTTAGATTATTTTTATTTTTCCTGGCCTGGGAGTAAGCATAAAAAAGTCCTGAGATTGTATTGAAACACTGTAACATGTTTTAAAAAATAATGCATATTGCTCAATATATATTGATTAAAAACCTTTAATGAATACTATAATAAGTGAATTTATACTGACTTAGGAGACAAGCTATTTCTTGGACTCTTTGCAAAATGTACATCACTAGACAAATACTTCATGTATATTGGTGAGATATGTCAGAGATCCAAATAACATTTGCTTTTGTCCTTCCATATTGCGGGAGCAATTAGGCTATGTATTATAACATGACCTGTAGCCATCTCATCGCCCCATGGGACATCTCTTTCCAGAGGGTAAGCCCATGGTTGGTACTTCACTCTAGACACTTCTTCTTGGATATAATAATTTTCCCAGCTTCCATTCTAACAAAACTTTGAGCTGAATTACTTTTTATATAGCCCAATTCTTTTTTTCTCCTCTTTATATTTTTCTGGTGAATGTGGTTCAGGATAAATTTTACCATCAGGATTACAATACTAGTGACATCTGCTGTTTTTAAATGAGTTGGATTAGAAGCTAGAGAAAGGAGAATGAAAAGAGTTTGTCATATAAAAGATTTTTTTGTACGACTCTAATTAGTGGAAAGTATGATATGGTAAAAAGAGGTTTGGGTTTCTTTTTAATGTTTTATTTTGGGGGAAAGGTTTCAGGCAGAATAGAATATATCCTGGAAATTTTATTTCTTATTTCCTAAGGCTCTAGTCTTGGTGGAAGAGAGGAGAGGAGATAGAGTAGAGTTGAGTGCAGCTTCCTATACGAGTGGATGAGAAATCTGTGAGTTAATTACTGCACAATGGAAATGCACATACTTTGGAACATGGATTTTAATGGGGGGAGGAGGGGATTGGCCAGTAATTCCAGTTTACTTGAGCTACTGTCCTTTATTTTGCCACTGTACACAGGGTTAACATTTCTTGGTGTTCGTATTCCAAAGTAGTTCACTGCAGCTCATATGATTAACATCCAATATTCACAATACTCTGTGTGCTGTATGAAGAATGAAAATTGCCTATGTTCCACTATTCAATCAAAATAAATTTTCCGGTTTCAAAATGCACAACAAAAACCAACAACAACAAAATCACCCTTTGTTGCTACATCTCATTAGTTGGAATCTGTGATGAATTGTTGAGTCACCTGGCCACAAAATTCAATTTAGGGGATCTTTTCAATAGAGAGTAAAATAAATTAGGTTTGTTCTGTCACTAAATTACCCTTATGTGAAATATTTACATTTTCTTCCACAAAAGGTTATCTCCCTGGAATGCTTTTACAGTATTGCCACATTAGATTCTATGCCCCAATGGTGTATAACTGCAAAGATGAAATAAAAAGCACCTGATCTGTCAAAGTTTCACATATTGATTCTCTTAAGTAAAGATGAGTACCATTACAGTTGGATTTCCACTTCCCTGGCATGATTCCCATGCCATGAAACTGTAAAAAAAGCTTCTATTTTCATCCAATTGGTGATTACTTTTTTGCTGGAGAACAGATTTTATCTAGCTACATTTTTTTTTGACCAGCAGATAATTATTCTCTGAAGTAGCACTGACAGCTTCAACTAATTTCCAGACACCAAAGGGATACATCAGGTCCCTCAAATTGGTTCTGGCAGGCTCCAGTTAATAGTCTGACTTTCTTAGCAATGAAAACAACATAAATGAGTAATAGAAAAACTTGCTATAATCATGGAACACATTGCTCTCCCCTGTATTTAATAAGCAACTTTGAACACAGGCTAGATAAAAATAATGTTTAATATACATTTTGTTTTATTCTTTCAAAAAAATCAACTTTTTAAAAATTAAATTTGAATTTCTGACAGCCTCTGTCAAGGCCTAATCTTGTCACATTCTATTAACATGATTTACATAAAGAAAAATGAATATGCCAAATCAACGAGCCCGCCTCATAAACTCTGTTGAGTTAAAGTTAGTGTTCTTATAAAGAATAAGGGGGAAAACTTCCTTATCTTTTCAGATCAGGTTTTCTAAATATGTCATGTACTGTGTGCATATATATATAAATGTCCTGCATTAAGTATATGTTATATAATATACTATTATTATTATGTTATTATATAATATAATACACGCACACAATGCAGGAGATATATATATATATATATATATATATATATATATATATATATATATATATACATATAGTCTGGAAAATGTAGTGAATACTAGTATTTATTCCCCCCCCCCCCCAAATATCAGTATTTTAAGTTTTTGTTGTGCAGAAAGTTTTTGCCTTAATTACTTTTTGTTTCAGTTTAGTAGAAATGGTTTAATTTTCAATTTGCATTGCATAAGTCATTTACCATTCTTCAGAGTCTAGCTTTCACTGTACATTTGAACTATTGCAAAAAGGAGGAAAAAATCTAGTAGTTATATTCAACTAATACAAAACAAGTTAAAATGTTATTATTGCGTTTTTTCTAAACTGAATTCCAATTTACATCACAATGCAGCTTGACACATATTGTGAATAAAAAGTTAAGGTGTTAGCTAGTAAATAGAATCATAGAAAAGTAGAGTTAGAGGGAACCTTCAGAGGTCATCTAATCCAGGTCCCTTCACTGAGGCAGGACCAAGTATACATAGACCATCCTTCACAGGTGTTTGTCTAATCTTTTCTTAAAAACCTCCAGTGTCAGGGATTCTACAGCCTCTCTTGGAAGCCTATTTCAGAACTCAACTATCCTCAAAGTTAGAAAGCTTTTCCTAATATCTTACATAAATCTCCTTTGCTGCAGATTAAGCCAATTACTTTCTATCCTACCTTCAGTGGACACAGAAAACATTTTATCACAATCTTCTTTGTATCAGCCTTTAACATATTTGAAGATTGTTATCAGGTCCCCGCATCAGTCTTTTTTTTTTTTTCAAAACTAAACATGCCCAGGTTTAAGAAATATATCATATTCTAACATAATGGAAAAAATACAGAAATTAATTATCTGAATAAATGTATGTTAAGCGATAATGTATACATTTATAGTATATCCTTCTGGTTAGAAAAATGAAGCATTAAATCTAGGATATAGGCTACATTTTGTTGCAAATGAACATTACATCATATTTTAATGCTTATACTAACCAATGAGAAGGAAACTTTCTTTGGGAAACCAGCTGAAAAGCAAAATGGAAAACATAATTAAAGTGATGATTTAAATCAAGGTTTTCTGCTTGCTGATTTAAATCACGATTAAAAGTTGTGATTTAAATCAATCCACCTTGTTTAAATATATTAAAAACAGTTAGATGGAAACATCCAGTTAGATGGCAGTGTTAATGGCAATAACTAGCTCCTTTGCAATTAAATGTTTGTTGGGTCAGATCCTTACCTAGTTTTCATTGAGTTCTTCTTGAACTTCAGAAGCTTTATCAGAGTAAGGAATAAGGCCCTGGTCCTTCAAGTGCTCCACATAACTGGATTCAATTCACCATTAGGGCACATGGGCAAGGCAGCTTCCAGGATCAGGGCTTACGTAAGGATTTCAGGATATGGTTCACTGCTTTTAAATAACATTGTAAAGATATAACAATATGGGAAGAAAAATGTAAACACGCAGATGGACAGAGAATATATGATATATTATTTACACATGAAAATAATTTATTAGACAAGGCCCACTGTAGTCCACGGGTAATTTTCAAAAGTTTCATTTTCAAAAGTGACTCGGGCACAAGAAACCTAAGCCCCATTTATTTTCAATTAATATTAGGGTCCTTAGGATTAGATACACAAAGGAATTTAGGTGCCTAAAGAGTCAATTAGGTTCTTAAATTCAACATTTAGGCCCCACCAGCATTCACCAGCATTCACAAAACATGTACTCAGCTGCAGATGCCTAAAGTCCCCATGACACTTAAATTTTACACACCTGCACCCTAGGGTGTATATACTTATATGGGCTCAATACACACCTAAGCAGTGCTTCCCACATCTACACTGCTATTTTTAGCAGTCTAGTGCCCCACTGCCTCCCTGTTGCTGGAGCCGTTCCCTGCAGCATATAACTATACACAGCAGTGACATATATGGATTCAGACTGCCTTTCAATCTGGTGTATTGCTATGTGTGTAATGTCCATTCTCTACATGCTGCCCTAAGTGTAGATATTGCCTTAGGTGTCTAATTCTCTCTATGCATTGAATGGGAAGCTTCGGTGCCTATCTTGGTGCTAAGGATTCTACAAGGTGGCAGGGAAAGTAAGTATCTCTGTGAACTGAGCCCCAAATACATCAGTCATTTTTTAAAATGGGACTTAGGCTCCTAAATCACTTAAGTTTTTTTGAAATTTCTACTACCTAACTCTACAGCCCTTTTAAGTAAGGGATAAGTAGTCACCATTAAAATATAATGTTCTGGCTTGTTTATTTTGAAAGTGAATGAAAAAACCATAGGCATCACTTTCTGAGAAAAAAGTTAGGATAAAAAAACAATAACTAGCACTTTCTAACTTCAAAATGGTGTATGAATATCAACTAGCATTTTCTGAAGTTATCAGGAGCAACATATTCTCAATATTTCTGAAAATCAAGCCCTGCATGTGCAAAATTGGGCTGACAGAGCTTCCAAAATAAGTTAACACTTTTAAAAATGTAGGTTTCAGGCCTTAGGTCTGCAAGAGAAATATGCAGACAGATTCCTGTGCCTATAGGGAGCCTCACTGATGGCTCACAGGAGCCAGCCTTGTTGTTTTCTTTGCAGGACTAAGTGACTTGCCCAAGGGCACATAAGAAATCTATGACAGAGCTTGGACCAGAGCACATGGGTTCCTGATTCGGTCTCATGCTCAATCCAATAGACCATCTGACCTTATTAATATTTCTTCAAATGTACATATGCATTTCTGCAGAAAAAGAAAATGGTTGCTATGCCATCAGTTGTCTAAAATTTAGACATGTATAAGTAAAGAACATGTGGAGACCTTTGTACAGTATATGGAAGAAGAATTAAAAAACAGTGAGAATAGCCTAAGTTTGCAATACCTTTTTTTTTTTTTTTTTTTTTTTTTTTAAAAAGGATGACATTTAAAATTAACAATAGCTGGATACAAATTACTTAGAATAGGTCTCATTCGGGAGTAAGTTGAACAGACTTGATGAGTTTGCAAGACTTAAAATAGAATAGCTAAGTCTTGCAGACTTTCATTGCCAGTATTCTGGAAGAACAGCTACTAAGGCAGTGTGGCTAGGATGTCATAGAAGTTATTAATATGCTAACATTTCAAATACATTTTTATATATATGTATATGTACAAATACAAAACATACATCTTTCAAAAGAATTTCAAGGTGCAATTTTGGGTGTGATTTACTTTATGCACCCACACCCTAATATCTGATACTTATACTAGGGACTGCACTCATGGAAACCAGGCATGCTATAAAATTATATGTCTGGAACAATAAAATAATGTTTGGAATTAATGGGCATTCCAAACATTCTATCATTTCTTTAAACTCTGTATTAAATTACCAAAAGAGGTAAAAGCAAAATAGATAAGCTAAACTTAGATCTAACTTTGGGTTTCTGATCAAACTTTTTGCCAGTTTTCATAGATTTTCTACCAAATAAATTGCTTCAGTGCATGTTGTCTTAGAAAATAAACAAAAACGCCATCAACCCATACTTTATTTTATAAATTAAGGCTCTGGACTGACACGTGATTATGAATCTGATTCAAGCCAATGAAGTCAGTGGAAATAGTTCCATTGACCTCTGTTAACTTTGTGTCATACCTTTTATGAGAATGGATCCCTGTGCCCTTGTGGAGCCACATTGAAGTCAATGGGATTCTTTTCAAGCACAGGGTGTCTGCCCACTCACAACAAGTTGCAGGATCAAGGCCTTTATGTATAGAATGTTTGGAAGCGTTTCATCTTTAAGATCATTCCTAAATGGATTCTCTGAACATTATGGATAGCCCCTAAATCCAAGTTCAGGGGAGGAGAAGACGTTTGCACATGGAACACTTTCCCTCCCACCCTCCCCCTCTGTGATCCATTCAGAGGATTTGGGGGCAGAAGGATATGTATTGCAGAGAAAACAAGTGTACTGATCCCAAATGGATATAAAACAGAATTATCCCTAAGCCTACTGTTTCCCAGGGTTTTCTAAACCCAAAGTTCTTTGTAACTTTATTTTTTGCGAGGCCATGTCAGGGAATAAATCAATAGGGACACAGCACATCCGGCTGATATGTGGTTGATATAAACAGAGCAAACAGAAGTGCCTTTACCTAATACCTTTACTTTATTAGTCCCCAGCACCCTCATAAGAGTGTTTTCTTTAATGATTTTAATTTTTTTAGTCTCAAGCATTTACACCCGTCTGGAACAGGTTAGTAGAACATCCAAAAAATCAATAATTACAAAGTCTGGAGTGATCTTTGAGTGGTATAATGACAGCCTTTCAATGGCCAATCTTCAATTTGCTATTGAGGACCCTAAAGTATGTCCATGACATGTCCAAGAAACCCAAACCTATTTCCCTATTTATCCCTGTTAGTGTGGCAATAACATGTCAACCAAACAAATCTTGTCAAACAAGCAATTTCAGAGGTTAAGCAAGATATTTCCTCAATCCGTTCAGTAGAGAGATGTATTTTTGCAGAGTCCTCAGGGCCTGAGGGCCCCTACAAACACACCCATCAGGGCAAATATAGATAAGCATCCTGCTTTTTCCAAGATGTATACCCCAGCAATTTCAAAAGAGATCTTATCAGGAAGGATGCAAGGTCAGGCTCACTTCTCATGGTTGCTCAACCTCCTTTCCCCTCTTGGATGCCCTGGTCATGCTAAAGTTGCTGCAAAGGCCCACTAAAGGCCTACTAACTCAGCTGATTTTGGCAATAAGAATAATCATTGATATTCCAGTTACTGGCAATGGTCAAGGCATTCTGCTATTTGTCAAAATCTCCCCCTTACAGTCACCTCCTTGAAGGTTACTTCCTTTTAAAAGGGGGCCTTCACCTAATTGCAGTCATGCCCACAAAGGATTCTGGTTGGACCAGAACTGTGATACAGTGAAAGCTGAAGGCTCTTAGCTGAGACCAAATTATCTTCCTGTTGGCATTCCACTTAGCAGGGTGATGACTATGGGATAGCAGCTTCCACATACATCCCTTCTAAAGGAGGTGCGGTGGAGGCATTAGCCTATGGCTTATTGCCTAGGGGACTTGAGACAGTTGGAGCTCTCAAATGTTGTGCCAGTTCTTGCATGCTATAATGATAAAGAATAAAATCACTACTTGGAATATCAGGATCATTACAATTGGATGCAAAGTCAAATTTAGGATCCCCATCCTAGTGGGGCATCATCCCAGTAATACCTCCCACCACTGGGGTTCTGAATCCTTGCCAACTCTTACTAATACCTGTGTAACTTCATATTCAACTTCAAGATGGTGTCACCAGGTGGGCTTCGGCTTCATTGACCATGTGATGCTGTTCCAGGAAGAAGGACTGCAAAGCAGCGATGGGGTCCATGTATCAAGGAAGGGGAAGAGCATATTTGGATACAAACTGGCTAATCTAGTGAGGAGCGCTTTAAACTAGTTTTGAAAGGGGAAGGTGACCAAAGCCCACAGGTAAATAAAAAAAACCTGGGAGAAGGGCTGGAATTTGGGGGAAGCATGGGCTGTTATAGCTGGGGTACGGGAGAGAAAGGACAAAACGGGGGGGGGAGGGGGGAGAATCAAATCAGTATCTTAGATGTTTATATACGAATGCAAGAAGTATGAGGAATAATCAGAAAGAACTTGAGATGCCAGTAAATAAACACAACTATTACATAGTTGACATCATAGAGACTTGGTGGGATAATCCTCATGACTGGAATATTGGTATAGAAGGGTACAGCTTGCTCAGGAAGGACAGGCAAGGAAAAAAGGGAGGGGCTGTTGCCTTATATATTAAAAATGTATACACTTGAACTGAGGTTAAGATGGAAATAGGAGAAAAATTTGTTGAAAGTCTCTGGGTAAGGATAAAAGGGGAAAAATGAGGGTGATACCGTGGTAGGGGTCTACTATAGACCACCAAACCAGGAAGAAGAGGTGGATGAGGCTTTTTTTAAACAACTAACAAAATCATCCAAAGCACAGGATTTGGTGGTAATGGGGGACTTCAACAACTCAGATATCTGTTGGGAAAATAACACAGCAGGGCACAGACTATTCAATACATTCTTGGAATGTATGGGAGACAATTTTTTATTTCAGAAGGTGGAGAAGGCTACTAGGGGAGAGGCTGTTCTAGATTTGATTTTGGCAAACAAGGAGGAACTGGTTGAGAATTTGAAAGTGGAAGGCAGCTTTGGTGAAAGCGATCACAAAATGATAGAGTTCATGATTGTAAGGAATGGTAGGAGGGAGAACAGCAAAATAAAGACAGTGGATTTCAAGAAGGCACATTTTAGCAAACTCAGGGAGTTGGTAGGTAAAATCCCATGGGAAGGAAGTCTAAGAGAAAAAACTCAATAAGGACAAATGCAAAGTACTGCACTTAGGAAGGAACAATCAATTGTAGACGTACAAAATGGGAAATGACTGCCTAGGAAGGAGTATTGCTGAAAAGAATCTGGGGGTCACAGTGGACCACAAGCTAAATATGAGTCAATAGTGTAATGCAGTTGCAAAAAAAGCAAACATGATTCTGGGATGTATTAGCAGGAGTGTTGTAAGTAAGACATGAGTAGTAATTCTTCCGCTCTATTCTGCACTGATTAGGCCTCAGCTGGAGTATTGTGTCCTATTCTGGGTGCCACATTTCCGGAAAGATGTGGACAAACTGGAAAAAGTCCAGAGAAGAGCAACAAAAATTATTAAAGTTCTAGAAAATATGACCTAAGACCTATGAGGGAAGATTGAAAAAACTGGGTTTGTTTAGTCTGGAGAATAGAAGACTGAAGGAGGACACGATAACAGTTTTCAAGTATATAAAAGGTTGTTACGGGGAGAAAGAAGAAAAATTGTTCTTCTTAAGCTCTGAGGACAGGACAAGAAGCAATGGGTTTAAACTGCAGCAAGGGAGATTTAGGTTAGACATTAGGAAAAACTTCCTAACTCTCAGGATGGTTAATCACTGGAATAAATTTCCTAAAGAGGTTGTGGAATCTCCATCATTGGAGATTTTTAAGAGCAGGTTAGACAAACACCTGTCAGGGATGGTCTAGATATTACTTAGTCCTGCCATGAGTGCAGGGGACCGAACTAGATGACCTCTCGAGTCCCTTCCACCCCTATGATTCTCTGATTGGCTACATGATGTACAGTGACCATGACTTTGCATGCCTCTTCTTTGGCAGCATGTAAATGTTTTTGCAAATCAGGGTGTACAAGCAATGTCTTTAAAGCAATTAAGTTCATTCCAAGGGGCACAGGGTTTACAGCAGGATATAGCGTATATTTCACTTTTAGATCACTATATTTAAGATCAGGCACTTGAAATTTAAAATCATATCCCTGAATAGCTACAATAGGGCAAAAAAATATTTTCAAGGGGCTCATGACTGATCTTGTGCACTTGGATAATAAGAAGCACAGAGCACGAACTTCTAAGACATATGCAATTATCATGTAACTACACAGATTCATTTGCAAAGTGGATAATGGCATAATGACATTTTCCTTTTGTAATTTCTAAACATATGCCTTGCAGCCACAGAGTGTTTTTATTGCATTCATATCGAATTCCAGGTTCCTCCAGACAGGCTCCCAGTTCTATTGTTTCCAATTCTTGGGCATCTTTCACCACCCACACTCTGTGATTCATAGGTTGCATTACACCCTGATTGATATTAAGGCCTAAAGCAGAACTGGGGAAAACCCATCTTGTTTCTGCTTCTGACATTAGCATAACAAAGACTGTGATCTCTCCTGTTATAGGTGAAGTTTACCATTATCCACCAGGACAGTAGTTCCCTTTCAGTTTGGGTGGCATTTTTTCAATGATACTTCTGACTTCTAATGGGAATATTACACTCATACAATCACAGATCGTATTCTTCACCACATCAATCATCCATCCTTGTATTTGTATGCATGCCAAAGAAAAGAAAATATTGGTCTGATCCACCAAAAGCCCACAAGAGGTAGAAGTGGTCCTTTTCTTGGGACTGCTCCCAGTCCTCTAGGACGTGAGCCACACCAGTCTGTATGGAACTCAATTGATTGAAAGATAACTTGAGTGGTGTTGTTAAGGCCTTTATATGTTTACCCATAGCATTCAACTTGTTTGCTATTACCTCCTCACTAATCCTATAAAGGTTGTCCCACCGTCTCCAAATGCTCCCTACAGATCTAGAGCCCTTCCTGCCCATCTCTATTCCTTTCCAAACCTGGGGACTTCATATAGATTTATCCAGTTTTTCCAACATTCAAATAATGGCTGGACCAATCCCTCACAGTGGGATCCTAAGGCTGAAATGTTTGCCAAGTTCAGGTCTATAATGAATTTTTTGAGAGAGTGGGTAGGGTTTATTACCAATTGCTTTTTAACGTTGGTTTGGACAACATAGGCCCCAATTAAATTGGTGGCTGGTGGCTCCAAGACTCATATGTTAAGGCTTTTATCAACCTGGGTCCTTGAATGAGGACCTGGGTCCATTTCCCTGTCATGTTGGGCTGTATATTAATAACCACTTTACCAAGGCACCATTTAACTACCTTATTATTCAAACACATCTTTTGTCCCTATTGTAGATTTCATGGGGACATGGGGCATCTGAAGTACAGGGCAGAGTAACCTGTCATTTCTCTCCTGGCATTATTATCCATAGTCTTGCCTCCCCCAGACCTTCTTGTCCAGTGTTCACGCTTGAAAGGGATTGTTTCAGCCTAAAAGAAACTGACTTCTCCCCAGAGCTGTCTGCTTAGGGATGTCATTCCACAAGTGAATTCCACTTGGGCTTACTACAATTAAATAACCGCCTGTAAGTTCCCACCCACCAACAACCGTACCCAACTGGGTAGCTTCCGCTTCCCCCCACTACCAAATCTGCTCTCCCACTAGCTCTTTGTGTATACATGAGGATGGTGCTGTTGCCACCAAAGTGGTAGGGATTCTGAAGTTGCCAGCATAGGCCATTTGCAACCCAAACTATGATACATTGCCATTTCTCACTCATTCCCATGCTAATATTTAGTTTGTCCAAATTCAAGCCTTTCAGTTTTACTGAAGTGGGGTTGTATCCATCCAGTGAGTACATATTTTACTGGAGAGCGGGCAGTTTTTAATAACGCAAGTGGCAATCCAACCAGATATTTCCAATGCTGCAAATCCCAAACTAGTTCCAAAAGCTCTTTTTCAAAGGGGGTGAATCCCCTCTCTACTTCACTTTAAGTATTGGAGACATATGCCAGAGGGCGGAACTGTGTTCCATGGTTATGACAATACAGCTCTCATCCCCCTTTCATCAATTGCCAGCTGCAGCATATACAGTTTTCCCACTTGGGGATATGCAAGGGCTGGGGCTTGGCTTAAGGTTTGTTTCAACTGGACCATGGCTTCTTGTTGAGAGCCCCAGTTCCATTCTGCTTCCTTCTTTAATAGCTCGTGCACTGGGGCTGCCTTCTCTGAAAACCCTTCAATAAAATCTCAAGAGAAATTAACCATTCCCAGAAAGGATCTATGATCAGTTACATCAGTGTGGGCAGGGAGTTTAAGTATCATCTCAAACCTCTGTTGGTCAGGAGAGCACCCGTCTTGGCTCAAGGTTACTCCAAGATACTTACTTTCTGGAAGCACAGCTGAGATTTCTTTGGGTTCACCTTAAACCCAGTTTCCTGAATCTTTTGTAACACTTTGTCCAGTACCTCCAAATTCTCTTCCCTGGTCTGAGTACAGACCAGGATATTATCCACATAAGACATCACATGTCTCTTTCAGGCATCCCTGCTCCCATTTTGACTACATGGGCATGGCAAACAATAGGGATGTTATTTCAGTTCATGGGAACCCTGGCAAAACACAATTGTCTTCTCTGAAAGGTAAATGCAAACTTATGGTAGCTGTCTCAATGAAAAAAAGGATAGCAGAAAAACACATTGGCCAAATCTAAAACTAAAAATCACAGGGCCCCTCCTACAATGGAGGCAATCAACTCCTGATACTTAGCCATCATGGGCCCATTGGCAAGGTCACCTGATTAAGGGGAAGAAAATCTACCATGAGCCTCCAAGTCTGGCTGTCACTCATAAGGACCTGCCACAGATCTCTGTTACTGGGGTTTGTCTGTTTCACTCAACTCCTTGGCTCAAAAGCACACGTGTTGTTTTTTTCAGACTGGCCTCTGCCTCCTTTGAATACCTATACTGCTTCTCAGGTGAGGAATCAGGTCCCGTGACTATGATTTCTGCATCTATTTTACCACATTCTATTTTATTTTTAGCCCACACCTTCCGATGTTTTTCTGCAATGGCTAGAAGTTCTGAGTGGCCACTTGGGTCACTCCAGTTCTTCAGATGCTTTAAAGGGCTGCTATCTGGTAGCTTGCTGAAATCTCCATAGGCTCCTAGGGTATGCCAGGAGGCATTTCCCACTGCGAAATCAACCAGCACTCTCAAGTCTCTTAAAATGTTAATTCCTAAAATCCCTTCCCCTCCCAAATTCATTAAGCCAAATTTCCCTTTTATTTTTGTTTGCCCCCTTTTTATCCTCACCTTCCTTAGAGTCTTATCTGAAAGGGCGATTGCTTTAAATGAGGAGCCACTAATTTCCTTATGGCTCTAAAGACAAAGAGTAATCTTTGGGTCCAATCCTTCTTTTGCTAACTTACTACTTTTTCCAACTTACTACTTTTCCCAAAGCTGTTTTCAAGGCAATAATCAGAATCAGTAATAGTGTTAACATTCCTATTGCTTGGCAACCATATCTTCAAGGACAATAAAATACTTTCAGCTGTGGCATTAACCCTTAGATTTTAAAACAAAAAGGACGCAAAAGATAGAGAAGCAGGGGGGGGCAGACTTAGGAAGGAAGGAAAACCTATGCCAAAACTTGAATTACAGACAGCAACAACAAATCTAACAAACTAAAGAGAAATGGGACTCCATGGGTGATCTCAGAATCTGTACCCCTGGCCCCTATCTTGACCCCGAGAGGAGAGTGGGGGTTGTCATCTGCTCTTGCAAATTAATATGCCTTTGAGCTCCTTCCTCTTCAGGAAGAATCCCTAGTTGGGTCGCATAAGGGAGATCTACAAAATCCTCTGGGGTCATGCATTGCCTGATCAAAGTTGTCACATCTGACAGAGTGAGACTGGGGGTGATAGCTACTCTGGCCAGCCACCCCAAGGCAGTGCTCTGGTTTAACAGACCAAACAATTTCCCTACAGCTCTGACCTGGTGAGGGGAGAAGAGCATGGCCTTTACCCATTCTTCCCCTGCTTGGTTACCCCCTTGCGGACCAATCTTCCTTTTACCATAGTGTTGACTGTGGGTGCCATGGGTGGGAGCTTCTGGAATGTTCCCAGCGTTTCAAGCAAGGGACCATACAGAGACTGCTCAGAAGGACCCAAGGGAAAGGGTAGCTCATGAGGATCAATCCTCTCTTCATCATAATGATAAGAATACAAGTTGGGGCCCTCCTCTGACCCATCCTCCCATCCCCAGACCATGACTTCCTCTAATCACGACCACTGTTCCCTTCTGCTCTCCCAACATGACTCTGAGAGCACAGCTTTGTCTCTTACGTCCCCGTGATCTGCCTGGGTTTTATCCTATGATTCTTTCAGTGAGGCTTGAACAGTTCCAACCATCTTCATTGTCTGCTGTTTCAATACAAATACCTTGTTCTCCAGCCTGTCATTGTCACACACCTGCTTCTGCATCACCATGATCTGTGCTGCCTTCAGGTTGGATATTTCTTTGTCTTTCTCAATTTTATCTTTCTTTAACTCCTCTTTTCTTTCATGACCCTTTCTTTCTTTTCTTTTCTTTCTTGACCCTATCCTTCTCTAAGTTCTCCACTCTTGCCTTTAACTGATCTCTTGCTTATCTATTAGCAACACTATCATCTGCTTACAGAGCTGCAGATTATAATCATCAACATGATGAACAAGCATCTAGTATCCTATGCTTATCTAGAACCCAAGGCCTAATTTACATCTAAAATTTAGTTTAACCTAGCTATGTTCCCCAGCGATGTGAAAAATTCACACCCCAGAGAAACTTAGTTAAGTTGATTTAAGCCTCAGTATAGACTCTGCTATATTAATGGAAGAATTCTTTTGTTGACCTAACTACACTCTTTTAAGGGGATGGATTTACTAGAGCGATGGAAAAACCCCTTCTGTTGCTGTGGCAAAGGGTCTACAATATAGTGGCATAGCTGCAATTGTATCACTGGAGCACTTGTAGTGTAGACATACCCAAAATTCTGGCAGATTAAATGGGAGCAAACAAAAAAAAAAAAGAAGTGTAACTTAAAAGGCAGTGTTGGATATGTTTTATTGGTTTTTCCAGTACACCTATCTGTCATTCTTTTCAGCCTTTCCAGATGAAGTCACTAGAAAGGTACACTGATAAAAGTAGCATTTATTCTGCTACACTGATTTCTATCTAGCCAACAATTATCACATGCTTCATTCCAGATTTGCACTTACGCAAAAATAGTAAATTCAATGAAGTGGATTGGCTAAATATTATGGAAGCAGCAGGTAAAGGTCTAAGGGCCTGACTCTTACTCACTCATATTGATTTAAATCCCATGAAGACAATAGAGTTATACAGATGTGACAAAACACTGTGACTGCAGAATTAGACATTATATAATATTGACCCAGATTTGGGATTTAAACTCTTCTGAAAATCTCTTCCCAATTGTAAGGGCTGAGCACTCTTGAAAATCTGACTCACTTACAATAAACTTAAACGGTGTGATTCATATGTAAATTAACAAATGTTTAAAAGCTGTTAGCTCACATTCTTCTCTCATTTACATTAGTTAAATTTCCACAGATTTTACTAGGTATTTCACCTGTATAATATATATTTGAGCAAATCAATTCTGAATGGAATAAGATATGTAGACTTCTAAAGGAAATGACCTACACAGCCTCTGTCTCTCAGGATTGATATTTTCAAGCTCATGTCTAGGAGCGTTAGTATGGACGCAGAACGCACTGAAATTCTTTTGGACAGTGAAAGCAAAAGTGCAATTTCAAAAGAAAATGTGAGAACAGTATCAAGTGTTTTAAACCATGCAGGACTCACTCCTGTATCTCAAAAATCAACAGATCAGATTCTGTAAGATGGTGACAATTGGCTCTCTGCTTTGAGTTTTCAGCAGCAGAACAAAATTGGTTCAGTTCTCTACTCAGTCTTTCTAATTACACACAATTTTTTTCCATAAGATTAAAATACATAGAGAAAATGTACTTTATGGGAAAGATACAAAAGTAGTTTAATATCTCAGCTTACATAAAATAGTACACAATAAAGAACATTATGCAGTGCGGGAAGAAAACGAAAGTGTATCAATAGGGAAAAAATGCTCTGCAGTCTTGTGTTGCTTTTCAGTTCTGCTAGTAGAGAGGAACTAAATGAAATAGATCTGGGATGGACAACACACTTCTCCCTCTCCTTTCCCTGACTGCAGAAAGACCTTCAAAGGCACACTTTTGGGACTGCAGTGTCATGATAATGACAAGAGGAAATAGGGTCAGTGAGGAGATAGATGCTCTCCTCAGTATTGGACTTCTTCTCCCCCAAACCCAAAAGGATTTCCACAAGATAAACTAGCCCTCAGTATCCTACATGAGTACCCCTTACTATGTTCAAGGATCCCCTTTGCAAGTGTTTTGTTCAGTCACTACTAGCAAAGTCATGACAGTAGAGTTCCAGTCCTGAGAAAAAGAGAGAGAGAGAAGACTGGGATGCTGCATAAACGCATGTGCAGATGGCCCAAGATTTTGGTATTCTGTATTCACAATATTCTGTAAATAATATATTTAATCTTTAGAATTTATTCTAAAGTTCTGTCACTCTTGCACCCTTTGCTCTGAAAACTTGGGAGGAAACAAATGAACAGATTATTCCAAGTGCTTATTCCAGGAGCATCAGAATGACACTTAATGTTTAAGTAACCTTTTTATTCGTTTGTAGCATTTGACTCTAAAACTCTCTCATCTCTCCCACACTACCTGTTTCCTATCCTCAGTTATGCATGTTTATCTAACCTACAGCCTGATTCTACGGTTCTGAGCTCCCATTGTTTTGAGGTCTGATCTTGTTCTCGTATCAAATTGCAAAATATCCCATTGACTTCAGTGGAAACAGAAACAAACCCCTGAAACAACTTGATATCTTGCAAGATTGGTCTGTTATGTTGTAAAGTTCTTTGCATAGGAAATGTGAGCCAAACTCAGAGTGAACCTAAACATATAAATTTAATTCAATCTAAAGTGATGTAACTTGCAAATTAGGGAACAGAAGAAGGTGCACACATGTTAAACCAGTTTAGATTGCCTGTTCACTACTTTAGACCTATATTCAACAATGCAATGCTGTTTCTTATATCATCACTTACATGTTGGTAAATGGCCATAAGTAGGTAAAATGGAACCAAAATATAAAGGAATCTAACCTCGTGCAGAGACAACGTTACAATAATGTACAATAATTTTAGATATTTTTTAATTTTTTCAGGTACTTTTTTGTCTGCCTACAAATTGTCATGCACCGTATAAGTAGTGTGGTCTGTTGTGAGAGCTGAGTGCAGTGCCAAGTGATCTGCTAGGCTAGGACTGTGAACTTATTAATGAGGCTCTAACCCGCTATCCATTGATCCCTAACACCTTTAAGATCCCTTGACATGGGCAGAGCTAACGCACTTTGTGTAGGGGTTTAAAAAAACAGCTCCTAAACAACCAGAGGAGATAGTTGAATAGGGGAGTTTACAAAGGGAGTGTGAGAGGCAGATACACCTAATGAACATATTCTAAACTTAGGTCAATAACCCTCCCCACACTCCACCCCTGTAAAACAAAATCAAAACCAAAACAAATTATGCAAGAGTAAAATAATGCAAGCAGAAGTCCAGCAGCAGAGTGGGGGCTATCCAGTTTATTGCACTGAATGCAGCATTTACAGCTACCTTGTGGGTAGGTAACATATGTGTACATATGATGCAAGCAGCTTAGGGCCCTCAAAGACAGGGTATGCACTCTTGAAGCCAGAGTTGCTGACCTGGAGAAGCTAAGTGAGACAGAGGTACATAGATGAGACTTTCAGGGACTCAGTAGAATGGTCCCATCCCCAGACTGACAGCCTTTGTGCTGTTGATGAGGAAGGGCAGAGGGAAACAATCCCATTGTTGGGACTCCCCCCCCACCCCCCCCACACACATGATATCATGTTATCCTCTTGCACTAAGGAGGGGAGAGAAACACAATTCCTAGGAAGAGTCAAGTAAATGTTATGGGGGATTCAGCTGTGAGAAATACAGATAGTTGGGCTTGTGATAACTGGGAAAATCGTATGTTAAATTGCCTGCCAGAGGGCGAATATTGAGGATCTCACAAGACATCTAGACAGACTTATGTGAAGAGCTGCGGAGGAGACAGTGGTCATGTAAGTACCAGTGACATAGAGAAAAATAGGAGAGAGGTCCTGGAGGACAAATTTAGGCTGCCTGGTAAAAGATTAAAGTCCAGAACCTCCATGGTAGCCTTCTCTGAAATGCCTCCTGTTCCATGTGCAGGGCCAGTTAGACAGGCAGAACTGCATGGTTTCAAAGCGTGAATGAAACAATGATGTAGGGAGGAGTATTTTAGGCTTATTAGCAACTGAGGGGCCTCTCGGGAAAGGAGGAATTTATACAGGAAGTATGGGTTCCCTCTAAACCAAAACGGAACCAGATTCCTGGCATGTAAAATTAAAAGGTTGTAGAGGAATTTTAAATTAAGGGCTGGGGAAAAGCCAACAGGTGTGGAGGAGCACACTGTTTGGGCAGAGACATCCCTTATGCATGAATTTATAAAAGGGGGAATTCTATATCCTACTAAAGAGGATAGGAAAAAAGTTGGCAAAGTACAAATAGGAGCTAGTGAAGAACAGTCACATGTAAAAGAGTCCCATTTAAATATTAAACATGAAAGCAAGCAACTGAATAGTCACAAAATGTACACGTGCTTGTACATAAATGCTAGAGGTCTAAATACTAAGGTGGGTGAACTTGAATGAGAATATTGGTATAATAGGCATTGTGGAAACATGGTGGGATAAGGATAATCAATGGAACACAGTAACACCAGGATACAAACTACATAGGAATGACAGAGTAGGACGTGCTGGTGGGGGAGTGACACTATGTGTGAAAGAAAGCACATAGTCAAATCAGGTTCAAATCTTAAATGAATCAAATTGTACCATAGAATTTCTATGGAGAGAAATTCCATGCTTGAACAATATGAATAAAGCAATAGGAATATATTTATGGACCACATGACCAGAATGGTGACAGTGATTGTGAAATGCTCAGGGAGATTAGAGAGACTGTAAAGGCAGAAAACACAATAATAATGGGCAATTTCAACTATCCTCATATTACTGGATATGTGTCTCCTCAGGAAGGAATGCAGAAATAAAATGTCTTTAAACCACAAATGTCTGCTTGCTGGAGCAGCTTAGCTTGGAACCCATAATGGAGAGGCAATTCTTGATTTAGTCTCAAATGCAGCACAGGATTTGGTCCAGAGGTAAATATAACCGAACTGCTCGGTAATAGTGAGCATAATGCAATTAAATTTAACATCCTTGTGGGGGCAAAATGTCAGATAAACCCATCAGAGTAGTATTTATTTCAGAAAGGGGAATGACGCAAAAAGAGGAAGCTAGTTAGATGGAAATTTAAAGTAACAATTACAAGGGTGAAATGACTGCAAACTGCATGAAGTCTATTTGAAAACATCATAATAAAGGCTCAAATTAAATGTATACCCCACATTAATTTAAAAAAATCAGTAAGAGGATCAAAAAATGCCACCATAGCTAAATAGCAGAGTAAAACAGGTGGCTAAAGCAAAAAGGCATCCTTTAAAAATTGGAAATCAAATCCTAGTGAGGAATATAGAAGGGAACATAATCTGTGGCAAGTCAAGTGCAACAATATAATAAGGCAGGCCAAGAAAGAATTTGAAGAACCACTAGCTAAGGACAAAAACTAACAGCAAATGTTTTTTCAAGTACAGGAGAACCACAGAGCCAGACAGACAATCAAAGGAGACACTGGATGATCAAGATGACTCAAGGAAGACAAGGCCATTCTGGAGAAGCCAAATGAATTCTCTGCTTCAATCTTCACTGCAGAGGATGTGGGAGAAATTCTCACTCCTCAGACAATCCTTTTAGGTGACAAATCTGAGAAACTCCCAGATTGAGGTGATAATAGAGGGGATTTGGGAAAAATTGACAAATTAAACCGTAATAAGTCACCAGAACCAGACAGTATTCGCTCAGGAGTTCTGAAGGAATTCAAAAACGAAATTGCAGAACTATTAACTGTGGTATGTAACCTATCTCTTTAAAGCAGTCTTTCTACCAGATGACTAGTGGATAGTTAATGTAATGCCTATTTTAAGGCAATCCTGGCAGTTGCAGGTAAACCTAACTTCAGTACCAGGCAAATTGGTTGAAACTATGGTCCTATTTGAGTTTGAGTCTTGACCTCCTAGAGTGTCTGTATGTTTCAGAGCTTAAATGAAATGGGGCGGTTCATACCTCCTGCAGCCATTGCTTCACACTCTCCACAAACACGACAGGCATCAATTATACTTGGGTCATGTTTCCAAGCTTGCTTTTTTATTTCCTCCATCAATGAGGGATAATTATTTTTAAATGAAAGCTGAGATTCTGATCCCATGTGACTGTAGAAACTGGAGTTGAAAGAATAGATTTATAATGTTTGTCTATGTCTTAATCCAGCTCTGGTGGAAGCCTAGCTTGGAATGTGGCTTGTGATCACAATTCAGTTTCTAAAGGAAAGAAATAAATATCACAAAATAATATGGCCCTCTATCACTATATATACAAAACTGGAATGGAAACTGAAGTCAATAAATTGACTGTAATGACCTTAGAACATGGGGGTAAGTGGAGAGAAAATTAAGCAATAAACCAAGGTGCAGAAGATGGTCAAATTGCATTTGATAATCAAGGCAACCAAAGGTTAGTAATAGGTCAAAAAGGAGAGAGATACTGCATAAACACCTCAGAGACAACCTGCATAGAATAAACATCAGCACATTTTATTATGGTCAGTCACGATGTGATTATTAACCCAAAAACTAGACTGAATATTATCCAATAGCAGATTTTCAGTTAGACTGAGCAGAAGCTTCACCGTAACCATTTTTTCTAAAATGTTTGCCACAAAAAAGATGAGATATTGGATAATGGGAAAATTTTTAGCTATTAAATTGGTGAGGAGAGCTTGAATTATAGGGTTATAAGAGCAGTTTTGTATGCATGGAAATGGCATTATTTCAGGTTCTAAAGAGCTGATGATAATCTTTTACTCACTGTAATAGTAACTCAAGAATATTGCAAAATTATGGTAGTTTCTTGGACACATTCTACCACCCTCTTGAAGAGCATCCATTGTTCTACTTATCTAATGGTTTTAAAGCAAAGTATGTGAATATAATAAATGGAAACTAGATTTGTAAGGGTCACTGACCCAGTGCAGGACTCCAATGAGATCTGCCCGAGTGCTGTCAATGGGCATTCAACTAAGTTATAAAGCATTGTGTATGAATTACTTGTACTGTTTTTTCCTCATCCCTGCTTCTCCACATGAAACTGCTGTTGGCACACACAGCAATGCTTAGGATATACAAACAATAGCGTAGTGGTATGCAATATACCCTTGGTGATGATAACAATGGGTAGGAGCAGTAATCATTAAGCTATTCCCTTTAAAAGAAATGTCATTTGTACTTGCTAATGTGATGCAGAGTGGTTTGGAGCAGAAGTAGTAATGGGTCAGTGGGAGAAGAAGAAAGGGATTATGTTGAAGGAAGGGAGGAGGAGACATTTGTGTTGTTGTGAAGAACACAGAGAATTATGTTACTAGATGGAGTAATAAACCCTGTAATGTTACTAGATTGAGTAATAAACCAAAGAGTAGAGTAGTCATACTGCGGAGACTTGTTTCTTCTCTCCTACTGATCTATCATCCATCACTTTGGTCTCAGGGGCAGGAGAAGTATGAGGATGTTAACTATTCTTTACCACAGAAGTGAGAAGCTTGTGAAATTAGTTTAGGAAATAGTAGGTTGTTTGGTGGAGATAGAGATGTCAACTCCCCATTTTTAGGAGCGAGGTAACGGGAGGTCAAGAGAGCTTTTCAACTTATCCTGTTTAATGCAAGGTCAGAGGCAAATAATGTTGCCATCATCCATGATTCAGCCATGTCCGAGGCACCTAACTTAGTACATATTATCTGGCTGGGTAACAATATAAAACCATTATGAGTTCAAATAACTTCTGATAGGTGATCTGATGAAGTACTGGACAGGGGCCGCAACTGTGTTGTTTGGATATCATCTTAAATAAAGGGGGTCTCACACTCAAAAACTGAATTTGTTTGAGTGTATAGGAGTGCTGGGTTTTGGTTATAAAACAGTTTCCTTAGGTGTAAAAATCATTGCTCAGTTGCTGGTTGAAGTGACCAAGTTCCTGTCCACCTTGTCTTGGTATTTCTGAGGCTGATCATCCTGGGTAGTTTTTTCTAGCTATGCAGATGGTGACTCTTCTAGATTGATTCTAAATCATGTACATCATATTAATTATTATTATTGTTATTATTTTTATTTATTTATTTTATGATGGCAACATGTCTTGACCAGATGTTGGTCCCATCATACTAGACACTGTACAAACCTGCAATCCCCCTTTCAGTGCTTGTTTAGTACTTGTATGATGCGCAGACTTTGGACAGTTCCAAAATTTCTGTCACCTGGACTCATTTTGTGGTGCTGCTGGTAGGTGTCTTCCTCCTCCTCCTCCTCCTGCTGCACTATACAGTAAAGCTACTTGGGTGTGCCTCCAGTGAGACAAGGGGTTAACCACACTAAGGCAGTGGCTATCGCACTTAAACTCACAAATAATGCAAATTCATACAAGCAAACAAATTAAAAACAATAACTAGAAACTTTTATATATTTCTCTTTAATCAAATCTGTACATAATCAGTAAAATCTTGAATGTTTAAAGTGATTAGAGACATTAGTAATACTTTTTAATTACTAAAGGCTATGCCAACAAGCACATTAGGTCATGTGACCACACAAGCTCCAAAGCTCCTAATTAAAAGTGCCCTCCCCCGTCTGTCCCCTATGTTTCAGGTAGCCAGGTGGTGCACATGGAGAAACATTGCAGGCCTGTAAGGAGATGCTGTTAGAAACACATTTTATTATACTGGGAATTGGCAGTGCAAGTCTCGATGATCCAGGGAGATGAAAGCCCGTTCACAGATGCAATTTACCTTAATGAGGCAAAATTAAACCTTAGCTACATATCTAACTATAACAGAGGGTACTCTCTCAGGTTTCTTTTTCTGGCTGAGCAGTCCAGAGACAGATGCAGACAAGCAGCTCCTCCCTGGTAGGCTGAGCAGATATCCTAATTTTATAGTCCCAATATTCGGGGCTTTGACATATATAGGTGCCTATTACCTCCCGATTTTTCACATTTGCCATCTGGTCACCCAACTTCCTGGGTACCGTTGAAGAGGGAATAACTCTCCCATTCCCCTGTGGACAGGGGCTGACTGTCTTCAAAGCTTGGAATCCACAGGTTCACTTATGAGCAGGGTCTCTGGATCCAAAATCCCAGATCTGGTGTGGGCTGACTGCAGGGCAGGCAGTCTGCAGGTGATGACAGGAGAGATGAGCCGTTTCCTCCTGTTACTGGTAGGCTTGTAGCAGAAGGAACGGATTGTCCCCTCCTGAGGTTATTCTGCAAGCTGAGGTCACAGACTGGTCAGCTACTGGGCCAGGAAATACTGTGCAGGCTGGCTGTAGGGAGACCTTGCTGCCCCTCCACTTCCCAGCTGGTCTTTGCCTTGTACAGGGAAAGCTGGGCTATTTATAGTTTCCCAGGCATCCCGGCTCTGCACAAGGTCAGAAACAGCTTGCAGTCTGCCTGGCTGTCTTCTGTCCTTTGATTGGCTGCCAGGGACTGCTGCCATCTCCCCTTCTCCCCTTAGTTGAGAGAGAAGGGTTACTGGGGTGATTGGAGGGTTGCATCCTCCTGCTGCTGCCAGAGAAAGTCAATTTTCTCATGGTGAACCCCACAAGAGTTCCAAAGGGTTGTATCTTCTCTTGGGGTACAGCCCCCTGCTAAAGGGATGGAGACTACAAACATATATAGTGAGTGGTAGTTGCTGCTCCAAAGAGCTTATCATTAAATTGTCCCAGGAGGTTTATGGCTCAACATGAAGAACTTGGTGTAACACTAACAGACCTCGCTCATTGTCTAGAAGGATCAAACCTGAGATCTCCGGGCCTTCGTATAGGAGCCACTACTGCATGAGCTATAAGCAACATAGCCTTTAACTAAGATTGAGGCAGACTCATTAATCTCTAGCTGGACTAGATGCCACTAGAGGAGGACAAACCGCCATACCAAGTAGGCATGGGTTACATAGGCACATGCTGGATCTTGGTTTGGGATTGTAAGTGGTGATGAAGATAACACATTTGTGATGGACAGATCATTCTGCAAGTGTGAAATCCTAAACTATGAAAACATTTCAGTTGGTAGCAAGTGGTGAAGTACTGAGATATTACACAGATAGGTACAGTAAGAAACCTCCATGGTTGAATGGATTGGTAGACAAAGAATCTGGCTTGTCTTCATTCAGCTGCAGAGTGTGCGTCTTAGTGCGAGGAATTTTCCATCTACCTTGTAGAGAAGAGTTCTTGAATTCAGACATGACTGGTGGGGCCTGTTTGGGAGAATCCATATGGGATGGGGAAAAGGTATATACACTTAGGTTTGGGGCCAGTCTTGCTCAGTGAAGTTCTTGTTGTGCTCCAGAATCTTTGCCTGTGATTTTCCTCTTTGTCTAATGAATTCAAGTGGGAAGATTTTGGAAGGCAGTTGCTAGGATATTTCAAATCAGGACTGCTAGGCTGCGCTAAGGAAATCTTTTCTTAATCCTGACAACTATCTTAAAAGTACCCATGTTCCTAAAGTAGAGAGGGGGTATCTAATCATCAGGCCCAGCCCTACTACTTATTTTGGGCACCAGCTGCAACTGTATGCTACTACACTATTGTTATTCTTAGAAAAATAATTCTATGCCATACGTGCATACTAAATAATATCTGAAAAGTTACCAAGGTTTTATAGCAAGGAAAGGACTACCTGTGACTTGTATGACCCTTGAGACTACTATTAAAACTTTACTTTTACCCATACCTACACCAAAATTCCCTTTGTCTAGTTATGCCATGTTACGTCTTGTCACAATCCCAGATTGTGATAGGCAATGATAAATAGTATTCAGAGAATCATAGGACTAGAAGTGACCACAAAGGTCATCTGGTCTAACCCCTGCCAAGATGCAGGATTTCTTGTGTCTAAACCATACAAGACAGATGGCTATGCAGCCTTTTTTTGAAAACCTCCAGTGAAGAAGATTCCATGGCTTCTCTAGGCAGTTTGTTCTGTTATCCTTCTGTTCTTACAGTTAGGAAGTTTGTACTGAGGTTTAATCCAAATCTGTTATGCAATAGGTTGAACTCACTGTCCTACCCACTGTGGCAAGAGAGAACAATTTTTCTCCATATTTTTAATGGCAGCCTTTCAAGTATTTGAAGACTGCTATCATGTCTCCCCTTAATCTCTTGTCCAAACTAAACATTCAGGTTTTTGACACGATTTATTACCATATGCTATTAATTAAAATTTGGAAATATGATTTTTTAGTGATTTTAATATGCACAGTTCTTTGCGCATGCAAATACCAATTCATATGCAAGGGTATTTGAGGCATAAGATGGAAACACGGTAAAATTCATTTAACTGGTCTCTAAAATTTTTGCATTATTTTTAGATAGAAACAAGAAATGAACAATGAAGCTTGTCTTTTTATTATCATGTAATTTAAATATTTCTGACACAGATGTTTGTATTTATAATTGAAAAATGAATTTGGCTTCAGATTTCCCAGAAGAGTGTATACAATGCTCAGACACTTGAAACAAGAGAAACTGATGCAAAGTGATTATAGAGAAGAAGCACAAGCAATTAACTATATGAAACTTTGTTTGTGATTCTTTTAGACCTTTAATTGATTGTTGACTGTTATTTAATAGTAGTACCACTCATTTATTAAAGAAAGGACTCCCTCTTTCATGTTGAATGAAGAGCTTACAGAGTTATAGCAAAAATAATCTTTGACTATAGTAGGTTCACTTGCACTTATTGTGATTTGACTTCATTCAATTTAGCATCTTAATCCTGTTAGAGGTTTTCTGATCAATTTTTTATCCTTTCTATGGAACACTTCTCTTTCGGCTTGCATTAGCATCAGAGCAGAGCCTTTCTTAACTTCAATTCTGGCTAGGGCTTCAGTCCAACCTACTTTGAATCAGTGGTAATCTTTCCATTGACATCTGTATCAGAATTATAAACCAAGAATTATAAACCCTAGAATTATAAACCAAGTTCTTCACTAATTGGTTTATCTGCATATGATGTAGTAAACTGGTTATCTTTCCAGCTAGCTTAAATTACAATAAACCAGTTAGGAGGACAGTCCAGTGGCTACAGTGCTACCCTGGGACTTGGAGACTTAGATTCAATTCCCAGCTTTGCCATAGACTCTCTCTTTGAGTTTGGGCAATGCGCGTGGGCCTAGATCCACCAAGGGATTTAGGCTGAGTGTGGAGCGCCGAACTTTTAGGCACCTAGAAAAATCACAGGAACAACACTGCAATACACAAAGCCTAAGTTAGGTGCTTGGGCTTCTATCCAATGAATGGAGAGAGATAGGCACGTTGGAATGTGATCCACAAAAGCCAGCACCGGGAGTTGCCTAAATGAGCCAATGGGAGATGCCAACAAGATGGGTGTGACTTAATCCCCGCCCTTCTCATGGAGATAGATGCCTAAATCTGCACTGCAGGGCGGTGCCTATCTCTGCTAGCTATCTATGAACCAGGGGAAAATAGGTGTTCCTCCACCTAACTTGAATCCAGGGCCCAATCCAGTAGGCATGCCAAGAGGCTGCCTAACTCCACACAAAAGAGCTGGTGGGAGAGGAGGAGAAGACGAAGACTCTCCTCTTATAAACTTTAGTCTAGCAATCAAGATACTCACCTGGTCCAAGCCTCTCTCTCTCCCCCTCCCCCCTACTCCACCTGATGAGGAGAAGGGATTTTGAACAGGGATCTTCCACCTCTTGTGAGTGCTCCAACTCCTAGGCTATGGACTGAGTCTTACTCTTTCTCTGGCCCAATACATACTTAACTGTTCAACTATTTAATTAAAGTGGAACAACTTTAACAGGACAGATTGAGGGAGACCCACATCAATACATCCCATAGATCCTCCTCTGCCTCCTCCTGTTTTGTGTGGAGTCAGGCAGCCTCTGAGCATACCTACGGGCTCAGGCCCAGCACACACGTTAGGCAGAGGAACAGCACTCTTGCTCTGATTTGTGGATCACTTTGGGCTCAGGAGATAGGCATCTGAGCGCCTACAGTGTGGTAACAATTCACAGACTCAGAGTCAGGGACATAGGCACTTAGGGAGTTTTTACTGCAAAAACTTCAGATGTCAAATGAGATTAGGCAGTGGTGCCTAAAAACAGGATTTAGGCAACTAGTCCTGGGGTTTGGGCATTCAAGTACCTTTGTGGATGTGGGCTATAGTCTCTGTCCCTTAGTTCCCTATCTGAAAACTGGAGATAATACTTCACCTCACAGGAAAGTTGAGAGGATAAATACATTAAATATTGTGTATCACTCAGATCAGATGGTAATGTGGAGGGCAATGGAGACAGGTTTAATCTATCTATGACTCCACTTCTGATTCTGCTCAGTGTCTAGTTACCTTTCATATTCCTTCAGGAAAAGGGAGAAGGGGAGTTGTTTGCTTTTTTATTCTTATTTCCGTTAGTTTCCTCTATGATCCATGTGGCTTTATTTCAGATATCTGATTTAACTGCCACTAAACTTGGTTCATATGAATTCACTTTGCTTTGCTTTCTGTATCTTTCTAAAACATTTCTAAAACTCCCATCAATGTGTTATCAAGAATGAGATGTATGTAAAATGAGTCTGTAGAGTTCCACCACTCTTTAATTCAGTTATTACTCTCTCTTCATTATCTTTCTGTAATAAATTATGTTGAATTGATTTTCAGCCCTTTTCTATTGAGAGAAGTCTTGCACAGAAAGTTATGTATATTGCATTATTCTTTGAAAATGTTCAGTCTTGAGCTGTTCTCTTGCAGTAAGACATTTGACAATCAAGGACACACCAATAAAAATGCCTTGTCCTCAGCTCTTGGTACAGTTTCATCCTGAGCTCCACTATCTACAGTGTCCTTGTTGAGCATATTATCTTAATGGGTTGTGGACTGAGAAGTGATCTCTGAGATAGCTAGGTTTCCAACCAGTTCAGGGCTTTAAAGGATAGGACCATGACCATGAAGCAACTCTGCAATCAAATAAAGACTCCATAAACTATGTGAAGAATTGGTGTGAAGTGCTCTCATCAGTCATTCTTGCTTAAAAAACAGGTTTTTGCATGTTGTATGAGTGGCAGTTCTCAGATGGCCTTCAGCTTCAGTTGGAGTGTGTTGCAGTAATGCAACTTTGAGGTTATGAAGGTATGAATCATAATGGCTAAGTTCTCATTACAGAGGAATGGATGGAAACTCCAGGCTAGCCATGGAAGGAAGATGGACATTCTCAACACTATTACTATTTCTGATGCTAAGAGCAGCATGATACCAAGATTGTATACCTCCTTGATTACCAGTGGGTGAATACTCTCAATAGAAGGTTTGAAGATGGTGCTCCCTTTGCACTCAGAAGATTTGTCATTTTAAGACCCTTTTTCTGACATGAGTTTTTCAATTCGGTCTTTGAATGATGTGGTGTCCAAAGGCTTACAGATATAATGGTGATATGAGTAGTACAACCACCTGAATAGAAAAAAATAAAGGTTCTACCTAGTATCTTCTAAAATATCATGGGGTACAGTGCAAGAATATAGCATGAGAACACAGTGTCCCTGGGTAGTTTACAGAATTGCAGAACATAAAAATATAGCAGGTTGGCCCAGCTCATGGTTTCTGACTGAGGGGAAGCTCTCTTGAGAAAGCTCTTTGGAGTGATAGAAGTAAGGACACTGAAACTGAGAGAGCTTTCAAAGTATTCCTGTGAGGAAGATTTCTCCCTAAAAAAGTGAGGAGGTAGGAGACACATATTGTAAGGATCTTCTTGTTCAATAGATAGAAATAAAAAACATTATTCATCCCTCCCCCATGAAGTAAAACTGTTGTGAGGGCTATTGGAGATCTATTACTAGAAAAATTCTCTTACTACCTCCTAAAAAAACTTCAATATATCTCAATTACCATGCTATTCTCTCTCAATTTCCTGTAATAAACTAATGGACAGATATATTGATTTGCCAATACAAGGGATGTTTTGAGACAAATACTTCTGTAAGCTTTATTTACCAAAGTATTTAGACTTTGCATGATGGAGCTAATGAGTCAGAAAGAACATTTATTTTACCTGGCTTTCAGGTTGGTTATAGCTTCTCGGAAGAAAAATGTTTGTTTTTACTTTGACACCAGTTACAACAAGGTAGGACTTGAAATGTAGGAGAAATTCCATCTCTTGTGTGCCAGGGCAATATTTTAGCAATCTACATGGTGGCTGCCAGCCATGCAGCTAAATGGGAAAAGAAAAGACAACCTAATCACGCATTTGACTGCACGCTGAACTTTTTTCTACCAAGACTTTAATCTCTGAACCAGAAATGAGGTGGCAAGTGTGTTACAGATGCCAACCCTTTTAATGAGTTTAAATTTGATTTTCAGCAAGCATGCATCACTGATTATGTCTTGAGTCCATCAATCATGGCTATACCTCTTAGTATGTATCTTAGCTAATTGAGTTAGAATTCTTACAAATTTAATAAAATATTTTGCAATTGATTATTTATTATAGAATTCTGATTTAGGAGTGGGAGTAGATGTGTATGTGTGTACGCATATGTATACATGATTAAACATATTTTTATGAGGGAAATAAAGTTTTTTCTAGGCATCATTTTATAAGACCAAAAAGAGAAAATGAAAATCTTGAATACTGTAAAGTATCTTTACTGACAGTTAAAAGCTAATTTATCAATAATTAACTATTACTAGAAAGAAGGGGATATTCATGTGAACCCTGGCTGCTGTCAATGACAACCAAACCAAGTCAGCATTTTTAGAAATCCCACTGTCCTAATGCAACAAAAAGACGAAACTTCATCTTGGTTTTACAGAGGTTACTTGGTGAAGTCAGAAGGAAGTCAAGAAATTAAAGATCTGAGTGAATGAGTGCAAGCACCTCACTAATTTGTGTTTGGTAAAGAATAAGCACATGGAGGTTGATAGCTTTACTATATTCCATCCAGAAAAGGAAATTAAGGAGACTTCCCCGTTGTACATATGAAATACGGTGCAGTTGTTAATTGCATGACTACCTACCATTTCTCAAATCATAGGTTATAATATACTATTTTTCCATAACTTTAGCTACTTATGGGTGCCATATTGCAGTGACATGGCATACTATTCTACATAAGCTCAGCATTCTTCATTTGAGAAGCTTGCAATATGCTCCTTGGAAGTTTGCAGGAAAAAATTATGTTTTTTTGTTTTTTCCTCCTCTATTTTAAAAATTCCATGTGTTTATGTAATCTAAGAGTGTCATAATGCACATGTACAATGGAGCAAAGTTACTGTTATGCATGCAAATTTAGCTTCAATAACTCATGATTTTTGAGTGCTTCACCATGTAACATAAACATTCTCTAAATGCTGGGGGTAGTTTCTTTTTTTTTTTTTTTTAAAGAAATTTTCTAGTTTCTTAAAAACAAAACCCCCATGCCCCAACTTAAGATGGCTAGATATGTAATCTCTGCATTATTTGCCATTTATTTAAGCCCTCCCAGCTTTCCTTTCCAGTCTCATATTATCAGCCTCTAGACAGAGCCAAGGATGTTCATTTACAGTTCTACTTGAAACAGTGATTTCAGGTCCATAATTATTCCTAACCTTCTGAGGCAACAAGAGCTCTTCAGAAAATGGCTAATGGAATCTAGGAAACATCACCTGAGGACAGTTTAGCCCAGTGAAATACAAGGGACTATGTTTTACATAAACTTGCAAACATGGGCTTTTATATCACACTTATTACAGTTTGCCTGATGTACGTGTGATAGAAGCTCAGAAATTATCCTGATATAGAAGGATGCTATTGGTATACTTTGTAGATACTAGCTCTTCACTAAAATTAGTATATTTTTATTACATGTATGTTTTCTGTAAAAGGGTTGCCAAGAACTGATTTTTAAAGCCAGTTCAGCTGTTTCTTAAAGTTACATTCAACAGCAGCATTAATATCAGTCAGCCTATTAATAGCATTAAATCTCTTGGTATCCTGCCTCTGTTTCCACTCTTTAAATATATTCTGAGATTTTTTTTTGTTTTGTTTAGGTTTTTTTGTTTGTTTTGTGTTTGTTTTGAAAGTTTCTTTGGGCTCATTTGATTTTTCAGTTCTTGACCACCATCAGCCCACATGTCCCATTGCATTGTATCCGGACCCCTGGAAGCATGAGTGACAGGAAAAAACAGCAAGTGGAGGTGTTAATTTAGCACTGCAAGAAAGAGGAAGATTGGCAGTAGTGTTCAGACAGACCAAAGAAGGCTTTAAAAATCTATAAATATTATTTTTAGAGTGTAGGCGATAACTGATGAAAGGGAAATGGAAAAAAAAGGTAGAGGAATATAGTAATTATGGACAGAGGCAACCTGTGCTGTGGGGTCATGCGGAGTCATGTGCCCTCCCCCCCAGATTTCTGCCTTCCATTTAGCACAGAAGTTGTCAAGGAGCCAGCGGATCTGAAGCTGATGTGAGCTGCCTGGCCCACTGTGGTAGCCAGGGTGCTGGCTGGCTGCCCGGAAGCTCTCCCTGCCCTGCTCCCCGAGCCAGGTTTCCTCTGCATGACCAGGCGCTCCCCAGGCAGGGTGGGAGGCAGAGCTCCTTTGACGCACTCTTGCCTCTCGCCTAAAGGAGCCCGATACCAGCTGGCGACACCCTGTGGAGCCAACCCCTGCTCAGGGAGCCCAGATGCCATTAGATGCTCCCATAGGTTCTTGCTCAGCACTGTCCTGGGACTCCTGGCTCTGCTGCTGCTCCTTAGTCAATAGGTGATGTGTGGGGTGGTCACATGTCCCCCCAGAACCTTTACATTGTGCCCCCCCACTATGAAGAGTTACACTTTGTCTCTGATTATGACCTGACATTAGCCCCATACTCAAAAAACTAAGTGACTAGCTGTTTTATATATAAAATTGAAGATCATCACAGGATGGCTGCTACAAATAATAATGATCTAATTCAAGGCCTCAGATGCTAAGAGCTGGGGAAAGCAAGTCTGTGAAATAAAACCAAGTTACTAAGATGCTTTATAGGATTTTCCTAGAAGGAGAAAGGGAGTAAAACATGTTGTTTTATTTATGCTTTAAAATATCACAGCCTTTAATTTCCCATTTGCTCAACTCTCCATTAAAAAAAAAAGTAAGTATGGCATATTACCAACTCGGTGAGTAACTGATTTTTTAATTTGCTGACAGTTTAAAAAAAAAAAAAAAAAAGAAATGAAAAAAAAATTGTTTCAGGTCAAACTAAGCATTTAATTATGTTTGTGACTTTTTTTTAAAAAAAAATTAAAGACCAGTTCTGAACGAAAGGTTATTTCAAATGAAAACATTTTTAAAATGTCAAAACAAATTTCTTTTTTCAGATTTTTTTGACCTAAACAATGTGGCAAAACCAATATAAATTTCTGATTTGTTTCAGTAGAACCAAATATGCATTTTTTGGCAGAAAAAAAATTGGCTGAATGACTTCACCAAGCTCTATGACGAGGTTTGGGGGACAAACTGGGGTTCATGAGCCACATATGGCTCTTTTACAGTTAAAGTGCAGCTTGCAGAGCCTCTTATACCCCACCATTCTCTGCCAACCAGACTGGACTGGGTTGCTCGGAGCTTCTGCCCTGCAGCAGGATGGTGGGACTATAGGATTCTGCCCAGCAGGGGGCATTAGGGGTCAGTAATTTTGGCCACCCCTGCTCTGTGATGTATCCTATTGGTCTTGTTGAAAATAATGTTAGTGCCATTACAGGATTTCTGACACTCCACTATAATATCTTGCCTTATGCTATCTATCTTTCAAATATGGGTGTCTGTATGAGTAAATATATGGAATGAGGGCTCAGAGGTGGCAAGCGATTCAATAAATACTCAGTTCTATGTGCTTTCACAGTTAACCCAATTACTAAAATCAATAGATGTTATAGGTGCTCAACATCTCTTAAAATCAAACCACTTTTATTTTTTTTGCCTGAATTCAAACCAAGATTTAATAATTTGGTCTGTGTACTCTGGACTATCACTGGATTAATGGCTGAAATTTCTGAACTAGTGTAGGGGATTCACACACATCTTTCATTAGCTTCAATAAAAGGCATGTGTGTAAACCCCTGGGACTCTTTTGAAAATTTCAACCAAAATTATATTATTCTGTAGTATTATAGTACAAGCCTTCAGTTAAAAAGCAATGTGCTGCAGTATTACAGAGATGAGTGTTAGTTCTGGTTGTATCTAATATATTTATCAATAAACTGGAAGAAATGGAAAAAGGCACACAGATTACATTCACAGACAATAATAAACTTGAAGATACTGAAAAACAGTGACGACTGGTCATACTAACACAACCATGTGACCTGTGGAGATTAGCATGTATGCAGGAGATAACAAAATGATATTTAACCTGGAAAATACAAAATAATATATTGTGACAAATCACCAGCTTGGCTACTGTGGGTCTCGAACGTTTCTTTTTCATGGAGGGTGAGGGCATCCGAGGTGGCCCTATTTCCAAGCATTGGACAGCCCAATAATGCCCTATGGGACAAGAGGGGAAGGGAAGGGACCCAGGCCCGCCCACTCCTCCAGGTCCCAGTCCAGGGTCCCTAATGGTAGCGGCTATGCACTGCCACCAGTGCTTTTGACGGCTACTTTCCCCCCCATCCTTTCAGCTTCTGGGGTTTGGCAGGCAAGCCTCACTCCCAACATTCTCCTTCACCTGGTTCTCTTGTATTTCTCCTCAGTCACCACACTCCTCCAACTCTCTCAGCAGCTCTCCATCCTCTCATCTGCTGCCTGGCTGGAGCAGGGTTTCTTATCAGGCCCCTGGCTGGGCCTCAATTGGCCTCAGGAGCTCCTAATTGACCTCCTCCTCAGTTCACAGGGAACAAAGCCCAGATCATTCTAGAGCTTATCTATCTCCCTTCTATTACTCTTTAGCTGCCCCTTTGCCCTTCTGTCTCTCAATATATAGAGAAATATAATGCAAAACACAGATAGCAAAGGGAAGGAGATACTTGGAATGCAGCAGAATCTAGAAAATCATCTAGGGATGACAGTGGATAGTATCCTACATATTCATATACTTGCAATAAAGTTTATACTATCAGCAGAAAAAATCTTTGAAATTTTTGATTTCATATGAGGCATCACATAACAAATGAAGAAGTGAATAGTAGTACCTTTTATGACACCAGAATTACATTATATGGGCATCTCTATACAAGAAACATTCCAACAAATTCAATATAATCCAGAGGACAGCAATAAAAATAATGAAGAGGTGTGAAATAAGAAAAGGCCCATGCGCCAAGCCTAAAGAACTAGCCTAAAGCCACCACCTGATATTTCACTGAAGATACACAATCCCTTATTGACTGCTAGGGAAAAAAAAGTCTTTCAAAGTACAGCTCAGACACTTTACATATAGCCCTTATTATAACTCATTAGCGTCCTCTTTTTTTTTTTTTATTCTCCAAAACACAATGTTTAGGTCACAATCAATTTGTATTACATAATTAAATAATCTAGACTACAAACTATATTCCTGGGATATAGGTCTTGGTAGTTCACTGAATGTTCAGTCACTATAAATGTAAAGACAATCTTTATCTTCTGTAGTGTACTTTTGTCATATGTTGTTCAAATTCTACTTAGGGTGAACAGATAGCAAGTGTGAAAAACTGGGACACTTTCATTTTCAGGGTGGGCAGTATAGTTGACTATATAAGACAAAGCCCCTAGTATCAGGACATCTGGGCACCCTAATCCTATTCTACTAATAAACATTGAATCACAAACGTTTTGTCTACTATCAAGATTCCTTTATATATATATATATATATATATATATATATATATAAAACCCCTGATATAAATTATTTTGTTTAACATCAAGAGAATTTTTTTCCCTGAGAACCAAACAAATAAATAAGGTGTGTCTGTGTGGAGGGGAGGGGAGGGGTGTAAGAGGAACCAGGTATGCAAGTATCTTTTTTCCCTCTTCCCTTGTTGCATATGTATTTCTTGTGTTAAATTTTCCATTAAATTTCACAGATTTTCTACAATGGAAATGGAGGGAGATATCCTTCCTTTTTCCACAGGCTATATAAATTGATCCTTCAAATTATGAGCAGATAAGAAATTAATCTCTTGTGCCCCTCAAAAGCTGAATTATTGAATGGCATCTCTATTAAATTTTCCAGAGAATCTTTATGCAAAGTACATCATTTTATTTTTGCTGTCTGGTCATAAATGTGTATTACTAATATTTATTTTCGTATTATAGTAGTGTCTAAAGGCCTCAGATCAAAGCTCCATTGTTACAGGCACTGTGGAGACATATAGTAAGACAAATCCTATCTCAGAAGTCCTGGGCTGAAAAGCTTCTGGACACTCCAACCTGATGTATGAAATATCTTCTTCTCTCCACATCTCTCTAAGAGTGGCCATAAGGGGTGAAATTCACCCCTGTGTAGAAGGCCAGCACAATTACAATGTTCAATTAAGCTGCATTTAAATTTTCAAAATAGAAAAACATGGGACTTAGTTATGAATGGACCTTATGCTCGCCTTTCTAACGGGTGTACTTAATTTATTTCTAGAATTTTCTTGAAATTACTTATCATTGATATAACGACTTAAAATAATTTTCTTTTATAATACCGGAAATAGAAGAATTAGTTCCTGTGTACCAAATCACGTCATTTACTTTCTGATATATTTCTATGGATACTTTTTCACAAGTTGCCATTACCGTAGGTCTCTGATCAGGGTTTCTATTGTCTGGTTTTTTCCAAGTCGAGGAACAGTAGAGTAACTTATTTCCCAATTCACCAGTTGCTGATGATTCAAGAGGCAGAGGCAGAGGCAGAGGCCTACAGATTGTGGTCATATTTATCTATGAAAAATAACACAGAGTGTCTTTTTGCATGGCTCCAAAATGTTATTGAGAATGACGATTGGTAGGGTTGGAAAGCTGAGTCTGGGTAAAACATTAATCTTAATGCTTTCATTCTACAAATGTAGTAGGCAAGTTTTCCAAGTTTTTTCAAAGTTAAAAATCAAAAGTTTTCCTAGATTACTTGTAATCTGTGCTCCCAGGTATTTTAAGGATTGTTGACTTGTCAGAATTTATCACTAATTTCAGTTTAACTTCCATGTTAAATTTATATCCAGCACTTCAAAGTTAGAGAGAATTAGCCTGTAGCTAGTCATAGCCCCAAACATACATTTCATTATTTTTTTATTCCATGATTTTAAGAGACAAAAATCACATAATCTGCATAGAGTATTATTTTATGTTGCATACTTGCTATCTTGCATTCCTATCATATTATCATCATAGAGTGTATGGAAATGACTTTATAGCCAGAGCAAATAACACAGGCAAAAAGGGGCATCCTTCTTTAGCTCCCCTGTACACATTAAATGCATTAGAAATGTGACCATTAACTCATTAATACTACACCTAGTTGGGCATACAAAGCTTTTGGATGAAATCCATCTATGTTCAGAGAGCCAGCATGATGACTGTATGCCACTTATCTCTCATGTAACTCCCTTGAGTATTTAAGCGAGTTCCAACTGGTACAAAGCTTGTACCCTCTGCACAGAGATGAATTTCACACACTATCCATCTCAGAAAACTAAGATCCATCCAAGTTTAAGATAAAATAACCAGCTGGAACTTCCTTTCCACATAGTCAAATGCTTTCTTTGCATATGAAGCTGACGATAGACTAAAATCCATTCCTTTGTGGCTTGACTGGAGCACTCCAAGATCCTTAAATAAGTTATCTGATTGCTACTTGCTCTGAGTGAATCTGTTCGATCCTTATGGATATAGGAGGGCAGGTTCTTAGTCAATCGGTTGATTAGTACTTTAATGAATATTTGAACACCTTTATTTAATAAAGGATTTAGAATCTGGGGCACATAGTGAGGTCATTTCCTGTTTTAATGAGTTCCAATAGATGCTACCTTAATTGACTCTTCAAGTCCCTCTCTATAAAGTACAGCATTAAATAAATCTGCCCGTGACCCAGTTAATTCATTCTAATTAAAAATTATTTATTGAGGTGAGAAGCCATGATCCAGGCCCAGAGTCTTACCAGATTTCATCCCACAAACAGCTGCCTGTACTGTACCTCTTCTGATATATTTTCTTCTAGCCTTTTGTTATTATGACTTGGACTGGGTGCCTGCACAGGAGCATAAGAGGAAGTAAGCACACTATTCAGAGCATTGTGTCAATTACTTGGACAATAGAACCAGGCTTAGAGGAGAAACTGGGAACTTATGGCCATGACTCCTCCCACTTGATTCCACTCCTCTCCCCAAGGGAGGTAGATAAAGGTACTGAGAATGAAAAGACTTATGCATATGAATAACTTTACACACATTAGCTGAATGGCACTGATCACATGTGAAAAGATTCTCAAAGTGCAGGATCAGGGCCTGAGACTAATACCTTAGACTAGTTCATACATTCACTTTCCTTTCATTTCCTTTTAAGCATATGAGCTTAACTTTCCTCCCCTTTGAACTTTTTGACTGATAAATATGAAATGATGTGGTATGTCTATTTCATAAAAACACTTTCATTTAATTCTTTATTTACTTATCAGTACCTATCTTTGCCTATCACTTGGCAATTTAAAAATAATATTTCATAAAAAATTAGTAAACTATGACAAATTTATTGAAAAACATAAACTATCCATACATATAATAAACTTAAATTAACCCCCTACTGACTAAACCTTTCCACATACTCACAATATATCTCATTCTGTTGGTGGGTTATATTAGACTAAAAAATCTTTCCTGGATAAAAACTAAGCATTTTGATAAGTAATTTTTTCTGGTGAAAGAGGAGAAGGACCTAAACCCAAATTTTTGACCCATGCATACGTGAACTTTAGGATTTAGGTCATATGCCTGCAGATTCAGACCCCAAACCTCTCAAATTAAGCAGTTCACTTTTAGTGCTGGGTCCACAATCCATTGAAATCAATGGGATTATTTCTGTTGAAATTAAATGGGATTTGGACACCTAGCTCATTTAGGCTCTTTGAAAATCCAAGCATTAATTCCTTGCAATCTGTGCTTGTGTAACTAAAAAATGAATATCTAGCATAATGCTTGGATTTATACTATATTGGTATTTTATATTGGTATATATATATTGATATATTATCCATGATGAAAGCTGGGCAAACTTTTTCATGAAAACAGGTTTGATATTTTTTTGCTGAAAAATTCAGATTCAGGACAAAACTGTTCACTAATTTGAGTCAATTTCAGCAAATAGGTTTGGTTTAAAACAAATTGAAAATCAAATTCTAAACTTCATTTCAGCATTTCCAAAACAAAAAAGTTTCTACCTTTTTGTTTCAGAAAGCTGGTTTGTTTTCAAATTTCAAAAAAATTGTATTGGAAAAAATAAACATTTAAAAATATAAAACTTAAAAAAAAATTTCCAGTTGGATAAAAACATTTTTGTTGACCAAAAATTATTTTTACTTTTTTTTTCCATTTTGCCAAGAAATTTTTAAATTTTTTTTTTCAGTCCAATTATTATTTTTTGGTTCAGTAACCAAATCAAAAAACTGATTATGCACAAAAACCCATGTTCAGAGGGCCAGCATGATGACTGTGTGTCACTTTCACGTTCTGTAACTCCCTTGAGGATTTAAGCAAGATGCAAGTGGTACATAGCCTGTGTGCTGCCCCTCTGCACAGGGATAAATGTCACACACTACTCTGCCTATGATCATGGTATTTGACATAGGTCTTCTTGGTCAGAAGCGAGGAGATAATTTTGTGTCTGATGTTCACAAATGTACGCTGTTAAGAGAATATACATTATTCATGGTTTTATGGTCTGTTATTTTACATTTAGGGATCTTTAATGTTTAAATTTAACCTTCATTGCTCTGTAGATTTTGTAATAGTTATGGCATTAGCAATCTTAACTTTAAATTAATGCAGTGTTATTTTTGTTTGGGAATATAGATAGAATAATCTTCAGTACTATCTCTTTCAGTGGCTCTTCCCAGCCACTACTTGACCATCCTCCTTTTCACTGGTGGATTGCTATTGCTGTTACTATCAGCATTTCCTGATATAACCCCTGTAAAACTATTTATTTTCCATTTTCAAATATCTAAAGGCATGGAAGGCTTACATTATTGCAATATATTTGCATTTCATTCTGTTAATGTAAATGAAACTTTAATATATTTTCTTTCAAAATGATCCATCAGAGAAAGACATGCTCATTTAATTTCCACAGTGTTTTCTTTATACTGCTAATCCTTCACTCTAACAATAAACTATCACTAGGATGTGCATTAATAGGTATAGGTTTTGATGTGTTGTGAGGCACAAAACTGAAAACTTGGTACATTTATCCACCCAAGCAGTGCCTCAGACACTTACTGATGTGCACTCTAGTATGGTTTATTTTATTAGAACATGGCCTTTTCATTTTACAATTTTAAAAAGTTTTTTAAAAAACTGAAGGGAGGCAAGATATGCAAAATAGCCAACCAATTTGAACACCAGTTTATAGAGGAAGAAGGATGTGAGAAAATAGGGAAAAGGATAGAAACAACTCCTAACTTCATTGTTTAGTATTTTTTCCCAAAAAACTTGCCACCAGGTATCCTGATCTATTCAAATAATTTCTTTCTCTCCCTTTTATACTGTGACTCGTACCATTGTATCTGAGCATTTTCCAAGTAAAATCAATAGCAATAGTGAAGCCCCAAGTGGACTTTATGGCGTCTCTGGTACATTTCTTTTTGGGGTTAATACTCTGTTTGGGATAAGGTTTTTGGTTGGTAGGGTGTAGGGATAAATGGAGGTGTCAGTGCTGTGAGCATTATTCTTGTGATGGAAAAACTTTTTTCAAAGGGAAGATATTTGCAGCATTTTCTAAAGAGGGTCAGTCTCTATATTTACCTGATCTCCATAACCGAATCCCTTCACTGAGAATGTTTTGTCCCCAGCCCTCCTGCTTCATCATGGGCTTTTTGATCTGCATCCTCCTAGAGCAGCACTGCTGTGATGGTAGATCATAAATCTTAAATTGGCTTTGAAAGGTGACAGAGAGCATGGGGACCTGAGCCTCCAGCCCAAATCCCTGACCTTAGCTTCCATTTAAATGAACTTTGACCAACTAGCTACTAACCTTCAACTGTAAAACTTCAATTGGGTATATTTTTTAAAAAACCCTGCTAATTTAGGTCTATGTGATCCCCAGTACGTAAGTGATATGTGGATACTTGCAGAGTTTGCAGATCATTCCTTCATGTGAGAAGGGTGATCAGGCCTGTGGCGGAGACATGGGTGCTGTAACACCAGGGTACACTTCTTTTTGCAGATTTTGGCTGGATGGAAAAAAAAAAGCACAAATTCTGTTACTAGCTTTTCTACTTTTTTCCCCATGTACTTTTACAGTAATGGGCTAGAATCCACCACCCTTATCCATGCACAGTATTACCTTACTATTCGATTAGAAAATGGGATTTTTTTTTGACTGTGGAAAATTTTCACTTTTAATCAAAAAAACTGAACACCCCAAGTCCAGGTTTTGTTTTTGTTTGTTTATTTAAAATTTTGGCAACTGAAATTTATTAACCAAAAGCTGCTGAAGGTCTCCAACACCCCCAAATCAAGTTGGGTTTTCTAATGAATTAGTGAAAATTATCTGCTTTCTTTAATTTTGTTTGCTTGTTTAAAACTCAATTTTCAAAGAAAAAAGCCTCATGGAAACATTTTCACCAGCCCTGACAGCTAGACTCATTGTTTTCAATGGGACTACATGCTGAGACCCCCTACCTGCATTCACCAGTAACAGGATCAGACCTAGTATTGATAACCTATTGATATGGTAAACTGATTGCTGAGAGTTCTCCTATTCTTCAGGTTTACTTGTTGCCCCACACCGTAGATTGTGTTCACTTTGGAAATCTAATTTTTGGATTATGCCCCTGTTTCTGCATGACAGTGTCATGATGGGTTGATGACTCGCTGGCATCCAGCCAGCAGAAAATGAAAACAAAATTTAGCTCATTGTTACAAACCAGATGTCAGTCTGCTTCGCTGTTTCAGAATGACTAAATCTCTAATTTACAGTCAGAGGAAAATTTAATGTGTTATTGAAAACACAGTTTTTACTATTTATAAAGTGATGGACATTTATTCTCTAATGTTTGAGATCACAATTCTAGTTACACCTTCACTACTAAAAGCTCAAATGCTCCTTGCCATTATTATAAGTCAGCAGCAGTTCTGGGTCTGAAAGACATTATTTCACACCATTAAATCATTTACAACAGAGGCCTTTCTCATTGATGTAATAATGGAGAATGGCAAAATGTAAGAAACAATAATGACACTGAATTGCACATTTGTTTTATTTGTTTTCATTAAGCTCTTATGCCACATTTGCATTCCTCAAAATCATTCCTTTAGCTGTCAAATTGTATGGATTTGCAATTATGGAATTGGAAGGAATTTTCGTTTCCTCGAGGATATTTTTATTAATTAAACATGTCCATTAATTAATGAATACTTTCTAGAGGACTAACCTTTCAGAGTATTCATTATTCCGTTATTCCACTCTTTGCCTTCAGCTGTTTTAGCTTTGGGGATTGTACGTCCTTCAACTTTGGCTCCTCCGCTATTTTCCCCCAAGAGTCTTTTTGTAGTTGTGCTTTCCTTTTCTTCAGCTCTTTATGTCATCTGGCATGTAACCCATCTATCCATCTCCTTTTGTTCATCTGGCAATGTACCAAAGTGCTAAATTCTCTAGAGGACCATACAGCCGTCCCTCTATAAATAAACACAGTATACACATTTTTTCCTTGGAAGTAAACCTGCATTGAATTTTGTAAGTAGTATGTGTGTGTGTGTGTGTGTGGGGGGGGGGGGGGGGGGGGGGGGGCATTAATCTGGTTCCTTTCTGCTAGTTTCTAACAGTGATAACAGCCACATTTGCCTCAGAATAACTTTGTATTTCTCTTCTGGCCTACTGAAATGAGCATCAAGTATTAAAATGTTAAACTGCATGTTTAAATTACCTTTGATTCCATTCATGATTGCCATCTTTTTTTCTTGCTTTAATTATATTCCTGTATTCATTAGTTGGGTGTGCTTTGAAATCACTTGCTTTGGAAAGTTGCATTTTATTTCCCCCCTGTGATTTACCACACCATTTATTTTAATTATTCTTTATGCTTCCTACACTTTGAAAATAACAAAATTCTTCAAATTAAAAAACAAACAAACTGTAGCTATTATCCTTGGAGAGAGAGGTTCCCCTCTTCTCTCCACAGTAAACAGACTAATCTTTCTTCCTCTGAAGGTCAACAATATGTTGAATCTGCAAGACTACTAATACACTTATACAGGGCTTTAAATTTACAAAGTGCTGTACAAACCATAACTAATCCTCACCATACCCCCGGGAGATAGGTAGACTCTGTGGAGCAGATGGTTCCTCATCTCATAGAAATGATAATCAGTAAAGCACACTTTCAAGAGAAATCCCTGAAACTGTACACTGCAGCATAGTTTCCTTTACCTATTGTATGTTTATATAATATTTGTTTGTTTATTTAAAAAGATAGACCTTCAATAAGGAGCTAGCACTTTGCTGATACTGTGAAATGATTTGCCCATACAGTCCAGTCAGTCTGATGATCCTTCACTGGATGGGCTAAGGGCTAAGGTTGGTTAGTTAAAGTTGTGTACTAATCATACGATTGAAAGTCCTTGTCCTCAGTAGGCTCCAATTTAGAAGGCAACTGTTTTTAGGACAACAATAAAGCAAGTGCTTAACTTCAAGAATGTGCTTAAATGCTGTGCTGAGTGGGGATTGATTTAAGTACGTGCTTAAGGGCTCTCTTAAATCAAGACCATAGTAAATCCTGACTTACCAAATGCTGATAAACCAAAACTATCAGCTCTCCCATGTTTGGCTAACTTGAGTTATACCATTGCTTGAATATGTTGCAAAGCTTAAGCATGGTATCTTGAAAAAATGGCCATTCTGCAAAGTCATTCAACATCTGTTCTTGAGAATCCAGAGCATTTACCAGCCTGTTGGCTGACTCTACTGTTGATATTAATATCCTGAAACCTTCTGAAAAATCTTGTAATGTAAAGAGGGGAGTGCTGGGGGAGGCGGGGTAGGAGGAATTTCCCTTCAAAACCTTGCACGGGTGATGAGACTTATGGAGCTGACATTCCTAGGGAAATCAACCACTTGAAGTGATTGGAGTGTAATGCAGAAAGCTCTAATCCTTGAATAAGTTTTGGGAGAAGATGCAAATAAGCCTTTGACTCCACACATCTGTAGACCTTGGGTACTGACAGTAATTGTCTCTATGTGGCAGAGCCTAGGTGTCTTGTAGGACAAAGCATCAAAGCACTGCTAATAATAGGGATTTTGGAAGGCTTCCTGTATCTGCTCTTTTATATTCTATATCTATAGATATAACATATTATTTTTTGCTTGGACCTCTTCAATGAATAATGCATTGTCAACATCTTCTTTCTGCTATCCCAGTAACAAATGCTGTGTTTCTATAGTATGTTAGCAGACAATCCAACAGAAAATTTAATTTCACCATTTTTATTCTTGCTGGCAATCTTTGCAAAGGTCAATATGTTGTCTTTCCATGATATATAAATAATTAAAGGATCAATGGAGCAGGAGGACTGGACCATGGATCTTCCATGTGGGTATCCTAACAAGTAGGCAATAAAATCATTCTCTTACCCAAGGACTCTTTAATTATTTATACATAGTGGAAGATCTTCAACAGGAGAGAGTGAGGGACACCTCCCCCCCCACACACATCAGAATACTCCATAGCTCAGTAGTTAGCACATTCTCCTAAAAGGTGGGACACCCCTGTTCAAATATTTCTCCCCATCAAGCAAAGGAAGGAATTGAATCTGGGTCTCCTACCTCTCAAGTGAATGCTCTAGAACTTGGGCTAAAAGTTATAAGGCTGCTGCTATTGCCACCAGCACCACAGCTGCTTTCTGTGGAATGAGGCAGGTGCCTCAAAAGAAACAACTTAGGCACCTAAGCCACCTAACTTCAGGAGAAGGGTTCCTGGTTGTGAGTCACTTACAGAGATAGGCACTTCCCTGAAGCCCAGACTTAGGTGGCCTCTCTCAGTGAAAGTGGTAAGGCTTAAGACACAGCCCTCTTGCTAGCATCTCTCATTGGTTGGCATAGGTAGCTCCCTACCTAGTAGTCTGCTTTTGAAGATCACATTTGAAAGTGTCTATCTCTCCCAGTTCGTTGTACGGGGCTCCTACGTGCCTAACTCAGGCTTTATGGATTGCAGGGTTAGTCTTGTGATTTTCTAGGTGCCTAAAGCCCTCTGTGGATCTGGGCTAAGGAGCTCAGCTGTGTGGAAGAACAAGACAGGAGTTGCAAGGAGTAGGGAGGCTTCCACAGAAGCTCTCGGTTAGGGGAGTGAACCCATCCTGTGGAAAGCAGATTGCGGAGGAACTCCAAAGACAGCAGGCCTCTTTTTTAAAAAAAGTGGAGAAACTGAGAACTGAACGCAAGAAGAGCAGATGATTCTTTGGGGTTTTGTATTTGTTTGAACCTGAATACCATGGAAGGGGTGGACTCATGCATAGCTCAGATGGAGAGCAAAGTCATCTCAGCAAATGAATATGCTGAAAGCTATGTGGGTTATGAAAATCCACGAGAGAAGCTGAGGCAAGCTGTCTCTAGTAGAAAGCCACACCATAAGAAGACACGATCAGAGATTGTACCCTGCTAGATGCAAGATAAAATAGTATATATAAAAATAAATAGAGTGAAACAGTGAATGCCTTTTACAATACAAGAAAAGCACTTTTTAAAGTATTATATGAATTATGGAGCATGGAATTTACCAGATTGAAATTCTTGCCACCAACTGAACTTTTAATTTTTTTTTCATTTATTTTGGTCTACTCAGCCCCAAGGCCTGAATACTACCCTGATCTGCTCAGCATAGAGGAAAGAAAAATAATTGAAATGCTGTAAAGCTGTGGCTGAATGGTTACAAGGAAGGAAAAGCAGCATCCTCAAGCACATAGCTTCCTTTATTCCCTCTGCAGCAGACAAACTGAGCTCTGTGTGGTTGGGAATAGGAACCAATAGGGGGAGTTCATACCTGCATTGCATCTATCAAGTCCCCCTGGGAAAAGGTCTCTACATCACCCTTTTCGGGAACCCTTTTGCAAGAATCATAACAGGAAAGTGTTGAGGGGAGGGCTGTTGGATTTTCTGTGTTATTCCTATGGTCCCCATGTGAGCCATTGCAGCCAGGTCAACCCACTGCCATCGTTCTAATCTGCATTGAGGCCAAATTAGGGTGACCAGAAAGCAATTTGAAAAATCGGGATATGGAGTGAGGGGTAATAAGTACCCAGATATGAAAAAGCCCTGAATATTGGGACTGTCCTCATAAAATCGGGACATCTGGTTACCCTAGGCCAAACAGGCCCACAGCAGTCCCGGAATTGCAGATGCATGTTACCTATCCCCTGAGAACCTGAGTCAAAGCCCATCAAATTCAACAGAAATCTTTCCACTGACTTCATTAGGATTTGGATCTGACCTTTTTTATCCCTGCACCTGGTTTAGCATGGCTGAACCCCACTCTCTTGTTTCTCACTCAAGGCAGATTACCTTGACAATGCATCATAGGTTACTGTTGACTCAGGGCCTTCACAAACTCCACAAGGGATATACATATGAACCAGACCTGCAAATGGCAGCATAATAATCTTGTGGGCTGCACTGCTGGTGCTGGGAGGAGCATAGAGTGTGTCTATTGCTTGCTAGGCAGGGTGAATAAAGATTCAAGATCTGTAGGATCTGACTCTGACTGAACCACCCGTGATTGGTTACTGCTCTCTCAACAGTCTATACTCTGCCTCTTCCATACCCTTGCCTGCTCAGCCTGCTGGAGGGGAACATAAAGTTCATTTTTGTCCATCCCCAAAGGCATGGACCTCTCTGAACTTTTTAGGCAGATAGAAGTGGATATAGCCCTCCGAGACTTACTTGCTTTTCCTCATGTAGCAGAGACAGCTTCCACTGAAAATCCTCTAATACAGTTAGAAGACTGGGATGGCTACCAAACTTAGCATGGTGCTAGATAATACACACACTTCTGATGGAATATGAATCTTTAGATATGAGAGTGCATGCTGTAACGCTTCCTCAAAATGTGCCCTATATTCCATTGTGCTTAGTTAGCACTGCTGAAAACCTGGTTCATTGTATACATAATAAATGGAAACAATTCAATAAAAAATAGAATATATTTCCTATGTTATCCCATTGCTTTAGGCCAGTGGTTTTCAACCTGCTTATATTTGTGGATCCCTAAACATTTTCAAATGAAGGTGTGGACTCCTTTGGAAATCTTAGACATAGTCTGCAGACCCCCAGGGGTCCGTGGACCACATGTTGAAAACCACTAATTTTGGGGATCAAAATTATCCGTGAATGAAAAATCACAAACTATTCCTTGGTGAAAATAAATTCCCTGTCCCCAAGCATTTATGAAAACATCAGTTTATTTTATTTGGTGCTGGTGGAGGGTGTCATAAAATAAAACAAAGAAGGAAGCAGTAAAAATGGGGTCACTGCAGCCAGTAGCAAAATACAGACCCTTCCACAATTACTACAGCATTGCATCATTACAATTTTAGGCATACAGTATCCAGAGTGCTCCTGAGTAATTATAAATTATAGTCTAATTACTTATTCCCTGTTTTTAGAAAGTTATTAGGCTGACTCCTTATAAGACATGCATAAATAGCATTCCTGAAATGGCCTAAACTGTGTTTGTTCAGAAGAATAACTCCTGTACAACAAAATAGGTCTACCAGTAATTATTCAAATAAGAAACTATCATTGGCATAGTAGTGCAAAAGTGGGCATTCTTTGAACTAAAAAAGAAATCATCCTATCTTTCAGAAAGCTGCATTATTCAGGTACTTGTTTTTTTTTTCTTTTCCTCTTTTTCTTTTTTTAAATCTATGCAATCAATGGGATTTGCTATTTTTTTCAGAACCACTCAGACAATTAATTTAAAAAGCGATCTCTGACAAAAAGGACAATGAGTAATCATATTACTCTTCACAGTTTACTGGTAGACTTTTGGGTTCCAAATCACAGGTTCAACTAAAAAAAAAAAAAAAAAAAAAGAGTCATGGGGGAATTTTTTTCAAAGGGACATATAGCAGTTAAATTCTACTTGTTCATTTGAAAATGTCCCCTGATACGTATTGCCCTTAAAGTGTTTGATTTATTCATATTTTTATTATTTCTTCTGTTACTAATAAAATTTAATGTTAGGTAGAGATGGGTCCTACTGGCACTTCAGATCCAATAACCTTTCAGTTTTGGGTGAAGTGGGCAATGAATCATCACTGAAGGTCCACACAAAGACCCACCCCTCTGTGTTTTCATCCAGGTTGGATTCCACATTGTAGGACTGATTCAGTTTTGGTTCCAGCTTGGAACAGCTTGGAAACATCACAGTGAAGTTTCCTGTATCTTGTGAAGCTTCCTGTATCTTTGGTGCAAAATCTCAGGAATACAGCTTATGGATTTTGAGGCCAGTGTACCACATAGTTAGCAAGATGTAGAATTTGGCTAACAAAATGTTACTGCAGAAATGGATTCTTGTACCTGTGCATGGAACTAGTATAACAGACTATGGCATTGATCCAAAGCCCACTGAAGTCACTGGGAGCTTATCAATTTACTTCAATGAGCTTTGGATCAGGCCCTATCTGAACTTTCAGTCTCAAAAAGAGAAGGCAATGGGACTCAAACAGTATAAGAATATATGCTCTTTATCTCTTGGTACGTATGGTCCGTGATTTATTGTTGAACAAAGAAGCTTCTTTTCCTTCCTGATGTGTGGTGAAATGATCAGGTTCTTCCTCCCCCCCAGTCTTCCATTCACAAGAACAATATGTGGACTATTCTCCCACGCCATCCCCTCTGCTTATACATTTCCTCCTTCTCTTTCTTTCTATGATTTCTTCTCTTTCAAGGAGCTGGTCTCCATCTTTAGAGGGTATATTTATCTGTCAAAAAATGTTGTTTTAAAAAAAAATCCCCAAAACTCTTCTGTCTGTAGAATGTTATGTCTGAACAATCTGTATTTTCTTTGTCATGATAGAGCAAGCTGTAAATGAGCACATTTATTTGCGAGCATTCTCAAACAAAACCACTCCCAGTAAATGGTTGAGAGTAGATCTTGTGGAGGAAAAAAATGAACCTACAGTGAATGCAAACATAGACATATTAACACCTAAACAAATTCTTGTCACCACTGCCCTTACATATCATCATGTTTCTTTGATGGCCTGAGTCAGATGAAGCAGAAGAGAAGGAAACTTGAACCTTGATGGTGTAATCCAAAATTAAGACAGACATACACCAACACAATTGTCTCTAATCCTAGTCAACAATTGCAGTTAAAGCAAAAATAATCATTCTCTTTAGCCATTGCAGTCATTAAATCATGACCAATAACACTATTCAGGGTTGTAAATCACATCACCAACTAAGAATGCTTTTGCACTAACTCAGAAGCAGTATCACAGTATCTGTGAAGAATTGCCACCCTGTTTCATGAAGAGCACCTGAATCTGGACTGATCGCTTTGGACATCAGTAATCACCATTCACTGAGAAATATCCTTCAACCCTTCACACACGTCATTCTGTTTACAAAATAAGACAAACCTGAAGTGCTTCAAGAAATCCATGTGACTCTGGCCCATGGCCCCAATGACTTGTAAAGACCTTTGATTACCTGAACCTTCCTGACAGAAACTCTTAATGCTACCTTTGAAGAGAGAAACGTACCACACACTCTAAAATACACAGTAGTTTGGTCAGTACTCAGGAAACCAGCCTGACTTCATGAAATTAGCAAATTGCTGCCCAATATTCAACATATCTCTACTGATAGGAACCTAAACAAAAACCATATTTAACTATGACTATTGACCATCAAGATCCTATGCCCCGCCCAATCCTGCTTTAGTACAGGACTTGGAATGGAAACTGCATTAATCACGGTAATGGATAACCTCCTCTTGCCCACTTGCAGTAGGAGAATATCTATTCATATATGAATGGATATTTCTGTAGCATTTAGTTCTATTGACCACCGTAAACTATTATCCTGCCTTGCCGAAGCAGCAGGGAGTTAATGGTTAATCAGTCAGCTGGAAGAGAAACTTCCTTTTTTACTCAGCGTGGTGATGGGCAGCTTCTCCCCTGCTGCCAGATCACGTACTTATGGAGATCCTCAAGACTCTTTGCTATCATCTATCCTATTTGACATATACCATGAATCCATGGGGGAGAGGGAACCGGAGTCATGAGAAACCATGTTTTCAAATGTCAGCAATATGTAGACAACACCCAACGCTATCTCATACTCACCCTTGTTGCTTGATTGCAATATCAACCAATAAGCTCAACATCTGGCTGAGACCACCAAGTGGATGAAAGGCACTAACCAGGTTGAAATTTAAACCCAAGCAGGATAGAAGCAATGCTGATGGGAAAATAACCTTTTACAAGAGCTAGTCACCACCACTCTTGAGAAAAATCTGCCCTCAAGTAGTCAAGTCCGTCCATAGCTAAGAAATCTTTGGTTTCCTTGCTTTTCTGGACACTGAAATAGTTATGGTTGCCAAAAATGACTTCTTTCATGGTGACTGGAAGAATGTCTGCATACCCGACTTCTGACCATGGTGATCTGTATTTTTGTGACTTCCTAGCTAGAGTTTTGCAACTCATTGTACTTGAGAATGAGTGTATCAATCACATGAAAGCTCCAACTGGTCCAAAGTTCTGTACCCCACATTATTATTATAATTATAATTGTGTTACATCTTGTTCACTACCATAAACACATCAGTTTGGTGTTCCACATTGTACACTGGCTCCCTGTAGAACACTGGGTTAATTTCAAAATAGCAGTCCTCATCTTTAAGGTTTTCCATAGGAATGGATGAAGTTACTTAAAAGAATACCTCTTGATAAGGGTCCTAGATCTCCCTGAACAGTAACATTCCACAGAAAAGAAGAAACTGCAACCACAAGGTTCAAACTCATGAAAATGGAGAAAAGAACTTTCTCAGCAATTGACCCAAGGTTGCCTTTAGAACAGAATGCAAGACACAATTCTTTGTTTTAGGCTCCTCACTAAAGCAACAACGAAACCCACTAAAGACTCACAGTGGGGAAGGAGAGAAGTTCACATGCAGAAGTACATTGAAAGAACAGGGAAAAGGAAAATCCTACATCTTAAAAAGGAGGGACAAATACATTTCACTTGTTGTGCCCTCTCTTGTATTGATGGTTGTTTAACTTGAGCCTAGATACATAGATACATTAAAACTTCTGAAGTGGAAATGATTGATGATGTCTGCTGTTAAATGAAGGATGAGTAAGTGGCTCTGAATACTGTATTCGTTGACAGTGCTTGAATGTTGACTGATTTTAGAGGAAAAACAATAGATATATAATACCACTTCATTACAAGAGGAACTTGTAAGATGCTTTGCAAGTGATTTGTAACACTGTTCTATCATTTGAATTTCAGATTCTTAACTGTTTGCTGGGATTTTCTGTGAAGTAATCAGTACAGCTACTATTATGAAGCATTGATTAACAAACCACTTGTATTTATTGATTAGAATGGTAATTTCCATTGGGAACCAAAGCAGAATTTATTATTATTTAAAATCTGATTCTAAAAATATAAATTTTGATGATTGGTTGGTTGGTTTGAAACAGTGAACACTATCAGGGCTTAATTTTCATTTATCCCAAAGCCCCTTTGCACAACCCTGGTAGTGTAAAAGAGCATTACAATGGGCAGAAATGTAATTTACTCCTAGTTTAAGGTACCTTTATGCTATTATATAGTAAAGGGGCCTTTGTGTAAATGAGAATCAGGTCCTTGTGACAGATGTGAGACTTTGGAAGAATGGAAACTTCAAAAGACTATTGTGTTAAGATGTAACGGATGCCATGGGCATAGGGATGAGTCATACAAATTTGTATCTAGTAGAGTTATATGTATTTTTGTGAGCTAGAGATTGTATTCTAGCTCCATGTGGAAGGGTTACCAAGCTTCCTCCAGAAATCCAAATCAATGGGTGTAATTTCTGAAAATCCTAGGACAGGTAAACTACTCCAGAGAAGTACCACTCCATAGGGGAAATTTCATATAATGGTTCAGACTGGACTCAAGACGGCAGCAGACAGATGCAGTGGTTTGGTATAAATGGTAGGTGTGAACCGACTCAGGAATTCTCATTTTAATCCAAAAACTGACATGACGCTGTTACCATGAGGACAATGCTGCTAGAAGGGTGTGAAGTCCTGGAAATCTGCCACGGTCTCACGGTTAACTTTAGCATGCATGTAGATTATTTATTGTTTTATTATATGTTTTCTCTGTAATACTTTTGTCCTATATGTCCTGTGCTTTGTGAAAGCTGTCTAGTCACTAGCCAACAGTAGACTAAGATCAGATGTGTTGGGATAAACACAGTGAATTGCAGGGGGACTGCAAGCTTAAATCCCTTGTCTGGAGGGAGTGGGACGTGAGTCCCCGACCACAGAGAGAGGTGACAGCTAGATGTCTGAGACTTGAAGGGATGCCCTTGGGCAGACGACAGAGGGGTGAGAGGTGCGCTTAACCCCAGAATTGTGACAGCCCTAACAAATGTTATTTTTTTAATTAATAAAGAATGACCTTAAAATAAAGAATTATTTTACCTAGTTGTCTGTGTCAGCTAATTTATAGTTCAGAATTCAAATATTTCACGTACCAGTACCAATTGCAAAGTCAGTTACTGTGCTAGCGTAGCTCCCTCTTTGCTGTCGAAGCAATAATAGGTTACTTCATAGCGATCACTTTTTTAGAATGTAGCCACATTGCTTAGTGAGTAAAATATTATACAAAATGTCGGAACTGGAATTAAAATTTACCCACACAGAAAGACATCATTTTATTTCCTCTCTGTTTTCTTCTAGAGTTAGTTTTTCTTTTGCTTCAGCCATTCATAGTAAATGTTGATAAGATAGTACTTGATGTAATGTCAGGGAGTTATATTTCTTTTGGTATGGAACACTGGACCCATAGTTTTTCAGGTATCAGGTTGGTCATTTTATTCAATAAGAGTTTGACTCAACTTCCATTGAAGTTTTTCATCTGATAACCTTATAATTTAAAAGTCTTTCCAATGACTTCAGTGGGAGTTAGATTAGGATCTGTGGGCTTACTTCTGCAGTCATCACACAAGGTACACACATCACACACTGGCTTTAATAGGAGTTACACATGAGTAAGAGCTACAGCAGGCCCTGGACAAGGAAGTGCGAAACTAATTTAATTAATTAATTAATTAATTAATTAATGCTCATTAAACTCTCAAGTGGGTGCCCTCATTTAGGAGTAAAGTGGTTGTAGGAAGATTAAGTCACAGAAAATTTAGGCCAATTTATTGCCAAATGAAAGCATCCAGGTGAGGGTTTAACATGCTTTAATTTATGTGCATTAACTTCACACCTCTTGTTGATTTGTCTTAACTTTCTTGAATGTTCCTGTGTACACCAGGCCATAACACCACAAGGTCATAATACCACAAGGTTCTTTGTTAATTCTCAATGGTTTCCATAGCAAATTTGCTCGGTTTAGTTAAAAAAATATTCTGACTGCCAGACCTCTATATTCAATCTGAGATTAGAAAATCAATCTGTGTTCTTTCTGTCTCTTAGTAGATTATTATCATCAGTCATAAAGATTCCTCAGTCAGAATTTAGCATCAACAACTACATGAGACTCAGTAGAATCCAGCTCTCATGTCCCATAGCTGAATTAGCTCTTCAGTACTAACAATAGTGAAAGCTTGCTTTTGTCAGGGAAGTAGTTATGATTTACACAATGAATTGCTAATAAGTTAAGTGATCAGGTCCATTTTTACAGTCACTTTTCTGACTATAATCACACAAATTTCAACAATTCATCTTTAACTCTTTCTTTGACAGAACATCCTGAAAAAGCAAGTTTTATAAATAAGGTGAGAACAAGGATATGATTATTAAGTATGATTATTACTAAATATTGTGCCATAAGCATCCAAGTTAATTTACAATAAGGAGTGCCAAACTGACAACAAAATCCCTTCTCTGATGGGCATATAATTTAAAATAATGTGCACATACAGTATACACCAAAGGGCTAGATATGAGGTCTGGCAGGTCTGGGGGCAACACAGGTAGGTGTGTTTGTGTGCAAAAGTGGTTTAAAGCTCACCTTTGAACTCCACTGATCCTTCTGTGTAGTGCCAGCACCCTTGTCCTGGGTTAAAGCATCTCTGAAGTTACTCTAATTTACAATGTGTATGAACAACCCCAAGGAGCTGAATATAAGGTGGATGATCAAATTAGCATATGGGTGTTCCATTTACATCCTCTTTTCCCTTCTAGCAGCAGGGAAGGGGTGTCATTGGAGCCAACTTTTCTTAAGTCCCATAGTGATATAATCTTGGCACCCTAGGCCGGCTTCAGCTATATTGGCTTTAGGGCATTTTATAGTGGCCATTTAACACAAAACAGCTACACCACAGCAGATAATCTGGCCCAGAGTGGAAAGTCATCCCTGTACTCAACTCCAACTAAGTAGCTGCAGATTCTTTATAGTGCTTTGAACACATTCTTCATAAATCTTCTAAGTTGTCATCTCGCATGATACCTGCTGCTGAAAATATGAAGAGAGTTTTTGTATTATCTAAAATACATTGCATACTAAAGAATGTTCCATGCAGTTAGCATTCTTCTAAAGGATAGCAAGTAGGAAAGGAAATAATTCAGTTTTAAGAGTGTTTTTATGCCTCATTTTATGTATACAAAGTGTTCCTGGAGTGCTCACCTGAAAAACAGGTGCTTTTTAAGGGTCTGTTTTAAACAGTCTCTCACTTGTGTGACTCCTGATAGGTAGTGTCAAGAGACACTTTTTTGGAGTGTCATACTCAAATAAGAGAAGGGTTTATAATGCTCATCATAACTACACAGCTTTAAAGCCCTGATTTATAATTCTGTCACTTGTATTCCAAGTGCAAGGTAAGAATTTGTAAATGAAAACTTTGTATTTAAGATTTATTAGCATGATTTAAAAATCTGTTTTAGGAAAATACATTTTGCTGATTTATGAAGCCACAAGTTTTAGCCAGATCTGATGTTTAAAATAATTTCTAAATCAAAATCTTTGTACAGGATTTATTAGCAGACTTTTATAAATCATACGCAAGATTTATAACTCAAATGCTAAAAAGTATAGAATTATGTATCCAAATCATAAATGAGTAGGGAAAAATATGTCTGTGGAGTTCATTTTTTCTCTTAATCTGGTCAATTGCAGGAAACCTTTTCCAGGCCTTTAATATATTTCACATCCGTAATTAAAACTCATCTCTGAAAACATGTGCCAAATTATGGCCAGTGCAAATAGGTGCATTTGAAATTATCTTGAGATGGTCTGCCCCATATTAATGGCTTGTAGATGGTTACTATTTCTGTCATTCAGAACTATCAAAGTGAAGTATTAAGTAAAAAAGGGTTAAAGTAAAGGTTAAAGTTCTGATTTAACCTGACACATTTCTACCCAAATTAGCCAATGTGGCTTAATATAGAACAGTATAAATTATGCTCTTTGCTATTTTCTTCTTACCTTTCCCCAGTTAGAATGTCACACTTCTACCATACTCCCTTGTGCTGCTCTGCAGGGGTGATTTTTTTGTGTGCAGAAGATTACATGAGAACTTAAATGGCTGATACGAATCCACATCTACACAGGCCCATCCTTGAACCGAGCGCTTAGGGTAAAATTCATTCCGATGCAGAGGGCCAACACAAGGCCTATGCCTTGCTCAAATCCCCCCTTTTCTGAGCCATGTGTACAGGATTAATTTAAGATTAAGTGCTTAATAAGATTTATGCTGTCCCTTATCAAAAAAATCATCTTCCACTGTAATGACCCCCATCACGAGTATCATTGGGTATAGTCTTTATCTTCAGTGCTCCCATTAAATAGCAAAAGTCAGTGTTTTGCCTAAGAGACCTGTGAGACTGGTTCCAGTGCTGTAGAACAGTGTAGCATGTTTTTATAAACGGCAGACATTGCATTCCTCAGACTGTTTTTGTGACTTGCCCCCAGTGCTGTACCCAGGCCTCCTCCTCATGCAACGGCTCAGGTTAATCCTGGTTGACTTCTATTCATTCCGTTGATTAAGTGCTGGTTAGGGCCCTCTGTGCTTGCATGACTTATTATTTGTAAATTAGTGCTGAGGCTGCTTCCTGAGAGAAGGACTGTTGCCAAGGGGCCGGCGGCACTGCAGTGCCACATTTTCAGTGATCATTTTTCCTATTGATTATTTGTTTTTACATTTCCTTTTGACATGTCCCTTTCCTCAGTAATAAGAATGAAGAAAACAAGTAGGCCAAGACTCTGTAGAGCTTCCTAAAATGCATCAAATTCTATTCTCAGTGGGAAGCAACTTGGAAGCATAACTGCCTATACTTTAGCGACTTGCAAATATGTTAACACATTCATTATTGTGGTGTATGGTTTCTATGAACATTCCTAGTCATTTATAAAGAGAATGAATTATTATTACTTATTTATAATGTGGTAATGCACAGATTCCCAATCGAGAACAGGACCCCATTGTGCTTGGCATACTAAAACTCATAGGAGAACATATAAGAGGTAACATGGTCCAGTGTCCAGTGGACACTGGCTGGGGACATATGAGACTCAGGTACTATTTCTGGCTCTGCCACTGAGCCATAGTGTGACGTTGGCCAAATAAATTTACCACTCCTCGACTGGCTTGTCTATTTAGAATGTAGTCTCTTACTATGTGTTTGAACAGCTCCTAGCATAATGGAGTCTTGATCTCAGTTAGGCCTTTGGAGTACTGCTGTATTACAAGTAATTAAGAACAGCAAAACATGCCCCCTGACCTGAGGAGCCATGGTTTGTTTGTGTTTTGAAATGATAAATCAGAATTTCACATGTTCCTTGGAACAGTCCGTTTGTTAGCATGACTCTTTATTCTGGCATTGGCTGCAGTATTAATCATCACACGGTTTCATTTCAGTGAGGTCAGGTCTGCACAATCCTGATTTAATATGAAAGTTCAAGGTTTTGTAGAATTAATCAAATGTCTGTTGTGCTTTTTGGTTTGTTTGTTGTTTTTTAGTTCAGTATTGGTAGACAACGGAGGACCACATTTTCTGCTGGTCTTTCTCTGTTGACTTCAGTGGCATTGCCCAAAAGCAGTAAACATGGTTCTCAGTCTCTGAAAGCATGATTTTTTCAGACACTGAAAGTATTATAGGTTAAATTAATTGGCTCCTGCTTTTCCAGTTTTTGCAAAGATATTTTCACTATAGCTGGCCTCAAGGAAAATCCTACATTAATATGAAAGGACAAACCTGAGAGCAAACATGTTTAAAGCACCTTTCATCCTTAAAAACACACAAGTGACTTACAGATCCTGCAAACACTTAAGCACATCCTCACCTTTAAACTCATTTACTTCAATGGGGCTATTCGGGTAAAGTTAAGCATATCTAAAATAATTTACAGAATAAAGGGCAACATGTAGTGTCCCCCCTCGGAGATAAAACGCTGAAGTTGCTTGATGATGCACACATCCACTAAATCAGAGTTTTAAATAGAATTACTACACAATTTTGCTTCTTGTTCTGTAATCATAGACCTCCCTCCCCTAGGCGGCATGTAGAAGGGGTCTGCAAAGCCTTTCCTGTAAGTCTGCAGAATGTGAGACTCAAGGTGGTGGTGGGGTAAGGTTTTGTGGTCTGTGATATGCAGGAGGTCAGACTAGATGATCATGATGGTCCTTTCTGGCCTTAAAGTCTATGAATTTTTCAAAGGTACTTAGGCACCTAACTCCCATTGATTTCAATGGGAATTAGACACCTGATCACCTTTGAGAATCTGGGCCCAAGTAATGAGGGAATTGTGTGTTGGGAGGGGCTATGATCAATGGAAGGAGCTTTCTTTCAGAGTAAAAATAATTCTCTTAGCGTGGTCTTTTTACAAACAGCCCATAGAAGTCAACAGCTATAGGACTGGTGTAGAACTCGATTGCATGAGAACGATATTTCAAAGGTTAGAAAGGGGATGTTTCTGTTTAAAGGAGAAATATCATGAAATATCTGGGGAGGGGGGTTAGGCATGTTCCCCCTTATTAACTGTGACCAACATTATAGGAATCATTTTTCCCTGAACTATCTGTAGCATAAATGCTTTCTGTTACAGATGTGATTTTTGCTATAAAAAAGAGCTTCAAGAGCTCTATGTCTAGGAAATCTGTTTTGCAATCTGTTTGGTAAATAACAAAATTTATTTCTAATTTGTGAAAATAAACATAAAAATTCAGCAATGTTTTCTGTCAACACTTGTTTTAATTTTATAGGCAACTGTCAGCATTTCCAGTTGCCAAAACATTGTAAACGAAATGATAGTTGCAATATAATTTTACTTTGAAAATTGCTTATTTGATCTGCTCTGACTATGTTGTACATTTTATACTACTGTTAAAGTAATGCAGCATCTTGTTCTTTCCCTTCAGATATTTTCAGCAAACTTCCTCTTGTTTCCTTTTGCAATACATATTCTTCCCAGAAGCTGATATGAAAAATAAACAATTGTCTTATATCAATCACCCTGAAAATCAAATAAATTTTGTCAAAAACCTATTTTTCTGTCTAAAACCAGTTTTGAAGAAAATGTTTGACCAGCCCTAATAAAGAGTGACTTTTCAAAACAGTTGTCAGTACTGGTAACCTTCTTAATTGTATTGTGTGTCATAATATTTGGTGTTTTTCTTAAAGTCCTTGCCCCTGGATTCACTGAGAATCTCAGTTTTCATTAAAAGACTAGAATGTTTGTAGCCCTCAGGGTTCTGGAGTAGCCCAGCCAGGGAGCTCAAAAACATGACCTGAGTGTAACCTAAAGGCTTAAAAACTATAAACCTGAATTATATATAATCTCATGATGTTTAAACCAATGTCATGATTTTGGGGGGCTTGCCTCATGATTTTTGAATGCTTGGGATTGGCAGTAGTGAGTTTTTAGAAAGTGATGTAGTTGAAATTGTTTCAAGAGTTTCAGAATTGTGGTGATGCTATCACCTCTGAGCAAAAGCTGCCATTTACCTGACATCTTCCCATAGGAAGGGCATCCTAAGAGTAGATTTGGCCTCTAGTAGCCTAATTTTGGCAGGACACTGTGCACAAAAGCTTCACAGAAAATCCGTTTAAAACAAGAGATGTGCAGATTGGATTTTCTGCATGATTTCTGGCTCTCCCAGAAATCCAAAGCCCAGAGGAGTGTTAACACATCTAAATTGGTATGCTACTAACCTCCTAGGGTTTGTTTAGAGATAAGCTCCTTTGAGATCCTACTTTGAAAATGTATTTGCTCACTTGGATCCCAATCATCAGTCAGCTGTATGTAGGCAAACCCCTGAGTCAACTGACATCAATGGAGAGCCACATGGGTGCAGAAGTCTGCCCACAATGAATCCCTTGTCCTGGGTGTCTGAGACAAGGAGATTTAGCTGCCTACAGCCCCAATTTAGGTGCTCCATTTAAGTCTCAGATTTAGGTGTTACTGCGATCCACAGCATATCTACTCAGCTGCTGCCTAATCCTGTAGTCACCTAACCACTTTCTGTAAAACTTCTGTAGGTAAATTTCTGCTTCTGGACATGTATATTGCTGCCTCTGGTGCTTTATCTCACATCGAAACCCCAGTATTAAGGGTGCTGGAACAATGTTTATACTGGGCGTGCAGAGAGCCATTGAACCAAACTGTAAACCCTCCACATAATGGAAACTACTTCAAGCCAGGGGTGTGACAGCACCTCTAGTTCCAGCACCCTTGCCCGCATAATCCTCAAATCAGGGAAGATAGGTGTAGTACTGCCTATCTTGCCTGCAGGTCCCAATCTGATGGGTGTTATATGGGCATTTCTAACCATAAAATGGCCAGGAGGAGAGGAAGAGGCCTCCCTTATATCTTTTAGCCCAGTACGTAGAGTACTCACCCAAGATATGGGAAATCCTTTTTCAATTCCCCCCTCTGTCTGCTGAGGCGAAGAGATATGAATAGGGGTTTTCTACCTTTCTGGTGCATGCCCTAAACACAGAGCTCTGAGACATTCTAATGTGGGACTCTCAGTCTCTCCTGTTGTAGCTGTTCCATTGTGCATAAATAATTACATATTAATTAGGTCAGAGAGAGAATGACTCTCTCATCCTGTGGTTAGAGAACACACCTCAGAGGTGGGAAGCACCTTTTCAAATCCTTCTCCTCAACAGAGTGGGGGGAACTGAACTGTCATTTCCAACATCCCCCATGTGTTCCCTAACCACTGGGCTAAAGCTTATAAACTGTCACCCTTTTCCTTTTCCCTCCTCCCTCCCATGACCATTTTGCATGCATTTAGGCACATGCCACTATCATTCTTGCAGGAAGTGATTAGGTGCAGGAGAGGGTTCCTTGCTGTGAATTCCAAAAAGAGATAGGCACCTCCCTCCAGCCCTTACATAGGCACTTAACTCCCTGAGAGAGGCAAGGCTTAAGACACACCCTCAGCATCTCCTATTAGCTATCTTAGGTGGCTCGCTTCCTGGAGTGCTGGCTTTGTAGATCCCATTATTAGGCACCTCTCTCCCTATGCATTGTATATGGAGCCTGGGTGCCTAACCTAGGGTTTGTGGATTCCACTGTAACAGTTAGGTACTGCAACACCTAAATCACTTTGTGGAGCCAGGCCAGAGATGTCAGTAAAAAGCAGCAAGTACTGTAACAGCCTACATGAAACCTGGTGTGAGGAGTATGGGTTGCAACAGAGAAGAGTTTAGAAGAGGGAGTAGGAAGCCAGTGTGTTTGCTGAATAAATGGTAAGAATAGTAAATTGTAATTTGAGCAGCTATGTAAATAGTTATTTTAAAAAATCCAGATATGTTTAAGAGGAATGTAATTCTCTCATGTTAAAACCTAGTAGATGGCATATCAAACAGCCACCAACCTTCCCTCCTATAATAAAACTTTACAAAAATCACTGCCTTTGCTTTATCATGTCACTCAGATTCTACTAGCTCTATCTGACTAGGAAATCCCAGCAGGCCTAAAGTGAGATATGGACCTACATGAAGCTGAGCAGTTTGATTTATCTCCTTTAATTCAATTTATACAAATAGTTAAGAGATTATCAGTGTTAACCTGATTTAAGTCAGCAGGCCACTCATGGGCCAGCACAGTCAAATAAAGTACCCAACAACTGCAAAATTTCAGTCCATTTCTTCAGTGTTGAGTTTATTTTCCAAAACAAAAAGGTCCAACTCTAATCAAAACAGATAAACTGGGCCCTGTTGGCTGGCCACCACTAAAGCCTTTTCCTGACAAGAATTGTGCCACTGCCTATGCAGCAGGTATCTGCAGCTAAGCCTTCCACCTGTTATAGACAGCCCCTTTGCACTACCTCTGACTGCACAGGTTCCCTCTTTTATAAGAAGGACAGCCTCCAAACTGTTACATGGTTCTTAGTCACCTGATTCAACCACAGCCCTAAAGCAGGTTGTTGGGTGGCCTGCATGCATTTTAGGGTCAGTGCCCTGTTAGACCTGGTCTCTAAGTACTCTGATAATTTTTAAGTGATTCTATCAAGTAATACAGCAGAATATAAATCTCCATCAGACATAATACTGGCCAACAATTAAGACAATCCATTTTATCATCTTGACTCAAAATATCTATCTGCGCTGGGGATCTCACTAGGTGCCTATATAACCCCCAAAACATGTCTAAATACTTTCCAAACTTTATTCTCAGAACATCCCTGTGAGGTAGAGAAATTTTATTATTCCTTTTTTATAGGTGAGACTACTGAAGTACAGAAAAAATTAAGTGACTTGCCCAAAGTCTCAGTAAAAGTCTGTGATAGAGCTGGGAATTGACCTTGGATCTCTTCAGTCCAGGTGTAGTAACATAGCCATAAACCTGTTGGTCTACTCTTGCTGTCTGTCAGTTCTCTGCCCTTTAAAAAAAGGAGGAATTCACTCCCTTCTCTTGAAGAATCTTCCTCTGAGACTGCCTGCTCGACATTTAATTCTCCAATTTGGGTTCGCCTACTTAGAGGACATTTTTTTCAGCATGATTGTTTGGTAGCTGACCCTTTAAATTTGGGAGAGAAGAAAACTGAAGCCATTTTGCAGCTGGGTTTAGAGGGAGACTCAGAGCAGGTTCCATCTTCTCAGCTGGTAAGATCTTATTACATTTTTCTCTTTTTCCTGTGAAAGTGACACCTCCTCACTTGAGTTTCTGAAATAATGTTGATACAGTATCCATAGCTTTAATTTTTAGTGGCTGGACAATCTATCATTTTGTAAACTACTTCACAAACAACAAATGCTTAATTTTAATGGTTCACTATCAATCAATTGCCTTCTCTAAGGTGTAGAGTAAAATACATAAAGTATATGACAGTTAAAAAGATATCTGGTACTGCTGCAAATGCATTTGCTCTATTTTAAGGATTACATATTCTATTATAAATGATTTAGAGAAGGTTTAATAAATTATTTGTCAGGCAATAAACAACTTTTAAAATAAATGTATTTGTAGTAGTTGTTGACCAGTTATACCAGTTTTACAAGTCATTCATCATAAAATAAGTGCAGACATAAATGTTACATAAACATTAAATAAGTCCTTTCAAATTAGGGAATGAATGGACCTGTTTTGAATTATGGGCCTGATCCTGTGATTATAATAGCCAATTACAAGAAAGTAAAGTCAGCACTGTTCTTTGCTTACATTAGATTTTATTTTCAGTATGTACCTCCTGCAGGTTTATAGGGGAAATCTCAGTGCTGTAACCAAGCTTTGCACTGTGCTAATGAATAGCAAATTTGCTGGTCTGGCATTTTGTTCAGGACAGAGCACTCAGTTATCTCTGATACAGCCCATTAGCTGTTACCATGTTGCTGAACTATGGGCTTGAGGAAAGGATATATTAACCACATAGTCTCAAGGGGGCAGATCATCATAGTTCTTACTTGGTGGCTTAGGAGAATGAATCCCTCATTTTACTCCTTTATGTGGATTGCTCCTCTGGGTATGGGGCAGAGAGAACAGCGTCTACCTACCCCCAACTCTCCAGTGTAAGAAAGTCAGTGTGGGTGGGAAGAGCCTTGTCTCTGTTGCCCCCATCTCTTGCTGGCAGGGGAGGTAGCTTAATGGGGACAGGATGGAGGGGAAGTAAAACTGCTTCCCAAAAAGGTTGAGATAATCTGCTCCCTGCTTCAGAGCAGGGGAGGAATTATAATTTAGTCACAGTTGGCTGGTCCATTCCTGGGTTGATTCAGTTACATGCTGCCCCTTACGCAGGGTAGCTTGCAAAAGTACAGTGTTGCCCAATTTCATGTAATTGTAATCCACAAAGTTATCTGTATAAATGTTAGGGATTACAAAATGCCATTGCAGAACTGCTTTTTCTTTTGTATAGGCAGAACTGGTAGTGACGTCTATTCCATTTTAGGTCCCTGTTTTCTTTAGTTCTTGGCTTTGCTGAACTTTAACATTTTGTACTGAAATTTTCCATGTTGGGTCTGCTTCAGGTTGAATTTTTCTTCTGGAAAGTTTTTGAAAAATCTAAATATTTTTACTCTGAGAATGAGATCAAAGGGACTTAAGCACCACCCTCTGACCCAGATGTAGGTGCTTATCTCTGCTGGGGATTCACAGCCATGAACCTTCTACTGAAGCCAGCCCCACCTCCCTGGGGGAGTTATAACTCTTAGCCTAGTGGTTAGAACACTCACCCAGCTTTTGGAAATCCAACTCCCGTTCCTCTTCCAGTTAATATTTACATATTTATACGAAGTGGAACAGCATCAGTAGGAGAAATTGTGAGAGACACCCACCCCAGAATATTCCATAGTTCAGTGATGAGGAAACTCTCCAGATCCCTGCTTCAGTTCAGGTAGAGGGGGAATTTGATCCTTCATATATGCTCTAACCACTGGAATATTGTGTATGGGGGTGAAATACTGCTACCTTCTCCAACTGCTCTGGCTGTGTTTGTGTGGGTTCCAATCTGTTAAGCAGTTTCTGATAACACCTACTGGACTGAGCCTTATGGGTAAAATAACTAGTGAAAATCCTGCTGGGGCTTAGATGTGAACCTGGTGTCTAGCAACAGGACTGATGTGGCTTGAGCCTGCTCACTTCCCGGAACCCAAATAGGAGCAGATGTTTAGGTTTCTCAGGAGCTTTACCAGTGGAGATTAAGGCACTTATGGGACTTTAGGTGCCTTTAGGGTAAGCCAGCAACTGAATAGGAGTTTTGAAGATCTACATTTTGACTTAGATGTCTAAATCCCTTTTGGATCTAGCCTATACTTAATTTCTGGATTATGGCTCTGATTTAACCCAAGGTATTTATCTCAGATTTATTTCAAAATCATATGCTTTAAGGAGGGTTTTTGTTTGTTTTATTTTGTTTGTATTTTTTTTAAACTGTGGAAGTACACGTGCTTTAGTAAAACTCTTGTCTTATTGTTGAATCTCTACTATTGAAAGATGCTAACAAGAATTAGAAATTTGATAACATTATGCCAGCATTTTTGCCATAAGTGTGAATAGAAACCTTGACACGTCAGCAGTACTGCAAGCAAGTCAACAAGATTTATTTATCCTCTTCTGAGGATAAAAATCATGTAGTGAAAATTTCAGAAATAAAGCACCATTAAGTGGGCTTATCTAAATGATAAGTGGGATGATTGCAACATGTCCCCCCCTTAAAGGTTTGCTTCAAGTGCAGTGCTAATTTCCTTTTAAATGTAAATAGAATACATGGTGGCATCTGATGAATGGGCATGCAAGGTGTTGGGGGGAGGCTGAGAAGAAATTAACCTCCAGATTCTTTTGGAAGAATAGCAGCAAAATAACTTAGTTCAACTTCCCCTAGAAAAAAAACTGACCAGTCACAAAAAGGGTATAGATTAATTAGATCAAACATATTTACATTTCAAGGCCAGATTCTCAGCTGAAGTAAATTGGTATAACTCTATTGACTTAACCAATTTACTCCAGATTGGAATCTGACTCTGAATTGGCATCAGTAGAGTCATTAGAGCTATGCCTATTTATACTGGCTGAGGATCTGACCCTCTGCAACAATAGCTGACATGACAATATGCACATACTACCTTTATTCATTGTGCTGTTATGTCCATCCCAAGTACCTATTATTTCAGTTTATGTCCTTTGGTTTAAGAAACTTTTATGGCCAGATTGTGTGTTGTCGTCTTCCAGGAAAGCTGTTTCAAGGGGATGAGTGTGATTCTTGTCTGCCTGACATCTTCTATAGTCCATTACACCTCTGCAAGATGGGTGTCATTGTACTAGTTGAAAATGATGTAATGTCAGTTTTGCACAGGTGTAAATAAACGCAAGGTGCCGGCCATAGAGGAACTGGCTCATGGATGCAGTGGTTGTGTGTGATTATATAAACCCTGTAAAAACTCATCATTATTAGGTGAGAGAAGAAGCCTTCAGTATACTGGAGGATTAAATAACCAAGTTCCATGGTTCATGTTGTTTCATTCATTTGTGCATGTGAATTAGTTAAGCATTCTGCTAAGTTTTCACATAGCTGACTAGGCATTTTAGTTGAGGCTGTGCAATATCGTCACACTGCCTTTTTTTCTTAATCTTTATGATTTCAGCATTTGCATTTTAAATACTTATAATTAGTAATTTAGCTTGGTTTCTGGCATATACTCAACTTTGTTTATTACTATTATTACTATTTAATGATTTATTTAGTGCTAAATATATTTTGGAGTGTGAGTGATTACCTTTTTCCAACAGAATTTCTGTCATCCATATTCAGAAAACCTATTGATTGTCCTCTTACATTTTCTGTTGTCTCTGTAGTAATTGATCCAGCCTCATAAAGAGTCAAGAAGAGTCACTAGGACAGCTCTGACTAGTTTGTCACAATGAAAACTCATGCAGAACAATTTCAGAGGAAGGGGGCCAAACAAAACCGAAGGAAACAATCATGTGCTATATAACTGGAAAAAAATAAATCTGCATCTTCTTTGATTTACACTTGCCACTGTAAATCAGGAGCATTGCCACTGAAGTCAGCAGGGTTTCATTGGTGTAACCAAATGGAGAATCAAGTGATTTATTTCAATCATGGCTTTGCCCCAAGTCCTGCTTAATGTCCAGTGTGGTGTTGCTATGCCACAGGACTATCCCTTGAAGTAGACCTACCCTGCAGCCATATATGTCCTCTGGCACAGCTGCAATAGCCGGATCAAGGTGAGAGCGGGGTCAAGGCTTCAACCATTTTCTGTCTCCAGCAGTTCACTTCCTGCCCACCTGCATGGGATGGAGGTTAGCAGCTCTGCTGTGGCTGCTTATACTCTTCTCCACATAATGACTTAATACGTAGGCACACAAAAGAGCACCTTATTCCTCTGCAGTCTCCTATACAAGTGTGCAAGGAGGTCCACAATCCAATCCACAGACATTCTCATAAGAGAGGGTACTATGTGCATAGTTAATAGACGTGTGAAATGAAACTTACATTTTAAGTTTCTGGCCTGATTCACCACTGCAATAGTCCAGTTTTATGCTGGTGTATCTCTTAGGGCAGATTGTGCTGCTCTGGTGATGCAAAGGAACCATAGATACAGTTTATATAGCAAGGTAAATTGGGCTTGTGGCAGTTTGCATTGCTGCAGCAGCATGAAGCAGCCAGGACATATTGCAAAACTTAGCCCATTGGTTTCAGTGGCGTTGCACTGGTACAAAACTGAAATGTAATCGTGGTGAATGAGGCCCAAAGCTTTCTAACCAGTAAGAAATGGCAGCTGTGGACATTCACAGTATTCTTTCTGTAACTACTGCTTCATAAAACAATATATAAACTTCAGCAGCTTCTTCTCTTTTTTTAGTTTTGTGCACTGTTTGGTCATTTCAATTGTGTATGCAACAATTGCTGAAGAGTCACATGTAGCTAAGTTTAAGTATACTCTATATTATATCTGACGTGGCAGTGAAGGTACTGTGCACTTAGGACACAAGGGCAATAATAAGCTAACAGAATTTTAAAATATTGTTACAAATTGTACTCAGATGTGCAGATACCCCAGTATACATATGTACTGGCACATATATCATCAAACGGTTGCACTCTGGAGGCTTCCTGAATGTGTACCTCCAAATCACTCTATCCATGAGGGATGAATAAGAAATTAACCTCTCAACCCATTTTTTTTTTAATGACTGGATCATTTATACTATGTACTGCACTGTAACTCAAGATATCCTTTCTCTAACAGCAGAATTCTCTGAGGGAAAAAACTTTTGTTATACTTTGATTCTTTCATGAGACCTAAATTTGTTTGAATTAGATGTAGAGAGAACCATGCCTAGACAGGACAGATGAATGATATATCTTTATTATAGCTGTTATTTCTGCATGCTTAAGTTGGTTTTTGACCTTTCCTGGTTTGTGGGAGGTAGAAGACTGCTGGAAAGAGAAGACTATAATAAGGACGGAGACATAATTATGAAAAGTGTTGTTTTTGGTGGGAACAAAAGTTTCACAATGATTGAATGGTTTGATATAGAGTGGGTTGGGGGAACCTCCCAGCCTCCTCCCAAAAGGTGGTGCAGCTACAAACTGTATTAGAAAATGGGTGAGTAACCCTGTGGCCTTTTCTTTTAAGCAATCAATTAAATAGAGAGTTTAATAGCAAACTCTAATTGTGGTTTCATTGTGTTAGTAGACTTGGCATACTGTGTAATGCATATTATGCGCAAGCATAAACCTTTATATTTATGCATTGTTTTTCATTGAAGCGGTTCTGAGAATGAATGTTGGATATGATTTATGATTTTAGATAAGAAAAAGAATATCAGGTAAAGTTAACTCAGATAACTGGGATAGTATAAATATATACAGAACTCTTAACTTTTTTTTTTGTTTGTTTTTTAAAAACAATGACAAAAGCCTTCTGCTCTTGGTTCTTTTGATTTGGCAAAATTTAGAAACTTGTGTAGGCTATATGCCCTGCAGACATACTGTGCTGTGACCTCATCAAATCCCTCTAAATAAGACAGGTTGGCAAGAATTTACATGAGAAATCCATAGTGAACTAAGTCCTGCAGGAAGTGGAACTGATGATTCAGTAGGTGGCACCCTTTCCTCTGTGTCAGTATTGAACCACTACCCCAGCAAGTTAGGAAACATTGTGCTACATCTTTCATATTAGATGTGAAGCCATGGTTGTGACCAACTGAGGGCATTCATGGTCCCATGACACTTTTTCTATAATTTATAACATTTATACATAGTTATAAATACATTGTTTACTGAACTCTAAATCAAAGCAAAAGTGAGATGTCATAAAAATATTTCTCAGAAAATGAAATTGGGGAAAAATTGCCTGGATTAAATATTACAGTACTTCTGATATGGGCAAATAAGCAGGACTTCAATCCACCTGTGACTACTTGAACTGAAGCCATTTGGGAGTTATAGCCATGTAGCTGAGACAAAATTGGGGTTGCAGGGTTACATTCAGCCATGGTATAACTCTATGTAAAGTCCATGGAGAAACATCTGGGATAGGACAAATTTATCAAGTTTTAAGGATCAGTCCTGCTCCCAATGAAATCAAGGGGAGTTTTATGACAGCATTAAACAGGATCAGAGATACATCTTTTATATGCAAATTAACGACAGATGATAACTTCCTTAGAATTTTTTTTAAAGGAATGATCAAAAGTTGTCTTGTTGTGATATTGTGTCCAATCAGAGATTATTGAAAGAGTGTTAAATTAAGAACTTAGAAAGAATGGTCATAATATCTCAAGCAAAAACAATTAGAGAATATCTTAACTTCTAAATTTCATTCCATATCCATTTATAATAATGTGTGCTGTTAGGAAATACATCAAATGTTGATCAGAGATTGAGGTTTGGGAAATATAACTCTGATGCCATAATTTTGAATGGAAGCCACCAACAAGGAATATTTGATGAAATGATAACAGTTGCAAAATTTGGGTTTTGTAATGTTTTCTTAAATATAGATAATGAAGAATCCTCTAACTTAGGATGTAACATTAATTATATAGTGGCAACCCTAAAGAACATTTTTTCTGTGAGATCTTTTTGCAGAAATGTATAGGTAACAATTATTCTAATGCAAATTTCTTGCAAATTCCTCACTGCAGGGTGTTTTCTTGAATAACCAGCAGAATGACTAATGGGATAAAAAAAGTTATATCTGGAAATGCACAATTAGGTTATTCAGTCCATCCCATTACTAATACAAGATTGCAAAGTACATCGATGGAAGCAGATACATAACTACTGGTATCTAACTATATCAATTATTGTGAGGGCACTAGTGACTAGAGCTGTGAAGGTAATTGAGTTTTTGGCTTGCTGGCAGTTCTGAATAAATAAATAAGCAAATAATAAGGTGCATATAGAATTTTCAGTGACTCAAAAGTTAGAAAAATTGTTTTTGGTCAAATGAAATGTTTTGTTTAGATTTGAGGCATTAGGGGTTAGAGTCACAAAAATGGAGAAGGTCCTGCTGCTTGTATAGGGGATACCTCAACACCTAGTTGTTAGAGCACTTACTGTGATGTATAAAAGCCAGGTTCAAGTTCCCCCCTCAAACAGGGATATGAACCCAGGTTTTCTCCTTACTACATGAGTGCGCTAACCACCAAGTTATTGGCTATTCTGAAATGGGTTTCTCCCATTGAAGCTGTTCACTGAGTTTAAATAAATAATCATTGGAGCAGGGACTGGAACCTGAGTGTCCCCCTTCCCAGCTGAATGTCCCAACTACTGGGCTACAGAGTGATTCTCTTTTTCTCTCTCTCTGCCCCCGCCCCCAATGATTAAATGACTATTAAGGTTCCCAAATTTCTTACTAACGTAACCCATCAACTGCATTTTGTCTCTTTTGCAACCCACCATTGCACATATGCACCTTGCACCACTAATCCCTAATCCCCCTGGGGCAGCTGGGCCAAATCTGAGTGGCAATTGCAACCATGTGTCTCAGGTTGCAATGACTGGAGAGGTGAGTTGGGCCCACCCCCGCAGGACAGAAGCTACCACTGCAGAGTGAGCGTGGGTGGGCTTACTCTCCAACTCCTCCGCCACCCACCAAAGGCTCCCCTCCACACTGTGCTGGGAGAAGGGCATGTTTACCTAGGCCAGGGCCCAGTGATGGATTAATCTGGACCTGGGCATGGTGACCCATCTAGATCCTTGTCAGGATGCAACATTTGTAAAACAAAGTACAACAGCTTCAGCAAGAGAGAATGAGAGAGTTCCCACCCACCTCAGAATCGCCAATAGTCTGGTGGTTAGGGTGCTCACCTAGAAGCATGGACACTTGGGTTCAAATTCCTATTCCCAAGCAGGGGATCTGAATCTTGATCTCGCTTTGCTTCCAGGTGAGTGGATTGTTAGACACGAGGGGGGAGAAGCAGGCATGGCACCACCAAAATCTCTTCCTTCTTTGGCTTTCTGAATGGTGCCTAAATCCCATTGTAATTGCTGCCAAATATAGGTTTTCTTGGCTGCAACTTGTTGACCTATGAACCAGACTTTCATAAGGACCATAACTTGCACATGAACCAGACTCTCATAATCCTTTATGGCTATGCTAGGAAGGGGAAAAATACAAGCTTGCTAAACTTTTAAAGAATGATATAGTGACCTGTAACAGTGACCTGCTCTTTTAACTAGCAAGCAATGTCCTAGCCACAATAGTCAGGATCTATAGATCTAAATATAATGTACAACAACAAAATAAGGAGTATACAGCTGCAGTTAATTATGCAGTTAGGAAATGTATGAAATATGATGGAAATGTAGAGGGAAAAAAAAGGTATATTTTTGGGTTAGAACAGGAGAATTACTAGAACCGAAACTGCAGATACCCTAAAGCTATGTGTAGATTATGAGCTAGGGGTGTAATTCCCCAGCTCATATACCCATACTCCTGCTAGCTGTCATTGAGCTAGCCTGAGTATAAATAGTAGTATAACCACAGTAGAACTGGTAGTCTCAGCGGAGGCACGGTTGAGTTGTGCTGAGTCGATATGCGTTTGGACTTGGAATAGCTCAGCCATGCATTTGCCTCCTCTACCCATTCTACTGTGATTACTATTGCTATTTATATTCATGCTAATTCGATGACAGCTAGTGCAAGTACGTGTACGTAAGCAGGGGAATCACACCCCAGTTCGCAGTGTAGGTATAACCTAAAAAACTATAGATATAATCGTGAGAAGCTGTAAATAGGCAATCAGCACCAGGATGGGCTGGGAGCAGACTGTCAGACAACTGCAGGGTTTTGGTTCTCTAGATGGGTAGTAGCATAATTACACCTCTTTCTGTGTTATGCTGTTGAACTGATTATCTAATAAAGCTAATCAAAAGTAACTTACTCGAGGTCTTCTAATTATTCAACTGATTTAAACTCAAAGAAGCATTATTTGTAGAATGCATAATTTATAATTATGATGCTTTTTAATTATTAGTTAGGGATTAATTACTTATTAGTGATTATTGTCAAATTAAGTATCAATTATTGATTAACAAGCTATTTGACAAATTTGACACAAATTCATAAATTAGTTTTGGTAAACCCCAAACTGTATTTATAGTTATTCACCAATTTGTTTAAAAATTTCACCCAACTCTATTTGGGACAGCTAAAGTTAAGGTTGAATGAGAGTTTCTATGCTAAGACCCTTTCTTCTGTTGATCATAACTTTCCAAATTTTCTATCTTTCATGCTGAAATTTTCCAAGGATGGTTGCTGCCAGGGACTGGATTTTCTAGTAAGTTTGAGGGGAAAAGACGTTTCAGCTGCTTTTGAGAATGTTTTGGGAAACGTTATTTTCCCATAATAATTTTACTTAAAAATCAGGCAGTGATTTGATTTAAACAGATCTAGTTAAACAGCTGTGGATGGGTTTAGAAAGTGAAAATTTGATGGAAAATAGTCCCTGTAGATGATTGATTATTTTGATTTGGCGAAATTCTGATCCTATAACAATAGGATATTGTGTATGCACAGTAAAAATGGTCTGACATTTTAGCATTTTTTGCCAATACAGAAAGTAAGCTTCACTGCACATTCATATTACCAGAGCAGGGAAAAAGCAACAGAAGTATAGCTGACCAAATAACCCATAATAAATAAACAGTCTTTTTTCCTGTTCATGGATTGGGGTAGATTTCTTACAGTTTTCTCAAATGTGTTAATGAAGATTTTTCACTGCAAAGTTCTGATGTATAATTATTGGGCTATAAATGGTTTGCATTCAGTTAATTTCAAGTATCTAGTCAAAATTAAACCTTTGTCACCTGGATTTGATTGGACACAAAGGACACATGGTCTTTTTTTGTTGTTCATTTCTTGATTGGATGAGTGTAACTCTTAGAGTCAGGTTTCTTGTGTGAGTTCAACATTTGTAGAATTCTGGGCTCGAGTTATGCAGTTAATATAACAATATGAGCAACAGGAAAAATTGCAAACAAAACAATGAAAAAGGCTTGAGTCCAATATGCGGGATGTGATTTTTACCGTCAAAAATTAATGTAAATAGCACCATGTACTTCCAGTAGCGGGATGAACTAAAAAAGGTGCAGCCTGCTAAAATGAAGGCATGAAGCCCACCATGGATCTCTGTATGCAAATCTAATTTATCTGTTCAATGCTTAGCTACCATAGCGATAGTTGCTCTAGTGAAACCCCAGATAGACAGATCATTATGGTTTACCAGTTCCTCAAAAAATTAGCAAAGGAACTAACTGAGCAGCACAAGTCAAACCGTCCATGATTACAGGTGCATGACTGACAGACTCCACAGATGACCATCTCCCAGCTTGCTGGGACAGCACAGCAGCTTGTAATGAGATATGCAGTTTCATGCATCCTTTGTCACTGTATACAGCACTGATCTAGAAGTGGTCAGATGGTTTGTTTTCACTACAGAATTAATCTGAGTTCTTAGAACCATAGAAGATTAGGGTTGGACAGGACCTCAGGAGTGGTCTAGAGGAGTGGACCTCTAGTCCAACCTGCTACTCAAAGCAGGAACAACTCCAACTAAATCATCCCAGCCAGGGCTTACTCAGGTGTTGCCTTTTAACCCCCCTCCCAGCCACACAGAAGGACCCCTCACTCAATTTTAGTGATGCTTTCACCATGGGCTCTCTGGAACAGCTGGAGATATGAATTAGAGCCTGGCTTCTGGTTTCACTCTGGTTAGTTAGTGCTACAGCCATCTGGCTCTGCTTTCCCATTCTCCTGTTTCAGAGCCCTATTTTCCCATCTTCTTTGTGATCACTTCCTATTTCTGCATCTGACGCTGGCTGCTGTCAGAGACAGGATACTGGGCTAGATGGTCTGATCCAATATGGCAATGCCAGTGTGGCAATCCCTATGTTCCTTTCAACTGTTTGCTGCCTACTAGAGAGACAAGGTGGGTGAGGCAATATCTTTTATTGAACCAACTTCTGTTGCTGAGAGAGACAAGTTTACAAAAAGCAGCTCTGTGTAAGTGCAAAAGCTTGTCTTTCTCACCAAGAGAAGTTGGTCCAATAAAAGATATTGACTCACCCACCTGGTCTCTCTGACATCTTGGGACTGACAGTTACAACACTGCTTGCACCCTACTATGCAGCCATTTGCCATTTGCTTCTTACTTTCTTGGGAACCGTTCCATCTGCTAATACATTTCCTATTACTATATTAGTTCTCCTTTTACACTGCTTAGGGCCTTTACCAAACCTGTTATGGAGTGGTGGCTACCATAAAGAGGTTTTTCCCCGGCCATGCCCAAATTTACTGTGCCATATATGTGCTGGTTGGCACATTCTTGAATTCAGGATGAGTAAATAGGGAACTTAGGCTACCCATTAATTTTATTTTCCCCAACAATGAAAGAGGATTAGGGCTCTGGAGTCTCACCATGGTAGGAAATATGAAGCATATATATTCAGCAACAGCAATCTCCTATCTCAGCATCTGAAATCTCTGTTCTGGTGTGACAAGACGAAGAAGAAGCCTGGAAAGGTTGAAAGGATCCCTGCCTCTCACATGGCTGGGCAGAATATATAAGGAAAATGAATCTGGGCTGAAAGGGAAGAGAAGAAGGAAGGGGGAAAGCCTCAGGGATTTTAGCTAGCATTTTTCAGTTCAGTGGCTTTATTTCATGTTTATTTCTTTTGTCCTGGAACAATAAATCATGTCCTGGGCCTTAAAAGGACTTGGGTGGGATGTTTGCTTCCATTCCCAGGCTGTTGAAGCAGTCCACCCACTTACAACCTGTGTGCGTCTCTCTCTCATATGAAACAGAAAAGTATTAAATGGTGCAGCTGCTGTTCCCAGTGGTTCTCCCACTTCGTTTAAAAAAAAAAAAAAAAAAAAAAAAAAAAAAAAAGCCAATAGTGCTACTATTACTGCTGTTGCTCAAGCCAGTGTCAAAGATTTTCTTCTGAAATGCAAGCTATTAAGTTGCGCTAACTGCCTGCAACCTCTGAGAAGAGTTTTTTGGAAGCACTTGCTGTTGGTATGGGGAGTCTGCATACACATGATTTGTAATATTTTTATAATTTCACCTACACTTTATGCTCTTCCAGCTGCAGATTTCTTGGAGAACTGAAACATACAAGAGGAAACTATAATCACTTGAGACCCCTCCCCGCAATCCACTTTCTAATTCTGGCTCCTTTGAACTGGAGACTTCAGAAATATCATATCTCTATTATATAAATAAATATATTTGTTTATTTAAAGCAAGGAGCTATTTGGTTATTTGAAGAAGTTTTATGTCATTTATGTTATCTGCCATGGTTTAACTGCTTTATTGGTTTAATGTCCCAATAGATACTATTCCCCAACTGTTTGCCTAACATTTTCATTTAAGTTACTAAGCACATAAGGAGTGTTACATGTTGTAAGAGAACCTGTTACAGTGCTTATAAGTGCCAGTTTTGAACAGTTTGTATAAAAAAAAGATATGTACTTTTTATGAATATCCACTAGGGATTCAGGGGACAACATGCATTAAAATGACCTTATTAGTCAACATAGAAAAGCTATTATCTTCTCATAGTGCTGTGACTGTGAGCCTGTCTCTAACCCTTTTAAAAGCTGCTGTGTGCGCATGGATGCGTGCGTATGCGTGCGTACGTGCATTGAATTGTAGGACTGGAAGGGACCTCGAGAGGCAGAACTAAGTATTATTTAGACATCCCAGACAGGTGTTTTTCTAACCTGCTCTTAAAAAGTTCCAATTACAAATATTCCACAGCCTCCCTAAGCAATTTATTCCAGTGCTTAACTACTCTGACAGTTAGGAAGTTTTTCCTAATGTCCAACCTAAACCACCTTGCTGCAATTTAAGCCTATTGCTTCTTGTCCTGTCCTCAGAGTTTAAAGAAAACAATTTTTCTCTCTCCTCCTTGTAACAACCTTTTATGTACTTGAAAACTGTTATCGTGTCCTCTTTCAGTCTTCTATTCTCCAGACTAAACAAACCCAGTTTTTTCAATCTTCCCTCATAGGTCTTAGGTCATATTTTCTAGAACTTTAATAATTTTTGTTGCTCTTCTCTGGACTTTTTCCAGTTTGTCCACATCTTTCTGGAAATGTGGCACCCAGAATAGGACACAATACTCCAGCTGAGGCCTAATCAGCACAGAATAGAGTGGAAGAATTACTTCTTGTGTCTTGCTTACAACACTCCTGCTAATACATCCCAGAATTATGTTTGCTTTTTTTGCAACAGTTTTACACTATTGACTCATATTTAGCTTGTGATCCACTATGACCTCCAGATCCCTTTCAGCAATACTCCTTTCTAGGCAATCATTTCCCATTTTGTATGTGTACAACTGATTGTTCCTTCCTAAGTGCAATACTTTGCATTTGTCCTTATTGAATTTCGTCATATTTACTTCAGACCATTTCTCCAGTTTGTCCAGATCATTTTGAATTTTAATCCTATCCTCGAAAACACTTGCAACCCTTCCCAGCTTGGTATCGTCCACAAATTTTATAAGTGTATTTTCTATGCCATTATTTAAATAATTGATAAAGATTTTGAAAAGAACTGGACCCAAAACTGGTCCCTGCGGGACCCCAATATGTCATTACAGCTTGACTGTGAATTACTGATAACTACTCTGTGGGAATGCTTTTCCAACCAGTTATGCACGTACTTATAGTAGTTCCATCTAAGTGTATTTCCCTAGTTTGTTTATGAGAAGGTCATGTGAGATAGTATCAAAAGCCAAGTCAAAAAAACAAAAGTCAAGTTATACTACATCTATCACTTCTCACCTATCCACAAGGCTTGTTACCCTGTCAAAGAAAGCTTTTAGGTTGGTATGACATAATTTGTTCTTGACAAACCCATGCTGACTGTTACTTATCACCTTATTACCTTCTAAGTGTTTGTAAATTGATTGCTTAATTATTTGCTCCTTTATCTTTCCAGGTTAAGATGACTGGTGTGTAATTCCCCAGGTTGTCCTTATTCCCTTTTTTATAGATGACTACTATATTTTTGCCCTTTTCTAGTCCTCTGAAATCTCTCCCATCTTCCATGTCTTTTTGAAGATAATCACTAATGGCTCAGATATCTCCTCAGTCAGCCCCTTGAGTATTCTAGGATGTATTTCATCAGGCCCAGGTGACTTGAAGACAACTAACTTGTCGAAGTAATTTTTAACTTGTTCTTTCCTTATTTTAGCCTCTGATCCTACCTCATTTTCACTCACATTTATTAAGTTAAATGTCCGATTGCCAATGCATTTTTTGATGAAAACTGAAACAAATGTAATTTAGCACTTCTGCCATTTCCACATTTCCTGTTATTGTTTTTCCCCCTCATTGAATAATGGGCCTACCCTGTCCCTTGTCTTCCTTTTGCTTCTAATGTACTGGTAGAAAGTTTTCTTGTTACCCTTTACGTCACTAGCTAGTTTAATCTCATTTTGTACTTAGCCTTTCTAATTTTGTCCCTACATACTTGTGTTGTTTATATTAATCTTTTGTAATTTGACTTACTTTCTACTTTTTGTAGGACTCTTTTTTGCTTGTTTGTTTGTTTTTTTTCAGATCATTGAAGATCTCTTGGGTAAACCAGGGTCATCTCTTGCCATATTTCCTATCTTGTCTACGCACTGGGATAGTTTGCTTTTGTGCCCTTAATAACATCTCTTTGAAAAACTGCCCACTCTGTTGAACTGTTTTTCCCCTTATACTTGCTTCCCATGGGATCTCACATATCAGCTCCCTGAGTTTGCTAAAGTCTGCCTTCTTAAAATCCATTATCTTTATTGTGCTGTTTTCCCTCCTACCATTCCTTAGAATAGTCCGTCACATTTATATTGTTATACTGGAAATTGTTAATGGCTTTTATCAAGTCTTAGATCTATAGACAATCATAGACCTGGTTAAAGCTGTTGGTTGGGCTAAGCACCCTTTGGTCAGGCTAAATGGAAGGAGCAATTAAGCTCTTTTATGCAGGGAGTAGAGCTGGATGATTTTTTTTTTCCTCACAAATAATTTATTCACCAAAAATGCAGTTTTGTGAACTTGAAATTAATTTGTTGGATAGTTTCAGCGAAAACAAATAAAAAACAGGCCAGATTCACAAAAGCACCATTCACTACATTGGAGGAGGAAGAGATGATATTCTGGGGTGGGTCCCAATCCCTCCTGTTGAAGCTGTTCGAATAAAATACTTGAGTAGCCATTGAGAGTGAGAGTGATTCTATAGCCTCATGGTGAGGTCATTCACTTGGGAAGCGGTGACAATTGGGTTTCACATCTGTGTTCTAGATCAGGGATTTGAAACTGGGTCTTCTATATCCCAGGCTGGTGCCCTAAGCATTGGGCTATTGGGTATAAGGATAGCAACAACACTAGTTTTGTCAATGTAGCTATCATTTCTTCTTTTCTTTGATTTTTTCTTTTCTTTTAAATAAAAATGCCTGAAAATGAAACACTTCAGGTCAAATGAAAATTTTTGAACTTCTTCATTAGCCAAAAATTATGAAAACTCATGGTTTTGGTGTGACCTGAACTGATTTTCTTTTAAAAAAAAAAAAAACCATCATAATCAGAACTACTAGGAAGCCAAAAATCAGTTATTCACATAGCTTTAGTAATGAAGGAGTGGGAAACAACAGAAGCTACCAACCAAGGCATAGGACATAAGGCAAGGCCTTATTAGAAGTTAAGTTGTTCAGGCTGAGGGATTTGCTGATTGTAAAGATGGGGTTGATGTTTGTTTGGCAAGTTGTGTGTGTTTGAGTGGTAGATGGTGACAGAAGCAGTGGTGACCATGATCCTGAGTGGCAGCAGAGAGACAGTGCTCCTTAAGCACACAACTCGCTGGAACGGCGGACAAGAATTGTGAGCAAAGAAACTGCTGTTTTGTTCCTACTATACTCAGTGAAACAAGACTTCATGTACTTTTTTTGTAAACAAACAGTATTGCATGAAAGAAACACCTGAATTGTATCCTTAGTTTCACATCCTAATGGTAACAACACTGCAATGCCCCAAATATTGGCTGACCACTCAGGTCAAAGGGGCAACAATATTTATAGAGGTGGCTAAACAGGAAATTGGTAATGGAAGCCTTTCACCTCCTAAGGTACCAGATCAGCAATGGCAGACAGTTGATAACGTGTGGCCACATCACAACTATATCTACTGTAATCTTGTTGGGGCAGAGGCTGACTTTTTTTAATCATGTGTTTACAGTACCTACCACAGTGGGACCTGATCAGGACCTCTAGGTATTAACAAACACAAAAAATAATCACCACAAAACTGCCCCCATAGCTGATAAAATTTTGCACCCCTGGGTCTGATGCTGAAGTCCTTGCACATCCACAGATCCATTGAGAGGACTTGCTCTCCTGTTATCAGCAAGAATATGAAATCAAAGAATGCAGGAGGAGGGAGATTGATGTGTTCTATATTGGAACTTTGTGGGGAAACTCAGTGCCACTGTTCATATTGTATGTGTCTGTGGATAAAGAACTTTGATCTCCACGGCTATTAACAATCCTCTTTTGATCAGTGATCTTTCCCTTTTAAAAGAAAAAGAAAATATTTATTTCACCAAGTCTCTACAGTATGCTCTAAAATATGTAGTTCCATAGGCAGCTATAAAGGACTCTTGGGCATTCATGGGGACCACCATTTTGAATGATACCTCCCTGTGGTCCTCATGGAAGCCTTAAAATCTAGCACTTCACATTTCAAGTATTGCTGCTTTATGTCTATATGGCTAATGATATATCATACAGTATTAATATTAGGTTTGAATAAGAACTCTATTTCCTCACATATGAAGTTAGTTTTCTCTAGGGTTAGATGTGAACAAATCCAGGAAAAAGATTAGAGCGAAGTAAACTTTCAATTTCTTTTTGCATAGCTTTTAAAAACCAGATCCACCAGCATTCTTTTTTTTTTTTTTCCTAGAGAAAAATCTAGGATCTGGAAGATATAAATTGATTGTTTCTCTAAAGCACTTATATGCTGTAGCACTTGAGATAAGAAATTAGCATTGTGTGGCAAACTGTTCAAGGCGTGCCTTGTTGTATCTTGTTCAATGGTTCAGGGAGAATTTCTTACCCTTGGATCATATATAGAGAGACATATAGCTGAAAAGCTGTATCTAGCATGCAGTGAAGAAGCCAGGTAGTTATTCTGAAACAGCTTCATAGTGGAATATTCAGCTATTCCTAATCAAATCAAAATAACCTGGGACTGATTTCTCCAGTGCCTTTGCCGTCATGACCACCTGTTCAAAGTGAGTGCAAACTTGGGATCATATGTCAACAATCAGAATAACAGAAGGGTAGAACTTTACATGTGCTTTGAACAAATGTGAAGGACTAGACAAGGTGCAAGATATTATAGAATCAGTCCCTTTGCTTCTTTGCACAATTTTGTTCAAGCAAAAGGTTATATAAAAATATTCCTGTTTCCTTAAACTCTCCCAAAGCCCATCTCCTCTCCAGCAAAATTTTAGATCATGTCCAAAGGAGTAGCTGGTAAGGGTATGTGTAATAAACAGTCCACTTGCTTTCAATGTAGAAGCACACTCCTTACTGCTGTTGCTGATTTTTTTTTTTTTTTTCCTGACTAGTTCAGAGAAACCACTCAAAATGCAGACCTTTCCCTTTGAGCACATGATTTAAGATGTCTAAATTGTGTACACTGTTGTAGTCAGGGATGGTGAGGATTCTGTTAAACTAGTACCACCATGTGTGTGAGCCTCTGCAAAGAGGAGAATCCTGCTTCTGCATTTTCACTAACAAGCACCTCTGACAGAGAGGAGTGTGTGTGCTTTGTTGACCAGATCCTCAGTTCACTTAAAGCTAAACAAATGCTCAGTTTGAGTCAATGGAGCTACACCAACTTACACCAGCTAAGGATCTGGCCTGGTTTAAAAACTGGAGCAAAATGATCTGTTCTCTAGGATCACTGAGGCCATTATTGTGCACCATTCTTGTCCAGAGTTCCCAGTGGGACGGTACAGAGCTTCACTGTCCAAATGCAGGGCTGTTGCTAAAAGCCATAATATAGGGGGAGATTTTCAAATAGGCCAAAGGGATTTAGGAGTACAAGCCCCTTTGTGTTCCTAAATCTCTTAAAGACTTCAGAAAATTTCTGATTATATTTAAATTATGGACTATCTATGGAATAGCTGAATGTCTAATGAATGATGGTGGTTCTGTTTTGCCCTGTGTATAAATGCCTCAGTGAGAGGGTAACTTTTAGTTTCTCTATGTCTAAAATAGTCTTGCAAATTGTGCCAGACCTTTCAGAATGTGTTTGGGAACCAGTGCAATCTCAAACCCAAACTTCTACTTAAAAAATGCAGAGACTCCTGAATTTCCTGAAGCCCTCTACTTGGTTCATGATCTGAAGAGTAAAAATATAAAATGCAGAAACTCCTACACGTCAGAAATAATAGTATAATATTTAGTGGATCTGATATGATCGGCAAATGTTATGATATATCTAAATCACAGGAAGAGATAAATGGTCGGCTTTAGTAAGATGATGCAGAAAATGAATCCGAAGAACAAACCTCTACACAAAGCACAAAGGGAAGAGCTGAACTTTGGATGGGGGCTGACTTGTACATGCAGGCATGACACACATACATTGAACAAGTAGCTGAAATTCAATCGGAGTCCCAATGAAAGCTCTAGCAAAAGAATAATCATTTACTCAAAAAAAAGAAAAGGAGGAAAAATGAAAGGGGTGGTGGTGGGAAGCACTCTGCCTTTGCTATCAATATCTCAAAGATAGGCTTTTATTTCTTGATTGTACCACATGCTGACGTGGATAAAGGAAGCAAAAATCATCAGGCAAAGACTTCATGAAACAGTCTACATCATTCAGCCTTCCTGTGAACAGGAACATGGACAGAATATTAAGAAGAAAAATGCTGTCATTAATAAACGACAAGGAAGTGCATGCATACTGAGTACTTTTACATTCAGTCTTCTACCGTAGGAATCTGAAGGCTTAAAATTATAATCTTATGTAAGAATCCAAGGAATCTATCTGTAGATGCTGCTCAGAAAGCATGGCAGTGAACATCTGGGGGAAGGGGTAAGTTTTCAAAACTGTGACTGTAACAGCTAAAACCCTTCACAGTGCTTTGAAAATCTACTTGCTATTAGCAAAATGGAGTGCTTAAGTGTGACTGTGGTATCCTAAAAGCTAATTGACATTAAAAATAGTACGTACTTTAAGCCTGCAATAGTGAAAGAGCAATGAAATGGAAGAAATCATGGCACAGCGTGGCACTGAAATCAAACACACTCCAGTCTCCTTACTTGCTTGTGCGTTTCATTTGTTTCCTATTTAAATAGAGCTGATTCCAAAGTCTCTTAAAAAGCATTGTCTTTAAAATCAACATGACACACAGCCGTGTGTGTGCGCGCGCGCATGCTTGATTGATTGATTTGATAGACTTCTAAAGGGAGAGTAACACCTGGTGGCTGTAGACAGACGTTTCATAAAGCCAAATGAAATCAAAACCCTTGCTTATATTAATAGCCTTATGTTCTTTCTGTTTTGCAGTATCTAGATAAAAGATCAAATGGATAGAATAGTGTGTTTTCAATATCTGTAATTTCAAGCACCATACTTATTGTCAAAGATCAAATTGCCCCCCATACATACAGCTTCCCCTCCCATGTTCAGCCATATCTTCTCTTGAGACATTGATAACAGTGTGTTTTTAATCAGTTCTCCCCCTCCCATTCAAAAAACAATATTCAGTCAAGGAATCTAGAGCACCTATAGTTCCTTAAGTCACAACCACATGCCCTTTCAAGAAATCTATTTGTATGGTAGTTTTAGATGGTGTACCTTCAGCATATTAAAAAGGGATAGTCCATTGAAGAAATCCTTTGTCATTCACGTAGTAGTGCTCCTAGACCTATTGGCTTGTTTCATTGAATTGAAATTGAACATAGCTATAAGAAAGCTGAATAAACAGGGAAAGCATCCAGGATTCATGATGAGTATTAACAATCCCTCTTTGCATGCAGAATTGCTATGTCTAGCAACAAATATTTTAGTTAATTGGACCAATGAATACAAGTTCACAGACTGAACTTAAGGCTTTTTGGGTGGTGAAACAACTTTCTTATGGCTAAAAAAGTTGTTTAAGAAACTTTAGACCACTGGTCCAGTGGTCTAAATTGTGGAATGTTTTAATTATTTTTATTTCTGATGAGCACAGGCCACTCTTGCATTCTAATGAATATTATTCTCAGTTCTATTATTATAAGTGGTGCTTTGTTTCCTCTGCCATTATATTGCCCATGCATTTAAGACCAGATCAGTAGCACAAGAAAAGAAGCAAAACACAGAAGTGGAAGGTAGCAAACTAACAGCCTATGTAAGAGCAGGAGATTTTGGGAAAACGTGTGAGGTCTGTGTGACTTGGCAATTACTGGTCTTATATGATGTAAAACAATTGAATGAACTGCCTTGGTATAGTTTTCTCCTGATTCTGACACTCTGATGACTGAAGAGCTGCTGTCCCCACATTATCACAGCTGGTGATAGTGCATCACATTTTTCTGCTTTCAACAAAAGTGGAAGTTTGCTGTTTAACTGCAAAAATTGTGACTTTTTTTGTGCTGTGACAAATTCAGGAAAATGCATGAATTTTGCCATAATATGGTTGCAATAGGAAAAATTATATTTGCAGTAGAAGAAGCAAAACTGCACCCTGAATAACATTTGTGACATTTCAGGAATACTTACTTTCTGCAGATTTCACATTTCTCACAAACACTCATGGAGTGGAGAATGGTAGACCCACAGAGCACTAGAAATCAGCCTGGTGGCTTTGTCTTTTGGTTGCAAGGTTGGCATGGAAATCTTTGTCTGGCAGTAGCTTGGAATCACTTGTTCTATGGATTTGTTGAACTCTCGACTAGAAGGGGAGATATCATGCTAGGAATTTGTGGTAGTGACATTGCTCCAGTCTCTGCTGATACTGTTTATCTCAAGGGGAAACAATACCCATCTTCCCTACTGAAGAACTGATGCCATTTCTGTGGCGTTCCAAAAGAGACTTTTAGAGAGCCATTTTGTCTGGAGAGTGGGGGTAAAAACCACAAATACATGAATGACTTGTGTGGCCCCAACAATAAGGAAGGAGTAGCAAATATATATTTTTAAATCTATCTTATTCCCATATAGATTTATAGAAATATGCTGGTGGAACCCTCTCGAGAATGCCTGTTTGGAGGCGGATTATATGTTCAAAGATAGTTAGTCCCCAATTTCCATGAAGCTCAGGTGAAATTGGATGATTAAGTTCTACCTATTTATTAAATATGAGATATTTGCACAAAAATCTGTTTTCTTTTGTGAGTTATATTTTATATCCCAGTTAATAATTATATACTTCTAGCAACTAAAATGGCATCACAACTTGTCAATAGGATTTTCTTGACTTCATCTGATAAGGCAGATGTAATGGTATGTACATGTGACAGCCCCCCAGTTCAGAGTGTTAACAGTTCTCTTAAATATTGCACAAAAAATGTACTTCTGAAATAAAACATTTGGCAGACATTCAGTGACACATCTCTCCTTTATCAGGCTGGTTAGAAAATCCTCCAAAGCCAGCTCTAACCTGTTCCAGGGTTGTCCTCTGGGAATATTTGCTTAGGAGAATGGATATGGATGCAGAGGGAGATGATGTGGTCTTATGGTAGCCATTGTTGGCTTGGGAAACTCAAATAGCTAACTTCATTTAGGGCCCACCACCAGCTTCCAAGAGGTGGGTAGGTTTGAACTGCCTATCTCCTTACAGCTAGGGATTTCTGAGAATGGAGTTGCATGCAGCAGTTCATAATCCTGGGCTGAGGCAAGACATGCTGGATGAAGGACCCATATAAACCCTGCCTTCTCTCAGATAGGAGAAAGCTGATGGTCTCCCCTGGGAGAAAGGGCAAGTAGATCATTGTTTCTTTGGTTTTCTCATCTTGTTAACTGTGGGATATCATCTAGATAAGTCAGAAACAAAAAGACCATCCTTAACTCTGAAAAGAATCAGAGGTAAAAAGGAAGTCTTTATTGTTTGTATTTGGAAAAGAACTCTGTAGGCATGGCTGACATCTGCTTTGCCCTGCCATGATGGAATGTCTCCCATAAAGTACTGATATGGAAAGACAGGTACTGGTGACAATGAACTATAAGGGAACCCTGAAATCTGTTTTTTATATTTCAAGGGTTCATGTCACAATCTTGGATAAAAGGAAGGAGGAAACTATGTGAGTATCCCCACAAAATGAATATGGAAATTATATGTCGTGTGTAACTGCTCTTTCAATAAGGAGATATAGAAAAGGAATTGGTAATGTGTATATATGTAATACCTAAAAATAAAATATCATCAGTGCAAATTATTCTGTGTTTGTGGTGATGTAGAAACACATAGCAAGGGTGGCCTTATCCCAAAAGTTTGCCACTCGGACAAAAATAAAATGTCCCCTGTGCGCGCATGCGCGCGCGCACACAAATTGACATGTCTTATTTTGATATCCTTTAAATTGCTGACCAAGACCCAGCACTCTGACCTCTGTTGTCAGCTGTGATAATGGCACTGAAAAGTGTCATTGTGAAAAATTGGAAAGCACAGAAATTCCATCAATGACTGAGTGGCCATACACAATATGGGATGTGCTGGTTATGGAAAAAATTGATACGTTGCTTACAAAATAAATGTAACAACTATGCTACCACCTGGTACCCATCTTATTTAAATCTTGTAGTAGCTGTATACCTTACACTTGCCAGACCTTGAATAGTGCTAAATCCTGGGAAGAGAATGTATCAGTGACACTAATAAAGAAACTGAACGTCTCCCAAATGTTTTATCTGAGAAGTACATTTTTGTGCAATATTTAAGATAACTGTTAACTCTGAATTGGGGCTATTAATGTTTTTGTTTCATCATTTGATAGACATGCTGTAATGACAACTTTATTTAATCAACAGTGCTAGCTAATAGAGAGACTGATCTGCTAATTGATAAAATGTGTACATAAAGATTTGATTTACAGGGTTCAAAGACAGTATAAATTGCTAGTGCATCCCTGGAAAAAGAAAAGGAGTTGCACTTGTTTAAAGCAACCCGAGTACCCACAAGAGCTTTGTAATCAGAGGTTTTACTACACATTGTGCTCATATCCATGTTTTAACTGTACTACACAACCACAGTACAATGAGCTGAAACCTGAGATTCCATTATTGCCACTTGGCACCTTTTGAATACTCTCCTTCAATAAAAATAAAGTTGTTTGAAAGAAAATGCTGTAATGACGTTGTTATGAGGCAGATGTTAAGTCTTCCAGCCAGTATTATAAAATACATTTTTGGGGTGAAATATTTTTCAGATCTCACCAGTAACAACTATAAAGGGAACCCTCTTCCTTTGAATGAATAGTTCACTGCAGCTCTACCTCTTATGCTTTGACACTAATTTAGTCTATAACAATGCCAAAAATATAGGCTGGCTTTCACTATCTTCATTCATCTGGGCCATATAAGTGCAGGAAAACTATTTACATCTTACTGTTAGAGTAGTGAATGTTGAAACACTCATTTTACAACTTAAACCAGTGCCTGAGTTGCACTGCCAAGATTGTTGAGATTAAATCATAACTCTCAGGAGCATCCATAGTGTAGAACTTAATGTAGGCGAAGGGTCTGCTGAGCTATATATCTTTTTATATTGCTTTCAGCAGAAATAGATCAGGATATTATCAGGTCTGGATGTTGGTAAAAGCAATACAATTAGGGCAAAGTGGGTTAGATAATTCTGTGGGTTATTTTTAGAATTTCTTTCAAATCCACAGTGATTTTTTCCACTATAAGTTTAAACAAAAAACGTACAGTGGCAGAGTTTCTAGGCAAAGCATTAAGGGTCAAATTCTGGCACTCTAACTTGTTTAGTAGTACGTTACTCCTTGAGTTGCCCCATTGAAATAAGTGACAACCCTCACCAAGTAAGGCACTATCCAGTGTGAGTAAAGGAATCAGAATCTAGTCCTTAGTCTGAAGGTGTAGCATGTGTGCTATGATCTCTTATGATGCCACAAACTAAACACAGGCAAGATGATGATATCTTTACTTTGGTTTAATAGCATCCTACTTATCAGATAGTCTCATTGACTTCACTTGTGAAGGAATACATGATTCAAAATGAGCAAGAATATCAGAATCTCACCTTAAATTAGCAATGGATCATTCCTTGCTCTGAATACCTTCAGAGTGCTGAAGGAGCACTCTTCCATTTGAGTTAGAGGGGAACAGGTTCTGAGTGACCATTAGTGGAGTAAACATGAGGGAAGGTATCAGAATTTGGCACAGAAGCAATATTGTTCCAGTGTTCCAGCATAACCCCAGATTCTGCCACCTTTACTCATGTTAAGTAGTGTCACACAGAATATTCCATTGAAATGAATGGGATTTCTTGCAGAGTAAGTTACTATTCAATGAGAGTAATGGCAGAAGAATCTGGTCCATGATGTTGATGTTCCCTCTCATGATGAGACATAACACAGAGGCCTGGCCCATTTGAGGCCATTATATGTCAATGGAAAAATGCTTTCTAAGAATGAAGAGGTTAATGCTACTGTCCTGATTAAATGCTAAACTCATGTAATTTTTTGTTCAGGCCACCTAAATTCTCACTGAGTTTCAATGGGATATATTTTTCTTCACATTCTGCTAAAATATTGGATAACATTGCTGTTCATTGTTAAACAACTGCAGAGTTTACTTTCGGGGTGACTACATTTCATTGATGCGTGAAATAGATTTTACCAATTTGGAAAGTGTTCCAGGATTTTGTTGGATAAAAAGCACTATGCAAAAGCAGGTTGCTATTTTACGTTTATATTTTTCATAATTATGTAATAACACTTTGCTGTAGTGTGATAGAAAGGTGGTGTGGTCCAGTGGCTAAAACACAGGACTGGGAGACAAGGGGACTGGATTCTATTCCCACTTCTGTTGCTGACTTGCTATGTGACCTGTTAATCCCCTTCTTTTTAAAGCACTTTGACATGTCTGGTTGAAAAGAGTCATATAAGTGTTAAGCATTTTATACCTCTCACGCTCCTGAATTTCACACTCACTAGTAAATTGTGAGAAACCTAAAATTTCACTCTCATATGTTCTGTTACTACAAATACAATAATATTTTTTAAATAGCCATTGAATCAAACAACAATAATTGGTCATGTAGTAGAACTGAACTTTAACTAACTGACATAAAATTGTGCTGAGAAACTGCACCGGGAGATTAAGTAATTGCTTAAGGGAGGGAATTGTCAATTGTAAATAGTCCAGTATGTAATATTCACTAGTACAGGTGGCTAGGTAGTGGCCTGCAGAAGTTGTCAAATTACTGGGTTGTATCCTACAAATTCCCAAAATACCAATACCCATAGGCCAAAAGAGGTCACCATTTTTGTGATTTCACTCATGGCAATACCACCATTTATAGTGGTAATATCAGGTAGTGTCAGTATCGACCAGTCCATGTGATATAATTTCTGAACATTTATTGTTCTCAGTGGCAGTACGTTCGGGAATGGCATTATCGATTATGGCTGTCAGTATTTTTCACACGCAGGTTTGGGCAGTCAAATGCTGTACCACTTGTCAGCCCCAAATGGAGATTTTGTTTTTTGAAGAGCTGATTAGCTGTGAATACTAGTGTCAGGAGAGACATGCTGGATGGCTCTCAGAAATTAGGCACAAGAATGCTCCAGCTCAAACAAGCAACCAAAAAGCAACCACTCATCCTACAATCCAGCCCTAAAACACCTCCACACCGAAGTCTGAGGACTCCTTTGGTGTTGACACTTGAATTTTAAAAAATATCATTATCCATGAAAAACATACCATTTGTATTATATATGTGTCATCTTGCTGACAAATGGCTCTCAATGACAATTGAACTATTGTGCCTCTAAAGAAGAAAGCACATGCATCTGGGGTGGAGCAAGGACAGTCATCCATATAAGTGTGCAACCTGCAATTCTCAACCTTTCCAAGTTGTGATTAGTCTTCTAATTGTGTCTCCAAATTTAGTTGATGCCTTCTGCATGCATAATTAATTAATTTTTTTTCTCTCTGGAAGATATTGCCTACTTCTTAATTACCACAGCAACTACCATTAAATCCCAAGTCAGCCAGTCTGCAAACCAGCCTCCTCTTGAAGCTGGATACAGACAACTTGTGACAGGCATGCAGTCATCATGAAATGCAGAAACTGGCTGTTGTCTAGGACTGTAAACTTGACCACAGGCTAATTCACTTACTGTCTGGCTACCATGAATTCATTCTGTCTTGAATATTAGTATCCTGAAATATTGTTTAAATATGGGAGGAAACTCTTATGATCAAAGGAACCTCTCTGCAGCTGTTGCCTTTAGTGCCCACAGTGGCATCAAAGTTAAAACCAGGAGAGCATTAGTGACAGAAATCCTATCTATCTAAACTGGTCTTCTGTGCTGTCTTTACCTGTTCTATGCTTCCATTTTTTGCTCATCAGAATAATATCTGAGCAGCTGGTCCTTCCTTGGACAGCACACCCACTGTAGCCAATGGGAGCTTTGCCTAAGTATGGATTTCATGATTTGGCCCATTTCCTCCTTTTAATCCCTTGTTTAAGGGGGGAGAATCCACAATAGCACACAACAAGAGAATGAGAGAGTTTATGCTGTAAGCATGCATCCCAAACCTGAGTAATTCAGTCAATGTGCAGTGGCGGCTTTAGGCTCTGCCATCTATGCTGTCACTTTAGGAACCAGATGATCCAGGTGTGGAATGGTGGAATGGTGGAAAGCTCCCAACTTTGCTAGAAATAGCAACATTAGCCATCCCCTCCCAACCAAACAACTCAGCTGATAGCTCTAATATTAGCCCTCCCACTAGCCTGCACACTCTGTGCTCTGTTTTCCCTGCCCAGCCTCTGTTCTGCTTCTATTGATTCAAGTTTAGCTCAGCACAGACCAAATCAAAGATCTCTCTTCTGACCAGCTCCTTTTCCATCTTCCTCCTCTAACTTGACTAGTCGATTTGTTGTGTACCCAATGTACTTATGCTCCAGTAGCCTTTACCAAAGGAAATTAGCAGAATCAGCCATAGCAGAGCCTATAGGAACCAATGCTTTGTACTTCTGCATCCTCCTCCTCCTCCTTAGAATCTTAAAGCACTTTACAAAGATTGAATGGATTAAACATATCACCACATTACGTGAGGTAGATGGTGTTGTTTCAATTTAACATAGATGAAGCTGAGGCACAGAGGTGACTTGTTCAGGATCACATAACTTTTCTGTAGCAGAGCTGGAAATAGAGCTCAGACTACTTAAACACAGGTCTAAGAGTTGAATAATTAAACTGTGGAGTAGATTGCAAATGTCCTGCAATGACAGGTCCCAGACTGTGCTGAAATTTATTTTAGACAGGCCAGTTTTGGGTTTTGCTTTTTGGCCACGTGGGAGGCTTGTTATATATTTAATTTATTTTTCAATTTTATCCCCACCATTGCTAAATACCCATAATCTCTTATTTATATCTGATACGCCTGGAACATTCTCATTCTCCTGCTATGTAAGAAGTGTCCACCTAGCCTACCCAAGGGATCTGAAAGAAATTGAATTTACTTGATGTCCCCTTTCTCTGCCTAATCAGTGTGTTGGATTTGCTTGTCTCTAGAATTAGCCATGTGGTTTCATTTGAAAAATTTCTTGATGGGAAAATGGCCTTTTTCCCCTCAAAATGAAGAAAATTTTCAGTAAATATTTTCTTTAAAAAATCTGCCTTTTCAGTGGGGGGAAAAGAAAAGAAAAGAAAAACCCTAAAATATTTCCAGTTTCAAACTTCCAAACCAATTTTTGCTTTGTTTCTGTTGGTTCGCCTTCTCCCCCTTTCTCCTCTCTCCCCCCACTTTTTTCTTTTTGCCATTGAAAAAGGGGAGGTGGGAATATAAAAGAGATGGGCATGAGGAAATTAAAAATAATTTTCTCCCAGTGTTTTGTTGGATTTTTAAATCTGAAAAATACTTTATTTGTAAAATGTACTTACCGTTTTTCAGCCAGATTTACATCATGAACTGGTCATTGGCCAGTCATTCTCTCATCTGGATCTCTTCTCATCCAAGCCCGGCTACCTGTTTTCCTGTTTCCTTTCTCATGTCCCAGGTCACATTCTTTTATTCATTTCCCTTCCACAGCCTCCTTCCTCAGTCCACTGTATTGAATAAAATTATATCTGTTTATAACTCATCATATTTCCCCTTACATGGTGAAGAGGGGCCAACCTCTACAGGGAAAGCCATGATGCTTTGGAAACAGCCAATGCCAGATTTTAGCTCTTTCCCATCCTCTTTTTGCATGTTTTAAAAAATCTCCTTTTCTCTTTGAAGTTTCAATGTGGAAATCAAAATGATTAGTTAACAATGTACTCACCTATATTTTACCTCTTACTAATGTGAACATGAAACCAGTCTCACAGTATGACTTTCTGATCTCTGTATTTTGTTGACTATGTGATGTATGCTAATTACTGTAATTATTTATATAACAAGTAGACAAACATAACATTTGTCAAACATATGTACTTATGTATAACATTTAGTAGACAAAACATGTACATAACAAAAGGTTCTGAAAGGGCTCAGACACAATGGTGATGGAAGAGATATACAGACTATATTGCTTCAGTTTAGAGCAGTGTTTCTCAAATAGTGTTCTGCGGAACCCCTGAGTTGAAGGGTTCCATGAAAAAGCGGAACCGTGCCGCTGAAATTAACAGAAATCGCGTGCCGCCGAACAGCTGTCAGCGCGCAGCCAAAAAGCCACGAGCATGCCGCCAAACAGCTGATGGTGCCACGGAACAGCTGTGATTGCGCTGCCGAACAGCTGATTGCGCCGCGGAAAACAGCTTAGAGAGCGCGCCGCGGAAACCAGCCTACACTGCGCCGCTGAAAAGGGGAAGATTTCCTGGACTTGTCGGCGGACGGCATGGCATGGCCACGCAAGGGTGCCGTGGTGAAATGTAATTGAGAAACACTGGTTTAGATTTTTGAGTTTTTCAGTAGCCTTCAAAACATTTAAGTGTAGTTAAGACCCATAGTGTCAATTCTAAGGGCCTTAAGAATAAGACTGCTAATATATCTACAGTTCCATCAGAGGAAGCTCTGTTAGTTCACATAAAGGCCACAACGCATTTATTAAAAGCCTTGGGCTTTTTAATAAATGAGGGAAATATCAGTTTCTTCCCTTCAAAAATCAATACAGTAGCTATGTTTTGGGGTGACTCTGCATATGACATAGAGATACCTTGGGAAAACAGTTAATATTGAAACCTGAAACTATGTCTACAAAGGTTGAGACAGCCTTTCAAAAATACATCACATACACAGACACGTTTTCATTGACCTTCGACTTTTCAGATGCCTTAGATGATTTGGCGACAGGGGCTATGTTTACACTGGTGGCGGCAAAATCGCCACCACCAGATCGATCTTTCATGATCCGTTCAATCCGCTCAATTGATGAGTGAGTCGACTTAATAAATCCACCTCCTCAACTAGCATAGCGCTGAGCCAATGGGAACGCTTTTCCCGTCGGCTCAGCGCAATGTGAACAGCGTGCAGAAGCAGTCCAATGGGAGTTACGCAAACTACTCTGTGTGGTTTGTGTAACTCCCGTCGACTGCCACCAAATTTCCGGTTAAGTGTCAACAAACCCAGGGACTTTTCCAGCTACTTTGAAAGACTCTCTGGGCTAGAGCCACAAAGGGACTTAGGCATTGTTGTGTTCAGTGTTGAAACACCTAACTTTTAGGTGTCTTCTATCCACAGCCCTGAGTTAAGTGTCTAGGCTCCTTATACAATGCATGGGGAGAGATAGGTGCCTTAGCATGGGATCCACAGAAGCCAACAAGCTGAGCAAGGACAGTAGGATATGGCAATTACAGTGTGTGGCCTAAGCTCCATCACTTGAGGGGATTTAGATGCTTCCCTCTAGCCCAGACTTAGGTGTCTATCTTTGTATTGGATTCTTAGCTATGAACCCTCCCCTGGAATTAGATGTCTAAATTGCTTTTTTGTAACATACATACATTGATGAAGAGGAGGTGCTGATAGTTCCACACTTATATCCTTTAGCCCAGTGGTTAGAATGTTCACACGGGATATGGGAGAGCCACTTTCAATTCCCCCCTGCTTCAGTTACTTAAATTATTTATAGATAATGGAACCGCTCCCACAGAAGAGATTGAGAAAGCCCTATCCCTAGCCTATCCTACAGCCCAGTGATTAGAGCATTCTTTTAAGAGGTGGGAGACCCAAGTTAAAACCCCTTCTGCACATCAGACAAGGGCTGAACAAACATCTCAGGTGACTGCTCTAATTAGTTGGTTAAAAAATTAAAGGGGGGTGCCAACACCACCACCTCTTCCCCTGCCATTCTCTGTGGGTTTAGGGTGCTCTGATCAGACCCATAGGCAAACTAAGCAGGGGGGAAAACTCAGTTTAATGAGGTTGCTGGGCTCATTATGAGATAGGTGCCTGTGAACATACTCACTGGCAAAAACTTAGGTGTCCCTACACACCTAAGTTGCTACCAGTGAGCATGTGTGCAGGTATCTACAGAGTTAGTTGGTGGTTGAACAGGGGTTTTGAAGATCTCAGTGGCACCTAAAGTGGCAGTTAGATGTTTTTAGGTCCTTTTGTGGCCAGTCTTCACATAATTGTGGTTTTCATAGCATTGAGTAAAACCCTTTCATACTGCTTGTCATCTTGACTTTTCTTGCTGTCCAAATCACTACGGGATAGATTCTGATACACTTTCTCACACTGAATCCATGAATGGTGTGTGATATTAACATTAATAGGTCCATTTGTGGAGTCAGATTCTACTTAGTGTGACTGAGTTTCAGACTCTGAATGTATATATGGCTGAGAGAGAGAGACCGCATGAGAGCCACTCAGACTTCTGTTTAGCTAATACTACTAGAGATTTCAAATACTATATGCTGTATAGAACAAGAATATCAGCTGTGATATGGATGCAGTTTCATCTTTAACTTGGTCTACACTAAGTAACTTTGTCTACACTAGACTTCATACTGCCATCCACTGCTACTACTAATACAGCTCTACCAGTGTAATAATTAGGAGAATGTTAGTAAAGAGAGGCTGCTGGTGGACACAGGGGTTTTAATCACCAAATCTGTTTTCACCTGCTACTAGTGATACAACTCTGGCGGTCCCAGACCAATTAAAGAAGTAAATTCCAAGATGCGACAGTCTTGTAGAGAATATCCTGCCATCTACCTCCTTTTTTATATACCAGTGGGGAACCCTGCTGACTGCAGCTGTGGCAAGATGTCCTGGGAAGAGAGGTGGTCTTTTAGATAGGTAGGTCCCAGGTCATTTATGGATTTATGGGTTCAAAACAACATTTTTAAGTCAATGTAGAAACCACTGTTACCCAATGCAGGTCAAGGAGCACAGATATCATGTGCTTAAGGGGGGGTAAAAAGCACCACTTAGCGAATTGGTACATGAGTTCTTCACCAGCTACAAATTTCCATGTACAGTAGAACCTGAGAGTTACAAACCTCGGGAATGGAGGTTGTTTATAACTCTAAAATGTTCATAACTCCAAACAAAACATTATGGTGGTTGTTTCAAAAGTTTACAACTGAACAATGACTTAATACGACTTTGAAACTTTAAAACACAGAAGAAAAAAATGCTGCTTTTAACCATATTAATTTAAATGAAACAGAGTTTCCTTACCTTGTCAAATCGTTTTAAAAAATGTTCCCTTTTTTAGTAGTTTACATTGTACTGTACTGTACTTGCTTTTTCTTTTGTCTCTGCTTGTCTGATTGCATACCTCTGGTTCCAGATGAGGTGTGTGGTTGACTAGTCACTTTGTAACACTGGTGTTTGTAACTCTGAGGTAATGTGATGTAGCTGTAAAATGTAGCACATTGAAGCAGTCTAATCTCAAGGTGATGAAACAATGGATGACATTTGCAAGATTTGTATCCAAAAGAACTGGGGTCAAGACTACTGGATATATGAAAATGTGGGAGGACACTACTCACCCAGCTGCTGTTCACGGTTCTTCAAGTGGGAGTTTAATCAGATACACATCTGCATATATAAGCAACCAATTGGAGACACAGTAATGTGAGGAAACAATATAAATCCTGCCATGTCTGTCAATTGCTTTTTCCCTTAACAAATCAGCATCATTTCAGTTTTATCTGGAGTGAGTCTCAGCCATCTAGCTCTCATCCAGGCCCCAAACGCTGGGTAATGCAATTGATTCTCCTTGCAGGGTCAGATACGTGTGTGAGAGAGAGAGCTGTGAGAATTGATGAAAAATGCTCTAATTATTTATCTTAGAAATGTAAAAAAAAGTTTATTCTGAAATGAATCAAATTAAAGATATTTCATTATATAACTGAAATATATATGTCACCTTAACATCCCTAGGATTATGTCAAACTGAAGTGCTTAATTAGATTATTTGTATAGGGATTTCAGATATGTATACTGTTAAACAGTCAGTTCCTTTCTTCAATTCTACACCAGCATAAAGAACAGGACAGTAACTATATTATCCAGAACTTTCAGGTGGTATCAGAACTCTTGAAGGTGGGAGGACCCCTCCCCTCATTTCATGGTGAGATAGATGGGAGCCACTGCCAGAGATTACCAGTGAAGGGGCTTTCTCCAAGGCAACCCCACCAGGAGGGGTCGTAGATAGAAGATATGAAAATAGGCCTATTTAGAGACTCTCTAGACTTACTTAATTATTAATTTTTTCCACTCCTACCCTCAGATTGACTCTGCAACTGCTTTTGTGTGATAGGAAAGGTGAAAGATAAATGTAGGGCACTGCAAGATGGGCACGGCATGAGACTGGACTGTGGATCAGGGAGGGAAATGTAACAAACTCTAGACTTCTAACAAGTTTTTTATATGTTGTTTGGCTATTGATTTTTGTCTGTACTTCTGTGTGCCTAGTTTCATATTAGAGTGTAAAGCTCTTGGGGTCAGATTCTGTTTTACTGCACAGAGCATGTTGCAGAACTGATCCACGATGTGGGGCTCTAGGTGGTACTGTAATCTGAATAATAAATAAATGCAACTGGTTCGATTTTTTTTTTCCAGAAAGGTTTTATTTATTATTTGTAGCACAATAGTAGTTTGTCGTACATTTTGTAGAACAATAGCACCTAGAGTCCCCAGCTGAGATTGCAACTCTATTGTCCTAAGCACTGTACAAAATACATAGCAAGGTTTCAATCTAGATAGACAACACACACGGAGCATGTTTTTAAAATAAAATACATACCATGAATTGCCTAGTATGTGAAACTGGTCATTGGCATGCAAAGTTGGTATTTTATTTTAGATGCATGACCTTTGAAGAAGTTACTTCACTTCTTCAGGAGCTCTTACTGTAGTATTTTGATGTACCAGTGAGCACTCTACATTGACAAGACTGCTGCTGGTGGCTCTGGGATGATAATTCTGAATTAGGAATCAGAAACATTCTATGGATTCAGTAATGCACTTTGCAAATTGAGAAGTCAACATCTTATTTTTGATACAGCTGCAGAAGGATACAGAATCTAAAGTGCCTTCTGTTTGCTTTTAATCTGTGCACGATTTAAACACTAATGTGCTTGAATGTTTTACATAAGGGAAGGGCATGGGAGGTAAACGGGCTATTATTTTGCTAGCGAGAAACTCCTAATATGCTTTCAGACAATGTTTGACAACTATCAATGTTTCAATTATAAAATGTAAACATTCAATATGGTTTTATATTTAATTCAGTTTAAATGTTTCAACAGAAATAATGTTATATGGTCATTCACAAAAAATGCAGGTGTTTATTTTCACAAGGGAAAGAAAACATGCCCAAGTAACTATAAGTAAACTGAACTGGATGAATTTGATTTCATCTATCTGCATTTTAGTGACATGCACAATGCTTTTATCAGGAATGCCAAAGCTATTACACAGATTGAAAAACTCAACATCTACTCATCTAAAAAGGTCATTCGTATTTGCTTCAGGACTAAGAATAGCAAATGAAATATGTGTATTGGTCAAGTTTGAGTTCCAGAAACATTTAGAAAGGATATCATAAAAAGCCATTCAGCATTTTGGAATTTTTCAACTGAGAATATTTTGGCAATGAAAGCTAACGACATCCAAAATATTTCTTGAATACTAGTGGCAGTAAAAACAAACCTATCTCTATAAACATGCCCCATTTTAACTGTAAGAGCTAATGAATAGACGCCAATAGCCCAAGTGAGAGAAATGAAATAGTGTGGTGATGCTGCCACATGGGAAGCCAGCGTACGACATTTTACATATTTTGATTTTCAGGCCATTAGCGACAGAGATCTGGCACACTACAGCTCTGCTGTGTGATGTGACCAGGCTAAAACTGGCTTTTCTATGTCAACATTTTATTGTGTGTTCTATAACTATCAATCCAGCCTTGGTAAATGAATAAAGGGCTGCTTCCTCTAGGACACAACTGACTTCCTCCACAAACAATTGTTCCACCTTATATTTATCTGTGACTCTCAGAATACCTTTCACAGACCTAAAGAAGAGCTCTGTGTGGCTCAAAAGCTAGTCTCTCTCACCAAAAAAAGATATTTGCCCTTAATTTCCAACAAAAGCACAGGAGTGGGCGGGCGGGATGTTGAAATGGCCTCTCCCAAAAACTTTGAGCAGCCCTGAAGCTGCTTCATTTTACCCCATGTGTAGTCAGACACAGGGCTAGCCAGGGTCCAGCAAAATGCCATGTGCTGTGTCATAACCTTTTCTCACCCCACTCTGCTCTCAACAAAGAGGCGGGAGAGGAAGGTATAGAGCCAGATATCCCAGCTTTGCGCCACCCCAGGATTCTTATGTGTTGGGGTAATCCTCAGTTGCCCCTTTAGGACAAAGCTCTCTAGCTGCTTTGCACTGCCTTAGCAACACAAAGCTGCCAGAGCAAAGACTCCTGGACTGAGCCCAGCATTTCTTTGTTTTGAATCCACTCTTTACATTTCCATCTGAACTTATTTCACTCAGAAAAGTTTCTGTGCATAAGCATATTTTGTCCTGTCTTACCGTGGATGGCAATTCCTTATGCGTGAACTTCACCCCTATGCAGAGGGTCAGCTCAAAACTTACACAGTGCTCTTTTGAGAGCATAAGTAGGATTGACGTGGTACGTAGACCTCGTGCTGGCAAAAGGATGAATTTCACCCTAAGTTATTTATTTCATAAAATATATAATCAACATGCACTCTTTATATCCCAGTTGGCTTCTGAGAGAATTAAAGACCCTGTTACTGTAAGAGTGAGCACTATACCAATTTATAGTGCTTGTTTGTCTGACCCAGAGAAGATAGTGAAAGTGGGAAAATAGACTGGAGGCTCCTGAGGAGAGAAAACAGAGCCGCATCTTGCAGTCCAATTGGACTACTCTTGTGGATAATGACTGCAGGATTGACCCCTAAAATATTCTCTCTGCTATTTAAAATCTCTAAGGTGAACTATCTACAGTAAAGGTCATTTTTAGAGGGTGCGGGGGGATTCTGACCAATATCTCACTCATATTAAGAGTTATTACAGCCAAGTCCCTACAGTGAATGTCCGTTTGACATAAGTCTGTTATGCTTCTGCTTAAGGGGGTGGGAGAATGTACATAATTTTAAAAAATGAATACAATCCCCCCAACAAAATCTAGAATGTTTGTTTGTGGTTTTATATATGTATTTATATAAAATAGATAGACAGCTGAGACCACAGCGTACTGTGCTGACCCAATATTGTCTCAGGTTCCTTCCACTGCCCCATCTACCTGCATACAACAGATGGATACAATCAATGTAGTTGTAGCCACGTCAGTCTCAGGCTATTAGAGAGACAACTTGGATGAGGTAATATCTTTTTTTGGTGAGAGAGACTAGTTTTTGAGCCACACAGAGCTCTTCTTTAGGTCTGTGAAAGGTATTCTGAGAGTCGCAGATAAATATAAGGTGGAACAATTGTTTGTGGAGGAAGTCAGTTGTGTCCTAGAGGAAGCAGCCCTTTATGTGGTGGTCCCCATTGAGTATTGGTTGTAAGTGTTTAATGATACCCTGTATGGGTTCAAGTGTGGGATGGTAGGTGACAACTAGTGGTGTACATTCAGAGGGGGTGAAACCAGACAATCACTAATGTACTCACACAGGAAAATGATAGAAGTCAAAAACATCACATCATCCGTGAGTGAACTCTTTCTCAAAGAGATCACTGTATATCTGACCTATCAGTCCTCATCCTCAAAGGAAACAGCACAACTTTTCCAAAAGACAAGCCTGGGAGCTCCGCTACACAATAAAACTCATAGACGAATAGAGGCACTGGATTTATGGCTTACTACAACAATCTGTAGCCCACTAACCCCCTCTTTTTCTCCTATGACTACAGAACCTAACGGGTCGCTCTGCCTTGAATGGTCCCTTAGAATATGTGCTAATTACTTATGCTGAATGATCTGTTCCATCTAGCATTTATCTTTGAGGCTTGGAGTACCTTTCTCAGACCTGAGGAAGAGTTCTGTAGGGCTCAAAAGTTTGTCTCTCTCACCAACAGACATTGGTCCAATAAAAGATCTGACCTCACTCCCCTTGTATCCATTGGTTGTCTCTTATTTGTACATAGACTGTAAGCTCTTTGGAGCAGGGATTGTTTGTTCTGTGTTTGTACAGCACGTAGCACACTGGGGTCTACAACTAAGGCTCCTAGATATGCTAGTTGTACAAATAATAAACACTAATATATTTAAAATATTACCGTATATGTGCGTAGGAATGAATATATAACAACACATGCACATGCCTGTTGGAATTTATATATAATACACCACTGGTGTACCGGGGGGGGGCGGCCATGCCCCCAGGTGCCAGCCTGTGTGGGGGCACCGGACAGGCCCTCGGAGGAGGAGTCAACCCTTGTCGGAGTGCGCTGGGTGCCAGGAGGGAGCCATGGGGAACAGAGCCTGTCACACTCCCTCGCCTGCCACTGGGCAGCCCCTGCCATCCCCACAATGGGAGGAGAACAGGAAACAGGCCCGCAGATCCCCCCCACTGGGTGCTGCTGCCAACAGGCTGGGAGGAGTGCCAATGTAAGTATTGGCTCCAGGCACCGGAGACTCCCGGTACGCCATTGTAACACACATCCACTCTTTGGTTTTAAGGAGTGTGGGGTTTTTGACAGAGAGAACAAGGAACTAACTGATAGTGTATGAAGTGGTTTAAAGTTTTTTTTTATCAGCATTAATCAATGACTCAGGAGTGACAAAGCCACAAGTGAGTTCTGCAGGCCATTCAAAACATGCCAATATGACTAACATACCACTCTGTGACACTCTTTCTTAGGGCCTACTTGAAAGTGCGCTGAATTCAATGGGAGTCTTTCCATTAGTTTCAATTAAGTTTTGGACCAGGATCTAAGATTGCAAGGAGCAGGGATTGTCTTTTCATGATGCATGTATAGTGCTGAGCAAATATGATCTCTGTAACGGGTCGATCTGCCTTTTTAAGGACCACGTGGGCCAGGGAGCAGCCATCACTGTTCTAGAGAAAAGCCTCACAGGCAGGTGCTAGGAATCTGGAGAAGTGCTCTCCAAGCTGGACAGTGAAAGGGGATGAGGATTCCAGACAGGGAATATAAAACAGGGCCTGTGAGAGAGGCTGGGCTTGGAGCAGGGAAGGATAGGGAGTACACTCACGCTCCCATGGCTGTAGGAGAACACTGCAAGAGTGGAGGCAAGACCTGTGGTTTCCCGTTGGCCGGTGGAAGGCCCAGCTCATTAAGATGCCCTCATGAGATCAGTCAAGAGCAGGACTGGATTTTCTTTTTGTTTGTTTTAATTATTTTCGTTTTTTTGTGTTCAGGAACAAACAGAGCTCTGAGGAAAGAACAACAACTGAACTGGGTGTGGTCAATTGTTTGTCTCAGTCTGGTGGTCGGATCCACCAGCCTACATGCCCAATCATGATTATGCACTCTAGATACAACTGCCATACAAATAATTAATTGTAATGACATTATATATTCTGTGTATGTCTCATATTTTGCAGAAAAGATATTTTAGGAATGCATTCGTTTTAATAGTCCTAACTCCTATTGAAGTTTCCAGTTGAAATCCTGGCCCCATTGAAGTCGATGGGAGTTTTGCTTGTAACTTCAATAGGGCCAAGATTTCCATATCTAAAGCAGCTTAACAGACATTCCTTCCTTTGACACACAACCTTGGACATATGATGTCTCTACCCTAGAATACCCCCTATGCTCGGGTAGGAGAAGAAGAGGTTGGCACCGAGCTGGCCAGCTGATGAATTCTCAGCTGCTACTACTGTTTCAGGACAACTTTAAAGTCCCTGCCCCAAGAATCTGGCCCAAAATAACTTAGATTTTTTGCATACTCAAAAATGAATGGAAATAAAAAGCTTGTTTTGTATATATGGGATTTTTTTCCTTTTCTTTTTAAAGCTTTTGGTTGGTCTCTGAAAAGTGGCTTCATCCAGACAAAACTTGCAAATGAATGCAAATGCAACTCTATTTTCTGTGACCTTATCAAATCACACCTCACTTCATACTCATCATAAGCATCCTCAGGGGTTCATGGTGACTGGCTTTTTTTTTTTTAAATGCCTGTAAACATGTAAAAGATCACCACACTGAGATCATTTATGACCTTACATTGGAGTAACAGTGGTGTCTATTGGGGGTTAAGCCACTGCTTTCTTCACAATCCAACCAAACGATGGAAATGATAATGCACATTTCTAACATATGGTGCCAGAATAATATTACTGTGTCCACTGCACTTCCCCAAACCTCATGGGTCAATGTTCTGAGAAACAGCGCTACAATGCTGGCTGAGCATGCTGTTCCCTTTTATTTCAAGGCACCTGAGGTTCAAAGAATTACTTGTGCAATTTATCATCTTAAAAAAGTGAACACATAGTAAAGTAGGGGATTGACTTACCTTAAATATTGAACCTTTAAATTATTCAAAAGTGTAAAATAATTAGATGAACACTCATTTAGCATTTTAATGGAATATTGTATCTTTTTTTCCCTAGCATGCTAGATTTTACTATGTTTAAGTGAAATAAAGATGCAAATTGCTTTTTTTTTTTTTTTTTAAGTCACTGGACTTACTGAATCCATCCAAAGAGGCTATGTGCAGTGATTTGAGAATCACATTAAAGCAGAAATAAAAATGCAGTACCTGTACCTTCATCTGTACAAAAGATACCCAGTAAGTGGTGCAGCAACACACAGCCAGTAACTTACTGGAACACAGCAAATCTTTCCCCTGATGTCAGCTACTTAGCCATCATGAAGTGCTAAGGAGGGAGGTGCTGTGTCTGGAAAAAGAAAAAAGATAGCCATGAACATGCTTTTCTTTGTAAATAATGTTATAGGTGACTGATGTGACAACAGTTTATTACACTCTTCAGAACTGTTTTACTGCTACCTTGTAATACCTTTCTTCTGTCTGTTGTATCCACCCATTATCTCTCATCTTAAAATTAGATCATAATGTCTTTTAAGCAGAGATTGCTCTGGTCTTCAATTACCTGGAGATTCGGCGGCAGTTGACAGGAGTTACGCAAGCTATGCAGAGTAGCTTGCATAACTCCGGTCGACTGCTGTGCTTCCCTTCTGCGTGCCATCTTCACTGCACTGAGCTGACGGAAACGGACGCAGCGCTATGCCACTTGAGGAGGTGGTTTACTAACGTCAGCTTCCTGATGGATTGAGAGGGTCTACACTGACCGCTCAATCGATCCAGAAAGATCGAACGATTCTGCTGCCGTTAGTATTGACATACCCAATTGTCTCATTATGTGTCTGCACCTATCACCATGGGATCCTATATATAAATATATATAATAATATTTATTATTGTAGGGTCAGGATGGATTTGGGTCTTTAAGGGACACCCAGTTGATGTTCCTACCATTAGGTTCCCCTCATTCAATTGCCATCTAGGCCTTTTAGAGAGACAAGGTGGATGAGGTAATACCTTTTATTGGACCAACTTATTACCTCACCCAACTTGTCTCTCTAATATCTTGGCACCGACACCACTACAGCTAAACTGCATATTACAATGGAAGATATCTAGGCCTTTTATCTTTGTTTGTTTGTTTGTTTGTTTGTACCTACTGTGGGGTTCCTACAGATGCAAGCATGGCCTTCCTTTTAAATAATGTAGTGCAATGTCCATATACTACAATCCTGCCAGTCAGAGCAAAGTTAAGTTTCATTGAGAGGATCACTGTTCTACAGTGATCATGACAACGCGTAGTGTGCTTTGTTGGTCTGATTTTGCAGTGCATGACTTCATTATTGAATCAAGTAATACTATCATAAAACTGGTGTGACATGGGTAAACTGGGCACTGTATAATAGTGTGTCCATATATTATTATTGTTTAACACTTATAATATGACAATATTCAAAAGCCTGTATCAAGGTCAGGTTCGGCTCTGTGGTAGGTGCTGTATGAACACAGATGCTGGAAGTCCTTGCCCATAGAGTTTACATTCTAAATATCAGACAAATAGATGAAGGGTTGGGAGAGGTAAATGAACATCATGATGACTGGCACATCTTTGTTTGTTACATGTGGTGTTATTGCTGCTATTTACCATGCCCACATATCCTGAAGAATCACATTAGAAACCCACTTAAAAATAATTATCAAAAAACCCCAAGGCAGATGAGATTTTAAATGCTGTAATAGATCTCCTGTCTGGGTCAGTGGACTATTTCCCATTGAGGACTTTGATAGCGATAATGGAAGTCCACCTGAGCCCCTGGTGATGATAATACTGCCAGCAGACATGTTGATAAATTGTAACAGCACAGCAGCAGCAGCCACTCCAGAAACATCCTTAAAGTGAGATATCTTTTTAATGGCTGGGAAGACAAATGGCTCACATTTTATCATTGGATTCCTCCCCCTTCAGGAAATTGCCAATAAACATCTTCTCCCTAGCTGAAGATTTGGCAGTGAAGAGGGACATAACAAATTTAACCCATTCAGTTGCTTTCAGCTGTCTGTTTACATGTAAAACTCTTCTTATACTGAACAATCTATTCTATTTTCATATTAGAATGAAGTCCTATTTTCAAAAGTGATTTATTCCTATTGACTTCCAATGAGATTTAGTGCTTAAGTCACTTTCAGAAATAGGATTTAGGCTTCTGTATTACTTAGGTGCTTTTGAAAATTTTACCTTTCCCTCATCTTTAAATAGTTTCACTTTATTTGGAACCCAGTGGTAAAGCATTAAGGGATCAGTCCAACCAGCTGCTCACACTCTGGACCTAATCCAACAAAGCATTTCAGCACATACTTAATTTTAAGCGCATGAGTAATCCTAGGAGTCAGCTTCAATGGGACTCCACAGGCGCATAAAGTTTATTACATGCTTAAGTGCTTTGCTGAATAGAGGCTCGAATGCACAGCCCCTGACAGGATTGAGCCTGCTCGAAACCCATGGAAGTCAATGGAAACTTAACTTCAATTAAATTTGGTTCAGGCCTTGTTTTGCTCTCCTGTTTCTTTCCAGCCCCCAAACTGGAAAGTACGTTTATAGGAGGAAAGATGGATGTGTTCAGTTTTGTGGAAATTGCATTGTGGGTAGCAATGTAATAGCTAAGATGAAGAAGAATATTTTAAATATTTATAATCTTCTAATCAGCTCTCTTTATGCACCCTGAATGCATGAGATTTTCAAAGAAATGTCAGGAGTGATGTTTGTGAGGGAACTTGCCTTTTAATGCTCAGAACTATGGTATCCTTTAGACATTCAAGACTTTGTAAGCAGCATCTTATACACCATTGATTGCCAAAGGAATTTTCCCAGGGCTATTATGTTCGAAAGACCACCTCTTGAAATGTTGTGGTTCTGGATGAAACCTGAAAAATTGAAGACAGTTGACTAGGAAGTGAATGTAGATCAAAACATTGCTCTGAGGTATCTAGGTGTTCAACATTATTTATGTTTGTTTTTCATTTAACAATATTTCTGGTGTGGTTTTTTTGTATGAGGATTTTGTGCTGTTCAAGCCCAGATAAGACTTAAGATGTGATTGTGTATTTATCTATATCTTCTTTTGTGTTTCTGATATAGTGTTATATACAGCACATTTATTCTGTAATCTTTAAATAAGGTTAAGAAAAACTTCTGCTATTTATAACTAGCAAATCTCTGTAGCTGTTTAAAGGTAAAGAGGTTATTCATAGCCAGTAAAAATTGACTCGGAGGCACTTTAGCTCTAAACTTAATATAAGAGAAACTGGGAGCAGCGATGGGTAACTAGGCCTCTGGCTAATTCAGTCTTTGGTGCCAGTGAAAGTTATAAACCACATGTGTCAAACTCAAACCAAGATTGTTATGCCTATCTGAGACAAAATCTGTTACTCGGAATTCTCAGTAAAGGTTCTCATCTGATTTGAAATAGTAATCTTTTTATTAAAAACAGAAAGAAATGAGGGTTAATGTAACAGGGAATAATTAGATCAAATACTGATGGAGACAGTGTTGTCTATTTGTCTGAGCAATAAGATGGGAGCCAGAGATTTATTTTGTTGTTCATCGTGTTCACTGGAGTAATGACTAAGAACCAACCATGAATGGGGTCCCATTGTACTAGGCATTTTACAAAGAATAATAGAAAGTCTTGTCCCAAAGAGCTTACATACTAAATAGATAAAACACAGAAAGGGTGGAGGAAAGGGGAATAACACATGCAGAGCAATCAATGTGATGGTGGCAAACATCATGTTAGCACCACAATCATTATTATGTGGTTATTGGTGGTGGTAGTGGTGAAGTAAATAATGACTAGTCAAGCTGTACAGCGTGATCAGTATTGCATGGTAAACTGGGCTCGTCTGGAAAACATGTCTTGTAGGACCTTCCATTTAGGTATATAATCAAGGAACCAAGTCTGTGGGTCATGCTTAATAGATGCTGGACTGTATTTTGGAAAGGAGTGACTCAGAAAAGGACTTAGAAGTCATGATGAATAACCAATTGAATAGGAGCTCCCAGTGTAACGTGGTGGTAGAGAGCAAATGCAATTCTTGGATGTATAAAAAGAGCATTATTAGGTAAAAGTGGGGTGGTATTACCACAGCATTATATGCAATGTTAGTGAGATCATTACTAAAATACTATGTCTAGTTCTGGAGTACATACTTTAAAAAAGGATGTTGGCAAATTGGAAAATGATCAGAAAAGAGATACAAGAATGATTCAAGATCTGGAAAACCTGCCTGGCAGAAAGAGCTGAAAGAAGTTCATTCTCTTTATCCTAACAAAGAGGAGGTTAAGTGACGACTTATCACAGTCTATAAGCACCTATACTGTGAGAAGTTTCTGGTATAGGACTCTTTAATTCAGCAGACAAAGGCATAGCAAGATTTAATTGTGGAAGATGAAGCTAGACAAATTAAAACTAGAAATAGGGTATAATTTTTTTTTATCAGTGAGTAATTAACTATTGGAAAATTTTACCTGGTAGTGTGGTGGAGTCTCCCTCACTTAAAATCTTTAAATCAAGATTGCACATTTTTTAAAAAAGTTATGGTTTATCTCAACCAGAAGTTATGGGTTTGATGCAATAATAATTTGATGAAATTCTTTGGCCTGTGTAATGCAAGAGGTCTGACTAGCTAACTTGTTTGTCTTACTCTTGTCTGTAAACATTTTGGAAACTCCATGGATCTGTCTGATATTTTCCTGTAGGTGGTCTGCTGAACAAAGAGATGAGTATCTATGTTTGCTGCACTGACTTTCCAACTTCCCTTCTGACTGAAGATCTTTAGGCTTTTTGTGTCCTCTGCAAGTCATCTACCTTCCTGCCTTTTCTCTATGGATTTTTTAACCACAGCCTTTGCTTCTTATGAGAACTAAGAATGCAATGTGCTTGAAGGAAATTATAGAGAACAGTTCTCCTAGGCTTGCCATTGTTATCTTTACTTTATAACTGTATTTTTACCATAGAAAGTGTATTCAATTTGGATATATACATTTTGTTCAACTAAAAGGTAAATGTAATTGAAGTTGACAATGATTTCTAAATTCCTGCTTTTATCCTAAATTTGTGCATTTATCCAAGGTTTTTTGTTTGTTTGTTTCTTTTTTTTACTATTGTCCATTTCTAATGGTGACAAAAAGGCTAACATAGTTTTTCAACCCATTTTTTTTTCATTTTTAAAATATGGGCAGAACTGTTGGTAGTGAAAGTGAAATTAATTAAAATACTTGTAACTACTTTATTTGTGAAGCATCGTTATCACATAGCATTACAGCTCTAAAAAGAGAGTATGTTAGAAGCTTATGGTGATTGGATGTGTAAAACCAAATCATGCCCTCATTTTCATCCATACAAACTGAGGTTGCATGGAATGGAACTCAGAACTATATGCCCATGGTCTTAGTCAAACCATCATTTATCTATGATCTCATTAAACTTCACAATCTACCAGTAAGTAAAGGTGTTAACTTAGTACTGAGATATGAAGCTCATGTTGACCTTTGACCCCTGACATGATCTTGAAACTCCTTACATAGAGGCTTTTGTATTATCACTTATGAGACAGGAAAAGATAAGCTGCTTGAGAACACTAATATGCAAGTAAGGAACACATAATTTAAAATATTTTGTTGGAAATAGGCTTTGCTATAAACAAGAGGCCTTAGAAAGGCCTGGCAGTAAGCATGAGCAGTTAGCATAAATTAGCATGAGTGTTTGACCTAGGTTCTGAGATTACAGGGGCTTTTGGCAATATGTACTTTGGGGATCAAGTAACAAGTAAACCACAAAAGAACAAAACATGCTTGAAATAATGGATTTGTACAGGATATTTGAACATGTAACCATTAACTTGCTGGAAATATAGGGAAATGTATAGACGCAAATAGCCTATGTCGGTAATTGGAACCCCACTTATGGTTCCCCAGAATGCCATACATGAACAGGTTACTGGACATATGTGTGGCTTGTAACCTTTTGATTTACATGTTTCCAATTAGTAGTTTAAGGAATAAAACCCAGCTGAATTCTTTAAGTTTCAAGCCTTCAGGATGGTTACAGATAATGTAATTTAGTGGAGGACTTTGAATGACGCAATGAGTGATAAAATGAAAGACATTATTTAAAATAAAGTGGTTAATTACAGCAAACAGGCATTACAATATTACCATGCACTGCACTTATACTCATATTCTAAAATGAAATGATTCATTCAGAGATCAGTCTCTGGATGGGAAGAATGGGTATTATCCTGTCTGGATCGGTAACTCAGTGGTGGATGGGCATGCCTATCTAATTCAGCATTCTACCTTTTTTATAATTAATAGTAATAACACCCTTTAATTAATTAGCGTTAAATCCACCTTTGTATTAAAATGTTCTGCTTTCTCATTGGCTATTTAACATTAAGCATCATTTTAATTAATGTCTACGTAAATGCCATACCAATAACTACCTATATTGATAGCATTTTCCAAAACATTAACATTTTATCTAAAACACTTATAAAATCTACTTAGGAGCAAAACATGTTTACAACGTGACTTGGGGCTATGCCCTAACTTATCTCCAATTTGCCTCTGAATTGTCTCACTTCACTTACTCATGTTCTACCAGGCCTTACTTGACTATTGTCGAGCCTATTTTTACTAAATGGATTTTTGGGCCACTTAGATCTCTGTAGTGTATAGCATAAGCTAGCATCATCTATATATCCCTGGGACAAGGGCTATAAAATAAGGTGTATGTCTAACCTCCAGTGGGTTCATCAGGGTGACGAGATGGCAAAAATCTAACCTTCCCATTTACTTATGATGATCTCCACTTACTGCTTTCTTCGATCTTTGTTTTCAACAGCGTCCACAGTGTTATGAGTATGTCAGCACTGGGGATTGTCACGTTCTGTTGATTTTCTGAATGTTAATGCTTGTGTTTGGAGTTACTGGCTATTAAGTAGTTTTCATGTTTCTGTAGATCTCTCACTGCCACTCTCATTCTTAATAATAAACTTAGGTTCTTAGGCAGCTCCATGTTGTTAGTGAATTGTGTAATTTTGCATGCTACATTAATCAAAGGCTACACTTCCATGCAACACCTAAATGCTGGTGATTCAATAGATGGTGCCCTTCTCTCCCATTTATCAGTACCCCAGTGCCTCTGCACACTGTTAAGGAACAATGTGCTGCTGAAGATGCTGTCTTCCAACTATTAAGAATCTGTTCCACTTTTTGTAAAAGGGCAAATGTTAACCCCATTGTTCTAGCCAAATTTCTACGTCTGTAACTATATTCTGCCTACTTACATTCCCTCTGCAATTTCCTTGGGGTGGGGAAAGACATTCTTTCTGGTCTAAACTATTATATAGTTTTGTTGTCTGATGTTAAGGAGTTGCTATATATTGCGAGTGTATGAAATGTAAAGTTTATGTAAATCTAAAGTCTATGGACAAGTTTACCAGTATTAATGCACTCGTGGATCCTTTAGGATGCAAAGTGTCACTGTTAGAGATTAGTCCTATGGTAACATTGCTTCATGGTATTTTGACAAAGGTGGGAGATCACTAATCAAATTAAATACTGCATAAATATCCTCCAAATTTAATTGTATGATGGATAACATAACCATCAAAATAAAGACTGTCCTGCAAAATTTGGGACAGATGGCAAAAAAAGATGACATCTTTTATATAATGTGTCAAAAATGTTCAGTTAATCAAGCAATGTTAATTGGTGGTACATTCCTGGATGCTTTATTAAAATAACAAAAACAGTACAACTCACTTGCATGAACACCTGTTAACAGTCACTTAAAAGAAGGAAATGAAAATACATAATGAAATCATTTAAAATAATAATTTTTACAGAAAAGTACAGGATTTATGTGCACAAATTGGTTAACAGTTTAATGTGGCTACTGCATCCTTTAAAAATGTTCTGCTCAAGTTTAGTATGGTCGTACTTAGTTTTAATCTGAAGTACATTTTAAGACGAAACATTCCTTTCATGGTGTGATGCTGCAGGAGCTGTGTGTGCAGAACAGATGCGTGACTGGGACAGCTGTTCTCTGCTAGAGCCTGAATTCAAGATTCTATATATCCTTCTGCCTCTTAAAACAGTGAAGGAATAGGGATGTTCGGCTTGGTGTACACTTACCTTGGCGATTCGGCGGTAGTCGATAGGAGTTACTCAAAGTATGCAAAGAACTCCTGTCATTGCGTAACTCCCGTCGACTTCTGTGCTTCTCTTCTGCACTCCATCTTCACTGCACTGTGCCACTTACAGGGGTGGTTTAACTGCGTCGATTTCTGGATCAATTGAGTGGGTCTTCACTGACTGCTCAGTCAATCCAGATAAGTCGATCTGACGGCGGTGACTTTGCTGCGGTCAGTGTAGACATAGCCCCAAAGCTAATATCACAGGCAAACTGCTGCTTTAAGAAAGCAGGACACACCCTGCTCTGGTTTAAGTGTCTGATAAAATCAGCTATGGCAGAAGAAACAGAGTCCTGAACTAGAGATCCAGCGGGTAACTAAAGGAGTAATTGATTTTCCAGTATTTTAGGGTGTCAAATGTATCTGCCATTTCTAAAGTCAAGTTTTGTTGTGTGATTTGAAATCTCTCCCAGGTGTGTGTTTAACTTTGTTTCAAACTATGACAAAATAATTCAAGACCTCTTTTTCCCCATTGTCTTTTGCTTGTTCCAGAGGTCAGTGTGGATCTTCCCAAATTTCATCTAGTTTCAATTCCCATAACCACCTTCTAGGCCCCATGTTATGGTCAACCTTCAGTGCCACTCTTCTACTGACCACAGAGAGTCACTGCATAGTGAAGCATGGCATATGTCTTTCCAGGACTGAGCATACACCCTCTGCACCATTCTGTCCTTCGATGGCTTTAAAAGTGAGACACAAGACACAGGAAGTGAATCCAAGACTCATGGTTGTAGTACCCAGCACAAACCACAATGCCACTTATCCAGCCTTTGCACTTGACCTTCAAAATAATATTTCTGATCATCAAAACATACACATTACACCTTCTTATATGGAAATATATCTCAAAAGTTGTGCACTGTGTTCTTTAATTTGGAGGGGTAGCAGGTGGGGGAACATAAAGCGGCCAGTGATTGTTAGGCAGTTATACTATTAGTTCCAATCATTAAAAGTTAATATTGGTAAGTTTAGTAGCCATTGACGGGTGTTCACTGCTGCCACTTTAAATACTGCTCAGCATTCTAGAAACCCTGCTTTTATGGATTAATAAAGAATGGATTTGTTATGTAAGATATTGGAATGGAAAAAGGAAATGGAAATATTGCTGTGATTTGCCTCTATACAGTTATTTCTACATGTGTAAAACTCCCACCTGTTCAACTATACAGATACCCTTAATAATTTTGTTACAGCTGGTTTGCAGTAGAATTAGATGCTCTTTGCATTAGGTTGTAGATGTAGATATGGTTTCTGTAGTGATGGGGCAGACTGCAGAGATCTATTGGCTGCTGGCTTTGTAAATTTCATTCAGTTTGGTCCAATAGCAGAAGGAGAGAGACTGGTACAGCCTGGACCCCTCTCTCTCTCTCTCTCTCTTCAATCTCCCTTTTTCTTGCAGATCAGTCTCTCTCCCTGTCTCTGTCTCTCTGCATAGGCAATTAGAGCTCTTACTCACAACCCCAACTCTCCCTCTTGCACTGATTTGTAATGAATTTTCTTCCTGAATGTAGGTCGTTTACAACAATAAGCACCAGATTCCTCCAAATCCAGTGTTGTTGTTGCTTTTTTATTTTTATTTTTTGTGATCGTTGCATTCCTTCGGACAAGAAAATCACATTGGATTCCAAAAAAGCAGAGGGGAGCCTTATTTGAATGATTCCTGTTGTCTGCTAGCCTGTCAGGATTCCCTGGAAGAATTTGGCTGAGTAAAAAGGACCTCGGTGCAGCTGCAGCTATCGCACTGTTAAGGTACGGGTAGTAGATTTAAGGTTTGTGTGTGTTCATGGTGATTCTTGCGGGGGTGGCAGTGAGTACCGGGGCAGAGGGTGACCAGTTTGCTGCAGTCGTTTATGCTTTCTCTTTCCCCATCATTTTGAAGGCGATACTTTTTCTGTGCTCTCCCCCATCCTAGGCTATCTTCATGTCATCTGTTCATCTACAGATGTAGAATTTGTCTTCCCCTGGCCCGTCATTTGTTTGGAGGCATTTTGCTGCAATCAGCTAGTTGAAAAGGCTCTGGGGCTCTGTGTGAGATGTTTACAAAGTAGCTCTGCCCAACAGGCAAATAAACAGAAGTGTGTGTGTGTGTGTGTGTGTGTGTGTGTGTGTGTGTGGGGGGGGGGGGGGGAGATATCTGCAATACAGAGAGAGAAAAAGAGCAAAGCTCCAGTTTCCTGCGAACGCGGAGATCAGAGTCGGTGGAAGGAGCAGGACCTCCTGTGTGCGCCGGGGGTGTTGAGGGAATCACAGAACCAGCACGTAGGGCTTGGCTTAACCTCTCCGTCTCCCCGCCCCCTCCTTCCAAAGCAAATCTTGGCTCCTCTTCTGCTACTGAGCGACTCACCCGCTTTTCTTCTTCTTCAGCGGCTGGGGTCTGGTAAAATGCCTGCTTTTTGTGATGCATGGGTTGGTTCTCCGACGTGATGGACTGGATGGAGGGTGGCTGGGTGGGTGTGCAAAGGGAGAAATAAAGGGGGAGAAAGCAATCCAGGGTGTGTGTGTGGGGGGGGGGGGGGGGGGCATCGGCGTCTCTGCAAAGCTGGGGCTGGCGGGCAGTGCTAGGGTTGGGGGGGGGGGGGGGGGGGTGGCAGATGCAGCCTCTCCGCGCTCCTTGGCTCTGGATTGCACCTTCCCGAGGGGAAACGCGGCGGCGGCGGCGGCGGCTGCCGCCCCCAGCGCCGTGTCAAAGCCGCCCCGCTGCCTGCTCGCCGGCGGCAAGTTGGGGACAGCAGAGCGGCTCCCCTTTCCCCGCTGTGCAGCCCCAGGGGCTGCCCTGGCCTCCCGCCCCCCGCACTGCAGCGGCCTCCTTTCCCGATCCCCCCCCGCCCCCCGCTTTGTCTCTGCAGGGCGCTGTGATTGATGATCTGTCCCTCCCGCAGCCCGCAGCCGGGGGGCGCCGCGAGAACAGCCGCTGAACTTCTACCTCTCGCCTCCCTCCCGGCGGACCCTGCCAGGCGCCTTCCGGGCGCCCCGCCAGCGCTGCTGGGCCGCCGGGGGTGGGGGAGAGGCGCTCAGCCTGGCTGGGGATCCCCCTTGCAAGAGGAAGGGTGGGGGGTTTGTTATGGAAGGGGCCGGTAGCAGAGCGGGCCCCCCTTCCCGGCTCGCTGCAGCCGCCCTCCAGTTGTCCCCGGTGCAGCCCGCTCCTTGCCCGCGCCGAGACTCCATCGCCCCCAGCAGCCTCCCCCGCCAGGTTACAGTCGCTCTCCTCTAGCTGAGCCCAGCGATGGGGACGCCTCAGGCAGCGCGGAGCATCCCCCGCTCATCCAGCCGCGGGCAGCTCGGCTCCCTCCCCGGCAACCTGCCCCCCAGCTGCAGTGCCCCAGCTCCTTGCCATGAGTCCCTCGGGCTGGGCTGCCCACCGTCCCGCCCGTGCAACCGGTGCCTCCGGCTGAGCCGCCTCTCTCTCTCCTTCAGCCTCACCCCCACCCAGCTACTCGTCAGGTGCCCAACGCCTGCCTTGACTGCAAAGCGCTCCACTTGTCCCCTGGGGATAAGCCAGGGCAAGCGACCTGCAGCGGCCATTCTGTGCCTTGGGACTTCTCCTGCCAGCTATCCCAGTCCAGGCACAAAGGGAGGGCCTAGAGGCTGACATCCACCTGAGGGTAATAATGCCCTTATTGTCAGCAGAACTGGCTCAGCTGGAAGAAACAGGATCCCCTTCTCCTTCTCCTGTCCCCCGCAGAGGCTCTGGCTGCTGCAGGTTACACAAATGGTTGTTTTACTGCTTTTCTCTTGCAGGAAAGACCCCTTGGTGCTGGGATTCACTGCGATGAGGCTATCTTTGATTTACTATTATTATTATTTAATCACTTAGAGCCAGGGCCATTATTGAGAGAGGAAAATAAAGAAACCCAACAGATAAGTTAATCATCTATGCTGCTGGCCTACCTTTATTTTCATTAAAGCAACTAGTAATAATAGAACTCTTATCTACCCCTGAAACTCAACTAATTTTAATATTAGGCAGGGAAAAAATAACGGTGGAAACAAGCAGGTGCTGTTCTTGCAAGAAAATTCCACAAGGTGGTGATGTGGACATTTCCTAGTGACTTTTTAAAATGTTATTTTTTGAGATTTGGCCAATTGCTTGAAAGGTTTTATTTCCATGTATTCCACCTCTGTATCTGAAAAGCCCCATTGCACGTATGTTTTAAAACTACAAAATCATGTTGGATTTCAAATGGTTTAACATCCAGGCAGCATTTCCTACCTCTGGCTCCCCTCCCACCCCCTTAATGAGTCCTCAGAAGCAATGGAACTGAAAAGGTTTTAAAGAGAAGTTTTTCATTTATGTTAGACTGGGGGTTTGCAAAAAGTGCAGAATCTTGATGTGTTGGAAACAAAAGACAGCAATTATTGTCAAAGGATGGCTAATAGAATGAAATGTGAAAGTCCCTCTCTATATTTTATTAGATAGATCAAGTTTCCGGATTAAATTGTAGCAGCTTTAGTAATTCAATAAGCAGTGGCAGAGACTGATGTGGCCGTTTAATCTATTACACTAGATGCTTTATATTTAGCTTTTTAAATCCATAGCCTTTATTGGGGTGTTGGTGTTTAGTATAACCACAATGATGTAAATAAATGTTCATCTTTTGATACTTTGTATTTAAAAAGTAAAGACACGTTTGTTAACTCCATAGTCATGCTTCATCAATTATTGGGGTCAAAATCCTTAAAATGGTTAATAACAGGGGAGTGCCTGTGTGTAGAGAGAAGGGGTTAGAAATGCAAGGGCAAATGGATGAAATTATTGGCAGTTACACTCAGTGGAAATCTTCAGTGTGTGTGTAAATTTTAGATATGTATACTATTTCCCCTGATACATCAATGTAGCGTGGACTTCTCTGCAAATTTAAATCATCTCAAATTGGTGGAATAGTGGTAATCTACATCCCATGGAATACAAATTATATTTATTTGTTATAAGACATTTAAAAGCCTTTCTTAGTATTAATAGAAAATAATTTTTTAGGTTATCATTGAAAGTTGATCATTACTTTCATCAATTGTAATTCGGTGGATAAACTCAGGTTTATGCAGGTGGGCTATTTTCATACTTAAAATTAATCCTTCCTTTAATTTTTATTTTCTTATGAAAAATGCATTGGTCACATCTGTTAATATTTTACAGAATGGTCTATACATATTATTGCCTTCAGGAGAGTTGGTGTAATTCTTTTCAGTTATGTTGCTGTAGACAGGGTTGTATACTATTAGTCATAAACCTATTCCAACTAATCATTAGATACCATGAACATGAAAAGGTACCATGAACGTAGTGACTTAGCAATAGGTAATTTATGCAAGCAAAAATATTTTGATAGTATTAGAACAGCAAAACTCACAATAATACATTTTAATGATAATTATATCTTTAATGCTGACATACTGGCGCTTAGCACTTGAGAATTATTTTCTCTTTGTTTAAAAGTCACATTAATTTTTTCCCTTCAGCATGCATAGATAACACACAAATGCAACTACAGTCAGTGTGTTTGTATTTGGGCTATACTAGGCATCATAACTGAAACTGTGTATTTCGCATCTAAAATGTGTTTCTTTGATACTGCAGTTCAGTTAGGGCCTGATCCAAAACCCATTGCAACCAGTGAAAATGTTTCCATTTATTTCAGTGGACTTTAGATCAGGTCCATATAATTTATTTTGTTGCCTGTATAGATTTTTCTAACATTTCAAAATGCTAACATTTCTCGTAGAGACGGATAACTTGCCTGGTGCTACTTTAAATAGTATCCTTGAATCACAAAGTCAAATAATAAGAAAATGCTAGTAATACACTGTAAATACAAAAAATCTTTAAAGTCGCATGCTAAGTGCATAGGATATTATTTTTCCTTGTTCAGCAATGCAGAGTGATCAGTTAAAACAATTCTGTTTAGAAAATGTACAACAATAAAAAAACCTTCTAAATAAAATAGGATAATTGGATACTGGATTGGATAAAACAGGATAATTGATACAGTGGATAATTTACCAATAATTCTTAGCTTTATTCACACACATGCTCTTTTCAGCCTGTTTAGTTAGACTAGTGCTCTTGAACAGGTCCTTTGACTCAAAGGAATAGTGATAAAGGATTGTCAAAAATGGCTGTCTTAATATGCAAATTGCAGCTGAAGGTCATTACCAGTCAGTTAGAGAGGAAGGCAAGAGGCAGAAGGAAGAGCTGATAGATTGAAGCTGTACATTAAAAAAAACTAATATAGAAAAGTGCCTTGTTTTCAGTGAAAAGTAATTGAACACTGCATAAAGGTGTGCACTTCTGCTTTTGACAGGTTCTCAATATGGCCTCCATTTGGCTTTTCAAAGAAGCATGCTGTTCTTTGACAGCTGAATAACACAATGTAAGGAACAGATCCACCTGGGTGGGACAGGAAAAGCATCACTCTGTAAACAGCATAGGATTTAGTCATTCTGCTGTTTGAAGACTTGTCATAAAGCACAAATGTTCAAGATCTTTTTTGTGTGATCAAGATTCATTACAAATGCACACCAGATTAAAATTTTTATAAAAGGAAAATCTAGTAAAACCAAAACATAAACATGAGACCGGCAATGAGCCACTCAGATCATTGGGGCTCTCGTTTCAAACGACAGCTATTTTCTGTCACAGTTCAGCTCAGGTGTGCTCAAGCAATGTTTGTAAAGCATTTATACTTCGAGCCATTTCGATCCCTACATCTGACAGGGTTATGTACTCAACTCTGTCACCTTTTAATAGTTCTCATTCTGTTTGGTTCAGTAGTCCCCAGATCTGAATTTCAAGAAAAATGCTTGCTGGCTGGAAAAAAAAAAAGTTTTTATTGGCACTATTCTTCAAAATGATAGAAATGATAGGTCATAAATGTCTACTTTCTATAACCTGATAGTGGAGTGAGGGGGAGAAAACTTAAAATTTATAGGGAAAGAATGGGTTCAATTGATTGGAAAAAAATATCATTTTGTAGAGGGCAGCAATAAAAAAAATGAGTTCAGATCTCCTTATTTATAAATAAGTGAATTTGGAGAAAAACATTTCTGGATTTTTTATATTTAAAATAAACTTTATATTGAACAATATTATTTCATGGCTTATTACCATAGCATGTGTGATGATCTGAACATTAATAGCCTCTCTAGAAGATGTTGCCTTTCCCAGTTATATCTGTATTAGGGTTTGACCACTAGCTTGGCTTATTCAAATGGAATACATGTGTTCACATTATGCAATAAAACCTAGCCAGAAATGTTCAGATGCACAATATAATACTTTATCTAAAAATGAGTTGTAATAATTGAGATCACCTTGTAAAAATCTTACATTCTACTGTGTTCTGTATTGAGCCCACTCACCACTCTTGTGTTAGGATATGTTTTAGCAAATGTATCCAACTGCATATAGCTTCAGTTAAGTAAGATGGTAAGGCTTCCCATGCTCATCTCTCCATTGTCACTTTATGTGCACACTGAGATTTGTAGCTTGATGGGGGTGGTGAACCTTTTAGAAAGTGGTAAGCTTGGAAAATTAATGGAACTCTTATTAGAAAAATATTACAGAAACTGTTTATGCTAGACTGATTAATTCACTCTGCAAAGTGCTGGATGCGGGGAGGGGGGACCATGACCTACCATTATTAAAATGACTTTCTTAAAAGGTATCATTTTTTTATGTGGCTATAATGGAACTATTTTGGGGATTTTGTTTAGAATGCAGCAAGCCCATATTGAAAAATGGTGACACTATTAGGCAGAATATAGTAGTTTTCATAATGACATGATTAAGAGGGGCATATAGCAAAAAACTACAGTTTTTGGAAATGAACTGAAGACTGGTTATGTCTAATTATGAAATTATTAATCTGACAAATGTTATTCTACATTACATAGTGTGAAGTAACTCATCTTTTATTTACTACTCTGTATAATGACTTAAATTATTAAAATTTTTATTTATAATGGAAGAGTAAGTACTTTAGTATTAATTATAATAATCAATGAAATAAGCACATCAGTATTTTATTAATTATAATCAATGGAATAGTAAGTACTTAGACTTTTAGAGATGATTGTATTATCATAAATTGGTGGCTGTGAAGATTTTTCTAAGAGCCTCATTCAGATTTGTATTTGTTGGATATGAATGTGCAATAGGAAAAGTATGTAACTTATTGTTCCTCAGTTAAAAGACAGTTTCCAGTCATAATGACCCTTTTTCTCTCCTTGGTACAAATGGAGAGACATCTCTTCAATTCTGAACCCAAAGGATAGATAAATCCAGTAAGTCAATCAGAACAAAGCCTTCCTGTCTCAAGATTATAGATTTTTGTTTAGGCTTTCTAATATTTAAGCATTTTTAAATCACTCGTGCCCATTGTATCTGGGTATTATGTCAGGCACAGGCATAAAATGGGCATGAAGTCAGCAGGTTTGCTTAAATCATTTACAGACCTCGCTCCAGAACAATGCTGTTCTAATCAATGGTCTTGCCAGAGCTGCCAACTATGTTGGTTGTTGCCATCGTGTGGCAGTTTTATGACATAGGTGCCACACAAGGGACTAGGTTACAACCATCAAACTCATTTGCACTGTGGCTTGAAGTAATATTTGGTCTTTTGAAAAGGAGAAAAGCCAATTAACTAGTTGTTTCACTCATTGACCTTTCTTTGTATATAGTGTATTTGGAAATACCTGAGGTGTAGTAAGGCATGAGTTAAATTTCCCTGAACAGGTTTTTGACTAATTTTTAACTCCTTTGTTCCATAAAGGAACACTTTTTTTAATAACTGTACCATACATTTTAAGTTCTCCAAGAAAGAAACTATTGATGTGTCTGTTGAGCAGTGCTACATATTTATTGATGACTTACAAATTAATAATGATTGATATATCAGATTTCCTACCCTAAAATACGGAAGTCGTGTTTTAGACATGTCAAAATATAATTTAGGGAAAACTGATAGCTGCATCATCAAAAAACATGTTGGAATGGACACCATTTGTTTCTGGTTTATTTTTTATGTTCATTGTTTACAGATATTTGGACCAAACTTTTTGTTTTTAATTTCAAATAATATTGAAACTTGTGAAGAAAAAGTTGCAGATTAATTTATTTGGGAGGAATAAAACATATTGGATGCAGGGTGCAGCTTGCAGAGGGCAGTTGTATTCTCTACTGCAACTGGGTTTTATTCTGAATTCAGATATTGTAGTAATTGTACATTTGAGAATTCTTTTTCTGGAAATAAATGAATAAATATCCATCTTTCTCCCTCCCATGCCTTCATTTAAATTCTTTACAAATCTACAGCCATGTCCGTACACATCTTTAGGGCTTGAGTCTCTCTCTCTCTCTCTCTCTCTCTCTCTCTCTCTTTTTTTTTAAAGCACCATGGGCATAAATACAAAATGTTGTCAGATCGCTGCATATTACAGAGGAAGTAAATTTTCTTCAGATTCTGTAATTTGTTTGGGCCTTTGTTGATTTGGCTGTGGGAAGGTTTCCAGATCCACACTTCCAAAAAGCACAGCCAGTATTTTACTCTTATGTATGGCCATATATGGGTACCAGCCATATGTCTCTATCTGACTAACACACAACAAACTCCCTACTCATTTTTTTACTGGATGTAGCATAGGCCATTAACATAATTAAGATTAGCATTATGTAGCTGATGCAAAGCCCAGTGAAGTCAATGGAAAGACTCCTGGCAAATTCATTGGACTTTGAATCAGGCAGTATATGAGGAATATGCAATATTTGAATGAAATATGCAGGGTCCCATAGTTTAGAGGGACTTTGTTGGCTGGATTTTAATCTGCGCTTATTAAAATGCCTCCAAATCCATCCTTTCAAACAGTAGAAATCTTCTGTTCTCCTAAAATGCTCATTTATATAAAATCAATCTCTGTTTTGGAAAGCTATTATAAATGAAGAGGTCATGAAGATGTAGGGAGCCATACATTTCACTAACCTGTAGAATACTGATGGTTCAAAAGTTTAGGACCATATGTTATCCTCAATCTATGTTCAAGACTTCTGTTATTTGTTGCTCTTGTATTAATGATAAACATTTGTTCAGCATGTGTCATAACTTTACATGGTGTCTTATTGAAGTTTGTTTAAAAATCAAAAAACAAAACCTGTGTGTACCCTGGAGAATTGAGCCATTGGTAACCAAAGTGGTGGGACTGATACATTGGTGCAATACCCGTACTAACCGTGGTTTTGTAGGAGCAGTTTTTCCCTACAGTCACACCAGTGCTGCTCTGCAATGTTGCATTGCCCTCTGGGTACCCAGTTCCACAGTTCTTGCCTCTGGGGCAGTAGCTTGTGGGAGATTTTGAAGCCCAAAGAAATTGTAGGAGAAGAGGTGAAGCTCCCATAGGAATCTGGCAATGGCTGCTATTTCCAATTTTATTTTTATCAAAAAAATTTATTTTGATTCAAAATGAAGATTAGAGTCTGATCTCACTCCTTACTTAACACAGTTTCTGCTTAGCTTCTGGGACTTGAGATATCTCAGGCATCTGCAGTAAGGGGATTGTGTCAGTATCCCTGAAGAGCCAGAGAATGAGATACCAGAAGTTAATAGAAACAATTATTGCAGCAATAAATCCATCACCCAACCTCTTCAGTAAATGGCTCTGTGTAGCTAAGCAGGTTGTGTGAGTCAGGTACATAACCACTGACTGGTAGGATAAAGTTGTGCTCCATGCCTGGGACAGGCGATAGCAGCTCATTACCAATGTAATGATTAAAATGTCTGCCTGTTGCATTTTGCATCATGTATGTGAAAGCAAAGATGAGGTTTCAATGCATGGTAGCATGAGGAGGCAGTAGGATTTGTGGCAAATTATGCACAGCTGGACAAACAAGCTGTGGCACCAGAGGCTGTAAATTATATTAACACAGCCTGCAGTAGGTCGGCTGCTCAAATTAGAAATGCTCAGTGCACATAGTTCCAAAGAGCAGGTGGAGAATTGGGGGATGGATGATGCAGATCACTGATTTTGACAGAGCAAATATCAGGAATTGGCACCACTGAAAAATAGTTGCATTCTGTAGATGGAGGATATCCCCTCATTTGGTAGATAGCCATTTATTTTTATGATCGTTTTGATGATTTTTATGAGTTAAGTTGAGGAGTTATAGTGGGCAGTGTTGTGGGTATACTGATGTAATGTAAAGAGTTAACAATTGCTATGAAATATCTTTGTTTGCTTTATTGGTGATGTATTAAGATTTTTTCTGTTATGCTTTTTTTTCTCATAGTTTATATGTGATTGTATGAATTGAGTTAAGACATTTAAAGAGAAATGAATTATGTTTGTTGATACAGAAATATAGCATATTTGATGTAATATTTACTCATCAAATTTATTTTGACAAGCTATCTATTAGAGGCACAATCATGTGGGCCAACTGGCATATGTAATTAAGGTAACAGAGTAAATTAGAAGGAAAGTCAGAATTATATAGTCCAGGAAAGTAAAATGGATATTTGGTGAAATGTAAATTTATCTCCTCGGATCTAGTGCAGGGGTGGAACATTGTTGGAATGCAGAAGAGGGAGCTGGGGTAAGTGCATTGCAAAATGTGTTCTTTATCCTGCTTCCACATTATTTTGGCCAACTGATGCAAAGGTGAAAGGGGCCTATTGCTGGGGCACCTGTGCCATCTTCATTTGCAACTTTGTGTAGTCTTAAATCGTTCCCTTTGGAACTGTTGGACCTGAAATCTCATTTCTCTGTTGCATCTGAAATAGAGCATTCTAAATGAATTGTTCTCCTGCATAAACCTATCTTGTCTTTCAAAAACAGTCTTGGTTTTCTTTTCTTGAAACCAAAACATGTGATCAGACTCCTATTTTATTTCCCTCCACATGTCCCAAACAATATTCTCTGTTTTCTTCTCCTTGCCTCAAGTTACACAGTTATTTCACTACTCTTGATTCCATATCCTGTCCACTTACTTTGGCTGTTACTAGATGTAATACTGATCACTATAATAAATCATTCAGAATTAAAGGATTGATAATCATAGCAGTGACTAATTTGTCGCTTGGAATACCAAAGAACATCATAAAAGTAGCAATTTCTGATCAGTTTGAAATTCCAATGCCTTTTTGAAAGGCACTTCTGTCTTGGAACCAGAAATAGTAAGGACCTAGCATTAGACTTTCTTCACAAATATAAAAACATGTGCAGGGCTGTGATGGGGAGTGGGCAGGGAATGGATGCAATGGTAGGAAAAAAATAGGTAGGTCTATAATTAATCTGTGTATCTGCTTGATTTCAGCTGATTTCAGCACATGCCTTTGGTGGTTGGCCACAGTCAGTATAGGACATATAATAATTCCCCTATCTATGAATGTGGTAACCGTACTTCATATTGCTCTTATTTTTTCTTGGACTGGTTTTTAGTGCACAGAATAGAATGGCAGCTAGTTAAGAACAAGTTGTTAAATAGGTTTCCCGTTGTGGGGTAAGGGCTAACAGATTCATATAACAGAAATATTTGGTCCATAGTACCCTAGATGAGGTTTTTTGTTTTTGTTTTTTTTAAACATTCGCTGCTTTGTCGCTTCTGTTTGTACTCAGGATATCTACTATTTAGCTATGTTGGAAACTTCGCCACTTGCTGGAAACAAGGGGACTTGCAACAAACAATGGGTTTGCTAAGGGAATGCTGAACCTACTAGAGTTTGAGAGAACCAGGCCTAGTGGTCACAGGCAGAAGCAGCTGCTGCTTGTGCCGCAGTGGGTGGGGAGGAGCAATGGTGAAGCTGAAGAAGAGGGGGATAGTCTGTCCTCATATTAGACTGCATCCACCTCCACCAGGTTCACAGCAGGAACACTGGTCTTCATTGCAACCTGGAAAATGTTGCTTCCAGCTCTATAGTCTGGAAACTCAACCCTATTCGGTACATATATAAAATTAGAGTTGAGTGCCTACATATTCCAGTTCTTCCTTTTCCTCCTAATTTGGCATGGATGCTGCTCTCTCTGGTTCTTTGGATTCTCTGAAGAGGTTCTAGGATCTCAAGAAGATCTCTGGTGTCTCCTGTTCTGGCTCCTTGTCTCTAATGTCTAACTAGACTACAGAGCTGGCATTTTTCCTTGTGTCACTCTTCATCGCTCCAAGTTGTGATATGATTCCCTGTTCACTAGTTAGGGCTGTGACCATGTAGGGTATTCCACATATGGTAAGCGGCCTAACAGGAGAGTAGTACACTGAATTTCTCTAGTGGAGACAAAGTCAAGGGGAGAAGAGTGAGCAGAGCATAGGAATGAGGTGGGAAGTGGCAGGCAATGGGATGTATTCATGGGCAGAGCCTCAGAAGTAAGTACAAGGAACTTGAATGGAAGGACATAGGAAGACTCAGAAAGGACTGAAAATGGGGTGATGTGCAGGGGGTGGTAGAGGAAGATTATTTAGCAACTGAATGTTGGGTTGTGGTGGAAGATGAGTAAAAAAAGGAGGTTACAGTAGCTAAAATGAGACAGAAACATGGCTTTTGATAATGGGAATTCTACACACAAATCAGTGGAAGCATGTGACTCTTAATGCCATCATCCTAACACCACAGAATATTTACCAACCCAGTGTTGGTTGCATGGTAGGTTTTAATTCTCTGAAAGGCAATTTTTCTTCTGAACAGTGATTTAGTCATTTTTTTTTCTTCTCAGCTAAAGCTCCAATTTAAAAAAATCTCAAAATACCCAAGTATTTCCTTTTTTGTAATGAAGCAATTTCCAAATGCTTCATCCTTGAAAATATGTTTGTTTAGAAATGTTTTTCCTTGTTACTCTTTTCCTAACAAGTATAATAAATCACCTTTTATGTTCTTTTGTTTCAGTTATTATTTGCAACATGACAAAATATGCGCTGCAGAACAAAACAACTGAGGGAAATGGGAAATATATGCAGCATGTGTTCTGAGGAAATTTGCTTTTATTATGTCAGAGTGAGTTAATTAAAACTATGGGTTTTGATGGTTCTGCCATTGGTACAGAAAAATGAGAAAATAAAACCTAGAGTAAAATGAATGTACCTTGAGCCCACTCATATACACCACTCATAGCAGTTAATGTAATCGCTAATGAGGAGTTGATGAAGGAGTTGCTGCATCATCTCTCACACACAAGCCTTATGAGTTATTCTGTATTTACAAGCCTGCTTTATTTCTTATCACTTTTCTAAACAACATAGAATTGACGCACATCCATGCAGCCAAAAGTGTCTGCCTGAAAACACAGGAGAGAGGTTTTTGGATAAAGGGATACTACTTCATGCAGACATTTTCAGAACATACAAAACACTTCCTGTAACCTCTTGTTCATTTTCTTAATAAATGAACTGCCCTATATACATGATTGCACATAATAAAAACTATACATCATTTTCCAAACAGCTGTGGTACTTTACATATAAGTTGTATGTTTAAAAGATAACAGGCCTGACTGAGATTGCCCTAGCATGGATTTTACATGAGTATGAATCCAATGCATGGATTCTATGCATTAAAATTGCTGCCTAACCAGATGTTTGTCCCAGTGCATATGAGTCAAACGGTCCATCACAAATTCCTGTAACTGCATTAACTTTCTTGACACAGTGACTCTAGGAAGTTAAGGCAAGGATACAAGTAAATGACAAGGAGGAGTGGAAATCTGATTCTTGAGGCATGAGACCCACTTTAATGCAGATTATGGTGAAACAGGCTTAGAATTCTTCAATGAAACAAATCAAAGCAGTTTTCCAAGGTATACATTCTCTTTAAACTTATTTTCTCCATGGGCTAATTCTTACTAAATACTAGCACTTTTTTTTTCTCTTGATAACTTTTTTCCATTTTAAATTTCTATTTTAAATGCTATAAATTCCTAATGTCGGCTAGTTTCCAATATATATTCAGATTTCATTTTTATTTGGGTAGGAGCTTCAGGTATAGGTGGATGAAAAAAGATTTAAATAGGGAAAACATTCCCATGACAACCTATTTTATTACCTTCTGTTGATCTATTTTTCTGCTCTGACATGAATCACAATTGATTATTTATAGTACATACTCTTTGTAAATAAATGAGCACTGAATTTCAGGTAAGACAGAAATCCCAACAATTACACTCAGGAGTATTTTTCTGTTAAAGAGTAACTAAAATCCTTGTTTGGCTGAAAGATAATTCAGTTGAAGAAGAATGTTTTTTCTTCATTAGTGTGCAGTATTAGTGTTTGCAAAGATCCATAAAAATAAATACAGAAATTGAATGGTAAGAGTTGAAAGTTAAATGGATGTATCAAAATTTCTGAATTATTTAGTGAGTCCGTAGTCCAACAACTTTTTTAAAATCACCATTTATGACATTTGGTTTTGGTTGCATTCAGCTTGGTGGAGGGGTAGGGATAATCTTTTTAGGTGTTTTTCCGTTACCTACATTGAAAGCTGTTGTCTCACATTTATAATACATAGCAGCACTAGGGATTGCAAGTTTTGTCATAGTGTGGAGCATGTTTTAATACAGAAATTGTCTTAAGAATCACCTTCCATCTCATTCATTACACATCTTAGGTCAGATTTTTCCAGTGCTCTGCACCGTCAGTTAGGAACCAATTTTCAGCTTCCAATTTGGCACCTAAATAAAGACCTGGAGTGAGATTCTCACCCCTGATCCAGACAGCCTCTTTACATTGGTAGAGGATCAGTGCAGAGTAAAGGAGCCCTGAAAGCCCAGTTCTTGGATGGGTTCAGTCACTGCAGAAAATTGCCATAAGGCTGTTTTCCAAGGATCCCCCACTTAAGGCCTGGTACGGGGGGAATGCTAGAGGCAGAACTGGGAGCAACAGGAGTCTGTTGGGGGTCACAGCAAACAGTACTGTGACGATTCCAAGCGGTACTGTGGCCCATATAGCAGCTCTGAGAGGTTGTAACTTAGACAGGCCACAGGATTGTCAGAGGCTGCTCCATCTCTTGAAGTAGACCAGGATCAGGAGGGCTCTAAAGCCACCTTGAAGCCACTTTAATGGCTTCTCCAACCTGTGAGGTCAGCGCTGCACCTCCTAGCAGATTCTCACTCCAGGTCTTCAGAAGTGCTTGGCACCCCGCAGTTCCAATTGGATCATTTAGTGCCTAGATTTAGACTTTTGAAAATCTGGCCAGTTATTTTCATGTCTAAAAGGAATGGAGCTCTTTCAAAGGTCATACCTAGCTAGCTCTCCACAGGCCTCATTTAAGAAATTTTATTGGGCCTTGGCTTCCCCATAGAAAAGAAAATATTGAGTAAGAATTCAAGGAAGAATGGCTGTAAGTCTTTTGGTATTGATTCCCTCACTTTTCCTTTAAATTAAGCATTGGCATAGAAAATTAATTTTAAAATGTGCATAGATCTCACCATTTCTGCTTATTTGCTTATGATACTGAGATCTAACACAGTATGCAAGAGTATTGGAAAAAAAAACATTTTTATTAATTTAAAAAAACAATTGTGTGGTAGCTGATGGGACAAAAGTTAAATTTAACTTCACTCATATTTTGCTGTACTAATAGAGCCAGAAACTATAAGGTCTGCAAACTTGTTTATATTAAAAAAAACAAAACAAAAAAAAAAAAACCTAAAACAGAATTCAGGGTCTTCCCTTTCATTTTGTTTCCACCCCACCGTTCCCTTAGAGTTTTATGACATATTTTTAGTTTTTCCCCTTTGTCTGCCAAATGATGTATTCTTAAATAATCTCTGCACTGTATATTTAAATCAGCACAGAATTACCCAATATCCACAGATGCCTCAGGGTATCCACAAAATATCAAATATGTCCACAGGCACTAACACCACATACGTGATTTCTGTCGTATCTTTCTGCAGTTCCCAGAAATGCCACATTCAGGAGACTATACTTTGAAGAATGATTTTGTGGGATCAGATGGCTAGATTCATTAAAGGTGGGGCTCTAGTGCTGTCCAAAGTAAAGAACTGTGTTTGAGGCTTTTTTTGGATTGGTGGCAAACAACATGGTAGTGTCAACAGGATTCTTGACTATACTATAGGCACCAAAATATTTGATCTTCCTAGACACAGCCAAGCACTTAGAGGTTGAGAAGTGCCCGTATGTCATCAAAACTATGACCCTATCTTCAGCTTAAATTCTTGGAAAAGCTACCCACTGAAGTAATGTAAAATTGTCTGTTTTCCAGTGATCTATGTTGAGGTTGCCAGACGAGTAAATGTATGTAATCCCTTTAGAACAGTCTCCTATGTGGTGGCCATACTGGGTCATGTGCCCATTTTAGTTATTTCAAGTGGTTGCTTCTACTGCATCAGGCATCATAACTGTGGATTTCAACAGTTCTGCTTTTGGGACAGAAAAATTAGAAAATTCAGGTAATCGTATTTTACACTCTGTATCCCACTCATATGCCCCTCTCAATAGTTTGTTTAGTAATTGGTGAAAGATCCTTGCAGGGCTAATATGCCATAGCTCATATGAAATATGCACTATTCAAATAGCTCCAAAGTAACAAGATTTAGGGGAAGGTGTCTGTATTTAATAACATATCACTTAACTCTTCAGAGTGCTATGGAAAATGAAACGTTAACTCACAGAGGATCAAGGAGCGCTCCCACAGAGCTGGTCATGTGCTCAATCTTGTTTCTGGGTTTCTTATAGGTACTTTGGATACTCAGGCCACTCTTATGTGACCAAACTATCATACATTTTAATTCTGTGGATCTTCTGCACCTGTATCAATGGAGCTGATCATGGTGTCACAGACTAATTGTTTATGAATTCCTGGGATTTCCTTCCTGATGAAGAAATGAATCTGATTTTTCCTTTCCAGTCAAGTGTCTGTCAGCTCGGTGACCGCTATTATCATCTATTTATTACCTATTTCCACCTTGTCCCTCAGCATTTTTTTGGCCCCAGAAGTCATTATGATGGTGTCATTATGACTGTGACTCCAAAAAGTCTCTTGGAGTTGTATGTGGTTGGGTACAGCTTAGGAAAGAGAAACTGTGGCGCTAACATTGGGTCATCATCTTCTACAGAATTGTTTGTACATACAATGAAAATTGTCACAAATAGTATTTGTCCTCTTCTGTAGTGAGGTACTATTCAGGTGAACTCTTTTTTGTAGCGTGGAGCTTGATTATCGTCATTAATAGTTCTTAGGTTATGATGAGGTTGTTTTTTTTATGGAGAAGATATGATCTCTCCAGGATTTTTCTCTAAGAACTGCAGTTTCCCACTGCCTTTTCTGCCATAACATTTGCTTTGTTTCTGCAGAGGATATCTATGGTCTTCTTTATTATTTGAAGCCTTTACTACCTGCAATTTATCTTGCTTGCCCGTATTAGTTACTTAAAGGAAGAGCCATGGTTGTTGTTACATTATTGACAGGAATTATCAGCTTCTCTTTGTTACAGAAAGGTACTGACCATCTTTAAATATGAAGCGGTCTGTCTCCTTTTCAGCAAGATAGTTTTGATGGTTGCAAGTTACTGTCACTCTCAAATTTCCTTTATTCAGGAAGGTGACTGAGTGGGTAGCCAGTATTCCATTCTCAAGAGTCTGAGACACTGTTGACAACCTTGGTTCTGGCCTTAATTTGGGGTTAAGATCATATGTGTCAAGATCATGAATGATCAGGCCAGCTGTCTAATTTGGACTTGTTGGACCTATCAGCAGCTTTTGATACAATTGATGTCAGGTTGTTGTTTGGTGACGAAGGAACATTACTGATCTGTCTGGAACTGCCCTCCAGTGATTCTAATCATGACTAGAAGTCAGGGGCCAATTGTTTATGACAGATACATATCATCAAGGGATATAGTATATGAAAGTCCTCAAGTATCCAGCACACCTTCTATACTGGTCACCGTATGTATGATTCTTTAAAATAACACTTCTTGGCATGAGGTAGAGTATCGTCGGGGATGGCTTCTTCTGACTATCCAATGTGGTCCAGACATAGCAGCACTGTATTTGTGAGCTTTCTGTGTTGAGTATTCTTAATGTGGAAGAGGTGGGAAACATGTCATTGTAGTCAGGATAGCTTCTATTCGAGATTGCTGTAATGTGTATGTTCTACTGCCACTCTGGCAGCTATGCCTGAGGGTTGAGAGATCAAATTCCACCATCTGTTATCTGATTGCTGTGTGTGCCAAATGAAAGACAAACAGTAGAGTAGATTTAATCACCTAATAGAAGCTTGTTGGCTGAAGTCACTGTGTGTATCCTACATAATTATTCCAGCTAAGATGCTAATAAAAGTCTTCTTGATTCAATAGTCTCATTTGGGGGAGTTTCTGATAACTGGACCCTCTTTCTGGCCACTCCAGTAGAAATGGTGGTAAACTTTTTTCAGAAAAAAGTATATTTTTTCCAGTTGTAAACTCAAAGACAGTATGAATGTGTTTTATTCAAGCTTTCAAAAGGAAATAAAATCAGCTTTGGATTCAGGGCTATTATGGAAACTCTCTCAAGCTATTTTTTAAAAGTTGTTATTAAATAAAAACAGGGCTATAATGAAAATCCATATGAATACCTATACTTAATGTGTGTGTTAGCACACATTATGTAATTATGGAAATCTGACTGTTTTGGTAATTTTCATTCCAGTTTACATTAGAAAAATAATACCACACATGAAAAATTCATAAACTGACTGTTTTTCCTTGTTAGTGGCAATGTAAAATTCTCTAATCTGTATGTTAGAGCTAGTCAACATTTTTCAAATGAAGTGTTTTTGTTTTGTTTTGTTTTTTTCTTAAAGCCCTCTCTTGAAAATGTTTTTATTTTTTATAAACAATTGTTGACACTTTCAAAACTTATTGCCTTTTGCAAAGGGGAAAAAAAAGTGTCTCCTTGATATTTGAACTGGATATTGAAATTTTACATTTGCTAAAAGCCTGGTTTTAAATAAGCATTTGCTAAGCTATTCAATCATTTCTGTATATGGGGATCTCTTTCGAAAAAATGATGAAAACATCTTAATTTAGATGTGTTCAAAATTTTGAAATTTGAGCACCAAAATCACTTTTAAAAATCTTGGCCAAAATATTTCAGGATTCATATATAACATGTAAATATCAGGACTAAACTATATATATCATTTATGAACCCATCTTTGCTCTGACATTCTCTTGTTTACTGAGCAGAATTAATTATTAAACTAATTTATTGACAGCAAAACATGCTGATGGCTATAGTGACAAAGGAATTTATTATTTGTCTGTGTGTAAGGATGGTCTTACTCTGGTTCACTTCTGCACTTTGAGCATCTTTAGACATGATAATGGTTATAGAAATACTTACATAATGTATTACGTGTCACAATGCACCTGAATATGCTGTTAATGTGGATGGAAAGGAGGTCTAGAGAATGCATATTACCTAGAAAATAATTACTGTATTTTGTACAGCTTTATTTACATAATTTACTTCTGTGTTGAGATGGTGCTGAACTTGTCTACAAGCATTTGGGGCTTTCACACACACAAATAGTGTAGAACAGTTTAAAAGTGCTGGGACTATATTACTGCAATGGCTTAATCTCAATGGGAGCTGCTGATTACTTAGACCACTTAGTGTCTCAGTTACCTATCATGGATTTAGAAGTCAAACTTTAGGCCCTTATTTTTTAATAATAGTCCTGGCTAAGAAACGTATCCTTCTAGAGGCTGTGGCTGTGGACATACAGTTCTAAGTTATCATTTGCCATGCAATCTGCAAAATGTTAGCATTTTATGTTAAGTGCAACAACAATGAAAAAATATTGGGCGAAATGTGTAAATTACATCCCTCGGTTTCCGCACTGGTGAAACAGAGATAACATTTGCAGACCTCACAGGGACGTTGTGAGGTTTAATGGCATTCCCCACTGATGTACAAAGTGTTACCCATCTGTTTCAAGTCACTATTCAATTTGAACAGGTTTGTAGAGTATTTTGCTGGGGAGAGTCATCTGCCAGGTAATTGCCATTGGGCTCTGAGGGCCTGATCCAAACCCCATTGAATTCATTAGAAGGCTTAATTCCATTGACTTCAGTGGGCTTTAGATCATCAGTCCTTAAGAATTTTATCTTCTCAAGCTGGCTCTTGCTGTCTTTGACTTGGGGAAATAAAATATTGTGAGTACTGCCATGTTCACATCTTATTCATAGCTGAATATCTCTGTTCTACTGAGCAAGAGCAGGGCTGGAAAAGATTTGACTTTTTAACCTTTTCAAAGGAAAAAAAGTGGAAATAACAGGATTCATGACAATCCAACATGCACTGGCAGGGGGATAAGAATACTGAATTTAACAGACTCAGTGGGTTTGATCATAGTCTGCTCCGGTGACTATAACAGCATGAACTCACTGGCAGGTTCAGGAGTTACTCCTTTGACTCAAGGGGTAAGGACTTGTGCTTTTGTTGTTGATGACCATTGAGTCCTGATGCAAAGAGTTCAGTACATTTTATGTTAGTATTTCTGTAGCTGTTTTCATCTTGAATGCAATAAAAACATACTAAGCTGAGTTATAGTTAATGAATTAATTTTCTTGTTGCACCTTGTTTCTCGTTTAAACAAAAGAAGAATGCTGAATACAAATATATAGCACAAAATGTCTTAATATTATTGCAGCAAACCAGAAGGATTTACAGCCAGAGTCCCAGCTAGAAAATCTGCAGAGCTCCATTGACTTCCAATATGATGAAGCTATGCAGATTTAAATCATATGAAGATCTGGCCTCAAGCATTTAAACTAGATATTACAGCGTGGCCTTTGGGGTTAAAGATATGAGGTTGTGGAGTCCCAAATGATGATAAAACACCATTAACTTCAAATCATTCTTCCACTGGAAATTTAGCTTTTTAATATTCCTCAGAATATTTAGGATATTTAGCTAGAATACAGTCAAATTAAAATAGTTTTAATAAGCGCGTGCCCCCATTACAGAAGGAAATAATTGTTTCCTGTAGGAGTTTTCTATTTTCCATTTACTGGCAGTGCCTTAGCTTTGTCTCTAATAAATAACTGCAGGAGGAATGGTGCCCCACATAAGCAATCTGCTAGGCCATGTTTAGTTATATAATTAGGGAGTGCCCTAGCCTTAAAAAGGGCTATAATCTAAAAAGATAAAGGGAAAGGGATTAGGATAGAACACACAAGCAGAGTGGTCAAGGTGATAAGAGGCACATGCTGTTTTTATTTGTTTTTGCCCCCTTCCCCCACCCCCAGCAACATATGAAAGGAGAATTACAGGGAAGCAATTGATTGTTTACTCTGTGTGTGTGCACAATGTATGTGCATATATATAATATGTGCTCATGTAATTAAAGACTGTATCAACATGCGCAAGCATAAGGGGGATGAATTAAGGTTGGACAGGCAACCTTAATTCTGGAATTTCATAACTTTCAAGTGCTAGATGTTGCTGTGTGACTAATATGCTTTTAACAGAGAGTTTTTGTATGGAATTTCTTAGATTTTGTTTAGAGGAAAAAACTAAACACCAGCTGGATTATTTGCAACTGTAACCATCCCTCATACATTTTAAGCAGGGTTTAAACTCAAAACTCAAGCAGGGTTTAAACTCCCTCATACATTTTAAGCAGGGTTTAAACACACAGTTGAGCTATAGGACTAAATAGTTGAACTGGTAGCAGAAGACTGTTATCCAAAAGACAGAATGGACTACTGGTAGAATGTGCAAGATCCTGAGGGTAATTAAGGGAACCTGTCCCAGTGTGCTTACTCTCTCTCTCTCTTCTCTGATGCCCCAGGGGGTTGTGGGAGCTCCTACCACATGAGGTGCTCCAGAATAAGGAGATGGGATGCTGAGCCATGTTCTGGGACATGTGGTTAGGAGGGCAGAAAGACTTATCCCTCACCTCATTATCTCCCACCTCATTCCTCTAGCAGCTCACACGTGATGGTTGTGACACCCTGAACCCCTATTGTTCGCCCTTATGGTATACTTGTGTGTTGTTTAATGCAAAATATGTCATATTAGATGTTTTTGGAATGCGCATGACATACTGAACATTATTGTTATAGTAATATGTTTGTTGCAGTGCCATGTGTATGGTTGAGGTTTCACTATGTAATATTTTCAAAGATGTGTCCTCATGGCTTTAAACATACCCAAGCAAAACTCTCCAGGAGCAGAGAGGCAGTTCACACCTTATCAAGGCTTGTATAGGAAAAACCCAGCTCAGCTTTCCAGGAACAAAGGACTGGTGACGGCATCAACAAAGATTCAGTTGGACTCTGGAATGAGTCCACTTCCCTTGACCACCCCCCACTTTCCTTGGTAATGTTCACTGACTCAAGACGCGGATGAAGCCATACAAAGACATTGTTTGTCACTTGACCTGCGTGGGGACAAAGCCCCAAAAGGGAGAAGGAACATTTTTGAAAGGGGAGAGATTTGCCGTGCTCTCTCTCTTCTACCTCCATCTACAAACACCACAAAGCAATTGAAGTGCTGACCAAAGGAGAGAGCCTGGCTCAGGGGAAACCAGCCAGCCTCTGATGAGAATCACCTAAATTTGTAAGACTACAGAATTGTTAAGCTAAGCTTAGAATGCGTTTTGCTTTTGTTTTCTCTTAACCAAATCTGACTTGTTGTCCTTTGACTTATAATCACTTAAAATCCTTCTATAGTTAATAAATTTGTTTTACCTAAAGCCGTGCACCTGGTTTGAAGTGTGTTGGAGACTCCACTTGGGATAGCAAGGCTGGTGCCTATCAATCTCTTTGTTAAATTGACAAACTTAGATAAGCTTACATGGTTCAGTGGGCTTTACTGAACATCCTAAGATGGAAGTTCCTAGGGTGGCATATGGGACGGGGGGTATGCCTGGGGTCATTCTGCTGCATAATCCAAAGAGTGGCTAGCTAGAATTACTCACTCACTCATTTAGGATTGGGGGTTCTTACAGCAGAGCAGGGCACAAAGCGTGCTCCAGGAGGGGAGGATTGGGGTGATACAGCAATACACCAATCCAGATTGCTCTAGGGGAACATCACAGAGGTCTTGTCGTCTTCTGCTGCTGCTTTAGTGGTAGCATGGGCCTGACATGTGAGAATATTTATTAGTTCTGATTTTGTCACATTGCCAAAAGTTTCCTGAATTAAACAAGTAAAAGAAGGGAATCAGATTTTTAAAGATTTAACATCCCAGATAAGCCTGGGTGGCATTTCATGGGACGAAAAAAAGACACTTCTCTAGACAGAGGCCTATCCCTGCTGAATTTCAAGGACCAACTGTGAACAATGGAGGTGTTAGTTTCTCAAAGAAAAAGTCATGAAAATATTTTTGTTATATATAATGGAAAGTGTTAGACAATTTAACTGTAGGGGTGCCTACCAGCTCCTCCGAGTAATTATATATGCACTACACTTTTTTTGGTTAAAGTAAATCCACAGCAAGTATGCCTGACAGTCCCTCAACCTGAGAATTATTAGTTAGCTGACTATTTCTGATCAATGATTAAATGGGATGCTGATATAGGAGTTTTAAGTAGGAGATAGCCTTTATACAAAAATGTATTCTTGATGTGCAGTATTTGATGCACCCTTCTACACTTACATACAAACATATTGTTACTATACAGGCACCATTATTTCTGAAGCTTTTTATTTATGAGTGACAAAGATAAGGAGTTGCCAATTAACCTAGAAAAGTCCTGCTCCAAAGTGGTGGTGTTACTTTCTCTGAACTACTCACTTTGGTTTATTAAAGCAATTGTAATTATTTTGTATTCTACTGTATTGAAATAGCCTAAAAATTCTGAGGAGGGGGGAAAGGTAGCCTTGAAGATATTGGAGATATATTATTATTTGGGACTCCTTGACTTTGTATCATTTACCTCAGAGGATATGTTATAATGTCTAGTTTAAAGGTCTGTGAATGTATTTAAATGGCTGTAGCCAAATTCAGCTCTCAATTGCGTCTGTGTAAATCTGGAGTAACTTCATGTTTCTTCAGTGTATATCATGTAGATTTAATTTATATGGGAAATGTTTAGATTTACAGTGTAAATTAATCTATTTTACACTTATATACACACACACACACAAAATAATGTTTGTGTAAAAATGTTTGGAAAAACTGTAATTGACCAGTGGGCTGTCAGTTAGGGTGACTAGATGGCAAGTGTGAGAAATCGGGACAGGGGATGGGAGGTAATAGAAAAAGAAAAGGCTCCAAATAGTGGGACTGTCCCTATAAAATTGGGACATCTGGTCACCCTACTGTCAAATAACCAAACATCAAAATACCCTTTTTCTTCGTAAGAACCATCTGGGGATCTCGATTAAAGGTTTTTAAAAATATGTTTTTATTTATAAAAATATTTTAAAATCCTAAATCTATGGTGATGGTTTGGCTACAGTTTTGTGCACTGTTTTTAAGTTGCTGTTGAATGAAAACAACTTTGTTATTCAAAAGCAAACGTAATGAAATCTTCCTGTTCTCCCTTAAGATATTGTAGCACCAATATATCTGGTACAAAATGCATGTCTCTGTCTTCTCAGATCAATGAAACTTTAAGATGCTGAATTCAAATAGTAACTTAGGTTGGGATTTTCACCGAGGTTTAGGCAGTTAAAAGCCCAACTCCCACTGAATTTAAATATGAATCCATTGAGCTGGCATTGCTCACTTTTTGTAAGATTTCCTTTTGTCTTTTGAGATTTTTGCATGGATCTTCAAAAATCAACGAAAACTTCTTGACCAAATTCCTTTTTTCAACTGTCTTTTTCTCTTGTGGAAATGTGTCTGAACAGAAGACTTTCAGATAAATGAAGCAGAAAAGCTGGCTGGATCAGGTGCACGGGTCTATGGCATTGTCCTGGCCATGCCAAAAGAAAGAGAGGAGGCAGTGGATATGACTTAATTAGGCCACAACTGTCTTCTCATAGCATATCTGGGAATAAATTGTACATTACAGGTCATTCTTTCCTTAATAATTTTCACCTATTTGGGAGTGCTGCTATCAGCCCTACCCGTTCTCAACCTGGTCCCAGTCAGCTCATTTCTGGGACCCCATCATCCTCCCCTCATATGAGGGCTAAGGGGGCTGGAAAAAGAGGGGGTTGTGTACTCACTATACTAAATGTTAGGCACCCCAGTCCCATTTGCCCAGCTTCCTTAGGGGATGCCTTCAGCTAAATCCCATAGCAGGTCCAGTTTATCAGAGAACCGTATCCCTCTATAATGAATGCCTGCACTGGATGATTGCCACACCTGTAATTTACTAAATTGTGATACCTGACCTACTTTCCTTATCTATCTTACCAGCTCTTTCACCTGCTCTGGGGAAAGTGGAAAAAAAAATCCACCCTGCCTTGGCCAATCTGGTGGTGAGGGAAAAATTCCTTTCCAGCCCCCAGATCAAAGAGACAACTAGCATGGTGCTGCTAGCCTGATTTCTGTGAGAGAGGGGTTCTCCAGAAATGCCTGGGGTATAAAATATCCCCTTCCCCTCAGCATCTGGAGGGAGGAGTGTCCCCCACTTGGCCTAGCAATTTACTGTTCCTCCCTGCTCCACCCAGCCCCACAACCCTCCCCTCATGGCCCACTTGCAGAGGAGGCCCTTTTTTTTTTTTTTTTTTGGACGGACAATAAACAATTGCATTCAGTTGTAGATGAATTTGGTTCATCTTTAAGCAGTGAAGTGGGCAGCAGTGTTGGTGACGTGGCTGTAATTCTGCTGTAAAATTAATGCCCAATTAAGGCGAATGGGTGAAACTCTGCCTGTATACTTATCAAAACAACACTTTGAAGGTTATTCTGCAACCTGAATAGTTAGAAACATCTTTTCAAATAACATCAAAGTTAAGATCTGAGACAATAGAGGAACGTATTTATAAATAACACAAATCTATCATTGCCTTGAAACTGTAGAGCAGGGTTTGATTGTTGCTAAACTAGACCTCTCTCTTTAGTTCCTTGGTGGTTAGTCAAACATTGCACAGCACTTTGAAGATGTCAAGTGCTAAATATTATTTATGTAAGTTATGTCTGTGCAAATTTGAAGTGTATTTCTTCTGCATTATGAATACTGTGCATGGAGGTTCTTAAAAATGACATATGGGGTAAAGCCAGAGGTATCCATCCAAGCCTGGTAGTGCACAGTGAGACCTGTGTGGTTTCAAAAGAGGTAAGTGCTTTAGTAGTAATAAACTGGAAATGACACAGATAATCAACATTGCTTTGAGTGTAGTGATAACCTTACTGTAATAGCTAATATATAAGTGCCTATCGGTGTATCTCTTCTCTCTCAGCTTCAGAAACACTGATTAATATTAAAAGCCCTAAGGAAAGTGAACTATATACTTGAAGTGGAGGATAGAGCAGATTACTTGAACTCCAAGACATTGAGAGGATTATTCTGCCTCCTATTTATCTAGTTCTTTATGGACAGTATTTGAAAACTATACCATGACAGACTTGGGCATCTCTATAAGGGTGATTCTGTAGAGCTCTTTCAGCTTCAACAAATCTCAGCATGTCCACTAAGCCCTTCTTGGCTTTCTTCCCTTTGTCCTTCATCTTTTTACTCTAGACTGATCTTCATTTCCCCCTTTAGCTGTAGGCTTGGCCTTTTCCTCCTCCTCCTTCTTAATCTCAGGTTTGGCCTTTCTCTCCTCTTTGACGTTAGGCTCAAACTTTTCCTTTGACTCTGGACTAACATTTTCCCCCTTCTCTTTAACCTTAGACATATTTTTTTTTTTATTTCCTTCTCTTTTAGTATATTTTACTTGACTGTCTTTCTCTGGTCTTCCACATTCTTTAGCCCATTCTTGAGGGAATAGATTACAGTTAAGAGTTTCTTGAGCAAGCAAATCACCCTCTTCTGCATCAGCAGCTTTGTCAGGAGCATTGCTATGACTCTCATTGCAGTGTTGGACATGGACTATGTGAGCTTATTTTTCCTGATTTCAGTAACAGCAGTTTGCAAGATCTCCAATGAACTGGAATATTTTTTTACCCAGAGCGAGACCAAAATCATTGCTAGCAGACTTCTTTTCGCCAAAGTTTTGTTTTGGAGCTGCTCGGGTTTTCTGCCTGACATTTCTTTTTGAGCTTTTGTTGTTGTTGAAACTCATTATTCTGAAATGTATGCCCTTTGGTTTCCCATTGTTGTTCTCTAGGGATTGCTCAGATTTCCTAATGAAACACAGTTTCTTCACTGTTTCATACACATTATTGTGATCTGAAGTCGTCATCTGCCTTTTGTCCCATGGCACATATGAGGAAACAGACTTGGTAGTCATCACAATTACTGATAACTTTTGATGCAATACAAAACTGCACATCCACTTTGGACTTGCTGATACCTTTTATTAGCAAAGCTAATCTTTTGTGACGGGATTATAGGAAAACATCAGTTCCATTGCCCTCGGGTGTGGGGGGGATTACTTTACAAAAATCCTCCCCACTCCTGCCCCGTAGCTTTAAGCTTGAATCCCTCTTCATGCTCCTATGGAGATGGCCCCTGCCTTAGTTTCTGTGAAAGCTGGGCTTCCTTGCTGCAGCTGCTTTAATCTTGGTTGGCACCCCCGTTTCTTTGCAGAGTGGCCTCTTATTGGGATTTACTTTATGTAGCTTTGCTTGCTTTTCTTTATATCTTGTCTGTAACATGGCTTTTTCTATCCTCACAGCCCTTCTTGCATCTTTAGATGTTCCCTTTCCTCTTTCTCCTTCAGTTTGGCTTTGAAATCAAGACCTGTTCTCAGGGTTGCGCCAGTGCAAATGGGTAAGGAAAACCAACCCCTCCACTCTCACGGCAGAGGAATGTCAGTTACTTTGTCTTCTTTCTTGCTCCTTCCATGCTTTCTACTCCCGTTGGCAACAGGATCCAGCCATTTCTGATAGCATGTCACGTGGTGGTGCAAGTTGGAGTCAGGAGCACAGAAAAGCATATGTCAATATAGCCCGTGATTAAACTACATCCAAAGAAAAGTGGAAGCTTATCAGAATTAAAGGCTGTCATTGCACTGGGAGCTAGTGGTAGCAGCAGATCTCCTCCTTCCTCACTCTGTCTCCACTCTCTTAGAAGGGACTGAGGAGCCACTTTGGGAACATATCTATTTTAGAGGAAAGGCAGTGGACAGGAGCGCCTAGCTGGAATAAGTCTTGTCCTGTTTCATGCTGCTGTTGCTTTTGGTTGAAACTCCAAAATCCCTCAATCAGGTCTTAGCCTCTGCTGTTGCTCCCACTTCAGATTCCCCTCCCCAGTGGATTTTCTTCTCTCCAGCCAAAGAGGAGAGGTGAGCTATCCCAAGCCAAGGAGGACATATAGAAGGTCAGGGCAAAGCACTTTTAGGAATAAAGGAGAAACTGCACTGGTTTGCATTCCATCTTCCTTTAACCTCCCGTTATAACAGATGTAAGTATTTTATTAGTCATAATCTAGACACACGTAGTCAGCAATACTTCCGATACCTTCCAAATCTATGTCTGTTCTCAGTTGTTGGTTGAGGAGCAAATACATAATATTTTGTGTTTTACTTAAAGCTCCAGATCTTGGGCAAAGTGATTGTGAGAGAATCTCAGCTTTTCTTTAATCATTTTCTAGCCTTTGAGGTTGCAGAGGAAACCTGACTATGTCCTAAAGGCTCAAAAATGGAAGACAAATAAAAAAGAACTCAACACATATTATTATTAAATCTCCATTTCAACTTTATCTCGTATTTTTGGGTGTGACTTTTAATGTTTTGGGTCTGGAGAAGGGAAAGCATTACTGATAGTTGGGAAATGGGAGAGAAAGGTCATCAAGAAAAATTGTCTAGTGTATCAGATAGCAAATTATACTTAAAAGTAACTTAATCAATTTGGAAAATTGTAACTAATGTTCAGCACTGTGGTATGTAGTGCTTGTCTTCCTCTGATGTCAAAAGGGTTCACAATGATTGAACAGACTTTACTAACCCCATGTTACACTCAGGGAGACTTGAGAACAGTGGTTAAATGACTTGCCAAAGGTTACACAGTTAGTCAAAGGCAGAGACTAGACTGGAAGCCAGCTTGGCTGACTCCCAATTCAGTGTTCTCTCTCCTAGATAGCATTCCCTCCTAATCATCCTTTTATGATGTATTCAGTTATCCAGGTTATCAGTATCCGTATAAATGAAGAGGCCTGATAGCAAGAAGTTTTGTTTCTTTTTTTCCTCACTTTAGCTGACATGTTTCTTTCTTTCATTAATATTTTAAAAAAATAATTTCAAGTGTCTCTAACTCAGCCTTTCTTTTCTATAGGCTTTACATATTTGGTACTTTCATTTCAGAAACTTCAGTTTATCAGTCTAACAAGAATTAACAAACCACAAAATGGCTGAGATTCAGCTGGGATAAGAAACTTGGAGTTTGGTAGCTATAGAGCCTTATTTGTACAATTTTAAGAGGAAAAATATGAAAATTATGGAGGTGGCAGTATGAGGTATTTAGATTTTGGTTTTTGTTATGTTCTGAAATTTAATAGATGTCTGACACAAGTTTAACTGGAATTTTGGGTAAGATTTTTATCTTAATTTCTACCATCTCCAATAAGAATCTGAGTTGATGCCTTAGTTTTCATGGCAGAGAGTACCTTCGCTTACTTTATAAATTTTGGCAGTTTAATTGCATGGCAAGTGCATTGCAGTTGGTACTCTACTTGTATGGTAAATGTGGCAACTGTTGTTCATATGCAGTAACCCCTGCTAGGTCCAACCTATATTATAAGCATCTTTGTATCGCAGGAAAAAAAAATGAGTTGTGTTATATATAATATTACATACTTGGTAAAAGTATGATATATACATGGTTCCATAGAAAGGAAAATACAGTAATACCAATAATTTTCAAATTCAGTATTTAATCTGATATTTTAGAGACAGATTCCAATATCTCTAATTCATGTTGCTCAATACATTACTCCATGAGTAGTCCCTTTGAAGTCAATGGAAATCGTTGTATAGTGCTACTCAACATGGGTTAAGGGCATTGGAATCTGACTCTTAGGGTATGTCTACACTGCAGTTAGATACGCGTAACTGGCCTGTGCCAGCTGACTCAGGCTTGCAGGGCTCAGGCTAAAGGGCTGTTTAACTGTGGTGTAGACGTTTGGCCTTGGGGTGCAGCCTGAGCTCTGGGACCTTCCCACCGCACAGGATCCTAGCGCTTGGGCTCTAGCTTGAGCCTGAACATCTATGCCACAGTTAAACAGCCCCTTAGCCCGAGCCCTACAAGCCCAGATCAGCTGGCACAGGCCAGTCGTGGGTTTTTAATTACAGTGTAGACATACCCTTGAATAGTACACTTTTTTTTTTAATTATGTGGAGTTGATTCTCTCTCATAGTCTGTGTATCATATTAAGAGCGTCTTGTTCCCAAGTGATCAATTCTGGATCTAAGATTCAAAAGCTCTTAGTCACAGAACAAACTCTGATTTCACTGTGGCATTTTTTGGTAGACATCAGTATTCAAAATCGAGTATCCTCTTGTCTCTGTCAGAATACTCTCTTGCAGCCTATCTCTATTTGTTTTGTGCATAGCAAGTTGAAATTTTGCACTTGCAGTTTTGTGAACTGAACCAGCTCCAGGTGTGCTATATATTCAACAGTTTGAGAAGAAGCTTATCTGTTTTACCCTAATATGGATATTGTAGTCTGATCATGGCCTATGTCTACAAAGTTGTCTCCTCAAGTCCTTCAATAGGAAGCACATTTGTGAATAACTGCTCTGGAGCATTTTTTTCAGTGTTAGAATAGCAAAGTTCAACAGGTAGTTCATTACAGTTCTTGACCATGTAATAGCAGGCTACATATAGTCTTGTTAGGAGTTCAGAAAAGAGAAGTTACCTCCCTCATTTAGGAAGATAGCATAAATGGAATTGTTGTGGATGGATGGAGAAAGAAATAATCTTGGGGGGTTCTAAGACTATGGAATGAGACAAAGGATTTGTGTGGCTCTGGATTGGTGTTGTCTGATTGTATAACTAAGACTTATGAGATAGACTCTCTGCACTGAGGCCACTTTGTGCTACCCTGTTGGTATGTTTTAGCTCTAAAGCTAACTCAGCAAACTCGAAGGGGGTGTCACGTTGAAGTTCTCATCCATTGTCTAAGGTTTAGTCTAGTTAATCTAATTCTCTTGCATGGACTAACCACCATGAAAGACTGCTAGCATTTTGCTTAGCTGGAATTCCCACCCAAATCTTTTTCAGAGTCACTGATTCATAAGACAAAGTCCCCCATCATGTAAGTATGCCCTACATTCAGGCACAACCTCTGATAATCAGGCCTAGGGGCTAAATCATGGGTTACAGCTGGGCATAGGGTTGGGTCTGAGCATAGGGTTGGGTTCCAGCCAAAGGTGTTCCTGGAATTGTGATCCAGGGACAAGCCGGGGACTCATTGCAGCAGCTATGGAGTTCTGGGGGAATAGGTGGGTGCGAGCCCACCCACATCTAAAGGCTCCTCCCCAGCCTAAGGGCAGGAGCTACTGAACCTAGGGCTCAAGTAAAGTCAGGGAATAACAAATGGATAAATAATGATTGAAATGAGGGTGTCATGGCCAAAAGCAGGGAGCCAGAGGGGGACACTGAGCAGATAACCCCAGACAATACCCACTGCTCCTCAAATATGTCCAGAGAGCCAGTGAACATGGTCCAGGGGAACTCTGCCTGGAGACGTGACTTCAGAGAGGAGCGGAAATAGGCCCCACTGTTGCAGACCACCTCCCCATCCACCTTCCTCCTTCTGATATGGTGGATGGCCAGCTTGGCCAATGCCAGGAGAAGGTTGATGAGGAGGTCTTGTGACTTTGTGGATGGGCTGCTCATGTATCAGGAGGTGTGGGGAAAAGTGAAGCGAGAACCTAAGGAGAAGGTTCTAGAGGAGCCAGAAAAGAGGCTGCAACATATTGTATTCGAGGTAGATGTGTGCCAGGTTATCTCTCCACAGAAAGGGTCAAGTGTCGGAGAGGGGAGGTGAACTGCACCAGGTTCAAACTCGTGCTCACTTCTCCATGAAGGTGCTGCCAACTAATATCCCCAGCATGCCAGTTACTCAGCGAGCAGCCCTAGTTTGGCTGTAAGTTTGCCGCACATCTAGGGCCCGTAAAAGGCCGTAGCACTTGTGTCCTACAATTCAGGAGATGCTGTAGCAAAGAGGTGTGGAGAAATCATCTGTGGTGTCACACCCTCATCATCCTCATCACCCACACCCTCAGGATTCCTCCCCTGAATATGAGCAGATCTTCGAGTTGGCACTGCATATTGTTTCTTGTCTGAAAATGGGGCATCAGTCAACCAGAAAGATAATGGGTTGGTTTTATATGTCGTAGCTCACCAGGCAGACTTAACAGACTTATAGTGATAGACTTAATGGCACTGTCAGACAGGAAACAACATACAATAAAAGACATGGTGTCCTATCCTACCTGATGTGGGAGGAATTCCAGTCAAATCAGCTTGTTTTCTAAGAACATCAGGCTGTTTCTACCTTCCCCTAGTTCTTGTCCTTGACACCATATAGTTGCTCCCAAGTTAGTGATCATTATCACGCTGGCTGGATTGGGGGGGGGGGGAGGGGCATTTATTATACTATTTAACATCAGTGTGTCAAAATCATAATAATTCATATGAGATATGCTGTGTCAGGAACTGTTAGAAAGTCTATAATGTGCTAAGTAAGATGATAATGTTTATGTTCATGTGTTATATGTGTAATGGAAGTTATGGATACGGTTGATATATCTGTATTTCAAATTGTGCTGTCTCTGGGTGACACCCCAGACAGGATGGCTACAGCAATAGCCTGTTTAATGGACCATTGAGACATTCACAGGTACAAGGGGCCCAGGGGAGAAGCCAGGGATATACCTGATGAGTCACCAGGACTTGCTCAAGTGACTCTGGACTCCATCTTGTTCCTGTAAAATTCCACAAGCAGCATGGCAAAGGCCAAAGGACATAAAAGGCAGCTGCACGACATCCATTTTGTCTTTAGCCTGTCTTTAGTCTCCAGCCTACCTCTGGATCAACTCATCTACAACTGAACTGAACTGAAGCGGTGAAACAAAGGAATGAGACCCATCCAGGTACTGGATGTACACCAGAGGGATTATACAAGCCTGCAAACTCCACAGTTCTACTAGAAACCTGATATATATAGACTTTCAAATCATTTGTATGTATCTGATTTCTTTAATCCTTTAACATTTCTCTTATAGTTTGTTTCTTTCTTTTTATAATAAACCTTTAGTTTTATTTACTAAAGGATTGGCTGGCAGCGTGGTATTTTGGGTAAGATCCAAACTTGTATTGATCTGGTACTGTGGCTGACCCTTTGGGGTCAGGAGAAAACTTTTGGTAAGGAGCATAGAGTTTTAATAACTGATTTCTTTACTGGACCTAGTGGATGATTGGGAGCTGGAGATTGAAATGCAGTAAAGGGGGCTGTGTGTATTTTTATTTTGGCTTCTTGATAACCAGTGTGGGGAATCAGAAGCACTGTTTGTGGCTGGTTGGGAAGTCTGACTTCAGTGTCACCCACCATTGTTGGGAGAATCTGGTCTCCCTTTACAGCCTGCCCTGACCTTGGCATTCTCAGGTGGCTACCTTAGGCATGGATGGGTCACAATGATCATACCTGGCTTTTTGTATTTTTGCCTTACAATATTGATAAGTGGCACAAGCTCACCTCATTTGCATACCTCTGATGCCTTCCAATCTGTCATGGACTATGTCCGTTCTCCTTTTCCAGCTGTGAGACCTGACTCATGCAATCTCTGCCTTTCTGAATTCTGAAAACTCTGTTGTGGCAGACAAATTAAAACAACCCGAGGGGATCTCTTGGTAGCCAGTTATGCTGATTTTAATGCTGTTTAGCATAAAGCTGCCAAAACACAGCTGAGGATCTCGACCACTATCTTCTGAATGAGCATAAATACATATAACAAGTTTGCTGAATTGTAGTTTAGAGCATAGTTTTTCAACCTGTGGTACGTGTACCCCTGGGGGTTTGCAAGACACAGGCAGGGGGTACGCGGCGAAAAACCCGGTGAAGGGAGCCGCATGGCAGCCGCCAGCTTCTGGTTGCCTCCGGGCGGCAGCCGCCCACATCCCACCTGGTCCCAGCTCCCAGGTAGGAGCCCGGCAGCAGTCCCCTGCGTCTTGCGAGCTGGGCTCATAGCTGGGTGGCTGCCACCCACGCCTTGACTCTGAGTCGAGAGACAGCCTACCGAACCCTGGCTTGAAGATGGGCAGCAGTTGCCTTCCGCCTGCCCACATCCCCGGGTTCCAGCCTGCATGGAAGCCTCCTCCACCCCAATTCGGATTGGGTGGCAGTTGCCCACCTCCTAGGCTAACTGCCAGGTGTCAGCTCTCCTCCCCGGCTCTAAGCCCGGTGCCCAAAGAGCCAGCAGCTTGCCCAGTCCTGGATCTGGGCTCTATGGGCTGGTTTACTTGTCAGTTTCACTGCTGTAGCTGAGCAGTGAAATTGACAACTATGACAGCCCCATATTTTACCAGTATAAAAATCTTGAGGGGCCCACACAGTGTGATTTGCCCCAGGCCTGCACTCCCCTAGGGACGGCCATGGGGAGCACTGCTATCCACTCTGTTGGGCCGCTAGTGCCTGCTCATACCTCACAAGTTCCCACTTGTGTGAGGAGCACACCATGTGACCCCGCCATCAGGCCATAGTGTTTTGGCTGGCGTTGACCTTTGCTCCTATATTGAGGAAGGGGAGGAGGAAGGAGAGGAGAAACAGCAGGGGATTTTGTGATCTGCCGCAGCCACACAGCACTGCAGAACTCAGAATTCTCCTGCTTTATGAGAAATACAGTCATCCAGTGGTAAATGGGAAAAAAGATTATTTCTCAGAGTAGAAAATTGAGTGTTGGGATACTTATTAACATTTTCAGAAATTAGGGGGTACTTGCTACTTAAAAGGTTGAGAAACACTGGTTTAGAGAATGTCAAGGGAAAGTGTGAAATTAATGGAATGTCAGGGCAAGACTGATCTAGATAAATGAATAGAGGTATAAAATACCAGAATATAGATTTTTATTAAAAAGTTAGGCAAAATAACCTAAGATGGTTCTAATGCTGAATATAGATTATACTGTGGTGACAGGGAAACTTTTACAAATATTGTAACTTCCTCAATGAACAGCCTGGGCAGAATTTAAGGATACCAACTGTTGGATTTTCAGTAAAACTCAGCATTGACCTGAACCCTCACATTGAGGTCAATGAGAATGCTTTCCATTGTTTTTGATGGAAACAGAGTTAGATCTTTTCTGCATGGAGAGTTATTCTGGAGTAGCTATTACTGATTAACTCCATTTGTGCATGTTCTTATTCTGGAATAAGAGTTCCTAATTCCCAATTGGTTTATCTGCTTTTGGAAGTGGATTAAGCTACTTAAGAGTAAGAGCCTCCACAAATGGAGTTAATCACAAATAATTAATTTCCACTTTACTTTGTTCCAGATTAACTTTTATGTGTAGACAAATCCTAAGAATATCACAGCAATTTTGAAAATCCCCACATAAATCTGTGTGGTTTGTTTCTGGATATTCCTAGGGATAGTGAGAGACCTCTAGGCCAGTTGGAGAGAGTGCGTCAAGAGATATTCTTTTAGACAAGACCAGCATGTCAGAAAGCCAGGACTTCAGATAATGACTAGGATAATTATGCAATAATAGTGATAGAACATATGTCTTGATTGCTTTTGCATTGTGATGACTGTAGAGTCTTCAAAGTCAGAGGCTATTGCTTATCTAATCCCAGGAAATGAGCCAAGTATGCTAACTAAACTGAAGTTGGGAAGCATCAAAGATCTAGTGATTATAACTTCATTATATCACTGATACACAATGAGGGTAAGTATTGGAGAAAACAAATGTTTTTTACTTCAGGAAAGCACACTTATAAGGAATGCAAAGTGTCCTCGGATTTGGAATCCTACAATAAAATCAGCTGTTTGAACAGGGAAGAATACAAAGTTGCTTCTTATCAGGCTAACACTAATTTAAGACTTTTTGACTCAGTCTTGCATCTCTGTTATAAACCGCCTTTTTATATGCCTGTTGATGTAACCTGCAGATTGCTTATCTCCCAAGAACATACTCAAATAGAGGAAGTATGATATTTAAGAAATTGTTGAAAAGAGGGCAATGGCAGCTCCTGCAGATTAAGTCTCAACAAGTACTGCAAATGGACAACAGAGGTCAATGTGGTTAAGCAGGGATGTACACAGTTTAAAGTATAATCTAAAATCTTTAAAAATTACAAACAGTCTGGCAGGGAGAATTGGGACATCTATAAAATAAGCAGAATTAAGGTAAAAAAGATAATTAGAGGAGCACAAAGAAGTACTATGAATGTTAAATTGGGGAGGTAATATCTTAATTACTATTATTTATTCATTGTTTTTAAGTGACAAACATGTTCAAAGGGCAGTACAGGGAGATGATAAAAAAAATCCTGCCTCAAGGAGCATACACTGGATTCGACTAGATTTGAGTGAATGGAACTTTGAGGTGTTCCTTTGGAGTCAAATGGAGGGCCTATGCCTTAAAATAGACATAAAGCCACATGAGGCAGCAATGACAGATGGTTCTGAGGAACATTGGGAAAGAAGGGTTTCTGATCCAGTGATTACTTACATTTGTGATAGAAACATCCTTTGTGAAGTGCTTGGAGACTACAGATGAAAAGTGCTACATAAGAGCTAGGTATTAATAGTTCTATATATTTATTTACAGTTGATTATTCTGCAAACTCTATGTGAAAGTTTGTCTATGTACTGTCCATTTTCATACACTGTAAAAGCACAAGAACAGGGGATATAAAGTAACAATTAACCAAAAGCAGCAGCACGTCTTTCGCTCTTGCCTACTACACATCACTTGATCTCCAGTCATGATCAGCTGTGATCAATACAGCTTAAAAAAACCCATGCCACTTTTCCACCAGATGTCTCCTCGCCCTTCACAGCCTCAGCCCTCTACCAAGGCCTGCTCAAACAAACAAGCTTCTTTACAGTGTGTGCAGAAGGTCAGCACATTGATTATTCTGGGCCTTGTGTGGCAGAGCATTTTAAAGGTAATGAGCCCTACAGAGAATGCTCTTCCAGGATTCCTCACTTTATAATCAGGGGGATCAAGCTCAGGGGCCTCTGCTGATTATAACTAGTATGACAATAGGGGTGTCTCAAGCAAGCAGTTCACAAGCATCTGAGGCTTTACAGACCAAAGCCAACCCCGTAGCCTCAACTTAAAACCTCATAGGTAGCCAGTGGAGATCAATGAGTATGGGTAATACGCATGAAAGACATCGCTTAGCAAGAGCTAGTCATCTTTGTTGTTTTTATTTCAGGTATATAGCTCATGGAAAATATACAATTATTTATTGCTAAAGTTCTTGGTTCTTTCCCCCCTGATTTTAATAAAAGGATAAAAGTTACCTAACATAGAAACTGTATTTATGAACCTGGTTGAGAATGGGGAAGAGGTTGCACAGCTGACATTTGGAATGGTCAGAAATAAAGATGGACATTTGAGAAGTATAAAAAGTATATCAAATCCAATTTTGAATAAAGAATTATGAGTTGATAATTTTAGGCATTTTGAATTCTGGAAAGACACACCCATGATGTTGGTGTAAAAAGAGCCCCCTGATAATAATACTTTGCCTTTCATTACCATGTAAGCATCTTTGCTCCTAGGAGGAGTGAGGCATAATTTTGTTAATTTTTCAGAGAGGTAAATTGAATCACACAGGTGTTAAGGCCACAGTTTTTAAAATATGGCTGTCTAAAGTTAGTTTGTTGCCTGATTCTTAGTAGTGACTTCAATGGAAACTCCAGGTGCTGAGTACCTTTAAAAACAAACCAAAAAACTACTTATCTAAGTACCTGGATATTGGTTGAGAAGCCTAACTGTATACATAATTTACAGTCAGGATTGAAGTTTTGGTCTAAATCTGAGTATGTCAATTGCAGATAAAAAGAATATAACACAGGGAGCTGTGACTCCTAAATACTTTGGTTCCAGCCACAAGACCATGCTGTCTTCAGTAGCAAGTAATTTAAAAACTGACAACTGGACCATTAGTTGTGCAAGGAAGGAAGTCACATTCTGTATTAAAACACTGTGTGGTATAGGAATTGGGTGGTTTCAATTAGTTTGTGAGCTATCTAGTGGTATCACTGTCAACTGTGTTTCAGTAGCCACCAGAGCCCTGATGGAGCTAGGTCTTGAATGGTATATATGTTTAGGAAACCCAGTTATTTGTCCCTGTAACAGGGTTCTGGCCTTTTATGGTAATGTGCAGGGCCAGATACCCATTACAGGTGTCTGGAGTAACCAAAACTGGATATTGGATAAGAGGAAGATGGTCCCAGGAATGTTAGTGGCTGGGAGAGGGAAGGTATAGGGAAACAAAACAGGCTATATTTCCTTAAGCGCCTGTGGCCAATAGCCTTGTAGAGTGAGTGAGGCAAGGCTTTCCTCTCACCCCACCAGCCCAGACAAATATTTAGGGACATTACACTCACCTAGGGAAAGTGAAGAAGTGGTCAGGTGACTGAGGGATGGTGACTCATAAATGGAGGAGCCAAACTCTGTCAAGCAGAGGGAGAACACAGTCCGGACAAAGAGGATTGTGAGACTATAAACTTGAATGTGGGTGGAAAAGGACCTTTTTGGAAGCTGAATGACATTTAATAAATTAGATCCCAAGAGAAGAAGAATATAGTTTTTAAAGACCCTGGGTGTACATGAATTATTTTGAGGACTGGAAGGGAAACTGAGGCAGGGTGCTTGCGGCATCTTCCCAGCCCATGAGGAGATACCCTGAGTTGGCACCTGTCTACAAGCCCCTGCTGTTCCCCTGTGGTTCCTTTGTATTTATGTCTCCCTTTTCTTTCTTTCTCAATCCCTTTTCCTGTTTACATGGGGTCAGAGGTACCCACAATTCTTTACCACTCCTTCCAGTCCATAGCATGGGTTCATAGGTCTTGGAGTTCCAATTCTTTTTTCTCCGACTTCTCTTGACAGAGTCTTTCAATTTTTTCTGTGGTTTTCCACATTCTTTCTTGTTATCCTCTTCCTCCCCTACTTTCGTTGCTGGTTGTTCTTCCATTTTTATCACATGTCCAGCCCACCTCAAATGTGCACTCTCCAGCCTGTTTATCACTGAGAGCCCCAAGTTCATCTTCCCCCTAATTTCTTCCATGCACATTCTGTCTACCCTTTGCTTGCTTTCCATTCTCCACAGTTCCTTTATGTTATGTATTTATGTGATGAGCAAAAGACACAACACATATGTTTTAGGATTAACTGTGAGCACATCTTAAAATGCCTTGTTTTTCTAGAGGTCTTGTCCTGTGATCTCTTTAAAGAAAGGTATGATTATGTTTTTTTTAATTCAAAAATACAGATGTCCAGTTACATATAAACCTCTAATTTGAAATATGTCCTACTTCTGAAACGTTAATCAGATCTTCCTTCCACGCCCTCCCCCCTTTTTTTTTTATAACAGAGTGACCATTAAAGTCACTGGTAGTTCTGTATGTGGAAGGAATGCACAACAAGCCCCTTGAGGTCCGATCCAAAGTTTCAGTGGTCTTCGAAGCAAAGGAAATACAATGTATTTTTTACAGTAGACAAGGCTTTGATTTTGTTTTAAACAAGAATTATTTTAAAGTTCCACATCAAAGATAATTGACAGAGGTATGTAGTTATTGGCACAGGAATAAAATAGCTTGTGGGATGGAAAAATAGCTCCCAAAAGGGGAAACCACATGGCTATTGAATTGTTACATCTGGTGGATGCTCCTCAGCCCAGGAATAAAAAACATTACTTACTCTGTGTTCATCTGAAACACTGCTATTTATTCATTGCATTGTATGCACAAGCTTCTGAATGCACCTTTGTATGCCGGCTTTTCCTAGCTACATGCAGATGTTTCCAGCCTTGTCTGCTGGTGACAGCCACAAGAAATTGATATCAATTGTGAAATATCGAAGTTGGACCATATGCCAAAGACATATCCAAAAATAATAGAAAAATGAAACCAGATGAATCAAGTCTTTTAAGTGAAATGGCCAGTCAGTGAAATATGTCTTTTAATGAAGGCAAATATTTAAATAAAATCAGTGTATTAAATATGAGAGGACATGTTAAATAATTGTGCATCCTAGTGATCAAAGAAATGGTGAGAAAATATTAAAGAAAAATCTTTTAGAACACCACCAAAAAGTGGTTTCTGTGTTGTTTTGTTTTAAAATAAAGGTACTGGGAGGGTTCAAGAGAGGGAAAGAATTGGATTTTTTTTTTTTTAAATGATACTGTTGTTTCACTAGACTTCATTTAGAATATTTTGTTCAGTATTGACCACTATTTCCATGGAAGGATGCAATTGCCAAGGAGAAATTATATCAGTAAGGATGATTTTGATTATAACAATAGAATATTTCATACAAGAAAAGGATATAGAGGTTTTGTTAATCCTACTAGAGATTGGAGTTCAGACATAGGGCTCACTTATAGGTTCAGAAATATGGGACTACATGAGGAACAGTGAGGAAATTATAGGGAATATATTCATTATTTAAGTGCTAACTGTGAGGTTGGTAGTTGTAAGAGAACTATTTTGTTCAGACAACAATAAAAATATTAACCTTATCAAAGCAAGAAGTATGAATGAATTTAAAATACACTTACAGCATATAGTGTGACTTAAACTACATACAGTGATTAAGCAGGGAAGTTTAGGGTTAAACTAAAAATGGAAAGGGGGAAGATATATTGGGCTTAGTGGATTTTCACTGTCCAGCCATTCCTTATATCCTTATGTCTTATATCCTAGGTTTAATCACTTACTACTCTTGAAGAGTTGGAATGGCTGTCAGACTCCACCTGAGCATTGCAATCTCAAGAACAAATGTTAGCATATGGAAAAATTTGAAACATTTTCATAGCTTGGAAAAAAGTTTGTCCTAATTTTCAGCATCTGATTCCTCAAAGAATGTGTATAAACTAATTACTGTAATGTTAGGCTTCCTCTCAAATGATGTAATAAATATCCAGATGGATGCTTCCACAGTTTAGCGAAGACACTTCACAAGTTGTTTGTTAATGAGTAATCGTGCTTTGCACCAGTATTTTTTTCATAAATACATTTTACTCAGACATCATTATCCATCCAGAAGTATCTAATATCAGTATCTGTAGATATTCTCCATCTTTGTACTTATATAAGTTCTAGTTCTGCAGCCCTTGTACTGAGTAGCACTTATTTACATGAGTTGTTTGATTAAAGTCAATGGGACAACTCACTGGGAGTAAGAGCTAGTCAATGTGGAATCAGCCCATAGCAATTCTGGACCAAATCCTGGTCTCATTAAGATCAATGATCACACTGAGACCAGAATTTGGGCCAAAGTTTGTTATCCTTATGGTAACTGTTAAAACAATATTTTTCACTGACAGCAGCCAACAAATGGATTGTATATTTTCCTACTACCTTTTAGAAATCTGTATTTTGTATGAATTATCATTCTTTTCTTCATCAGCCATCTGAAAGTCATGTCTTCTCCCTAAGATAAGGGCATGTGGCTGGATTTTTGGAAGAGGTAATCTTTGAAAGCAGTATATGTTTACAGAGCATAATTGTTCTCACGGTGCGGAAGTGTTTGTACTGCTTTAACAAGTGCTGTACTGTGGCCAATACATTAGATTGGATTTCTTAAATACACTATTTGTTTCAGTTTAATAGGAGAGCTAGAGTACTTTGAAGTTTTATTTATCACACAAAGTGCTTGTCTTTATTGATTAGTTCAGTGATAACAAGGATAGAGCTGATGTAACTTATTAATGTTTTACAATGGCTTTGAGCTCCAAAAGGGATACAGAGAAGTACAAGCGGTACATGTGCTTCTAAGTACAATACTGTACATTGAAAACTTATTTTCATTTGATTGCAGGCATATTAGCCTTAGCTATATATCACTATAAAGCACCTAGTATATAAATAATAATACATTATATGCAGCAGATCTCATTGTGGTGGCATTTGGAATCTTCTTGAAGTAAAATTGCAAAATGCTTGCTTTTAAACAGGGTATGTGGAGGTTTTTAAAATTGTATTTATTTATTTATTTATTCAAATTATTATTTGCTGTAAATAACGTAGAAATTAGCTGAAAATCTGTTTCTATGTCAGGAACAGTTCTGTAGAGAGATACTGCTGAAGATTGTTATTACACAAATCAGTGGTAAATTGGTAGCCTCAAAAATACCTTGTATGGTTTTTTTATTATTATTTTTGTGTGTATGGGAAATAAGATGGCTTGATTTAAAAATAAATACCAAATAAATCCAAGTTTAGCAAGGACACATGGAGTATTCTTTCTTCACTTTGACTTATAGTATTCTTGGGGAAAGTAAGAGAACTTTAGCTAATAAAAACGGGTATTTGTGGTGTCCTGCACTTTACAGAAAGTTAAAAGGATAAAAATAAAAAGTAGTGTGACGTCTTTTGAGATGACAGTAGCATTTGTATTAATAAAAGGCACAATGTGCGTCTAACAGGAGAAAAATTGTGTTGCCCCTAAAATGACGACATGCTGCCTCTCACACAGAGATTCTGAAACATTCTCAAAAACATAATTCAGTGGTGAGTGTGAACAATAGGCTCACGACAATTCAATTTTGAGTTTATCCAAATATATATAAGGAAATGAAGATTAAGTCTCTGTTGCTGATATTTTGGTCCTTGCACTTTAGACTTCCAGCTAAGATGCATACTGCTTTTGCAATACAGATGTACAATTAGACGCAGAATGCAATCTGTTCTCAACACTTTTTGCTTTTTTTGTGTGATGAGCGTGAATTTTGCATTATTGTTTTATTCAAACAAAAATAATTATAACCAATTACTCTGTAGTTAGAAGAGCCATTCTTAAGGGCACATATTTTAACATTAAGCACATGAATTTTGTGTTTTCCAGGTTGCATTGTCTTTATAGTCTTTAGCCAAGATTTTCAAACCTGGTTGCATAAAGCTTGGCTCCAAAATCCATTTTGAGGCAACTAAATAAAAGTGCTTTAGCTTCTAAAGATGCAGAGCACTGCAGCTGGACGTTGAACAGTCAACACTGCCATCCAACTGCTGACATACGTGTTTAGTAGTTATGTTTGAAAATTCAGGCCAATTCTTTTGTCAAAGTAGCTATCTGAATCAATTTGTGACTTTCTTGCTCCAATCTGTGATTTTTTCGTTAAAATAGTACTTCGGTAAATTACATTGTCTGCTGTTTGCTTTTACTATTTGGATGCATCTTTGATATGTGTTTGTTTTTATAAAGTGATCAAGTGTCCAATGGCCTAGTGAATAACAGACTGGATTAGGATTCAGGAGAGCTGGGGTCTATTCCTGGCTTTGCCATTGGCCTTCTGGGTGACTTTGGGAAAGTCACTTCCCATCCCTTTGTCTGTCTCCATACGTGTAAAGTAGGGATACCTTTGCAAAGCACTTTGAGATCTACTGATGAAAAGTGTTATATAAGAGATCGGTATTCTTCTGTATCCCACAAGGAACTACTATTGGTGTGTCCCCTATATTTCATATTGCTACCCGACAGCGATGCTATATATAATGTAGACTTAAATCGATCAATAACAAAATGTTAAATTAAGCCAACCATTCCTTTTCTCTTAAGTAAGTCTGACACTCATAGGAAAGGACATTCATAAATGACCAGAGTACAAGTACTGTGGTCCATAGGTCTTTCTTTTCACATTGTGTGTTTTGTGAACTATAGTCAGATATGGCTTTTGTAGCAATCATTTAACTGGATGCAGTGCAATGAAGTTTCAATTTAATATTATCATTGTGTCCTAAACTCAAGGAGAAGGAATAATAATAGCTCTGGTATGATTTATAAAGTTGTGAAAAACCAATAACTCATAATATGACAGTTTGGTTATGAAATTCAAGTGTACCACTATGTGAAGTACAAAAATCAAATGAAGAAAATAACAGCTCTGAAAACTCCTGTGACTTTGCATCACTGAACTGTGTTTATTTCAATTTGTTGTAATTTAATGTAATTGAATAAAAAGCATTGTTTGAAAATGAGCCCATATGAGGATTTAGAATTCATGCTGGTCCGGATCAAAGTTGATCTCATGTTGGTTACTAAAACTAAGATTCTGTTCCTGCCTTCCTCAAAGAACACACACAATTTCTATGAAATAAACTCAAATAATAGGTATAATTGATCCAATACTGGAGTCAGAGACAAAACTGCCAATTAATTTATTTGGGAAAGAAATGGACCCAGAACTCATAACAGTTTTACGTGGTCCTCTGTTGAAACTACCCAGAATGGTGTCTCAAGGAAGCATTGAGCATATATGTGGGTACTAAGATGCATCTCAAAATATCTTTCAAGCACTGCTTGAAAGAACTTTGAAGGAGACTTATTTAGGAATAGTTTTTGGTTTTGTAATATCTTTACCATAATGGGTCTTGTTTCATAACTATGTATAACAACAAAGTTAGGTGGAAGGAACAAATTACCCTGAAACAGTAAAGTTAGAAGAAGCTCTTCTGTGGCAGATGGCTAACTCCCATTGAAAGCCTAATAGTCACGTGTATCTTTGAAAATTCCACCCTTTAAAGTGTAATGTCTGACTACAGTGCACCCCCCCCCCCCCAAGCCCATCAAAATTCAGAATTAAAACCATGACTCCATCCTTACTTTGGCCCCATTTTCCCCTGGTACCTGTAGTCCAGTTTCATATATGTTCTTTTAACCTAACCTCAAGCAAGTGAAAGAGGTAGAAAAAATGCTCTAGACCATGCTAAGGAGTTACCTTTGGTGGTGGGGTCATTCTGATGAGTCTTTTTATGTCAAGACCCAGGCTGAAATGAGTGAGAGGTAAGGCATATCTAATATTATTGATCTTTCCATTAATGATGGCTGTGGCATAGAGGCTTGAGCAAAAGTGAATGGTCTAAGAAAAGTTAAGGTCATAGGGCATAATTGTAATTTTTATATTTGCAGTGGGTCATGGAGATCAGGTTTTAATCATGCGCTGGGAGAATAGTGTGAATTCCTGGGTCAGTACAAGTGCAAATGAGATGCCATGGCTTGGATATAGAAACACTGTGAATTCTACTTTATTATACTTCTTTATATTATAGAAAGAAAAATAGAAAAGAAAACTGACATCTCCTGGTTATTTCCCTCCTTTCCCCCCATTCATCATTCCCATCCACACTTCCCATGTTTGAATTCCTATCCCGTAAATTTAAAAAGTAAATATTTTTGTGCCATCTCATTCCACCATATAGAGGATTTAATTTTTAGTAGAGCATAATGTGTTGTTCATTGATAGAAAGTGAACAATAAAATCACAGAAACATGCAGCTCTTTGAGCTTAAATGTATTCTGATGTACAGCTATTTCACAGGTATACATCATTTGCAATGACAGGGTTCTGTACAAAGGCCCCACTCTGGCAACTGACTGTCCACCTGCATGGAGCCCTGTTGAAGGCAGGTTCTCGACTGTGTCCATGCACACTCAATTTCTTGATCAGAACCGAAGGGCTCCATGATCCTTTTATCTTGGTATATATTATGTCTTCTGTAGGAATAATAAACACTTCACTTTTAAAAGAAGTAAAGACCAGGTCTTCTTCCTAACATAAATATAGTACCAATGCCAGTTTGGGATTTTCAGGAAAAAGGATCAGCTCTTAATCCTCTAGGCCAAATCAAGGCACAACACAACCCTCATTAATACAATTGTCAGTTCTAGAGTTTCTGGGGTCTCCGTTTTCAGCTCTCATCCTCAGGTTCTGACTACACTTCTCCCTCAGCTTTATTCTATGGGTGCATTATAACTAGGCTTGGAAAGATTAGATAATCAGTAAATGATGGTAAACACTGATTTCACTGTATACCCACAAACTGATGGAAAAATATATCCATCAATAATAATAAAAATTTGCAGATAGGCAAAGTAAAAAAAAAATACTTTAAAACTTATTAGATTTAAGTATATTTACATTGTATACTTTGACACGATGTTGACGATTTGCCTTTTAATGGTTATAAAACTTTAATTTTTTGAATCTCGGTGTCTCCTGTCATTAAATATTGTCTGATTTTCCTCCACCACTACTCCCAAATTTCCTGAAACTGTGAAAATTTAAATTGATAAAAATAGAAAAAGATGCTTAAAAACAAACATCAATATTGTTTGTTGAAATTATAAACAGTAATAAAATTTTGCCAACCCTGTTTATGACTGTTGAATACACAAAAAAGCACACTCAACTGCAGATTCTGAGTGGCTATTAAATAGTCCCATCAAATAATCTTTCCAGTGTTAATGCTAGGTTTCTATTGAGTTTTACACCCTCAGATTGCACAAAACCCCCCCGCTGTATTTAAAAGTTTGCTTAATTGAGCATTGAGGTGAAATTCACCAAATGTAGAATGCCTATGAATCACTTAAGTCACTCTGAAACTCTAATTTGAAAATTTAGGTGGATTATAGATCTTTTGCTGATGGACAAATTTCACCCTAATTTTTTTAAATTATACAGTGTTTTTAAAACATAAGTAAAACACTCAAACTGAAACAATATTATGTTACATAACCATATAAAACTCGTACTTACTTTTTTATATAAGACTATATATCGAAGGTTATATTTTTCCTAAAAAAAAATATAACTGAAGTGCAGTGCAGTAATAATGTCAAGTAAACACAGAGAGCCAGATTCCTAGCTGATGTAAATCAAAGTAGCTATATTGGCTTCAGCGGAACACCTTTTTACACCTGCTGATGATCTGTGTCATATGTGGCAGTGTTGCCACTGTTTTCAGTTGGTGCAGAATTGGGTGCTTGGAACCCAGCTTCCAAAGCTTTCATACATTTGCATGCAGTTAAACAAGGACAGAAAACAAACTCATTGCAGAAAGCATTGAAAACATTGGTTAGCTTTCTCCTTTGCATTTTGAAACTTTTGTACAGGTTGGTTTATAGAATAATTCTGGTTAGGCTTAGGGGAGATACTCTGTGACATTTCAGTAACTTCCCAAATTGGAAGTTGCAGCAGTTCCTGACCACCAGGAAATTTGGTTGGGAAAGCTGAGTTGGCTACCTCTTGTCAGGAAATATAACAACTGACTGGGATTTTCCTAGTGTCCGGCAAAGGGTGGGTTACATAATATTGGACTTCTATGAATGTGTGGGATTAGGAGTCTGGGGCGGGATGGTTCGTCCAGATGAGTGTTGTGATGTGTCATCCCCAGCTTAGCATAATAATAATTTATGGTGAAAACCCCTGCATTGAAAATCTTGTTCACCTTTATGTTGGTACTTAAATATGGATTTATGTGCCTGACTTGAGCCACTGAAATTTGGAAAGTGTGGAGATGGTTAACACATTTGCATGGTAAATGCAGTTTGATATCCTTTGTTAAAATGCATGAACCTTATAGAGCACAACAAATAGATCAGTTCCAGCCCTGGGAGCAGGACTTTTGTGAATATAAAGCAATCATTTTTTATTTTTAACGTGGCTCAGAATTTTGAGGTCACAGCCAGTTTCAGGTGTAATATTGGAATTGCTGTCGCTTTTGCCTCAATTCTTTTACATTTTGCTGTACATTTTTTTGGAGGCAGCTCACCATTTTCTGTCTATTCAGTGTTCATTGTTTTTCTTTGTGCTGGGTTGTGTTGAAATATGTTGGTATACGATAGTATGACTACTGACTCTTGAAATCTTCAGAACAAGATGTACTTCATGTGAATATCCTACATTTAAATAATCAGGTAAATTAATTTGACATGCATCCCACCCCCAAGAAAACTCCATAAATGCAGTCAAATTTGTAAGGAATCAACTTGGAGCACATTTGGGGCTGAACATATAAGTGCTATTGGAATTTTAAAAATACAGAAGTTGCATAATTTCAACAATGATGCACTTGTTTTATTCTGAAATGTTGTTGCCCAGGGACTGGATTGTTTACTGCATTTACTTAATCTCTGATCAAAATGTCTAACTCAGAAAGGCTGTATGCAAAGAGAAAGTGGAAGACAATTGCATTATGATTTCTTCACAGAACAACATTTAATTTGCAATCTATTTTTTAGAGCACATGTCATGTTTAAATTGAAGAGTTAGGGGTACAGCTTTCACTATATGTATCCATAATGGCTGAACTAAGGATGTCTTATTGTATGTGCCCCAGAGCATGCAATTAAATGCACTGGAAAATATCTGTGGATGAAATACCATTTACCAGAATGATATACCAGAGGAGACACTGAGCAACAGTTACAGGTTATATGCCAGCTATTCAAAGGGAGCTTTTATCCTAAAAGGAGTCAGAAAATCTCAATGATTGTTACCTAAAAATAGAACAGCAGTGAGACTTTCTGAATAGAAGGTCAGAATAAGAGAAGAATCGTTGTAAATTAATGTGAGAATCTGTGCCTGAATCTGAATACTATTGCATACAATTACAAATGAACATCATCATGTAAGGAAATAATTACCTGTGCTCTAAGTATTATTATTTATTTGTGTAGCCCAATAGTATGGAGGGTTGTTGTCCCAAAGATCTTCTAAATAGATACAAAAAGCAAGAAAGTCTGGAAGATGCAAAGGAGAGCATTTGGACTGAATGATAACGTTCTCATGTATTTTGCTAATTACAGTGGGGAAGGGGAGAGGACAATTGAAAATTTGCTTAATCTAATTTCTTACTTCTTTCTCCCTGTAGAGAAATGTTATGTTTTATGTACTCAGGCCTTGTCTACAGTAGAAAATTTTGTTGATGCCAGTTACAGAGATTATGATAAAGCGCTGTAATTACAATGCTTGTGCCTGTCCATACAGCACTCATCATGTCGCCAAAGTGCATCCACAGTTGGTGCTCTAGCCTCGACATTGAGACCAGTGCACTGTGGGAAGCTATTCCACTGTGCAGCTCACCACCTTGTGCCACTAGGAGTTGTGGGAAGGCGAAGAGGATCGCAGTGCATCATGGGTGCAGGCTCAATGTTCCATGATGCAGTGATTTCCGTCCCATCGTTCTATGGGTTTCCAATTGCGTTTCATGGCATTTTTCAATAGACCCAGTTTCCTGAATGCCCGCCGTCTCTATCTTAAAGGATGGATCCTGCACTGCTCTACACTATTGTTGTCAGTGTTCTGAACACATCGTGGCTGGTCATACAGTATATCATGAGCTCACAATTGGAACTAGAATCCGAGGTGCCTGACCTGCTGTGTGCCATGCAAACAAACAACGTCGGATTACTTTTTGAATTCCTGGAGCATCTGCACATAGTGCACCGCCGCTTTTGGGTGAGTGAAACAAGCATCGAGTGGTCAGATCGCATTGTTATGCAGGTCTGGCATTATGAGCAGTGACTGCAGAACTTTTGAATGTGTAAAGCCACCTTCATGGAATTCTGTGCAGAGCTCGCCCCTGCCCTGCAGTGCAAGGACACCAGAATAAGAGCTGCCCTCTCGGTGAAGCGTGTGGTGATTGCCATGTGGAAGCTGGCAACTTCAGACTGCTATCAGTTGTTCGCTAATCAGTTTGGAGTTGGGAAGTCCACCTTTGGAGCTGTGTTATCGCAAGTGTGCAGGGCCATTAATCACATTATTGTTCGAAGGACTGTCAGTTTTGAAAATGTGTGTGAAATAGTGGATGGCTTGAAATGATGGGATTCCCTAACAGTGGCAGAGCGATAGATGACACACACATTCCAATTTCCCGGAACATCTTGCAACAGAGTACATCTATAGAAATGGGGTACTTTGTGGTACTGCAGGCACTTGTGGATCTCCATGGGCATTTCACTGATGTCAGCGTGGGTTGTTCAGATAAGGTGCATGATGTTTGCATCTTCAGGAACAGTGGCCTGTACAGAAAGCTGCAAGCAGGGAATTTATTTCCAGACCAAAAGATTCCAATGGAGGATGTTGAAATGCCAATAGTGATCCTGGGAGACTCAACCTATCCCTTACTGCCATGGCTCATGAAGCCTTTTACGAGCAACCTGGATAGCAGCAAGGAATGCTTAAATAACAGGCTGAGCAGGTGCTTAATGATCATTGAATGTGCGTTTGGCAGATAAAAAGCTCACTGGTGGTGCCTTTATGGGAGGTTAGACCTAAATGAGGAAAATATTCCCATGGTTATAGCTGCCTGCTGTGTGCTCCATAATAGTTGTGAAGCTAAGGGTGAAAAGATTCTACCTGGGTGGAGTGCGGAGGCGGATCGCTATACAGCTGCATATGAGCAACCAAATTTTAGGGGTATTAGAGGGGCACAACAGGGTGCCATTAAAATCAGGGAGGCCTTGAACTATTTTGACAATGAGCAACAGTAAGGTGTCTATTTAGACAGCACTGTGCCATGCTATGACTGCTATCCAGCTTGCATTGTGTATCAATGTGCAACCACCGTGTGCAAGAGACAAATGAAGATTGCTTATGCTTCACGGAGTATGTCTTTATTAAATAACAATTATTTAAAACACACAGGAAAAACTGGGTTGGAGGATAGAAAGCAGTAAGGGGCACTGTGAGCTATGGCAGCTGGATGTAAATCCAGCTATTGTTCTGGAAGCTGTCTGAAGGGATGGAGTGAACAGGGTACCGAGACGGGACAGGAGTTTGTTAGGAATGTGTGGATGGAATTTGGAGAGGGCATGGAAAGCAGTTCCGTATTGGCTGCGGAATACAGAATTTGGGGCAAGCATGCATGAATTCAGTCTGCAGTGTTATGAGTGACTTTAGCAGCTCTGTTTGCTCCTCCATGGATTTTATCATGCACTTGTGACCTGCTATCACTCACTCCTTGTTTTCCCTCCTCTCCTGCCTATTGATTTTTGGACACAGTACATCTCCATGCCTTTTTTTTTTCTCTTTTTTTCCACCTCAGAGGACTGGAAGAGTTATTGGAACATCTCCTCTTTGCTTCTCCGTGGTCATTTTTTTATCAGCCACAGGTGCTCAAGGGCACATCTGTAGATGCACAATAAACAATGAACAGAAGCATTATTGTGAGTGCCATAACAGCATTAATGCATTACTGTAAAATACACCTCTTTGTCACTGTCTCCTGGCAAGAGCACAGCTCAATGATCACTCAGGGTATGGTGAGTTGTGCCTGGGGGAAGGGGGCACTCAAGCTGGGGAAAAGGTTCTGAGTGGTCATTTGGGGAATTAATGCAGGTAGTTAGGGATACAATTTCAAATTGTGCCACCATTTTCCACATAAAGGGGGGGGGGCATAGAAACCAATAGTAAGCAGGGATGCTAGGGTGCATCTCCTTCTGGTGAGCAACTTCAAACTGGGTCCCTATGCTGCTTGCCTGTGTGCCACTTTGGTCCCTGCACAAGTGATTGTCAATTGGCATGGGAAAGCTTCTTATAATGGGGGAAGAAACAAAGTGGCTTTGCCAAGGAATCTCCGGCAGAGGATTGGCGAGCACCTGGCACCTGGAAGTTTCCTGGCGATCTCTCTAGAGGATTCCTGTGAAATCTCAGTGCGTGTTAACACATTTTTCTGCCACACTGCCTACCTGAACAGGGGAATGGGAAGCGCATGCAAACACAGCTACTTTTGTGCATTTCTATCCCTTCAACCAACTGTATCATGCAACAAAGCAAAGGACAGCTGTACCTTATGTAACCGAGCAGCATCAGTTCAAAAAAACCACTTACCCAAGCTCCCCTCTCCTGTTTCCTGCACACCAGAGATGGAGGGCTAGGATTGGCTTTAACCCTCCTGGGTCAAGAACAGATCCTGGCTCTCCATGTCAGCAAACAACCCAGTACTCTGGTCCACATCATCCACCAACTGAACCTCCTCGTCCATGACTTCTTCATCAGGGTTGAGTCCAGTGTCCACTGCTTCTGGGCCCGCTGAGGTATCTACAGGTCTCTTGGCAGTGGAGGTGGAGTCACCCTTGAGGATGGCTTCCAGCTCCTTATAGAAGTGGCAGATCTTTGGCTCTGCACCAGAGTAACGGTTTGACTCCCTAGCCTTTTGGTACCCCTACCACAGTTCCTTGATTTTTCACACAGCACTGCAGCATGTCCCATACATAGCCCTTCTCCGCCATTAAACAAGAAATGTGTATGTATTAAAATTCTTTCGGCTGGAGCTGACCTGGGACTGTACAGCCTCCTCTCCCGAATGCCAATCCGATCTAAAAGCTCCAGTGTGCTCCAAGAGGGAGAGCATTTGGTGCCTGGAGCCACCATGGTCAGCTGGGAAGATGCAATGTTAGCTCTTTGTGCTAACCAAACAGGAAGAGGAATTTCAAAACCTCATGGGACTTTAAAGGGGGAGGTGCAGATGGCTATTGGGCAGCGGAGTTAAAACTGATGGCCAGAGCAGTCAGGATGGGCATTGTGGGACACTTCCTGGAGGCAATTTACTGTGACATAACCAAGCAGATTCTACACTGACACTTTGTCGCTAAAAGTTTGACATGAAATGCTCTATGCCTCTCGTCGAGGTGGTTTTATTTTGTTGCAAAATCAGAGAAGTTGGGTCGGCGGAGGGTTCAGCAATATTGCAGTGTGTAGACCCACTGTTTTGATGCAAAAAGCTGACTTTTGTCAACCAAAGTATCTAGTGTAGATCTAGTTGTGTTGGACTAGGGTTCCATTCACAGGGGACAACATATAGAAAGAGTACTGGATTGTGAGAAAAGCACACCAGTGGTAATAAATTGTGAGGCATGAGATAGAGAAGGGTAGGGAGGCAAATGAAAAACAAAGAAGAGATTTAGGGAGATGCTAGTTTGGGTAGGCTCTTGCAGGTAGAACAAAGAACTTGATTTTAGTGCAAAAGTTTAGGAAAGCAGTGTAAAGACGTGACCATTTAACCAAAATGTGACAGTCACCATTTCAGCAATATCTGTTCCTGACCTGGTTTAGAGGGAAAGTGAAGGAAGCTGTAAATAATAATAATCATAAAAATATATAACAAATGAAAGAAAGGGGAAGTTGATACTAATGAATATAAATCAGACGTTAGGAATTGTAGAAAACTGATAAGGGAAACTAAAGGACACAAGGAGAAACCTATGGTCAGCAGAGTTAAGGACAGTAACAAGGAGTTTTTAAATACACTAGGCACAAAAGAAATTCTTACAGTTGTATTGAATCAGACTAGATGGAAATGGTGGAATTATCAATAATGCAGAAAAGGCAGAAGTGTTCAATACATTTCTCTGTTTTGTATTCGGAGGGGGTGCAGATGATATAATTTCATCACATGGTGATAACACTTTCTTCTCCACTAGTATCTCTGGAGGATATTAAACAGAAGCTACTAAAGTTAGGCATTTTTAAATCAGCAGGTCCAGAAAACTTGCATCCAAGAGTTTTAAAAGAATCGGTTTAAGAAGTTTCTCGACCATTAATGTTGATTTTTTCAATACATCTTGGAGCACTCGGAAAGTTCCAGAAGACTGAATGAAAGTTAATGCTGTGTCAGTTCTAAAATTGATAAATGGGATGGCCAAAGTAATTATAGGCCTATCAGGCCAATATTGATCCTGGGCAAAATAATAGAGCAGCTGACATGGGACTCAATTAATAGAGAATTAAATGAGAGTGATGTAATTAATGATAATCAACATGGGTTGATGTAAAATAGATCCTGTTAAACTGACTTGCTATCTCATAAAAAAAAAAAAACAGGTTTGGCTGGTAAAGATAATAGTGTTGTTGTATTAAACTTAGACCACTGTACGGCATTTGACTTGGTATTGCATGACATTTTGATTTAAAAAATTAGAACAATATAAAATTAACATGCCCACATTAATGTATTTACAACAGACTAAGCAATTAGTCTCAAAATGTAAGTGTATCATCATCAAGCAGGTATATTTGCAATGGGGTCCTGCAGGGTTTGATTCTTGGACCTAGGCTGCTTAATAATTTTATCAGTGGTGTAGAATCACAGCTAACATTTGTAGATGACAAAGAAATTGGGGGAGGGTAAATAATAAAGAGGACAGGTCACTGATTCAGAGCTGTCTGAATTGCTTGGTAAACTGTGTTTACACTGTGTTTACACTGTGTTTTTAATACATCTAAATGTAAATGTATACATGTGGGAACAAAGAATTTAGGCCATACTTACAGGACGGGGGACTCTATCCTGAGAAACAGTAAGTCTGAAAAAGATTTGGGTGTCCTGGTGGATAATCAGCCAACCATGGGTTCCAGTGGGACACCATGGCCAAAAGACCTAATGCGATCCTGGGATGCATAAACAGGAAAATCTCAATCTTTAAATCATTATTTGAGGAAATCAATAACTCAGTCTTGGGTTAGGGGTCCATTACAGGAGTGGGTAGGTGAAGTTCTGTGGCCTGAATTATGCAGGAAGTCAGACTAGATGATCATAATGGTCCCTTCTGATCTTATAGTCTATGCGGGTTACAGAATCTATTTTTTCCTCTGTACTTCGTATGTGTGTGATCGCTGTTGGAATACTGTGTCCAATTCTGATGCCCACATTTCAAGAAGGTGGTTGATCAATTGGAAAGGGTTCAGAGAAGAGCCATGACAGTGATTAAAGGATTACAAAGCATGTCTTCTAGTGATAGGCTCAAAAAGCTCAATCTGTTTAGTTTGTCAAAGATAAGGTTAGGGGATGACTTGATTACAGTCTATAAATATCTATGTGGGGAATAAATATTTTACAATGGGCCTTTCAGTCTAGCAGAAAAATGTATAAAATGATCATAGGCTGGAAGTTGAAGATAGGCAATTCAGAGTTGAAATGAGGAGTACATTTTTGACAGTGAGGGTAAATAACCATTGGAACAATTTATCAGGGGTTGTGGTGGCTTCTCCATCACTGACAATTTTTAAATCAAGATGGGATGATTTTTCTAAAAGATATGGTCTAGGAATTATTTGGGGGAAGTCTATAGCCATTGTTACACTGGTTACAGGTCAGATTAGTTGATCACAAGGGTCCATTCTGGCCTTGGAATCTGAGAACAAAGAGCAAGTAATTACAGAAATGGTAGGTGATAAGGCTATGATTCAGTAGTATAAGCATCTAGGGTTTTTGCATTTTGTTTTGAATATCTGTACCTAGAGTCTCAGGAAGTACAGGTTCAGATCCCAGAAGAACTAACTTTCCCCTTGGGCCTTCCAATCTCTGTGCAGTTTTGTATGACAAAGGGTAAAATTTCCAAAAGCTAAGTCCCATTTTCAAAAGTGATATAGGCACTTTACTGCTAGATTCACAAAGAAATTTAGGTGAGGTAATGTTGTGTCATCACGCCTAATTTTTAGGTGCCTAGAAAATCACTAGGATTCACGCACCTTCGTTTGGCACCTAGACCCCCTACAGAATGCATGGTGAAAGAGAGATCCCTCAGAATGGGATTCACAAAAGCCAGCACACTAGGCAGCTGCTCACCTAAGCTAATCAATGGAAGATGCCAAGCTAAGGATTGTGTCTTAAGCCTCACGCCTCTCTTGGAGATAGGCATCTAAATCCAGGATGAAGGGAGGCATCTTCCTCTGATTGGGATTCTCAGCTGCAAACCCTTTCTGTGGTTATGCGGCTGCACTGTTTTAGCAAGATGCCAGGGGAGTGGGAACCTCCCTCATAACTCTAGTCTAGTGGTTAGATACTCATCTGGGATGTGGGAGACGCCCCAGTTCAAGATTCCCTCGCACTCCACCCACCAAGGGATTTGAACTGGGAGCTGCCACTTTTCAGGAGAGTACTCTTACCACTGGGGTATAGGATATTCTGATATGAGGTTCCCTCAGTCTCCTTTGTTGCAACTGCTGCACTCCGATTAAATAATGAAAGACTCACTGGGCCAGAGAGAGTGAGAGAGTTACTCTGTATCTTGGAGCTTGGAGCACTCATATGAGAGGTGGAAAACCCAGACTCCCTTATTCCAGTTACTACTTTAAATTATTTATCCACAGTGGAACAGCTTCAACAGGCGAGGTGGACCCCTGCAGGGTTGAGCGGCAGCTGAGAGGGACTTTTGTGAATCCCTGTAGTGCCTGATTTTGGGATTTAGATGCCCAAACTAGCAGTTAGGTACCTAAGTCCTTTTGTGAGTCTAGCCCTTAGGGCCAGATCTTCAAACGTAGTTAGGGGCCTATCTATGCAGGCAGTGAGATTTTCAAAAGTAGCTAACTCTCACGGAAATCAATTTCAATGATTTCACTGGGATTTAGGTTCCTGAGAGCTTTCTGAAAAACACTGATTTTAATGGGAGTGTGGTGCCTAAATGCCTTGCTGCAATCTACATCTTCAGGTGCCTATTAAATGTTAAAAATCTGGCCCATAGTGTAGCTAGGGCAAAATGTGCAGCAAAGCACTTTAAGTGAGGAGATATACTACATTAATCCCATTCTATGCCAAATACGGGCAATCCACCACAGTTATGCTAATCCATGCCCTAAAAGCAAACTGATACAGCTGTTTAGCGATTTTGGAAGGTGGTGGTATTTCCCACCACCTTTCTTTTTTTTTTCTTTTCCAAAAGAAAAAAAGACAAATATGTTTTTGCCAGAAGGAAGATAAACAGGTTGTAAAAATATGTCAGAACTAAAAATCATTACATGATTCTGAATTTAGTTTTTATTGGTTTGTTTGTTTTTAAGGCTTAATTGGAGGATAAATTAGACCCAGGTATCAAAGTATTATTTATCTATTTTTAAAGCAGTGTTTAATTTTGATTTTCCATGAAAGATGTGCACAGAATATATGTACAGTATATTTCCATTGTGTTTGTGAAAAGAATGCAGGATGCAACTAAAATACTTTTTCTGCAAGTTTTCATTATCAAAGAAGTCAATTTCTTTCATATACTAATGTTTTCCCTTCCATTGTTCTCTCCCAAGTAAGAAGCTTAAGAAAGGGGGAACAAAGTAAATTTCTGATGTGACTGTGCAAACATTACTATGAACCAACTGAAAGATTGTTCAGAAATGTCTATGTGTGTAGGTTAAATTAGTCAGATAAAGTCTATTTTGCATTCTATCCTTTTTCTGAGAATTTTATTAACCATGTCTCTAAACTATAGTACCCCATAAAAGGCCAAATTCCGCACCTTTTGTAAATGGCTACACCTTCATTGATTTTGATCTAGGTGCACTTGTTGAAGCATACAAATGAATATGATCAAAAGATAGTTGCTTGTTGGTTGGGATGACTATATAATAAACATTATCTTAAATCTTTGTAGCTTGTAATATCTCTTTAACAAATAATTGACAAAGATTATTTGGTAAGAGATGGTAGTAAAAATGGACATCAGTCTTCGCAGCATTAGCTGTCAACTCCTTACACCAAAGAAGTTTTGGTTTAATTAACTTGTTTTTTTACCTTTCACCAAGTGCATGCTCAAACTTTCAAAACCTTACATAGCCAGTGTGGAAGCTAACTAGAAATACTAACAGTAACTAGTAATGACTTTCACCCTTTCAATCTAGTTTGCAATCAATGGCCTTCAAGGTGAGATTATTATAGAACAGTTGTATAGAAGACGTGAACCTTGATGCTTTGCCTTACGTATTTAGGCCTGTTATTGCAAATGTTACATCATATCAATGGGACTATTTGCCTGAATATGCTTCCCTCACCTCTGTAGGAGTTCCAGGGTCAGGCTAAGAAGGAGCAAACCCTAAATCCTCATGGTTTATCACCTATGAACAATCAGGATATAACTAGCTGCTCACAAACTGAAATTATGACAGTAGACCAAAAGGCAGTTTTCTTGAGACATGTACCTAAAACTCAAAGCTTCTACATTACTAAACCAGTGACTTATAAGGGGTCTTAGCACGTACATGTCCCTTCAGAAAGAAGTAGACATGTACCAGTATGGTTTTACGTTTTCCATTATGTAATCCCAATCGAGGTTTTAAATTATTTCTTTGCCCTCCTCTCTTTTGAGATATTTATACTTCAATAGTATAGCTGAACACACAATATAAAAAGTAGTCTATGACCTTTTCTTTAGAAGTTTTTTCCCCATATCGTATGTAAATAAAAAGTCTGGAAATATACTTGTAAGAAAAAGATAGACAGTTCCAAGGCCTCCCAAGACATTAATTGCCAACTAAAGCACACCCGTTTCAGCTGGTTACTCTACCAAAAGGATATATACTAATGGCTAATTTCTGTATTACCAATTTATTTCCATTGTAAAATATCACTTTATAGGTTAATAATGCAACTAATAGCAATCAGTCCTTATAGAAGCAAAAGTTATCTCCATGCCCAAATTTGTTTTCCTGAAGTTCATCTTCATGCTGGCCAAACTCAGCTAATGGACTCACTTCCTGTTTGAATTAGGCTGGGATGTCTTTTAGGAATCAGATGATCTGTTGCATACTGACTGCCAAAATTCCTTGGGAAAATTGAGCTATACTGTTCCTACAGCATTTGCATTGTAGTGATTCAAGCACTTTGTTCTCACTGACTTTAGAGATGAATGTAAATGTTATTTCCTCCACTGTCTGCCTTGAACCAAATGCCACAGGACATTAAATTTAGTGATGCTGAGCAGTGGAAAAAATAAACACAATCTCCCATGGCATTCTGTTACAAGACAAGCCAAGAAGAAAATAAAAACAAAACAGGAGTTATAAACTTGACGAAAAATAAAGAATCCTGAAAGATGAATTGGTGGGGGGGAACAATATGTAAAATAAACTTTTTGAAAAACTTCCCTGGTTTGATAATTATAGATTAAGAGCATGTCAGGATGTACACTGAATACAAACCAGTTGTTAGTTTATCCATATCTTGTTCTTAAATAGACTTAATATTTAGTTGCTTTGACAATGTAAACTGTCCTTGAGGAATCCTTAGTCTTTTGTTTGTCCTTTGAATGGTAACTAATTTGGCTTGTTTGAATTACACTCAGCTGAGAGAGAGGCTAACAATAAAACTTGGTGAGAAAGTAACAAGCATATTACATACTATTTAAACACGACTGCCTGTCAATGGAAATGCATGCCTGTTTTTGTTTTTCTATGGTGATAAACAAACAACTTCAGCTACAAACTGAAAGTGGGGGGGAAATTGTCATAAATTTTGAGATCATTACAAAGGAAGGGCCAAAACTCCCATTCATTTCATGATGATTTCTGTTAATAAATGGATGCAAACACCAATGCTGTTTTAGGGTTCCTGTTAAACATGTACTTGATTTTTTTCCCCTTTCCCTTACAATCCAATTTGCCTTCCTCACTATTTAAAATATTATTTCTAATCCTGTGTTATTAACTTCAGCTCAAAAAATAACTTTAGAAAAATCACCATTATGTTATCGACCTATATAATTATGCTAAGTCATGTGACTTTGAATACCTGACAGATGTACTAATTAGTGGCTGAGTTATTTGTAGTATAACTGATGAACAAGTCAAAGTGAGGTTGTTTCAAGAAATGAACTTGACTTTAAAAAAATATTTGCAAGGCTAGTGCAAACTATTCTTCTTAGATGGAAATGTTAGCAAGCACTGAAATGCATCTAATTAAAAAGAATAACAAAGCTAAACCAATGGCAGAAACCAGCTTTATTTATAATAAATATTGAAACAATCAGAGTACAATCTGAAGGTATTCAGCGGAATAAGGTGCAAAACTACAATGCTCAGCACAGATTGCAAAGAAATGCACAAACAAAAATTAACTGAAGAAAATGTAGCTAAAGCATCACGTTCTGATGATGATACAGAAACAAAGAACTTTGTTGAGGCTCTTCATAATTTTACAAAGCAAGGTTCAACAACAGCTGGCATTGTGACACTTGAAATAAGTAAATGGTGAATTTTAGTATAGATACTGCAGTTGAGTACAGTATGGTCACAGAAAGAGTATACAAAATAATTTGTGATCGTAGTCCTGTATTAAAAATGTAGAGTAGTCTTCATTCATATAGTGGGCACTAAATGTGCCCATTTGGTAAAAACACTAGCACATCTGTAGATGGACAAATACTACTTGATATACTATAGTGGAAGAAGAAGGCCCATGTTATGCTTGGGTTGAAGAGAAACCTGCAAATGCATATGATTAAACGTGTATAACTTGTCCACCAAACATGATGCAAACATGATGCAAAATTGTTAACTAATTTAATGAGGTATTTCATGGGACTGGATTTTTTAGTGTTATAATACACCACGTTGATATAGATCTTAACACAGTGCCAAAAACTCAGCAACGTACCTCTCAAGCAGTCTGCTGTTTTGTGGAACACTCAGGATTTTAGATTGTCTTTTTCAGCTGCTTTGCTGTTCCTACAATGTCTGGAAATCTCTTCAAGCCACCTGACTCATCCCAGGGGAATTCAGCTAAGTGAGTAGCACACCTTCAAAAACTCAGCCTGGGCCCTGCTCCGTAACATGTCTATGTGTGTGAGCCTAGCCTCACTGCCTGCATTTAACTGCTCAGGAACAGCAGCTTCCTATTTCCAGCAGCAGCAAAGAGGAGCAGCCAGAAGTAGGGATGGCTGGTGGGGAGATAGATCTGGGGTGTTGGGTTGGCATTATTCCCCTTGTTCATGTGTGTTGGGGGGAGGTGTCTGGTAGGAAGAGGCTGAAGAGGGCAGTCTTTGGTGAAGGGTTTGGCAGAAGATGAATGGAGCAATACATTGTGATGAAATAGGGACACATTTGCTTAGGAATGCTCATTTTTTGTTTTTGTTTTTTGTTTTTGTTTTTACTTGCCTAAAAGAAAAAACTGGAAAAATGTTTGGGTCAAATGTACTGCTGTGAAGGATGTTTTGAAATGAAACTTTGAAACAAAATGTTAATTAGAAGTGACATGTCAATGGTTCATTTTGAAAAACTGTTTTGACTTTTTCAGCAGCAAAATAATCTTTTTTTAATTCAACTGAAACTATTCACCAAATTTAGCCAATAGATTCAGTTACTCTGCAACTGCATTTTTTACTGTGCCGAAAATATTTCTTCCAACTCCAGTTGTCACGAAAGTGCCAGTACTATAATATTTTGAGATTAACATGAAACCTGTGATGTAAACACACATGGTTTGGAGGCTGAAAGGTTACATGCTTCCAAAGCACTGACTATAACCCAAGGGAACTATGCGTTGATTGAAAAATAAATCCTGATAATTGTTTTTGAGAGGTTTCACTGAACATACTTATGGGGAGAAGAAAACAGTGGTGGTAACAAAAAAAAACAAAAACGGAAACCTTTGGAAGTCAGATATATTACAGAAACTATTTAATGTAACACAACCTGGACTTCAGAAAATGATAATGAACCTGCAAAAGTATTTGAGAAATGTTTCATAAGGACCTACATAAAATCATCTTACATTGGACATGCTTTCAAGAGCGCTTATATTTAGTGCAGGCAAGGAACTGCAGGAATAAATAAATACAACACAATTACTGACCAAAATTTCCAAACCAAAATCTGACAAAGTCAGGTGAGAACCAAAATTGCCCAATCTTATAACATCTTGAGAAGATAATGGTTGATGGATAGCCAACAGGAAAAACCTTTGGCATCTCAGGCATAAAAACTACTTATGCCCATAGAGAAATTGCATCATTTTATGGGATTTGGTACAAATTACATTGTGTCATAATACAGCATGAGGTTGGAAATGCATAGTGTAGTGATCACTGTTAATCAGTTTATTAAAAAGTGAGAGAACAGAGCCAGAGCTGTCCTGTTTTTGGCCAAGAATGAGTGGTGGCATCAAAGATAATGTATCCAAGATGTAAATTTCCAATAAATGCAGGAAACAGAATGCAACCAAACCACTGAAACTACATGAAATTGATCATCATCATTGCCCAAAGGATGGTACAGAAATGGAAAATGGGAAAAAATATGGTTTTTTTTAATGAACAACTCGCTACTTTTTAAAAGTCAAAATATTGAACAACTCATTGAGCAAATACATGTTCAACACATTGTAAATCACGGTGGTTCATCATGGGTTTTGAGATGTGTTAATACTACATGGCCAAAAATTTACTAATGGTTTATTCTGACAACTGTCTTGGGTTTTTTTAGATTGTAACATTGTTTGATTGGAACATTTAAATATCTATTCAATAACTAGCACAATGCGGTTCTGATTGGGCTGTCCTCCAGGTGCTACTGCAATGTAAATTTTAGGGCTAGCTGAAAAATGGGGATTATTTTTTTGTGAAAAGATCATTCCTTTTTTCCCATCTCAATTTGAAACGTTGATAAAATATTTGCATTGAAATGTTAACACTTTTCAAGCAATTCTATAGCTGATAAAAATTGAGATAATTTGTCACAAATTTTGCGAAAACAATGTAAATTCCTAATTCAGAAAATTTCAAGCACTGTACTAAATGTTATTGAAAGTTGTTTATATTCCTTTTAAGTATCTACATATCAGTTCATATGAACCACGTCAGGGCCCTAGTATACATAGGCAAATGGTTTATCAGCAAAGTCAGAACAAATAGCAAAAGACTCATTTCAAGGGGGATAATTCCTGGTGAATTAATAGGATCTGTAGTTAGTATTGTCAGAATATCAAAACACCCTTCAAAATGAATTTGAGTATTACCCATTCAGAACTGTATGTACAGAAGCACAGCAATCTTAGTGCCAACATCTAACAAAGCTAATTGGTACAAAAATCGTTGAAATCATTATGCAATAGAAAAATGCCAGGAAATCAGAACAGGAGAAATAGTGCGTCAAAGATACCAGTCAGTTATTCTCATTGCAAGTGGAAGAGAATGTTAGATTCCAAACTGGAAGTGGCTGGCAACCTGCCCAGGTGACAGATATACCATCCCTTCTGGGGGCGGTCCTACAGGAGGAACAACAGCTGTCTAAACAAAAACAAAGAGGACATTGGTTCTCTGTTTCTCAAGGCCATCCAGAATGCTGCTGACCCAATAATGTGCCCCCCAAGCCACTGCCAATGAAAAACATAAAGAGCAGCCAACACAGGCTTTAGATAATAGATCCACCTTGACCTTAACAGAGGCTACTAGAGAAGGAACTGTTTTGAGAAAAAAGAAGCAGCTGTGTGATCCGCTAGACAGCCACTGAGGTAAACAGATAGGAATTCTTTGCAGTGTCCAATAAGATGTAGAATAATCCTCTTATCTGTCATAGGATTCAGGTTTCCTCCCCTGACTGCGTCCTAGATATTTGTGTTTTATTAATTGACTGTATTAGTTTGTGGATATTTATTTTTGGATTCTATTATGGTTTATTAGTAATATTTGATTTTTTAAAAATAAATGATATAATAGTAACCACTGGCGTCAGTGACCCCTGCCATAGTCTCTTAAAGAAATTCAGAAGCTTTAAATATCTAATAGAATTAAGCAAGAAGCAGAGCCTTGTCCACTTGGAAACATAAAGCATGGTTTGTTTCACCATAAGAGAGCAGTGAATATTGCTGTGTGTACAGTGTGATTTATGGTCAGAGAAGTCTATGTAATACCTAAGGATTCATTGCACCGTCTATAAAAATTATGAAAGTCCACATGAAGTTTTTGTTGTTCTGTAAAAACTGATGGAGCATTCTAAATATTATCAACTGTAATCATTCTACACAGGTCCATTAGAAGGTCCCTGATAAATAGTAGTTTTTCCACTAGGGAGGTTTAGGGGAATGTAGCTCTCTTGCAAACAGCGAAGAGTTATGTTTGCTGTCTACTTCAGGGAGAGAGCAAAATAACTGTGCATCCCTTATATAATATTGTTTTTGCCCAGAACGATCAGTGATATTTTAGAGAAGACTAACTCTAGAGAGGGTGGAAATGAACTGATAACCTTGTGCAGTGAGATATGACTCTGCTTAAGGGAAGATACCACAGAGTAATGCTTTGAAAATGACACAAAGGTTGATAGAGGAAAAGAAGTTAATACTGGGGGGGAAAACAAATCTACTTCAGAGACATTGTGAAGGTCATAATAGAAGTTGGCTGAACTACAGTTTAAAAGCCTTGTGCCTTTTTTTCTGACCAATGGACTCATGTCAGAAAACAGGAAAAAATATACTGATTGACTATTTTAGCTGTGAAAGAGAACATAAGCACGGTCATACTGGGTCAAACTAATGGTCCATCTAGCCCAGTATCCTGTCTTCCGACAGTGGCCAAATGCCAGGTTCTTCAGAGGGAATAAAAAGAGCAGGTAACCATCAAGTGATCCATCCTGTCAGCCATTCCCAGCCTCTGGCAAACATCAATCTCTGAATATCCTGGCTAATAGCCATTGATGGACCTAGCCTTCACGAACTTATCTAGTTCTTTTTTTAAACGCTGTTATAGTCTTGGCCTTCACAACATCCTCTGGCAAGGAGTTCCACAGGTTGACTTTCATTTTGTGAAGAAATACTTCCTTTTGTTAATTTTAAACCTGTTGCCTATTAATTTAATTTGGTGACCCCTAGTTTTTGCGTTATGAGAAGGAGCAAATAACACTTATTTACTTTCTCCACACCAGTCATGATTTCATAGACCTCTATCATATCCCCCTTAGTCATCTCTTTTCCAAGCTAAAAACTTCCAGTCTTATTAATCTCTCCTCATGTGAAAGCTTTCCATATCCCTAATCATTTTAGTTGCCCTTTTCTATATATTTTCCAATTCTTTTTTGGAATGGGGCAACCAGATCTGCATGCAATTTTCAAAATGTGGGTGTACCATGGATTTATAAAAAAAGCCAATATGATATTTTCTATTTTATTATCTATCCCTTTCCTAATGATTCCCAACATTCTGTTAGCTTTTTTGACTGCCACTGCACATTGAGTAGATGTTTACAGAAAACTATTCACAATGACACTAAGATCTTTCTTGAGTGGTAATAGCTAATTTAGACCCCATCATTTTATATGTATAGTTGGGATTGTTTTCTATGTGTATTACTTTTCATTTATCAATATTGAATTTCATCTGCCATTTTGTTGCCCAGTCTCCCAGGTTTGTGAGATCCCTTTGTAACTCTTCGCAGTCTTCTCTGAACTTAAGTATCTTAAGTTGTTTTGTGTCATCTGCATCAGCTAATTCAAAATATACTCCATCTCATTTCAAGTGATCTAACGACTGAGTTCCCTGTCTGCGTAACAGCCCTGAAGATTCGGTCAGACATGGCAATAATGGGTAAATCGTAATCTTGATTTTTTGAGGCAGGCCTTTTAAAATGGTGTTGGAGTTTCTCTGTAGCGGTAAAATGATTTTGGAGGTATCCTTAGGCACACAGTCTGTGTGTATATGTGAATGTTTAGTCTGTGAGGAAAGACTATGCAAAATAAAAATTATATATGTGTATCCATATTGGGACAAGGTCTGTCTTCTCATTATGGACCTGATCCTCAATGAGAGCAGGATCAAGGCCCTTCCGTGCATACCACACCTAGTACAATGGGACCCTGATCCTTGAAAATACCCTACCATAGTACAAATAATAATAGCAATGCATATAACTTAAGTCTTCTATACCAGCATGATCACTGTGTTAAATGTATATGCTAACTTTAGGCTTGATTGAAATATTTCACAATGCATTCCCTAATGTTTTTTATCATTGTTAAAACCAGGCACAAGCTGGAAAACGAAGCTAAGTGATGAAATGCAGTGTGTCAAATTGACACTGCAGTGTGTCTTGGTCATGCTGTTGGGTAGAACTAGTTGGAAAACTAGCATCAAATGGAGGGAGAAATGACAAATTCTCATATTTTGGATTTTTTTGGTTTCTGTTTTTCTGCTTGATATGATCTGCTTTACTGCTGGAGCAAAGATGATGAATTGAGCTAAAGTTCTGAAAACCCACTGATGCGGTAACATATAATTAACTAAACACAAGATGACATTTTTAAATTTTATGTGTTGGGTCGAATGATAGGGGCTGTCAAGCATTTTCACAGGTTTATTTCTATTACTAACCAGAGAAAAACACTGAAACAGCATGTTTTCTTTCTGTGGATTTATTGTGACTAATAAACACAGTCTTTTCCCCCCGATCTGGTTCTTTTTCCAGAAGGGGGCAAAAGGCAGCACCTAAGGCTTCTGTGTGTTCCATCTAATTAAACAGAAAATTTTCAATAGGAAATTAAATTTCCTATCTCCCTCCCCTGCCCCTCTATTTTCTTCGTTACATTTTTTGGTGGCAAGCAGGTAAATTAAAAACCTAGTAGAGCATCTAGTACCACTCTGTGTTCGTTTAGGATTCTTCCTTGCAATATATCTTTTTAGGACTTTGTCCAGCCTAGTTTTAAATGTCCTAATGGAACGGAACTTCTGTCACTGGTAGTCTATTCCTCAGTTTTCCAGATCTTATATTGTCTCCTCTTAAATTCAGTCAATTGGTTTCTAGTTTATACTACATTATAGTCGGTATTCCTCCCGATCTTTGCCATCAGCTTAGGGCCAGATTTGAGAGGTACCCAGAAAGACTCCTCCTCCCTACGCACACCAAAAAAGAGAGAGCCACGGTTGCAGTCCCTACATTGAATGGCCTGGAGGCACTGTTCCCTCCATGCAGCCCTGAGGTTCAGGCAGTGGTAAGGAGAAGACAGAGAAGAAAGGAGAATTATTTTAAAGGATGATGTGTCCTATGCAGTCCCCCTGTACAGCACAGAGCTCAGGAAGGGACTGTATCTTCCTGACATACAATCCTTTCCTGAATTGCCTGTGGTGGCACCCCAAACGGAAAGCAGTATATAAACAGCACAGTCATAAATAACCAAATTTATTCTGCTCCCACTGATACCAGAAGATTCCAGCAAAACTCTAATTAAGGATCCTCTAGGAGTTAGGCACCCAACTGCCCTTAAAAGTCACCTAACTTTGAAAATTGCGGGCTTCACCTCTGAGTTTCATGGAAACAGGAGCCTGCCTCCTTGTTTTTACCTATCCTCATAAGCCATTTTCCAGTCCTTGGATAATTGTTGTCACTCTTTCCTGCACTCCCCTACAGTTTGTCCAAACACATGTCTGGTAATGATGTGCCTGGAAGTGAAAGAGAGCAGTATTTGGACATAACCAGGCCAGAGTCATCAGAGAAGGGATTGTTACTTTTCAATTAGGTGGCACAGTATCTCTATCTGGGCAGCCCCAAATTCCACTGGCATTTTTGAGCTGCCATACCATATTTGAAATGTACATCCCATTTGCTGCCCTCTGTCACAACTATGTCTCATTAGTACTTGAAGGAGGAAAGTTAAATTTCCTACCTTTGTACAGTAATAGCTGAGGCACATGAATATTTGTTCTGTGATTCTCCATTTAAGAGAATCAATTCTGAAAAGAAAAATAGTCGGGTTTTTTAAACGTATTCTGCACCGATCTTGGTTTTTATCTCTTTTTATCATTATACTTCCTCATTACTGAATTTTTCTGTTCAGGCGTAAGTGGGTTTTCTGTACTGTAGTATTTGCATTCCCAGGGTACCGTATTGAACACACTGGTTTTTGGCCACATCATGTTTTATTTTGGAGTGCTACATTTGAATTGTGTGAGACAAACAGAGCTGCAGTAATACTTATTATGCTGCTCTTTTTATAGATGGGTAAAGTGAGGCACAGAAGAGGGTAAAGGACTTCTAGCTCTGTCACTTGTGATGTGACTTTGCAAGAGTCCTGCTAGACCACACTTGAAGTATTTTTGTTTTGAAGAGCAGTGTTACCAAATACATATGAGTGTGGTATTTGCTTAGGTCTTTCCATCCAGGATTAACCAAATACCAGCAAATCAAGAAATGTGTATTCTGATGCTTGCCTCTAGTCATATTTATGCACTGGACTCTTTCAGAACAAAAAAGGCTCACTACCCTGTCACATTATCTCGCAAGCACAGCACATTGTCACATTATTTTAAAGACTATGTCATGACCTCTGTGGCATGCAGGCTTCAGGCACTTGAGTTGCTGCTGTAACTGCTCAATCATGAGACGCTCAAATTCCCATCACTAACGGTGAAGTTTAGATTCGAGCACATTAGAAAATTACAGACAACAAGTCAAGTCACTCAAAGAAGATATTAGACATCCCCAGGGCCGTGTTACTGGTTGAAATGGGGTTAATACAGGTGGGAAAACAATTGCCAAGGAAAAGCTGTCTTGCCATTTTGCATATTCTGAATCATTATAAGATCATTGTACAGAAAGGTGTCAAAACGTGTAAGAGTATAAAAGATCCCAAATGACATTTTATCTTACTCAGAATTAGGAAGAAATGGAGGGAAAAAAAAAAAAGTTTGGAAATACTTTATACTTTAATAAGTGCTGTTTCTCTCACATCATTTTATTTTTATTTGTGTACTTATCAAATTATCTATAAAAGTAGAAATTTATCACCTGGAGATGACCTAGCCACTGAATTTCTATCAAGGTTTCTTTCTATAAGATAATAGACTTGAAATTAAACAAAGATAAAGATAAGTGTGACTGCTCCATTTAGACCTGCAGGTCCTCTGTCTACCTTTGTAAGCCTAGGGCATGGCATGGGTCTTGTATTTCATTGTATTGCTGCATATGTCTGGCCCCAAAAAATACTTATTTGTATTTTTAAAATATAAAGATGGAAGGGCTTATTTTAAGTACATACACTTAAAAAGGTAGAAGTATATTCATGATGTTTGTTGGATTTATATTTAGATCTAAAGTACTGATTGTCTATAGTGTAGTTAAAAGTGTCAGTCCTTTGTTTTCCTGGAAGAGGCAGTGGTACATAAACCTCTTTGCTTTTCAAAGTACTGTTTTATTTGAGAGAACTGCAATTCTTGTAAACAGTTTGGTGATTGTATGGCCATTTCTTCATAATCCCATCATTCTTTTAGATAATGTATGAGACATGGAAATTGATAACATGAGTTGTAGCTGGAGGCAGAAATCTTTTAGATGAAAATGTGTGAGAGATAAATGGGTGTCCATTTGTGGAAAGTAAATGGTGACAGTAGTTTCTGATCTGAAGGATTTTATGACATTGTCAAAACCCGTCGGAGAGACTTTCCAGGTACACTTAGAGCAGAGTAAATTTAGAATACAGGTTAGAAGAATGTACTGTTTAAAGATACATTGAAATACATTTTATGGTATTTCAAAATAATTTTCAATAGGTATTGCTAGAAAATTCTTGTACTGAAAAAGTGGATAGAAGTCCTGCTTTTGTCTTTAGTTACTTCTAACTATAGCTCTTTCTGAGACCAATCATATGGTCTCTAGTGATCTATTTTTTTGCATTTTTCATTAAAAATATGAGCTGTACTTAGCTAGCTTCACAGTCTGAAATGTCCACTATTGATAGGCAACTCGGTCTTTATTTTGCACCTGCATAGCTTAAAGGTGAACAGCAAAGTAAATAGGGGATATGTTTTAAAAGCTATTTTAGTATCCTAAATCAGTAAAACAACCTATGAGCCTGTTTAACCCCTACATTACCTCAGTTTTACAATGTTGTAATCCCATAAAAAATGGAGTGACACCAACATAAAACTTGGGGGAATGCAGTGGTGAATCAAACCTTGTATGTAGAAATAAGGGTCAGATCATCAGCTTGTATAACTCAATTGACTTCAGTGCTGACTGATCATTTCCATGGTTAAAAATAGAGAAGCTTAGTTCTATTTATTATTATTAATATTTATTGTTGAGGGACTGATTTGCAAAACTGTTCCCCATTTACATACTTGACTGGATGTTGGTGTGTGAAGTCACTTGAAACCACATGTGTGTTCATAGTAATTGTCCCTATGAAATAAATGTACAAATTTAAAACTCAGACTTAAAAATATTTACTACTTGTGGGTCTTCCAGAATTTTGTCTTGTTCCATTTCCTAATCAGTGAGGTCTTGTATTGTTTAAAATGTGAGTCCTTTGCTCCTTTCCAGCCTCTTCTTCCTCCCTCAGTGAAGTTAGTAATGTTGAATTTGTGTTATTGCAAGTAAGTAAAAGAAAAATATTTGTAATTACCATAGCCCCTAGGAATCCTAGTCATGGACAAGGACCTCATTATTCTGCTGTTGTACAAACACAGAACTAAAAGCAGTCGCTGACCCAAGCAGCCTACAATCTAAGTATAAAACAAGAGACAACAGATGCATACAGATAGACTAGGGCAGTGTAAGTAGTCGACATATTAGGTTGTGTTCTCAGCATACCAGCAGCCTAACCATTGTAAAGAGTTTTGTAGTTCTGAGAGTTCTGAGGAAAGATCTGATGCAGATAGTGAGGTAGCTTTGCAGATGTTTATGGGGAGCAACTTTGAAGTGTAAGAGGGAGTATGGGGAAAAAAACATGAAGGTGCTTTGAAAATTTAAAAAGTGGGAAGTGGAGACTGGCATTAAGGGCTGATCAGAGGCAAGAGTCTACAGCTCATTAGCAAATGAGAAATAATAGGTAGGGCCTTGAAAGTGAATATAAGAACCATATGTTTGACGTGCTAGAGAAGGGTAAACCAGTGGAGGGACACAAAAAGATGGGTTGCATGATCAAAGTGATGGGCGATTTTGGATAGAGCAGTTTCAGTGGAATGCAAGGGACAGAAGCCAGATTGGAGAAGATCTAGGATGGTGTTGGAGTAAAGGGACTCTAAACAGTGATTGTAAACAGTGTTTTCAATCAATAAGCTTAGAGATGAACAGGAGAAGGAGATGGAATGGTTATTGAAGAGGCATATGTGGTCCAGGGTGGTTTTTTTTAAAAATGAGAGAGAAACTAAAGCATATTTGTACTGTGAGGGGAAATAGTCAGAAGAGGCTGGGAGGTTAAGGGAAAAAAAGAAAGTGGATAAAAGGGAGATCAGGAGATATGGGTCAAATGGAGGGGTTAAAGGAGGAAACAAAGAAGGAACAATCAGTTGCACACATACAAAATGAAAGATGATTGCCAGAAAGTAGTATTGTGAAAAGGGACTGGGAATCATAGTGGATCACAAGCTAAATATGAGTGAAGAGTGTAACACTGTTGCAAAAAAAGCAGACATCATTCTGGGATGTGTTAGCGGGAGTGTTGTAAGCATGATACGAGATTCTTCCGCTCTACCCCATGCTGATTGGGCTGATTAGGCTTCAACTGGAGTGCCAGTTCTGGGTGCCACATTTAAGGAAAGATGAGAACAAATTGGAGAAAGTCCAGAGAAGAGCAACAAAAATGATTAAAGGTCTAGAAAACATCACCTATGAGGGAAGATTGGGAAAATTGGGTGTTTTAGTCTGGAGAAGAGAAGACTGGGAGGGGACATAACAGTTTTTCAAGTACATGAAAGATTGTTACAAGGAGGAGGAGAAAATTGTTCTCTTTAATCTCTGAGAATAGGACAAAAAGCAATGGGCTTAAATTGCAGCAAGGGCTAACTGTCAAGGTGGTGAAGCACTGGAATAAATTGCCTTGGGAAGTTGTGGAATCTCCATCACTGGAAATTTTTAGGAGCAGGTTAGACAGACACCTGTCAGGAATGGTCTAGATAATACTTAGTCCTTCCATAACTGCAGGGGACTGCACTAGATGACCTCTCGAGGTCCCTTCCAGTCCTACGGTTCTATGATTCTATAAAAGAAGACAAGACATTTCTGCATCTGTGAGATGGGAGAAGGAAGCAAGAGTTGTAGGAGGGGAAGAGATGGCAAGCGAATGGGAGGAACCCATTTTCTCTTGGAAGAAACTGGTGAGATCCTATGCAGAGAAAGAGGCAAGAGGAGGGGAGATTTGAGGAGGGATTAAAAGGTGGTAAAAAGGCCACTGGGATTTTGGTCAAAGGATTAAATTAAATTGGAGAAATAAAGTTGTTTAGCGAAGAAGATGGCAGAACTGAAAGAGGAGCTTTGGAAGCAAATGTTGGGGATGAACCAAGGCTGGAGATTAACTGGGTGGACTTTGCAATGGGAGAGGGCGCATAAGAGTCAAGTGTGGAGGTATGTGAAGTATGGAGAGAGTCCACAACCATATCAGTGAAAGAAAGGGCAGCGAGAAGAGGCTTGAGAGTGTACAAGAATTCATCCACACTGATGTATTTGAAATCACAGAAAGGTCAAGTGACTGTGTGTAGAGGGAGGGATTGGTGGGTGAGCTGAAATAGACTAAGTGATGCTCAGACAGATCAGAAAAAGAGCAATGCTTGGTGAAGATCAAGTCAAGTGAATGGCCTTTTTGGTGAGTGGGAGAGTTGAATCAGGCTTGAGGACAAATGAAGAGATGAGGGTAAGGGAAAGTGCATCTATGGGGTTGAATGGATCATCGTCATAGAAGCCAAAGTCACCAAGGATGAATGTGAGAGAGAGTCAGAAGTTGAAATCATAGAGGAAGACTGATAGAGAGGAGTTGAGTGGATGGTAGATGACAGCAATGTGGAGGGGAATAGAAGAGCCAGCTGCAGTGGTGTTCAAAAGAGGAGAAAGAGTGAGAAATGGGAAGAAGGAGGGGTTGCATGTGTCAGAAATGGGAGAAGAGAAGCCCAATATCTACCCCATGGTCTGGTCCAGAGTGGTAAGTGTGAACAAATTAAAGAGAGGACAGCTGAAAAAGCAGCGTCAGACAAAGAGATCAGGTTCCTGTGCAAGCCAGGAACCAGGAGATATGAAGTCATTGCAGAGTGATAAGGATGAAGGTAACAGGGATGTGGAAATGGAGCCAGTGAGAGGATGGAGGAAGAGGAGAAGAATAGATGTTAGGATGCAAAATAGGGATGTGGAGAGAGCCATGGTAGAGTTGCAGATTGACAAAAGGGGGGAAAAATTTGAAAAATGTCGTGAAGGTTATTGCAACTATACCTAAAGAAACTGGTGTGTGTTACTACTCCCAGCTAGAGAGATACAAGTAAGCATCTGGGCTGAACCACTGGCAAAATCTAGGCAGGGGAGCACACCATGAGCAAAGCAGCTCACTGGTGCTTTCACAGCTACTCCTCAGGAAGCTAGAGTGCATTGCTGCTCTTGCTTGGAAGGGAAGAGTAAGTGGCCGAGCTACACCACTGGCAGGATCCAGCTGAGGGGAATTTAGTGACAATATCTTACAATGCTACAAGCAGAAAATTCTTTGGATTAGCAGAGAAATCCAAGTTAACTGTGTCCAAGTGCCTGAGAGAGACCACACTGAGAATGCCACACTCAGGGCAGACTGCAAGAAATAGGGCAGACAATGGTTTATTCTATAATTAAATTCACAAAGCCAGTAACAAAAGAACTTCTGCAGTACCACACTGGTTAACTAGAAGCCAAACACAGTCCCCTTTAGGCATTCCAGCCCTTGGCTCCCATCCAGGCAACCCAGTCTAATGGAGTGAGAGGTTATTGAAAATCTATTTCACCATATATGAGGTTCCTTCTAATCCCAAAGTATCAGACACATATTCCCATGTCAATATGAATCTCAGATCTTATCCAAACATCATGTTTTCAGCCAAGCCTTAGTAACTGACTAAAGAGTTATTAATAAAAGAAGAGAGTTATAAATATTTAATAGATCATATACATTCAAATGATTGCAAAGTACTTGTATCAGTTTTGTAGCAGTATTGGAATTGACTATTGGCTTGTAAAGTTTCTCTGGTAACTTCCAAAAAATTGGAAGGTCCTCAGTTTGAGATGCTCCTTTTAATTGTAAATCAACAGTCCAGAAAAGTAGGGTAGGAAAGAGGCAACATAGAGATGTCTCAGGTGTCTTTTTACATCCTCTGCCATGGGAATGGAAATTTAGTGTCTCAATCAAAGCCCACAGCCCAGGTGCCTGGAAAGTTACCGGCCCAAGATGGAATCCAGAGTCCCTTATCAAACATCCTTACATGGTTTGCTGAATCACAGGGGTGGCCATTGGTGCCTTGCTGTCTGAAGCATCTGCAGGAAGCGCCATCTGGATGGGATGAGTTTCTTCAATGGCCTATTGTGGGAGTGGCACGTCCTTGATGGGCCATCAACACATAGCTGTGTAGCCCTAATGTAAATCCTATCTGAAGGGTGTTACCCAGGAAAACATATGTTTAAGATACAAGTACATAGCCAATTTTCATAACTTCAGATACAAAGATGGCACATACATATAAACAAGATGATCATATTTAGCAAATCATAGCTTTTCCATTGATTCCTTACATGACATACTTTATACAAGATTTGTTGCAATTGTATACCAGTGGTAAGATCAATTATATAAATGGTCATCTTTAATCATACAGTATCACATTATCACAGAAAAGAAACTGCAGAAAATTATTCCTCCACAGCATCTTAAAATTACTTATCAAGCCCTAGAAACTAAAGGAATTGCTTTGTTTTTTAGGTTTGATAACTAATTTGAAGCTGCTAAAGGAATAATTTCCTGCAATTTATTTTCTGTCCTAATTTTGAACTGAGTTCTGCTGAAGATGTAGCATCATACTTAGTTTGAGAATTATTGTTGTTGTATTTTGCCATTTTCTTCTAGCAGTCCTCCCACTGACCTCTGAATGCTCCGGTTTAGGAATTGCACATAATCGTATATGATATTCCTCCTTCAGTGAATCTCCTCACTAAAATTTCATCTGACCATTCTGACCAGCTTTAAGCAGCCAGCATTTCACACTATACGGACATAGAATAAAGCTTAACCTCATTCTTTGTTGACATAGAATTAAATATCTTTAAATGATACTCCAGGGAACTGATTAAAAAAAAAAAATCTGTACTAGAGCTTGCTAAAACAAACAAAAACTTTGAAAAGCGAAGGAAGAAATAACAAGCTGATATTTTAAAGAACAGTTAATCTTATTTTCTGTTGATCAAAATGTAACAAAGGTTTAGAGTAATAACATAACCATGTTTCAATATTTACAGAAAAACAACCCACACTCTGTAGCCCTGGTTGAGAACCAGTACTCTGTGGGGATATGCAGAGGTTTTCCATCAACTTATCTAGATATTTGCCTACTTTTACAACAGGCTACGTAAAAAGCAATAACAAAGGCAGAACAAACTAACATGTCATACAGATGATGAATTATTTGTGCTGCTCTATATATTATATACTGACATGTAACTACAATATTTATATTCCAATTTATTTATTTTATAATTATTTGGTAAAAATGAGAAAACAAGCAATATTTCAGTAATACTGTGCTGTGACACTTTTTTTTGTATTTTTATGTCTGATTTTGTAAACAAGTAGTTTTTAAGTGAGGTGAAACTTGGGGGTATGCAAGACAAAACAGACTCATGAAACGGGTACAGTAGTCTGGAAAGATTGAGAGCTACTGATATAGAGGATGTGGATCTGTTACAGCCCTAGCTTCAGTGCTTCACTCTTTAACTTCAGTTGTAGCAGCTTGTGCTTTCAGCTCTGGACGTCCTCCATTCAACACCTAGTGTGTTGACCAAGGTGGTAGGTATCACATATGTCTATGTATACAGTTGGACTCTAAACTCTAAGCTTATGCTTAGCAGTATATATATTATAATAACCATTGTTCTTTATATATAAATAAATCACATCCTGAGTTCTGTTCCTAAAACAGGCTGGAATTAATATGAATAAATGATTCACTGGGGCAGCTCCTCAGCTGGCATACATTGATTTGCACTAGCTGAGGAGATTCTGGCACCATTATCTTTAAGTGCTCTGTTAGCTCTATTTCTTTCCATAGCATTATTCAATTTCCTCTTGTTCACTATTTCCCCCTCACTGACTTTTCTTGTTTTATTTCCTCTTTCTGTCTGCCCTGCCCCCATTCTGTCTCTGTTCCCCCCGGTTTCCTGTCTGCCCATTTGTTACTATCTAAGTCTTTTTCTCTTTTCCTCCCGATTCTTACTGTTTCTCCCGACTTGCAAGTCCCCTCTCATTTTTTAAACTATGTCAGTGACCTCAGAGCAGAACCTAGGTAGGAGGAGCTGCTGCTGCTCTCTGAATGTAGCATCAAGCTGCAGTAGACTATGGATGATAGCTCTGCTGCCTGCTGCATGAGCTATAAAGTTAATAGACATCAGGGCTAGGAGAGAGTTAGGGAGCAGTAGCTTCTACCGGGTATCCACAGGTGCTGCTGTTGTGCACTATATTACAACAAAGAGAAAAGCCAGGCAGTAGCAGAACAGGTAGGGGAGAGTGCTCTGGTTAGGGTCTTGCTTAGGGCTGTCATTGATTCTTCCTTCTAAAAATGTTTAGAAAAGACATGGTTAGATTGCAAGCCCTCTGGGGCAGCACCTGCATCTTATTGTGTCAGCAAGGCAATTAGTACATTGTTGGCTCTATATACATAATATGTAACTAGAATATATCTTGTCCCGACTTTTCAGCCACTTCTCCCATTTTTTTACTGTAAATTGTGCATGGTTCCCTCTTAAACTAGTGGCTTTCCCCCATCCCCGTCATTAAAGATTTATATTCTAAAGAAAGGATGAGGTTCCTTTCAGAACTCTTGTTTTATGCAAAGGCAGTTACACTGATAGCTCTTTAATTGTTGCTGACTTACAATCAACGTTAATAGCTACATAGCTCTCAAAAGAGTAGACCGAGAAGGTGATTGAATCTCTCTATGGGACCAAGAGCCCTGTCTGCAGTAGGGACTTGCATAGGCCAGAATGATTATATATAAATCATATGTCGATCCTCTCAGAAGAAAGACACCACCAATTTTGTTTCAGGTAAGTAAGTGTTTCTTAGCTGTGTAAGTGATGACATATCAGATAATTACTGGAAGGGAACAACTTCTGAAAAAAAAATTAAAAACCCCTCATATGTTGCCTGATTATATTTCATCTCAGTAATTGTTTGTTTACATATATATTTAGATATTAACTTTTCAATAAAGATAAATAAACTTGTTATATACTATGCAGGTGTACCCTGTTCCTTTGTATTTCTTTCTTTGTAGTTCTTTCTTTAGGTAACAAGTGATGAGCACTTATAAAGATGAAGGGCAACAAAGATGATCAAGGATATGATATGGCTTCCTTATGAGGACAGACTTAAAAAAGATTAGGGCTGTTCATCTTAGAAAAGAGATGATTAAGGGTGATGTGAAAGAGGTCTATAAAGTCATGAAAGGTCTGGAAAAGGTGAATAGAGAAGTGTTAATTTTTTCCACAATACAAAAGCCAGGGGTCAGCCAATGAAATTAATAGGCAGCAAGTTTAAAACAAACATAAGGAAATTTTTGTTCACATGACACACAATTAATCTGTGGAACTCATTGCCAAGGGATGTTGTGACTGGATTCAAATAAGAATAAGATAAATTCATGGAGGATAGGTTCACCCATGACTATTAGCCAAGATGATCAGGGACATAGCCCTGTGCTTTGGTTGTCCCTAAACCTCTGACTGCCAGAAGCTGGGACTGAAGAACAGGGAATAAGTCATTCAATAATTTCCCTGTTCTGTACACTTCCCTGAAATCCTGGTACTGGTCACTGTTGACCACAGAATACTGGGCTAGATGGACCATTGGTCTGACCCAGCATAGCAGCTTTTATGTTTTTATGATCCAGCACCTGGTCCATAAATGCAACACAGGAGTAACTCCAATGAAGTAAATGGAGTTGCACCAGCATAAAAGCCAATGTGAGTGTAGAATCAACTATCTAGGATCTCAACTTTCTTCTGTATAGTGCTGCTTATGTTTCAGAAAAAAATGGGATGTACATAATAATAATTTTAAAACTTTGATATAACCTTTTAAAAAACAAGATGTGGACCTACTGCAACTCAAATCATATAGTGCCTGAACTCTGTGGTATTCCCTTTTTTGCATGTCAGTTGTTCTTTTAATATTTCTGTGGAAGATAAATTTGTGTTGTCAACAATTTTGTTTATCCTTATAAATAAAAATTACAGGTATGCCTTATTTCTTTGTATTCCTTTGTTTCGTCATTACAGTAACAATAAGTAATCACATTTAATCACCATAATTATCTAGTGCAGCAAAATGTTTAATATAAGTATTCATTATTTGAGTGGAAGTGCAAAGGGATGTGCATTTTCCAGTTTGTCTAGGTTAGAAAATATCCTAGAACTGGCACTTGCATGGAAGATGCCCTTCATGAAAGAGTCAAGGCATATTTTGATTTGATGGGGCCTGAGAGTTTGCAAAAGGAACAAGAGGCTGGGAACTGGGAAAGCTGGGTTTATTTCTCAGTTCTGCCACTGATTTGCTCTTTATGTCCATAAATGGATTTATTGTAACACTCCTCTCATAGAAGTGACTAAAATTAATGAAACGCATGGAGAGCCTGGTATGAAAGACACTGTATAGAGTAAACAATTATTGTGGATATGGTCAATATTAATACATTTATTAATTTAATTGTCTGCTTCCTCTTGGCTGTAGGCTGATTGATCAAGCTGGAATTTGTTGGAAGGAATCATCGTGCCAATGAAGCAGAGTGACTGCTGACCGTGTTCCCTTCTCGGCCTGTTGGGAAGTACCACCAGGATTAAACCATCGTTGGAGCCTGGGGATGGGCCTTAGGGACGAGGACTCCCTTGCTTTTACTGACGTTGGAATCTATCTATGGTCAATCAACTGAGGTACCTACCTCACTAATCCTTAGGTTTTTCACTGCCTGAAAATATTACCTGTTGCCTTTCACTTCCTCTCCCTTTGTCTCCCTGGTTGTGGAAGACAGAGCCCTGCTGATGTTGATATAAACAATGTCAAGGCCAACGGGACTCCTATGGCTGCCTTTGATCTTCACCCCAGTCTGTGTCATGTTGAATTCTAACTTCCTCTTGTGGATCACTGCACTAGCTATAAGATTTACCTTAATTGATGGCCAAGCACAATACCCTGTTGTTACCACGAATTATGGCAAAATACGCGGCCTGAGAACACCTTTGCCCAATGAGATCCTCGGCCCAGTGGAGCAGTACCTGGGAGTTCCATATGCCTCCCCTCCGACTGGGGAGAGGCGATTCCAGCCCCCAGAACCTCCCTCCTCCTGGACTGGGGTTCGGAATGCCACGCAGTTTGCTGCTGTCTGCCCACAGTACCTGGATGAGAGGTCACTGCTCAACGACATGCTGCCGGTCTGGTTTACTGCCAATTTGGATACTGTGGTGACATACGTTCAAGATCAAAATGAAGATTGCCTGTATTTGAATATCTATGTGCCCACTGAGGATGGTAAGTACTTTATTCAACCACAAACAAACCAACCAACCCGCCCTCGATTTGTGCAGATGACGAGTAGCTTCAATACTGGGTTTATATAATGCTTCACTCAGCTTCCTCCATATTATCTATTGAACTGAAAGGTTTCTCTTTATATTCATTGGATGCAAATGTTATATTAATTAAGCATGCTTGCATTAATTCAGTTTCATATGTCTTTGTGTCACCAAATTGCAATTTTATTTGCAGGCAGTGGCCAGTGTACAAAGAGGTCACCATCCTAAGGGTTAGGGCAAACAATTTAAAAAAAAAACCTCTTAAGAAGCCATATAATTTTAGCACACCACTGAAGTATACAAGTGCTACCACAAAGTATATTTTTGAATGTAAATAATTTGTTTATAGGAATTTCTCTTTATCTTTGGTTTATTAAACCTTTTGAAATTACATTTAAATCTGCTTGATCTTAATCAGTAAAGGATTGCTAATATTCTGCAGCTTGAAGACTCCATGCTTGTTTGTTTAGCATTTTTAGTCAAGTTATGTATCATTCATTCATTAAACATAAAATGGAGCAATCCCTGGGCATATTACGCAAGAACATCATATGAAAATGCAATTTTTTACCGTCATCCACTTCTTGAACAAAAAATTCTAAGATTATTACTCTACACCAGTCCTCAGTATAATAAATGTGTGTTTTGGTAACACAATTCTGTGAACTGTCTCATGCTCACTTTTAATCTGAAAGGGTCTGTTTTTGTGAGAAGCACAGAATGTTTTTTGAGACATGTTAATTGATATCAAATCTCATTGAAGAGAAGGCCTCTTTTGAGCAAACACCAAATTACTAAAGTTTGTTCAATATTACAGGATAATGAATAATTGCAAGAGCAGTGATATATAATATTCTGCCAAAAGCCATTGTTTCATCCACTCAGAGTGCAGTTAGTTACTGATGAATAACTGTAGAGATTTCCCCCAGATATGCAGATCCTTTAGTTTAGCTGTGGGGCTTTGATTTGCATAAGTGTTGTATTGTTTTTTCTCAGTAAGCGTTCTCTGAACATGCAAATCTTGATACTCTGGCTACCTAATCACCCTCTCTGATTGGCTTCTGTACTTAGAATTTTCCAAGCTGTTTGCCAGCAAGAAACATGCCACCTTAGTTTCCCAATCCCTTCAGCTGAAGTAGAAAACTAAAAAATGTATAAAATACTGAGGCAGAGAGATTACCAAAAGGCAAAAACAGCTAAGCTGCTGAAAAGGAAAATGTCTTAAGATAGAAGGTGTGTGTCTATGGGGAGGTGAATCTTTCTGCTTATTTCCCTTCTTCCTCCAACCACCTCTCTTTATTCCTAGATGTTTGCATGGGTCTTTGTTTTCAGAATAACTCTCACATATTTGTTTACTTTGTGGGCTTGATCATGCAGCTTTTAATTAGTCAGTAGGACAACACTGTGAGGGCTGTAAGACAAGGCCTTATTTGTTCATACTGGAAGAACCGCAGTCCATCTGTCCCAATGTCATTTTAAAGTACAGTGTGGGCAAATATAATACTGTGGTTATTCTAGTGACAGGACAGAACCAGAAGTAAGAAGGAGGGGAAAAAATGGAGGACAGATTAGAAATGAGAAAACGCAGCTCAAAAGTGGTTTTGTTTTTTTGTTCAGTCAGTTTATGTTTCAGCAGTCTGGCGTATCAAATTATTGAATTCTTCTCTTTTAAAATGTGCCTATTTAACTACAAGTGTCTATATGATAAATAATAATAAAGTTAACTCTATATTAAAAATAATAATGTTAACTCTATCATAACCATAGCTTGGACTAATAAACTACTCAGCCTCTGATCTCGCAAGTTATTTACCAAGGATATTGTTGTTAGCCCATAAAGTGGAAGAACCCCTAAGTTTCATTATGTAGCAGTTTATCAAGTTCGTTTTTATTCCCATTTAATGCCATTAAAAATAGGTATATGACATTTTTATACAAGGATTGGTATTCGACTCCTGTGCAAAGGATAGCTGCTAGAAGTCCAAACCTCCCTCCCACTTCCCCCATAAAATGCCACCATATGGGGATAGTGGGTAGGGAGCTTCAGATACAATTTTGTTGATGTCTATGAGTTGTATGTAAGCTTATGCATGTGCATTATTACAGGTATTTTCAGTAGGCTTGTGAGGAGGGTCAAAAATTCCAAAATGAATAAATGCAGTTTTTAAATTTTGTACCATTTATCTTAATTATCAGTAGTTAAATCTAACTCAGTGTTTTTCAGTTAGTAAATATGTAATGGACTGCTCGTAAACATGACTGAAGTGAACTGACCTATATTTTAACATCTTCTAAGCTAGTATGTCACCAAATCATACTGAAGGTAAAATTGCTTTAAGTTGTAGTTCATAGAATCTGATTAAACACATTACACTTCATTATATGAAACTTAGATTACATAAATAAGCTATGTTGTTCTGGAGACAGACCATGAAATTAGTTTTTGAAGCAGAGGTCTGAAAATGAATGACTGAATTAAATTCACATTTTCAGTCCTTTCTCAAGTACATATTTCTTTGCAAGCTCTCTGAGACTGTTTTGTGCATGTGTGAAAAAATGGGCAGTCATCTAAACCAAAATAATGCTTTGACTCTGAAATTTATCCAATCTTTTTGTGTCTCTGTTTTTTAACAATTTCAGTGAAAAGAAACTGCTGTGCTTCTATAATGCATCAACTGTGGTCACATGAGATGCTTGCTTCCCCTTCAAACCAAATACTAATAACAGCTAATCAAAATGCAGCTCAGTTTTGCAACTTGGCTGCATAGCCCTGTGCTGTTGTTGATTTCATGTGTAGATTGATTTAGCAAATGTAGCAATTTCTACTCTAATTATATACTTGGCATGAAGAATTGCAAAGTTTAAGATGCTGGGTTGATTTTTGCTCTCATCTACATTAATGTAAATCAGGACTTACATCATTGAATTCAATGTGGTCAGATATTATTAATCATTATAATATATTAATTTGAATAACTGTTGCTGAAATGTTTGAGACTCAATAAATCAAAATGCACAAAATCTATAGAGGTTAAAAGGTAGACACCGTAGCTAGATAACAAATTTTAAAAGCTCAATTACAATTTATTTGTTTTTAACTACAGCATTTAATTTGTCTTGCCAGAAAGAATGAATTTACAATTATTGCTAATCATAGGATACTGCTTTTTTTAATGTTTCTGAGAATAGCAGGTAGAATATCAGTGGAAAATTCTCTCTAAATTGAAATAAAGTCTTTCTAGAAACATTCTAAACAGTTTAATTTTTAAAGATGAAATTTTATTCTCCCTCTCCCACAACCAAAAATAAAACACTTTTTCCTCAGGATAAACGTAGTCTGTAGGAATCAGAGCAAAGCAAAATATCTAGCACGCTGTTTCTGAAATCTGTCTATGCAGACATTTGTCTTTGTGCAGAGGCCTTGCTATGTGTACTGACTCATTCGTAACAGTAATGCCTAAGTTAGCAAGAGACTGCAAAAGTTGGGAAATTCTCCTGGATTTTGTTGCCCATCATTTGAAGAAAAAGGAGAGAGAGGAAGAGCAGCTGTCATCAGGGCCCAAGCATAATTTTTTCAGGCCCAGTACAAACTTGTAACCCAGACCCTGTCCCATACACATACCGCAATCCCTCATCCCATACATACAATATCATGAGCCATGAAATTTTTTTTCTTCCCCGTAATGGGGGTTGCAGCCTGGGCCAGGCCCCCCAGGGCCTCTGGACCCTGGTAAAATATATCCTTTTTTCCCCCCATGTGGGGGCCCTGGCTATCATTACTGTCCTGTATCTTCATGATGGATATAAACAGTAACAGTGTGATTTTAACAATATTAATGGATGCTAGTGGTAAACATAGATGTCAGTAGTAAAATTCTCTTCTTTCTAATAGCGGGTTAAATGTCAAATCTATTTATGCTATTTAAAATTACTCAATTCAAAATATAACTATATATTTTGCATTAAAAGTTAGCATTTTGTCTCAAATTGCTACCTAGACAGCAGTTGTAGGTATCTCACTCTGAATACACAAAAACACATGTATAGCATAAATATAGACATGTTGGTCTCTTCTCTGATGGCTGGAACCTGTAATTTTCTGCAAGAATACATGAATGTCAATTTTGAGGAGGTCAGCTAGGGAGATGATATTGAGGACAGTCTGTTTATTATAACTTCGGTCTGAATATGGGTTTAGCTACAGTGGGAGTGCTAGATTGAAGAGGACACAGACTGTTAATCGGCTGTGCTTAATCCCTAGCTTTTATTATTTGAATCTGTAAAGGGGATTGCAGCCTGCTATCACAACTATTGAAATGAACAAAATCAACCAACAAGTTTGATTTCTTGAAAGTGAATGTTAAAAACTTAATTATATCAAGGCAAGATAAAAACATTATTTAAACAACATCAGCAGATCTTTAATTTTGGTTTAATTTTGCGGAAAGTCACATTGTTCTTCTGTTTACAGTCAAAAGTACCAGCATACACTCAACATGATTTAGTGCGGTGTTTCTCAATTAAATTTGGCCACGGAACCCTTTTGAACTCGATAAATAATTGAGGAACCTCCCAAACTCTTAACAGTATTTTTATATATGAGGCCAAAAAAAATGTCGAAATAAGCAAATTATATACAAACAACTAGGTCAGTGTTTCTCTATTAAATATAAATTAAATTACACTCGATACTTTCCGCCGAAAAATCCGGGACATCTTCCCTTTTTTGGCGGCGCGGAGAACAGCTGCTCGCGGAACCCTACAGTGTTCCCGCAGAACCCCAGGGTTCCACGGAACACCAATTGAGAAACACTGATTTAGTGTATTAAAAACCAAGTAAGTTTTCAAACTGTGTTCAACTACTACACAGTTTGTCAGGGATTAATTTAAAAAGTATTTAGCATCTTTTGGATACAAGAATCATGGAATTATAGAAATGTAGGGTTGGAAGGGACCTCAAGAAGTTATCAAGTTCAGACCCCTGCACTGTGGCAGGACTAAGTAAACCCGGACCATCTCTGAAAGGCAGGGCCCCCACATGGCAGGGGGGAGAGAAGGGTACCCTTTACTGGGGACTGGAGGCCCTGGGGGGCTGGCCCCAGCTGCAAGCCCCATGAGTATGTGTGTGGGAGGGGGCCCAAGTTACAAGTTTGTACTGGGCCTGAAAAAATTATGCTTGGACCCTGTTGTCAGGTGCTTCTTCAACCTGTTCTTAAAAACCTCCAATGATGTGGATTCCACAACTTCACTTGGAAGCAGTAGTGGGGTTCATTTGCTATTTGAGTGCCCCCTTGTGGCTGCATTTGTGGACCAACTCCGCACAGTCTGATGCCTCCTTCCTTCAATCAGGGTTGTGGCCCCTCTTGCTCTCTAGGAATTGCAGAGCTTCCTCTCCATGGCTTCCACTCCAGGTCACTATACATTTTTTACCTTCCGGGATAATAAAGTCTCACCAGACTAGCTGTGTGGATGCCATTCTAGGCAGTCTTCCAATTCCAGACTGCCACTTTCCCAGTATCTGATGGGCTCAGGCCTGCCTCCTACTCTGGGTCCCTGCTCAGGGACCTGAGGTCTGCACCATCCCAACTCTTACTGCTGTTTCCTTGAGCTTTTCTCTGCCTTGTGCAGGCTTCTTTTATCACCACCCCTCAGGGTAAAATCCTTCCCTCAGAGTCAGGACTTTTGCTACTTTCTGGGTTTCCACCTTCTCACCTCACTGGGTCCAGAGAGTGGCTGCAGACCTCCACATGTCAGCACCTTCTGTTATCACTTCCTGGTTTTATATAATCTCCCACATTCTCCTGCCCAGATGGGCTCCGTCTTCAGTTAGTTTTTGTCAGTCAAGCCTAAATCTCCTCCCAGGTGCAGCCTAGTAGGTTAGTTAGCCCTTCTGAGCCACCTTAACACCTTCAGGGATGGTGTGGTGTAGGTTGAGCCTACACATCACAAAAGCCTGTTTCAGAGTTTAACTACCCTTAGAGTTATTATAAAGGGATTCCTAATATGTAACCAAAGTCGTCCTTTCTGCAGAGTAAGCCCATTACTTCTTTTTTCCTATCTTCAGTGGACATGGAGAGCAATTGATCACTGTCCTCTTTATAACAGAACTTGACATATCAGGTCCCTCAGTCTTTTTTTTTCTCAAGGCTAAACATGCCCAGTTTTTAAAAACCTTTCCTCATAGATTAGTCTGTTTAAACCTTTTCTCATTTTTGTTGCTCTCCTCTGGGCTTTCTCCAGTTTGTCCACATCTTTCTTAAAGTGTGGTACTCAGAATTGGACACAATACTCCAGCTGAGGCCTCGCTAGTGCCAAGTAGAGTGGTACTGTTAACTCCCATGTGTTATATATGACACTTCTGTTAATAGACCCCAGAATAATATTAGCCTTTTCTGAGGCTGCATCACATTGTTGACTCATATTCAATAAACCATGGCACTTTGCACAGGTGAATTAGTGAGATCAGAATTTCTTCACCAGTGAAGTGGAACTGAGTATACTCTGTAAGTATAGTAAAATATTTTACTGCAGAGTATTAGGGGGAAAAATCTTTAAAATAACAGAAATATCAACAGTAGCCCTTGGTTGAGGCAGCAGGGTTCAGTCTAGTAGAAAGGTGCAAGAGTCTGCAGACTCTGTTTTTACCTTTGGTTAAACCAAAAAATAAATTAAAGACTACACAAATAATTGAATAAAGGATGATAAGATGCTTGCTATAAGGGAAATATAATTTGCACTGTCTGCTGCTTTTTCAGGTTTGGCAGATTTGTGTGGGTTTAATTAGTTGTGCATTGCTATTTCCATAAACATTCTGTTGGCACATATGTACTGTTTAACTCATACCTAGTCTATGACCAAATCTGATTTTCCATTGACAGGCTGCTGCTGGGTTTTGGGTTTTTTTGGTATCTATCATGATTCTCGGTTTGGTGGTCCAATAAAAAATGAGTTTCCCAGTGACTACTTTACTTAGTATAATGTAGGCCAGCATGTGACTAAGATTGCTTATCTTGTACATCATGCTAATCTTTGGCTTCAGCTACAGGCTCTGAGCAGCTTTGCTAGGCCAGATTCTCACATGGTGTACATGAAACAGCTCAGAGGAGCTATGCCAGTTTATGCTGGCTGAGGATCTTGCCTTATAGTTTAAATGTATATTAGTAATGTGTATTGAATTAACCTTGGATTACACATTACTTGAAAAATATTATCTGTATCATAAATGTCACAGATGTAAGTATACAATGCTTGACACTGTCTTCTTATCACTATTACTTTGGGTTCAACCAGGACTCTTTTTTTCAGGGTCTGTGAGCAGTGGAACATGCATAATTTTTTGAGGATAGTAGCTCTAGTTTTATACAGTGCTATGGAATAACACCTTTAATACCTATGGTACTTCGTCTTTTGGTAACGAGCATGTGCAGATCTAAGATCAGAATTACAGACCTTTATATGACATGGGAAGTTGAATTATTAGTAGAAGAAATAGCAGTCTTTCTTCTTCCAAATTAAACCTTAATACTAAAGCTCCTAGCCTATACATAGTTTCATGTTTGAATAGCCACATATTTGTCATTTGTCAAGCATTCTCATCATCATGTTTAACACACTTTTATTTATTCACCACTTTTAGATTTAAGCAGATATTAAAACAATGCTAATTCATAGATATATATGAATATATTCATATATATATTTGGAAGACCAAAGACTGCTATTTCTTCTACTGATAATTCAACTTCCCAGGTCATATAAAGGTCTGTAATTCTGATCTTAGATCTGCACATACTCATTACCAAAAGACGAAATACTATAGGTATTAAAGGTGTTATTCCATAGCACTGTATAAAACTAGAGCTACTATCCTTGAAAAATTATGCATGTTCCAGTGTTCACAGACCCTGAAAAAAAGAGTCCTGGTTGGACCCAAAGTAATAGTGATAAGAAGACAGAGTGTCTATATAGTGCGTGTGTGTGTGCGTGTGTGTGTGTGTAATTACATAGCCTTAAGAAATTCAGAATCAATTAATATTTACATTTGCATGACTTCAAAAGGTATTCACTTTTTTGCCTTGTTACATATGTACACTGATTTTATAATTTGTATGGAAATCGTAATTTTGCATGTCCATATTTTTCTGCAGTTAAAATCTCCAGCTTAATGTTTGTTTAATTTGTTTTTAAATGTTACATTTTAAAAGAACAGAAGTATGAAGAAGAATTGTATTTATATATAACATAAATAAGTAGGCATTGATGTTTTGGACAATGCATGTCATTTCATAGTCATGCATGTCATTTCATAGTCTCAAACTTTATGCCCCATCACTACTGCCAACTGAAAGGTGGGAGCGGGGAGTCTGTAATACAATGTGGATATCTAACTGTGATGGTGTTTCTTCATGATCTTTTCAGTCAACCTGAGCAGTGGCCTTTCAGAAGCAGAAGCACTGCCACTTGGCTGAAGATGCAAGAGAAATACAGGTCTAAGTCATGTGGGTCATTGGCCAAACTTGCCGACTGTTTGTAGCTCATTGTGATCATAGACAGCCCTAACTGTTTGTTTAATTCACGATGCAGATTAAGTTGAACAAGTGGAATTTTATTAAATCCTGTGACCTGTTTTTCCATAGGCTGGAAGCAATAGAGCCATAACTCCCTGCATTCCCAGGGTTCCTGTTACCCCATCCTCAAGAGAACATGGACACTCTGATTCCAGTTCCACTGATCATGATACATATTCTCTATTTTACAAACATTTTAATATAAACATTAAAACCAAATAATTGTGACCCAGACTCCACCCCACCATGTCCCTTTGGCCAGAAGGTACTACTACATAGCTGAGCTGGGGTCTAATCTTTATCACAGACTCAACTGGTTACATAGTTTTTGAGATAGTGTGGTTTCCTCAACAGGTGGTCACACTGGGATTCACCTGTCTGTCTCCCTGTCACTTGTCTCAGAATCTAGCAAATTATCTCTCTGTGGAGTCTCCTCCCTCTTTGTGGGGCTGTTCTCTGTCTCTCCATTTTGTGGTGGTCTCTGTAAGCTCTTTCTTGGTGTAGTCTGCTCTCAAGAGGGCCTCCTATTCCTTCAGATCACTTGTCCCTCTTGCTTAGTCACTTCATATGACCTGATGCCACTGTAGTCCTCATGCTCCTTTAGTCCACTCCTTCTGACATCTCTCTAATGGTTGGATCCTTCCAGGAGTGCCTGCCTCCAGGGCCAGGAGGGCCTTAGCTGACTCGTCATACTCTAGTGTCTACTTTCTCTGATTGTTGGCCATCTCCTCTTGGCAACGTCGCTATCCTTCTGGCTGCAACAGGTCTTACTTCATTGGTAGTATGGTTTTGATCCTTCATCCTATCAGTGCCTGCTCTGGCTTGTTTTGACACCACTGTGATGGGGTATTTCTGTGTGTGCCAAAAATGTTAACAAAGGGACTGAAGCAGAAGAAACAGCCCCATGTAACAGTCTCTTAGCTGTTTTCACAGCTGATTTCAGCTTACCATTACTCTGTGGGTATGTTGGAGAAGAGGTTTGATGGTCAAACTCCCATTTGCATGATAAGTCCTTGAATTTTTACCAAGGCAAAGGGAGATCTGTTGTCAGTGAATAGAGTGTCCAGAATGCTATATCTTGCAACGTGGGCCCTCAGTCTGCCAATCACTGGCTTGCTGCTTGTATCAGGCAGAGCATCAACCTCCCATAAATATGAATGATATTTCACTGTAATCAAGTATTGCTTTTCATTGAAGGTAAATAAATCTGCTCCCATCTTTTCCAATGGTTAGTGGGCAGCTTATGTGTGGTAACAGAGAGTCTTTTTCTGCTTGCTGTTATCCCACAACTGGCAGGTGTCACACTCTCTTTTATCAAGAATGAAAGTTGAGTATTCATTCCTGGCCAATAAACACACACTTGAGTCAAAGGCAGTGTCAATGCCTAGGCATGAATTTTTTACATGGTGGCCTTACCTAATGGGTGGAGACAACAGCTCTCTCTCCTCAATATATGACACATAGTTAATCTTTAATTTTGAAATATGGTTCTGTTCCTACTGGTACTTGTCTTTTTGTCTTCTCAACACCATGCTCTCCTGACTGCCTGTAGCTGGATGTCATTTTCTGTAGCTTTATTGTTTTCAGCCTAACTCCCTGTGATCCATTTCCCTGATGTTCCATCAATAACAGTTCCTCCAGAAACATGAGCACTCTCACTCCAGTTCCACTGATTATGATTAATGCTGCAGGTTTATTACAGTGGGAAAAATGTCTCTTATAGGATGATTTTCCCTTTTGTCTGTGACATTTTTCTGTGTCCCTGACTCACCATGCTGTGGCATCTCCTGTCTCCCTGTTCTGGGCATTGTGACTGTCACGTGGGGTTGCAGCAACATTCAGGTTTGACCCTCTGTCATGGGCAGCGGAGAGCTGAGGTGGGACAGGCCAAACTTAAGTACAGGTGATGCGACCCGACACACCAGGTCACAGCACTGCTCAGGTTTGGCCTGCCCAACCTTCCATCATAGGGTGGAGGGGGGGGAGAATCGGAGCAGTGGTGAGACCCTGTGTGCTAGGATGCAATGTCAGGAGTGGGGTGCCAGGTCCAGCCACATGGGATTCAGGAGCTGTGGCTGCAGTGGGAGCACAGAGCGCCATGCCCTGCCTCCTGGGTTACAGGAGCCACAGAAGCTATCACTCCAGGGTGAGTGCAGGGCAGGGTCGCCTTGCTGCTCCCCGCCTCCAGCATCCCTTTGACAGCAGGCCGGGATTAGGGTTGCAGTGCCAGGTATGGAGGAGGCTCCTGTGGGTGGTGGGGGAGGGATTTTTATCCAAAATCAGGGAGCAGTCATAGTAAATACAATTAACCTGTGACTTTTACTAAATGTACAATGAGTGCTCTGTGATTTTTTTTGAGAAATTGCATATCAAATCTGCATCAAATTGCAAATCAAAGCCATCAAATCATGATGCATCTACTGGTGTGGAAGTCACTGTTGGGTCCTATTCAAGTGTTAATCTGTCATGCATTTTGCCATATCGTTTTCCTCTCTGTCCAGTACAGGATGCCCATTTATATTAGCTTCTCTTTTTCTCTGTTCATCTTCACCTGCCCCCACATCAATACAGCTAGTCTCAAACTAGCGAGTACTGACCCCATACTTTTTCAAGGGAGACTTCCACAGAGTTGGGGACAGTAAACAGTATGGTGTGTGAATGCTGCTGTCATCTCTGCATAGTTCCACCCCATTTCCACCCGGTTTGACTCCCCTTTGCCTGAATAAGTGCAGTTGTCTATCAGGCTTTATGATCTCTGTACTCTTAATTAAAATCTCTCTTCCATAGATATCTCTACTTTCCCTCTCCCAAGTTTTTCTTCAGCTGCTTGGAAATCTTGAGCCAACACTTTCTTATCATTTTATTCAGTGTAACAATTGTAGCTTGAATCACAACTGACATTTGTTAAAAATGGCTGAGTGAATCTTACTAAGAGCTGTAAATCAAATATCATTTGATAAAACAAATGTATACCACATGTCACATGATCAGAGGAAAATTTCTCTTCTTTTTTGGTTAGTGGGAGCTTGGAAATTAAACATTTTTTAACCATGAGATCTGTTAAATTCTGAGATAATCTCCCAACAGAAACAACAGAAACTCCATTACTTGGGTCATGTCAAACTATTGAACAAAGAGTTATAAATACAACATCAGAAACAATTCTGCAGAGGTAGTGTGAACCATATTACCCTTAATTTTGTTCCATATATTTTTCATGTATTTATGAAATAAGTTAAAACAAGGTGAAGACATATCTTTTCCTCTTCTTCCTCTTCAAAGAAATCCAGATGAAGAAACAACCAGTGATTTAAAATGAAACCATGAACTTAAACAAGACTAAATACTATTGAACAGATTGATCCATGCCATCCCAATTTATTCCTGCTCCTTTTTGAGATGAAAGATTACCATTAATAAGGGGGTTTTCACATTATCCTACATTGCACATTACTTGAATTAGATTAAATACTCAAAGAATGACATATCACTGATGAAATAACACTAATTTTGTGATGTTAATACAGTAGCTATCTAAATAAAAGATAAGGAAAGTATTATATATTATAGTGCATTTGTTTCAACTCCAATATCATGCGTGGAAATACTGGATTCTTGGTGTGTATGTGTTTTTCATGTACAATTAACATCTACTAGTATGTTGCTGTCTGTGCACAGACAGAGAGACAACAGGATGTAAATAATTATTACAAAGACAAGGAAATGAACTAACGCTAACAGCCATTTTTGCTCTGATGTATTAAAAATCCATGATCTCAATGTAATAATAGAAAAAAGAAAATTTGTCATATAAATGAGCTCACTCCAGGCAAATACATAGCCAAGAATAAATATGTTTGCAATGCTTAATCAGCTCCTTATAATAAGAGATGTGATTTTTGTGGTGAATCACTTTTTGTTTTGCCTCATTCAGAAATTATTTTTTATTGCTGGTTCGGTGTAAAGTGGGTTTTTAATTGACAAAACATGACATCCTTAATGGAAAGAACCTACTACATTATCTATCCAGTGACTACAGAATTAGTTATTTTTAATGTTGACATGCAGTGCTGGTTGGAATTCAAGAGTGCTACCAATAGGACTTAGTAAATATAAAGCTGTGGAAATTATGGACCCTAAGTAAAAGATTTTAGTAATTTCTGGATCTCACTTCTTTAAGCATGGTATTAAGCAGACATTACAAGACCTAAAATTTCACCTTCTTTTAAAAAAATATAATTTGATGAAGGCAAATTTGAATTTTAATCTTTTTAAAAAAAAAATCTTTCTGAGAAATTTTAAAGATAATGGATTCTGTATTAACAACATGCCACAATGATTGTACTCTACTAGCAGTGTGCCATATAGCCCGCAGAGAGAGCACAAGTAACCTAGTAAATTGTATTTTTCTAGCTGTGTTGACATCATAGATGAAATCACAATTCTGAACTATATGAACCTGGCTGTTTGCCAGAAGCTGGGAATGGATGACGGGATGGATCACTTGATGATTACCTGTTCTATTCTCTGAAGAACCTGGTATTGGCCACTGTTGGAAGACATGATGCTTGGCTAGATGAACCATTTCTCTGACTCAGTATAGCCATTCTTATGTTCTGATGAATGCAATAAGGTGTAAATTTTTGACAGTGAGGTTAATTAATCATTGGAACAATTTCATAGAGTCTAAGGCCAGAAGGAACCATTATGATTATCTAATCATAATATAGCACAACCTGTGGAACTTCCCCAAAATAATTCCTAGAGTATATCTCTTAAAAAAAAAATCAGATCTTGATTTAAAATGTGTCAGTGATGGAGAATCCACCATGACCTTTTGTAAATTATTCCAAAGGTTAATTACTCTCACCGTTAAAAACTTACATCTTGTTTCCATCCTGAATTTGTCTAGCTTCAATTTCCAGCCCTTGGATTGTGTTATACCATTTTTTTTTGCTAGATTGAAGAGCCAATTTTTACATATTGGTTCCTCATGTAGATACTTACAGACTGTAATCAAGCCACCATTTAACTTTGTTTGGTAAGCTAAAGAAATGGAGCTCTGTTCTTCATTATAAGTCATGTTTTCTAATTCTTAAATCATTCTTGTGGCTCTTGTCTGAAACTTCACCAATTTATCAACATCCTTGAATTGCGGGCACCAGAACTGGACACAGTATTCCAGAACTGGTCACACCAGAGCTAAATAAGGAGAGAAAATCCTTCTACTCTTACTCAAGATTCACCTGTTTATGCATCCCAGGATCACGTAAGTTCTTTTGGCCACAGCATCACACTGGGGGCTCATGTTCAGATGATTATCCACCATGACTTGCAAATCTTTTTCAGAATAATTGCTTCCTAGGATAGAGTTCCCCATCCAGTAAGTATAGCCTACATTCTTTGTTCTGAGATGTATACATTTAGCCATGTTAAAATACATATTATTTGTTTGCACCCAGTTTACGAAGTGATACAGGTTGTTCTGCATCAGAGATCTGTCCTCTTCATAATTTACTATTCTCAAAGTCTTTGTATCAACTGCAAACTTTATAAGTGATGATTTATATTTCCTTGTAAGCCATTGATTAAAAATATTAACTAGAAAGGGTCCAAGAACAAATTCCTGTTGGACCACTCTAGAAACACACCTGATCTATAGTGATTCCTCCATTTACAACTACATTTTGAGAGCTATCAGTTATCCAGTGTTGAATCCATTTAATTAATGTGCAATGTTAATTTTGTACTGTTATAATTTTTAATCAAAATGTTGTATGGTACAAGTCAAATGCTGTACACAAGTACAAATATATTCCATCAACCTTATCAACCAAACTTGCTTCTCAACAGTGAAAGATATTTAGTTAGTTTGACAGGGCATATTTTCCATAAACGCATGTTGATGGGTATTAATATGATTGGCATCCTTTAAATTTTTATTATTCAGGTCCCATATCAGCTGCTCCATTATCTTGCTGGAGATCAATGTCTATCTGACAGCCTATAATTACCTGAGTCATCTCATTTACCCTTTTTAAATTCTGGCATGACATAAGCTTTCTTCCAGTCTTCTGGAACTTCCCCAGTGTTCCAAGACATATTGAAAATTAACATTAATGGTCCAGAGAGATTTTCAATCAGTTCTTTTAAAACTCTTGGATGCAAGTTATCTGGACCTGCTGATTTAAAAATGTCAAACTCTGATAGAGTGGCCCAACTGGAGTTTGACACCTAACTTGCTTAGGTACTTTTGAAATCACACCAGGAATCTGTTTGCATCTTTTGTACACCAAAATACCTTTGAAAATCTGTCCCTTAATACTTAATCTCTGTTCAATTATTTTACCAGTAAGTAATATTAAATATGAGGTATCTTCCAGAATTGCAGTCTTTTACCTTATATGCAGATCATTACCACATTTGTTTGTTCCTAGGACTTTTGTATCCCTTTCATTCTATTACATTAAAAAAAAAAAAACTCTTTGTGGTTTGATATTAGTTAATTACCTTGAATGATTTACTGATTCATATTCAGTTTTTCTCTCATGTCCTCTTACCAACGTTGTTATCAACAGGAATAATAATGCGGTCACCATTGCTTCATAGTTGTTCATATTAGTTTTCCTTATTAAAGGAAACAGTTTAACTTTAAACTTTAGTCAGTATCTTAACCATCTCTGAGTTAAGTTCATTCCATCTTTATCTGTTAATGGGTCTACTTCATACTGTGTTTCTCCTTTTACTATATACTTGGTGGAAGCTTTTCTTATTCCTCACAGCCTTTTTGGCTAGCAGTGGCTCTTTTTGCTGTTTTTCTGCCTTTTTACTTTCCTTGTAAGCCTTAGGAGACATTGTATATTCTTGTTAATTTACCTCCCAGTTTCTCCACTTTCTGTGCAGGTTCCTTTACTTTTTCCCATGGTGAAGCAGTGTTGACTGTCTCTTGTTTCTTGATTTTTTTTTTCTCTTTCAGAGGAACTGTAGTCTATTGCGCCTTAATTGTGATGTATTTTAAGAATCCCCAACCTTCTTTCATTCTTGCTGATTTTAATGCTTTCTCCCATTGCCCCTTGCTTATTTGGGTTTCTTTATTTCCTCCAAATTTATCTTCTTTAAATCTTATGCCACATGAACTACTGCTATGTTTTTGTAAAATGAACTGCAAGTAGCTCCTAGTTAGTATCAAACGTTTAGTTAATTTCTTCCTATGATTAAAAACTAAAGTCAGGATGACTTCTCTAATTTGTGTTCCTGAAGTTTTAGTCTAAGTAAATGTTGAACTGAACTATTCCAAAACCTGATGTTGATACATTTTTTTACCAGTCTCTTCTCTGTAAATAAACACAAACACACAACCCTAAAAATAAAAGTTGTCAATAGATTTTAAAGATTAAAAAATAGGATGTGATATTTCTTTCTGAAACAATGGTATTCACACCAATATTTGGCATATGCACAATAATTTCTGTCTTCATTGTTATTTAGAGTGCTCACAGGTTATAACTTTATAAGAAGGGAAATTTAATAGGCAGGAAGAGAAGGAAAAGATGTTCTGTGGTTAAGGCACTAGCCTGGAACTGAGGCAATCTAGGTACAATCCTGGTACAGACTTTCTTCAGCAAATCACTTATTTCTCTGTGACTCAGTTCCCTATCTGTAACATGGGGAGAATAATAATTATTTTCTCTTGTGTATTTATATTTAAACTCTTGGTGGTAGGAAATGTCTCTTAGTACATATAAAGCCTAGTACAGTAGGACTTCTAGGTGCTACTGAAATACAAATAATAATAGTAGGTTCTGAGTAGTTCTTCATTTTAGAAATTCACTCTGAGTTACTCTCCATTCCTCATAACAACTACAAGGTTCACCATACTGCCTTCAATTTAGGTTCACCACTTCTCTATTGGGTGCCTCTTCTCCATCTCTCTAACTCATTTACAGGCAGCAATTCACTTATCTTTGTTATTGGCATTCTGACCTCTAAGTGAAGATCCTTCAGGTTCAGAGGACAATGGATTTAGGAGTCATTGTACCATAAAGAAATTAAAGCATTCAGCAGTAAGGTTTAAAACTGGGGCATCTAATGGAAGATTTGACTGATTTACTGACAGAAGAGGTAAACATTGTTAGCAAAATTAAACTGACTCCTTTACTTTCTGTGTTCACAAAATGGGTCCAGAGACAAGAAGGCAGACATAAATTGCTTTCAAGAGGAAGAAGACATAGGAAAAGAAATCAGGATCATGCTAGAACAGAGTTTCAAGGCATTCAGACATTAACAGAAGGGTAAAGCTCTGTGTCTGGATGAAACAGAAAAATGCCAATAGGACACTTTAAAACTTGTACAAGATCAGAGAAATGATTGATGGATGAAAAAGAAGCAGTCATTGATCTGTGCTGAATAGTTAACAGGTTCATGCACCAAAGAGTTTACTTACTGAGGGCGTGATTGAAAACAATGTATGTAATATAATACAGCACAGACAGTAGGGCTTTTAGAGGAGAGAAGAGTGTTAGGATATGACTACTACTCAAAGAAAGACATTTGGGATGTTCATAAGCTACCTTCTATTTTCAGTTATCCTATGATAGTAAGTTTTAGGAAAGATATCCGTTCTGAGAACTATAAGAAGTATTTGGTATGACAAATTTGCCAGAAGGCTGTACCCAAATAATGTGTTACCAAATTGAAACAAGATTTTTCAGAATATACTGTACGTGAAAGGTGAGTTGGATATAAGGAAAGAACTAATTAATATGTTGTATTGTAGGTAACTCCAAAATAAGAGTGTTTGGAGTTCTGCAGGGCCTTAATAAACTTATCTTAAAATATGAGGTGTGACAGGGTTGGACTAGATGGCTACCAGAGAGTGCTAGAATGCCAATATTTTAGCCCCAGGCTCAGCAAGACCCTTTTCCCCTGGTAGCTGAGCAGGGATTACTCCAGGTTAATGAACACAGCTGGAGCCAATGACTTGTTAAAAGCCTCCCCTCCAGAGAGAGTGTGTGGCTAGAGTTGTGAGAGTGAGGCGAGCTACCAGAGAGTGTGTGAGCAGGCAAGATGCTGTCAGTGACCAAGAGGCTTTAGGAGAAGGAGCAGAACACTGGCAGAAGAGAACCCTCCAGGTACAGAGACTGGGGGTAATGAGTTGGAACGGGAAAGACTGGGATACCCTGTTGCCTTACCTCATGTTCACCATCTGGGAGGTTCCTCAGTCTTCCACCCGATTTCCCCCCTTTGAATTATTATATGGGTGACACTCCCGGGGCATATTAGACATTGCCAGGGAGATTTGGGAGGAAGAACCGAACCCGGGAAGAAACATAATTGACCACATTCTGCAGATGAGAGACTGAATAGCCTGAGTCACTCCCATTGTACAAGAACACTTGGAGAAGGCACAGGAGGCCCAGCAGATCTACTATTACCACCAAGCAAAGGTTTGACAGTTCCAGCCTGGAGATCAAGTAAAGGTACTGGTACCCATGGCTGAGAGCAAGCTCTTGGCCCAATGGCAGGGGCCTTACAAAGTAGTCGAAACTGTGGGAGAAATAAATTACAAAGTGTGACAGCCGGGTCACCGGAAACAAGACCAGGTCTACCACGTTAACCTTCTGATGCCTGGGCCGGCCCGAGAGGCATGTGTAGTCACCCTAGAGACTCTGCCTCAGGAAAACAACCCACACGACCAAGTGAAGATATCCTCCAACCTGACGCTGGACCGAAAGGCCGAGGTGACCGAGGTGGTCAATCAAAATTGACATGTATTCTCAACAAAGTTGGGCCAAACAACAGAGGCCTATCATCACATCATCACGAACCCCAGGGCCAAGGTAACAATAAGGCCCTACAGAGTCCCAGAGGCAAAAAGGGAGGAAATCAAGGTCGAGGTAAAGAAAATGTTAGAACTCGGAGTCATTGAAGCATCCCACAGCCAGCGGTCTGGCCAATTGTGCTAGTGCCTAAACCCAATGGCACCACAAGGTTTTGTAATCACTTTCACCATCTAAACAAGATTTCCAAATTTGATGCGTACCCTAGCAGCTTTCCTGAAGACACAGTAAGAGGCTGCTATTTATAGGGTTCCTGGGTTTGGGCCCGGAGTCGAGGGTGGGACCGGGTCCCTGCCCCCCTACCAGCCATTCACTGGAGGGCCAAGAGCTCCAGTAAAAAGGCAAGGGCCTCTGAGAACCAGAGACAAGACTGGGATCCAGCAGGGAGCAGCCATCTTAGAGAGGCTGTATTACCCTCCCCCACCACTAGAGGGTGTAAGAAACACTAAGGGGTGAAGCAGTTCCCTGACCTACTGCTAGAAGGAAGCACTGAACCCATCGAGGTAGAGGAAGAGCTTTGTCACAAAGGTTATCTCATCTGCCAGTCAAAGTTGTTCAGCCCTCCTAGGTGATAGAAAAACAAGATAGCAATGATCAGAAGTCTGAGGCTCCAGGAAATCCTACTTTGAGAGGTACCCCTAAAAATCAACTAGTTAGGCACATTTCAGTTTCCAATATAATTTTAATGTAACTAAGGGTGAGGAGGAGTTGCAGTTTGCTATAATATCATTTCCTTTTAACCACCTGGAAAAGTAATCAAATCAAATGCCTTCTACAAGATTGCAAGTGTAAACAGTTGGGATCTTTCGTAGTCTGAGCACTTAAGGTTTATTACACAATCATAAAGTCTTATGATTTCTGTTGGATAGTTGTAAGGCAAAATAACTATAATTTAAAGCGTAAACCTATTCATTACTATACTTACACTGGAGTTTTAGGTGCTGTTATTCTAACCACTCAAAAGTTTTCCATTAATTAAAAACAAAACAAAACTCGCTATATAGAGATTACAAAGAGATAATCACTCAGAATCCAAGAATGATGCGTTCTGTATGGCTGATTCAACTGTCACAAGATATTCTTGATATTTGGTACCTCTGGAAAGATAGTGCATGATACTGGACATCTTTTTTTTTCATATTTAGGTCGCCTCTCCTTAGAGTTTCCACTATTAACATAAAGGCTACCAAGGAAAATCAAACATAGCGAGCATGACAATCATATCATTCAGAGGAGGCTTGTTACACAGTTGCTTTGCAGAGAGGTTTAGCAGCAATATACAAAAAGTAGTTTTAATAGTGGCTTTTAGAGTTGGTGGGACTGGGACCAAGATGTAATATCACTACTAGAGTGTTATATCAGAGACACTTGCAAAGATGTTGCAATATATATGTATGAACTCTGCCATTTTAATAGTTAGAAAAGTCATAGGAAATAAACTATTTTTATGTAATATTTGAGCTTTTTAATTTCCATATAGCTCTTCATTAATCTTTCCATTTACTTTTACCCATCTCTGCTATCCCATCTATCCACCTGGGGGATAATTCTCATTTCAGTACCCAGAGATCTACATATTGTCCAGCTTTGTGTTTAAACTTGGGCCCCTATGCACCTCTCTGGCAGAATAAAGGAGCCTTAAAGAATGTCATCTACTTTAAAGATCCCTTACAATTCTAGGATGGTGTAAAGGGACCTTTAATGTAAACAAGAACCAGACCCACATACCAATATGTAATTTGAAATTTTATCCGACCTACTGTAGCTGAAGATGCTATCAACTTCAGTTACAGTAGCTAGAGTAAAATTACATGTGCCTTATCGTATAAACTGATCATCAGCTGCAATCAGAAAGCATTTCTCTCTCTGGCACATACATGCAAAACAAGTGAAATATGAAGGTTCTGTATTTTCTTGTGAAGAATGTGGCTTTGACCAATAAAGATACAAGACTAGATGGATCATCGCTCTATCTTGGTATAACTTTTCATGAGCATTTTGGGGCCTCTCATCATATTTACATTGATGTGACTCTCTGATACCTAACATAGTTCTTCAGGTTTATAAAGGAATAATTTAAATAGATTTACATGTAATGTTCCCAACAAGGGGAATCCTAAATTGAAATAGGTAGAGAGAATTTACACAACAGCTTATGTATAGCCCTGTACTGATCGCTCCTGGAAATATGACATTACAGCCTCATTTCATAAATGTACAACAGAAAGACACTAAAAGATTTGATACTGGGAATTTCTCTCCATTATCAATAGTATGACATTTTCTCAGTCCACTTCACTACTCACAGTTGTGATTTATACAGTACTTTTGCCTCTTTGATTATCTAGTAGAATAACATGTAATTTAGGCAGAATTAGATAAGAAGAGTTTCAAGTGCAAACTCTGAATTCTCACTGCAAAGTCATAATATATAAGCAAGCTTGTGACCAGTAAGGGATAACAAGAGGTCCTTTTACCTTCTGATGAGGGCAACCTGTATCACAGGTTGAAACTCAGAAGAAGTATTTAACTGCTAGTTATGCCACAAAACTATTAGTTCCCTCTCTCACGCCTACCTTACACAGGGTAGCAGAGAGGGTGCATTACTGGTCTCCATCCCATTCCCAGTGTGTTGGGCAGCGTATCTGTGTTGGTGTTCTGGGTAATGTATGCTGTGCTGGGTATAAATTCAGTGTGGTTTACTTCCTTCCTCCAGCAGATTAAGATTCTGTAACTCATTGTGACAATAGGAGAGTAAAGGCTGTTTCTGGAGCAATGTAAAGATACATTGCCCTTTGGTTCAGGGCCAATCGAAAAGTGGCACTCTGGTTCTACGTGTACAGTGGAATCATGTTCATCTATTTCAAAAGTTCCGAGAGCCCTGTAGCACTTTAAAGACTAACAAATTCAATTTCTGTAGGCATAAGCTTTCGTGGGCTGCAACCCACTTCGTCAGATGCCATAGGCCATGGGTTGCAGCCCGCGAAAGCTTATGCCTACGGGACTCTTGTTGTTTTCGCTGTATACAGACTAACATGGCTACCCCTCTGGAACTTATTACAAAAGTTGTTACCAAGGGGTCCAGCTGGCTTAGGCTATTCGTGTTGGGATACAGACATGTTCACCTTTGTTACTACACAAATCAGTTACTGGTGGCTTGTGTGGAATGATTTGGCTTGTTTTTACTAAAGCAATCACAGCATAAAAATGCTAAAAATATTTATGAAACGCATGGAAATAAAAGGAAAAGCGATTCAAACATTTACAACTTTAAAAAGTTAAACTCTATTTTAAGAGTTTTCCTTTTTCCTTCTCCATTTAGTTGTTTAGTCTTTTAAAAGGAAATACTTTGCTTGGCAGTCTCTCGCATGGTATCAGAGGCTCTTTCTATGAGAAAAGAGAATCTTGCTTTATTTCTGCCCATAAAGAATCTTGCTTAACTTCTGTATTTCTGAACTCTCTTGGTCCCTTTGTGTGTGTCTGTGTTGTTGTTGGGTTTTTTTTTAACATTCATTGCAGGTGTTTGTAACTCCTCCAAGTTCAATAGCATTTTATAGAATTTCATTACCATGCTCTTTGTCTAGCAGGGCTTCTACAGTCATTCTTTATATTGCTCATGTTTCTGTTTTTCCCTCAATATTCCATCATTGGTTGATATAAACTAGTAGGATGATCATTTCTTTCTTCTGGCACCTCTTTAGTTTTCAGTGGTTTATTTTTCAGTTTCTAACTGTTAGTGCCAGATTCATTACTCATTCCTTTTATGCCCTTACAGAATCTGGATCAGCTGATTTGTACATCTTCCATTTGCCAAGAGTCATTTTTGGATAATTGTTTTTTCACTGTAGGCCTTCATAAGTGTCCAAAAGTCTTTCCTTTCATCAAGACAGACTCAAAAAAAGAGTTCAATATCTTAGCCATTTCTGAATCATCATCGTTCATTTAATCCCCTTTCTGAATTAACAGTTCTGTTTTCATTATAATACTATTACTACTCTTTTGACACATTCCTTAGTCTCTTTAAGTCCCTTAGCCTGCATTAATCCAGTCTGCTTTTTTTCTTTTAATCCTTTATTCTGCAGTCTAAGGAGTTGTTTACTTGCTTCCTCCATTTCCTATTTCTAGTACAGATTTTTAGCAGTATTTTGTGAAGCCACATTGGACACTTATGGTTACTTGTATTCTTGCTTTCTAGAGGAATTGTAATATACATTTTGATATTGCTGGTTTTTTAGGATTCCACACTTATGCCTTAATGACTAGAGCCCTGTTTCAAAAAGTCCACTAAGTCAATACAAAGACTATTGACTCCAGTGAGTTTTGGATCAGGCTGGTCTACATGATAAAATTGCACTGGCATAACTCAGTGTGAATTTAAACCTATATTGGTAAACTAATGTAAAATGTAGTGTGGGAATTCTTATTTTGCTAAGAGTGGCTTATTTAAATTTAGCTTAAACTGATTAGGAACAGGTTTAAGTAAACTGCAATAAGCCACTCCTTTGCTGAAATGAGAGCATCCACACACTTTTTGCACTGGTTTAATTATATCAGTTTAAAGACCAAATAAAGTTATATAGGTATGACTTTCCAGTGTAGACAAGCCCTACATTTCTTAATTCTCCCCAGGTATGTTTTCCTGAAATCTAATACTTGTGCACAGCTTCAGTATGTTTAACCCATTCCTTATTGTCTGGACATGCAGGAAGAAAGACAAAATGCAAGAGATGTTATTTAATTAGGCTGCAACTTTATTAACTCATCTGGGAAATATCTGGAAATAAGCTGTACTGTGCAGAACCATTCTCCCCTTAACTGTTTCCAGCTGTTTGGGGATGGCAGCAGGGCAAGAAAGAGTTTTTTGTTTTAAATTTAAAAATCTTCAATTAATAAAAAAGAAATATAGTACAAAAGAAAAGCACATGACATCCGAATGTTAAAATTAAAACAAATTCACACTTGAACGTTTCTTGAAGTGTGAAAACTCCTTTCTGGAGTGGAGATCATGTTAGAGAAACACTGCATACAACAGTTACTTTTTACAATATTTTAAAGCAGCTGTACATGTGATATTTTTCCATAAGTGGATACAATTCATATTTTAAAAAAGATTGTGGTGCGGCTGCCCCACACTAGCCTGGAAAGGGTTAATAAAGCCCTAGGAAGGCTGAGCTAGGAGCAGCCAATCAGGGCTAAGGAGGCCCTATAGAGGCAGCCAGCAGAAAGCAGAAGAGGCAGTCACTCCCAGGAGCTTGTGGAGGGAAGGTAAGGTTGGCTGCCTTGCAGGCCGAGAGAGGTCATCCCCTTGGACAGAGCAGTGGCTGGCTCTGGAGAAGGAGCAGCTGAGAGCCCTGATGTAAGAGCTGGACAGTGGACTGCAGCAGCCACTGGAGGAAGTGGCTCGACTGGGACTGCAGAATCCCCCAGAAGGGGGGTGAATACAGAGTGTGGCATGATCGGAGGGCTGTGTCAGGAAGAGGATGCCATGGGCTTTGGAGAGATGTGGGTCCTAAGGCAGGGATAACGGTGGGTGAGACACAACCGTGTGGGGCACTGGAACCTGCAGAGCTGATTCCCCAGACTAACCAGCAGGAGGTGTAAGAGCAGTGAGAGCAACCTTTCACAAGGCTACTGAAAACTTGGAAAGGATGCAGAAAAAACCCACAAAATGATTTCAGTGTTGGAGAAAATGCATTATAGTGAGAAACTTAAAGTACCCGATCTAATTGGCTTGTCAAAAAGAAGATTGAGAGGTGACTTGATTAGTGTGTAAGTAGCTTCATGGGGATAAAAAAGGAATCTTTCATCCAGAAGAGAATAGCATAACAAGAACGAATGACTGGCAGTTAAAGCCAGACATTAAATTAGAAAAAAGGAACACATTTTCAACAGTGAGGATGATTGACCAACAATCTACCAAGAGCGGCGGTAGATTCTTCATCTCATGAAGTCTTCAAGACTGGAAGCCTCACTGGAAGGTATGCTATAGTCAAACAAAAGCTGTTGGGCTCAGTGCAGGAGTAACTAGGCCTGTGCTGTACAGGAGATCAAACCAGATGATCTAAAATGGTCCTGTGTGGTTTTAAAACTCATGAATTTATTTACATGTTATCCCAATTAAAATAGACATTTTGGTACTTTGGCTTTTATTTGAGCATCACAAACTGCCTCACAAAAGTGGGTAAGCTTTATTAGCTCCTTGTAAATATGAAAAAATGAAGCAGAGACATTTTTAAATGAGATTAAAAGGTTAAAATCCCAGAGTGAATCAGCAGTTTGCAAACTCACTTTGTTGAAAGACAGATGACAGCACACTTGATATAGGATGGAATCATTCATGCCAAAGACAAATAGAGTGTACTTACAAGTGCAAATTTTTTTTTTAATATGTTGAGTCTGTTCCAAAATTTTATCATATTGTTCATAAATCTAATAAGGATCTTTGTGAACTGCTGATTTGACTATTGACCCTCGACACATATGAAGATCCCACTGTGTCTGAATCAAAATCTGTTGCAAGACATGACTCTCCTAAACCCTGTTCAGGGGTCACGCTGCACACACCCTTCAGGCGGGTTTTCTTTTTGAAATTCGTATATGTATTTATTATTGGTAAAAGATGCTGGAATAGCAGCCCTGGAGACTGAAGTACCCTGTCCACAGAAATGCTACAAAATGGCAGTTTAGCATTTACTCTGATAACATGCCTCAAGAGCACTCATGTACAACTACCTCTAGAAGTGAGAAAATAATTTACACCTTGGCTAGCAAAGGTCCAATTCCTACTTAATCTGCTCTGTTACATTCCATGCATTCATAATGCGGCCATTACAGTGGCATCTAGGCATTATACACAACTTAAAAGCAAATGATCTCAACATGTCAACACTTTTATAGAAACCAGCCCTTTTAGAGATAGCAAACATGCCATTTTGGGAAATAGTGAAAGCAATTTATGTCTATACTTCTGGTAAACAAAGACCTGGAAGATCATATCAAAGCACTGAACGTCAAGTGCTTGGAAAGTGAAACAGCAGAATATAAATTAGAATAGCCTTTAAAAATATCTTTAAGGAGAGAGCACTCAATTTCCTTGCACACAAAGGGCAGATAGCTCTTTGCCTGGCTTTTCAAAGATTGTACAATCTCAATTATAGACTGTTTCTTATAGGCTTGACCATTTATTGTGGCAAGTAGCTTTGAAATGTGTTTCTTAATTTTTATATTCAGAATATGGGCTCACATTCTGCCCTCAGTTACGTAAGTGTAAATCTGGACTTACTTCATTGATGCTAATGGACTTACTTTGGATTTATGCTGTAGTGTCTTTCTCCACAATCAACCAAAAATCCGGTCCTTCCTCTCTTACTGTCCTTGTCCAAGCCTTAGTCATCCCATGTCTTGACTTACTGCAACCTTCTCTGGCCATTTCCCATCTTGCTCCCTTCTAGTTATCTGGAATAAAACACATAAAATCAGTTGATTTTTCCTGTTGCTTCAACCACATTAGCACAGTTCAGGGCAACTGCACCTGTATTCACCCTCCATGGTCAACTGAGGGCTCCTGTCTCCTCAGCTGTCACCTTTCTTGGGTAGAGACACGTCTCTCTCCTTCCTGGGGATTTTACAGGTTGCACTGTTCCCTGACTACACTGTGATATCCCCAGCAAGACAGATTGCCTATATAGGCCAGCTTCCTCACCAAAGGTTTATGACCACATAAGTTCCAGCAGTTATAAGTTACCACATAACTCTTGCTAAGCAAGCACGTTTATTTTTAAAATGAAAGCATTACAGAGAAAACACATTAAAAAGAAAAGAAACTACACATGTTAATAAGATTACTTGAGATTGAGGGCTTTGGTAGGGGTTTTTCCTGTGATTACAAATTCAGAATAGCCTTAGTTTAGCTCAGAACCAGCACACCCATGAATAAAATTCAGCTTTTCTTTATACAGTTTTGGCCTTTGATCTTCAGATTCCAGGAAGAAATCAGCATACAATGGTCTTCCCCTGAAGGCATAGCTTCAAAAGGTGGGAAATTTGCATTCACCTTCCCCTAGCAATCCCTCAAGCAAATCACTTGACCATGTTTGTCCCAAACATTCTTGTCTGTTCATTCTTGTCTGGCACACTGTTCAATACAGTTCACTGAAGTTCATAATACTTCCCAGGGTTCACATCACATCACAATCCTGGCCCACAATAATACATAATCTTTGCATTTAATAAAATGGATTCCAAAGATACTTAAGCTTAATTTAATAAGGTTTTTCAAGGATATTGCAGGACAATGCCATATTTGTCAGACAATTCACTCACCTCTTCAAGACCTCCACTCTTCCTTCTTTGCCTACCATTTAGTTTAAGCTGCTTGTCCTGACACCCAACTCTCTGAACAACTTAACCTCTGCAACACTTATTTTTGATCATGTCCCCCTTCTTCCCTTTTCTCCACCAGTGATTTCAGCCGTACTGATTCCTCCATTTCAGTTTCCCACTCTCAGGTTTTTGTCGTCTTTCATGCTAACGCCAATACTCAGCTCACTTTGCCTATTCCATTATGCCCGGTACCCCAGGCCTTCACAATATACTTGTTCTGGGAGGTGGTAAATGCTCACCAATGCCAATAACATGCTCGCCGCAGAATATAAATAGAGAAAAATAAAAAAAATCCTAAAAAAAATTCTGAAGAAATAGATATTTTCACATTCTAAATTAAAACCACCCCTTCTGTTGATTTCCCCCTGTACATCATTCTGGTCTTTGTCTGTCTTTATAGATTACTTTCCGTAGGTTGAGAGCTATGCTTTTTTTCTCTCATCTGCAAAGCTGAGCACCATGGAAACTGTAAAACCATCATAATAAAATATAATAAAAATATGATTAACATGGAAGGTTCAAAGCCCTCTCCAAAGATTGAAGCAATGTCCAAAGAAACCAAGCATTTGAGTGTCACATAGTTGAAAAGCTCTGGAGCTCAATTATTGTGGAATGTTTCTACATAATTTTTCTACACAAAACAGCCCCAATGACACAGCTGTTTAAAAAAAAAAAAAGATAGGGAGTGTGTGTTGATTGAAAATATAACAGGCTGTGTGAACAGACCAAGAATTTATTGACATCACCAGATTTAGGATGAAATTCTGGGCCCTTTGATATTAATGGTGAAACTCCTATTGATTTCAATGGGTCCAGAATTTTACCTAGTAATTCTAATTTGGGTTCCAAATGTTTTCTGGGTAAAATCCTACTCCATTTCAGTCAGTGGGAGTTTTGCCTTTGACTTCAGTGGAGCCATGACTTTACACACTGTTTACGTGACACCTCACGTGAAATAAGTGCAGCAATATCATATTATTATGCAAGACAGGACCAAAAGACCAATTGCTTTCACTTCCAGAACCTTAATTAAAACAGATAAAATATGCTCACACTGAAAAGAGACTCTCAAGTATTTTAATTGGAATCAGAAAATTGTCTGTGTCTTTCTGTATGAGAAGCTTGCTCTAATCACACGCCATAAAACTCTCAGTAAAAATTAAGGTCTCAGAATGGGTTTACCAACTGGACAACTATTCAGTTCCTAGTATGGGGTCTGGTACAAGTGTCTTCTTGTTCTTTCATTAGGCATAAGACAATTGAGCAATAAAAAAATTGATGCACTTTTCTTGTATATCCTGAATGCTGCAGGAGGTGAAAAATTCACGGGAACCAAACTGCATTTTTAGAGTTGCTTTTTTGAAACAACTACCTATTGTTGCAAAAAAACAAAATAGAAATTGAGAAACTAAAAAAGACCCTATTAAAAAAGAAAAAGAAAAGAGTGAATAGTAAAATAGCATGAAAGTTTTGAATAATAGCTTGAGCTGTTTTCTTTCTGATAAGATGATCTCATAGTAGAAAATGACTGAGTATTGTGGAAGTACCAAAATCCGTGGAAGCCAGATTATTGGTAAAATGTCATGAAAGCTTCACTTGCAATAGTTCAGATTAAACTTGCCAGTAGAAGTGACTTTTACTGGTCAAATTTGAATCAAGACATACAATGGTGAACGCAAAATGGAATGTATTGCCAACAAGCCCGTTTGTATCTATGTGACACCGCTGGTTTTAGTTCAGTGGCACAGCTGTAAAGAATGCACCCTCAGCAAGTTTGCAGATGACACTAAGCTAGGGTAGATATCCTGGAAGGTAGGGATAGGATACAGAGTGACCTAGACAAAGTGGAGTATTGGGCCAAAAGAAATCTGATGAGGTTCAACAAGGACAAGTGCAGAGTCCTGCACTTAGGACGGAAGAATCCCATGCCCAGCTTCAGACTGGGGACCGACGGGCTAGGCAGCAGTTCTGCAGAAAAGGACCTGGGGCTTACAGTGGTTAAGAAGCTGGATATGAGTCAGCAGCGTGCCCAGGTTGCCAAGAAGGCTAATAGCACATCGGGCTGCATTAGTAGGAGCATTCCCAGCAGATCAAGGGAAGTGATTCTTCCCCTCTATTCAGCACTGGTGAGGCCACATTTGGAGTATTGTGTCCAGTTTTGGGCCCCCCACTACAAAAAGGATGTGGAGAAGTTGTAGAGAATCCAGTGGAGGGCAACATAAATGATTAGGGGGCTGGAGCACAAGACTTATGAGGAGAGATTGAGGGAACTAGGCTTGTTTAGTCTGCAAAAGAGAAGAATGAGGGGGGATTTGATAGCAGCCTTTAACTGCCTAAAGGGGGTTCCAGGGAGGATGGAGCTAGGCTGTTCTCAATAGTAGTAGATGACAGAAAAAGGCGCAATGGTCTCAAGTTGCAGTGGGGGAGGTCTAGGTTGGATATTAGGAAAAAGTTTTTCACTAGGAGGGTGGTGAAGCACTGGAATGGGTTACCTAGGGAGATGGTGAAATCTCCGTCTTTAGAGATTTTTAAGCTGCGGCTTGACAAAGCCCTGACTGGGATGATTTAGCTGAGGTTAGTCCTGCTTTGAGCAGGGGGGTTGGACTAGATGACCTCCTTAGGTCCCTTCTAACTCTATATTCAATTATTCTAATGCAGAATTTGGCCTTTACTGCACACCTTGTCAATCTATGCTGGAAGAGTGTCCTTATATATAACTGAGTGTGTGCTTCAGAGACTCCTGTCTGGAAGCTGTACAAAGATTTGGCATGATTTCGCTTATGGAATGGACAGAAGATTTCGAGGTGATTTCAAACGTCAGCCTGTGTCTCGATGTTGCTTTTCAATCATGTTAAGTTAACTCAGTTGATAAAACACCATTGAAATACACATCCTCTTGGCCTGTTAAGACAGGGCCAAAAAGACCAACCATAAATGTATGCATTGTTGTAGCCATGTCGGTTACAGGATATTAGAGAGACAAGCTTGTCTCACCAACAGAACTTGATCCAATAAAAGATATTATCTCATCCACCTTGTCTTGCAAACATAAATTAAATTTATCAACTTACATTAAAGGATATAAATTGTAGCAGAAACTCAGGATGCTGCAATATGTGTATATTTTAGCATATGCCGGCTCACGGCGTTTTATATGATCTAACAATATAATGACAGTGCCACTTCTTTTAGGTTAGGAAGAGAATTTGTGATCTGTATTAAATTTGTAAGCTTTTATCTTAACTAGCGGAAGCTCTGCAAGATAAATTACTGGGATGGCTTTCCAAAAGGGTAGTTAGAGTAAAATGACATTTTTCCTGTTAACAATAATTAGAATTTACTTAAGGAAATAGGGCAAACAATAATTCAATTGTCTTTAAATAGTAAAGTCACTTGTTCATTTAGTAGCATAGCACAGTAATTAGAAACTGATTTCTTTTATTCCTATGCATTCTCTTTAACTAGTCCTATCTGCCTCAGCAAGTATATTAAATTTGATGTACACAAATACACCAACATTAAAATTACAACATAAAATGATTGTTGTAATGAAGTGTAGCCAAGAACCACAAAACCTTCCCATTTGATAGTACCAAATTGTTGGTAACTATCCAAAACACAGATTAAACCAAGACAAAGATATCAGTTTATGATCTGAAGATGATAAATTTTATTTCAACTAAAACTAGTTGTTGTATAAATGGAATAAACTTGTTTTTAGCAAGCAATAATTTGGGACTGTTTAGAGAAATAATATGACACAAATTAGTTCTAAATGTAAGAGGTAAATCCTGAAGCGACTTATTAAAGTCTTTTTATTTTTTCCCCTATAACTGAAATTCCTGTATGTTGTTTGTAGTGAGTATTTATTAAAATGAAGCTTTATGCCTTACATTTATGATGCTTTACTAAAAGTTAACTCATACTTACTTATTAAATTTTAAATATTTTGCCACTGGCTTCACTCAACTTTTATTACTTTATGATGTTACGTGAAGGATTTTGTTCAAAATTTGATCCACATTTTTAAAAAGTATTGAATTATTTGAAGAGGATAAGGAAATCACTTTAAATTGACTTCAGTGAATGAAAGTTTTACACAAACGCATGCTCATGAACGCGCACATACACACACACATTTAAGGGTGCACAGACCCCTCAGAATTTGAGGGTGAAATCCTAGTCCCACTTAAGTCAATGGCAAAACTCCCATTGACTGAAATGGAGCCAGGATTTCATCCTGAAAGATCACAATAAGTGTATTCAGCCTGAGCTCTGCGTCTGAAAGGTAGAAACTGTACCTACAAATGAATTGCAGGTGCAAATTTTAGTAATTATATCTCTTATTTCCTGACGTGTTTGCAGTTGGGTAGGTGTAGAGGTACTAAGATTTGTGCCTGCTGTTGAATTGTGAGGCTTTTTTTAAAATACAAATTGTGCTGGCAAAAGTATGGCCAGGCATTTAAAATGCCCATTAAATTGGGGCATAAGATTTCTGTCATTCCCCATTTTCATATATAAAATCTAGACAAGAAAATGTTTTTTTGTTTGTTTTTTTTTAATTTGGAACAATGTTTAAAGTAAGAGATTACAGTTCTTGCTATTTCTGTATGACACTGATTTTCTGAAGTTGAATTTTAGGCCTTGTCTACGTTCACACTTCCACCAGTTTAATTAAACTGATTTAATAAAATTAGTACAAACCCTTGTGTGGATACTCTTATTTCAACTTAAGAGTGTCTTATTTTATTTAGCTTAGATTTGTTCCCAGTCACCTAAAACAAAATAAGAAAGTTGCCATAGCCTTTTTCTCTGGTTTAATGAAATTGGATAGAAAACACACTTTAAATTAAACTGGAGCACCTCTATATGTAGACAAAGCTTTAGAGACACAGTTTACATAAACAATTGGGGCTCAGTTCTGCTCTCTAACTCATACTGCATAGTTAATAACTTATTCCTTGAGTAATTCCATTGACATTTTAGATCAATGGAATTATTTGCAGAGTAAGTTATCACATAATGTGAGTAAGAATGACATTTCCCTTCCATGAAGTCCAAGTAATTGGTTTTTATGTAGATGAAGTACAAGGAGGTGAAACCTGGGGCCACGATTCAAGGCTGCAGCACAGCCCAGGACAGTAGCTACAAACTGGAGTAACCAGCCACAGTTATCATAGTATTCACACATGGCATTAATACCACTGGTTCCACACAAGCAAACAAATCAGTGGCAGCTTCCTTGGTCTGCCTCAGTCTTGGCCCTCCAAACTTCTTCACATCTCCTGTGCGACCAGTTTTTTTGTAAGGTCCGACTATGGAGCCACAACTCAAAGATTAAGCAGTATGACCCGCTGCTCCAGGGGTGAATTTCTGAAAAGTCTCAAGGACAGCTATAAAGGATGGGAGAGCCAAAGAAGGAATGACTATTTAGGAAATATCTCATGTTGTATATTAAGTGTACTGAGACACTTGCAAATGCATGTGTCACATCTTATGTAGAAGATTAGCTCACATAATATATTTTTGTTCATCTTTAGTTGTATCCATTTAGATAATTGTGTTTAGTCTTCCTAAACTCACCTTGTAATTTCATTTACATGTTATTCTTCATTTATACCCAAAACACTTATACACTGTTACTATTGTAAACAGCTGTATGCTTTCATTCCAGAGATGGCTGGGTGTCAGTGTTCATTCTACCTCAGGGAAAAATTCAGAGGTGAAGTCTAGTGTAGTGTAAATTTTAATGTCATTACACTCAGTTAGGTCTCCTTAGACCTTCTCACACCCTTCTAGAAATGTGTTCTTAGACCTTCTTATACCTTTCTAGCAATAGGGAGTCAAAACTGATGTAAATGAGAAGCCAGAAGTGGTGTAAGTTGTGTATTAAAGTAGGAAGTGACCTACTTCAATTTACATCGTTATATCCTTTTATTATTTGCTTTTCTTGCTACGCTCCTTCCTTATGGTCCTTCACCATTTGTATTACTTCATTATGGACTCAGTGGGCCCAGACACTCACTTGGACTCAATGGGCCAAATTCAGATGTGATGTATAAGGGAATGGGGATAAATTGCATGTTGGTAAGTAAATGTGAATCTTTGTAAGTATCAAGGGATCTTCCATTATGGTAATGCAATCTCTGTTGTAGTCCTTTGTAAAACTGAGGTCAGAACTAGACCTTGGGTGTCTAAAGAGAGACTAACTTGTAACATACAAGTTGAGGGGGCCAGAAGAAGGCATAATTATGCCAATTCAGATTCCTTCGGGGCATACTTAACCTCACTGCTGAATTTGGCTCATAATCTGTATAGAACTTTGGGATCCTTTGGGATGAAGGGTGTTCTAGAAATGTTATTTCATAGATATTTTTGTGTTTAATGGGTGAAGTTTTCTACCTTATTGTTGTTCCTGTTAATAAGATTAACATTTTACAGGTTTGCAATTTTATTTTATCAAGGAGTTTAAAAATATGTATATTTCCTACTTTTTATATTACATTATATGCAGTCACATTTTGCTGTCAGTTACACCAATGTCACTCTGAACTGACTTCTGTTGAAATTACCCAGATTTACACTGGTGTAACTGACAGAAGAGTTTGGCCCATTGCCATCACACCTTTTCTGGAATGAATTCCCAGGAGAACAGGATTGAAGTTAATCTATCTTTCATGTGAGATGTTGTTAGAGCTTTGTAGGACTATACATTAAGACAAAATGGAATGGTGCTTATGAATACATAAGGCATTTGTCATTTGTTTATCTCTCAAAAGGGTAATACAGATCCCCTTCGTGGTTTCAGGTGTACATCTTACGTTTCCTAATAACTTTTCTTTAGTTTAGGCTACTTGTGTTGGTGGTGCCCAGTGGCTGTCTGTCTTTTTGCTGCATACTCTTCCATTCTCTGAGGTTTTATAGAAACCTTGGACAGGGAGTTAGCAGTGAAACTGAATTGTGTGGAAAATGTGACATCAATTTGCTATGGATTTCTTTGAGAACATCCACTGCTAAAGTGATTTCATTCCACTTAATTCCATTCCCAACTACACCATACTGTGTTCTCCATTTTGCATTTATCTCCAGGTGCCTCGCTGATTTTGATAGGCTACTGGTGGTGGGTTGATGGCAAGAAAACACACTTAATAGCCTCTCTCTTCAGCAGAATCTCCATAGTGCCTTTTTAAATTCAATTAATGTTAATTTGTCTCTTTTTTTTAAATTCTAAAGAGTGGAGGAGGTGATGTGGTCCTCCGTTTGTTTGTTAAATTTATGCCTTCTAATTTATACATTGCAAATTTCCATTTTCAGGGTGTGCATATGCCAGTGAAGCGAGAAACAGTTGGTCATAGACTTATTGTTTCCATTCTAACATTATTATTTTTATATATATTATGCTATGCTCAAACACAAATTAAAGATCTCAGTACAGGAGTAACTGGGTGAAATTGAAAGGACTGTGACATGATACAGGAGGGGGCATATGATGTACATGATCCGTTCTGGCCTTAAGTTCTATACTCCATTAATTAATCTATATTACAGTAGCACCCTGAGGCAATAATGAAGATTGGGCCCCATTGTGCTAGATGATGTACAAATACATATGAAGATGTGGCCCCTCTCCCTAAAAGCACACAAGTTACAAGCATGAAACATCCCTCAAAGCATGGAAGAAAATATTGTAGAATGGGTCATTGTTTGTTTATCACTTCTAAACACACTTTTAGTCTGTATTTTAATGACTGAGTTGTGTTTTATAGGATAACATGCTAACTCAGGCTAAAATGAAATAAAATATTTTTGCAGCAAAGCTTCTGGTGAATGGTATGTTCTATATATATGTGCTTATTGAGTACATAGTACAGGCCAAAACTTAATGGCTTTAACTGAAAATTTGAAAAGGAAAAGGAGGGGGATATCTATTCTGCTTCTCAAACCACAATTTATGTGTCTCTTGCCCTTACTCCATTCTCGATAGGAGTCAACTCTTCAGGACACAACATTTCACTGTTACCACATCTGCACACTCAGTGGAATCTATTATAGAGAAGAGCCTGTTAACTTTAATGTGCTTTATTGTCAGCTTTATTCAAGATCTCTGTGTCTGGCCTCTTCTGGTTCATTTTCTCCAATCTGCTGAAGGCCTTTTTTATTCTCTGATGTCATCTTATTACAGCAAATAAATACTACAGTGATATAATAATGACCATGATATTTAATGTGGATCCAGAAGTATTGTTTCATAATGGCAATTAATCTAATCTCTGGCTATTTAGTGTCAATAGTTATTTCCACATTTTTAAGATTCATGTATTTGAGCACAGTAAATGGCAGGACTGTCTATTTAAAGGCAGAAGTGAGGGTTTCTATACTGCAAGAATGAAAATACTAACAATATGTTAAGATGAATTATTTTCAGTGTCCCCAGTAAGACTCCAAGAGATACAAATAGCATGTCTCCAGGAGACAATAAATCATGGTCTGCAGAGAATTCATCCTGGGGTTAAAACTTCATGAGACAGGAGCTTTCCTGATTCTCCGGCTGTTTCTCAGCCATTGATTTACTTCATTTTAAAGTGTGAGAATAATGACGTTGTGGTAGTTTACGTGCACAAGTTGTGTCGTTAATTAATATATTAATGTTGTTAATCTATAACTGTTCCTGAACTGTATGTTAGTACAAAAGAGTATCTTGTCTCTGCTCGTATTTGATTTTCATATGCCAGCTTGCATTTTCTCATCTTCCACTTCAAAAAGCACCACCATGGGAACGATTATGCCATTTTTCCCTTTGCATTACATATATGAAATATGATGCTGCAACATCACAAGCCAAAACAGCATTTTGCTAATGATTTTACTTGTGGGTGACAAATTAAACAGCTGAAATTTTCATATCACTATCCTATATTTAACCCTCATTAACAGAAGTCTGGCTATGATTACTTAGGTTGTCACATCATGATTTGTTGCTACTTGGGTGGAATTAGGGCATAGGACTTTTCTTTCATATGGTAGAAAATTCCAGAATAAATTATTCCACTAATTAAAAGGGTAATTAGAAGTTTTAATGTGTGCCTTTGAGCAAGAAAAGCATCCGTAAATCCAGATTTCCTCTTTAAAGGCTTTACATAATCTAGATAGAGAGATTTTTCAAACCTGTTTAATGTGTATTGGATTCTGACATGATTCTAAACTAGACAGTTTAGAATCAATCTTTGCCAGAGGCGATATAAATAATCACTTATGGCTAGATTGCGCCTTTAGGCAAAACCTTGAGAGAGGGATAGTGTGTAATTAACAATACCCCCAGGTTAGTGCTGGAAGGCATTGTGCCTCAGAAACAACCTTTAAGCACAGTTCCCTTCCTGATTCTACCTTGCTTTAGGGAAGAAGCAATTTGCAGCTGGACTGTACCAGCAGCAAATCAAGACTTCCCCTGGTCCAGGTTAGCCATGCTGGCTGGTGTAATGGGGAGACAGAACTAAGGCTCTGTCTATTTCCCGGGCTCTCCCCCATCCACCTGCTGCAGGCGCGTTGTAAGCTGGTACTATAGCACACATGATTCAAGATTCAGATAACATGCACAGGGCCATAAGGGGAAGGAGGTTTTCTGGCCATAATACCTCTGTGGGGAGGATTCAAAATTGTATTCAGAGGTGCAGTGTAGCCCTTATTGCTTGAAAATAAAATGAAATGAAATGTTTAGAAAGACCACAGTTTTGCACATGGCTTAGAAACCTTGCTGCTTATTGTATGTAGAGCAGTGGTGATATTCTGATTGCTGTTCTGACAGCTGTATTCTCCACATAAACCTGCTACATTAATTTAATTCCATTTTCCCAGGCTGCACATCTGGGTTCAAAGAAGATGGCTTTCTTCTTTTTCCTTCAATCAGTTATGTAGGCTGCAATTCTACCCATATGCTGAATAGTACTTATGCTCTGTATAGCCTTACAGACTTCCATGGGACTACTTGCTGACTATGGACACTACTCACTCAGTGTGCCTCAGGGCAGCAGAATCAGGCCTTGAATTAGTATTTTTAGATACACCAGAGAGATTTGCAAACATGTGCAGAGACTTCAGGACCATCCTCCCATTCCTTATGGCAGATGGAAGTGGGGTGCAAGAAGTATGAGTTGGGGGGATTGTGAAACATGTTTCTGTTTTTTAATACAGAATCACCGTGTGAAATGATTGAGAGGCTCTGGACTAGGCTAAACATTTATTTATTTATTTATTATTCTGAAGTTTCTGATTTCTGCTATTCTATAGCTAGTGGTTCCTTTTTCCTCATGGCACTATAACATTTAACTTTCCAACACTATATAATGAGAAACTGTTAAAGACAGCAGTATGTTTATTCTTGTACAGCAAATTCTCAATCCAACCTCACTTTCTCATTTTGTATGCTCTCGTACTAATAACTGTTCACCTGCCTAAGTATTTCTAAGACTAATATTAAAAAGGACACCTAACTGCAGTCTGAATCATGACCTAGCTTGCATAGCTATCAAGGGAGAGTAAGGAGGCCCCATTATTCTCTTATGTGGGGGTACCCATACCAAGGGAAGCAGCATTGGAGGGAATTCAGGCTCTGCAAAGCTAATTTATCCCCCCTCTGAGTACGTGGGTAGGAGGGGCTTGGGAAAGGGTGGATTTTTGGCAACATATGACCAGGTACCGGGAACGTACTATGTGTTGTGGATAGCCACAGCACAGTTTACTTTCATGGTAGCAGAGGGGAAACCAAGAGGGAGATTGTGACTGAACAAGATTGCTTGAGAGAAAGTACAATATCACTCTGCCCTGTGCTGAAGGCAGCTTGTATAGTCACACTCTAGCTCTAAATAACAGTGCATCTTGGGATCAATAAATTGAGTGTGAAATGAATAAAAGAATGAATGTGTATGCATGTGTCTTTATTCCATCAATAGAAAGATTATGTGTGAGTGCAGTAGTGTAGTCAAGGATAAACGTGGGTAAACAGAAGTAACCCGTTTCTCATTTGGGGTACATTGAGTTTAACTGAGCGTTAGTTTACCCACTTCTTTGTTTACCACTACACTGCTGTCGGAGAGTTTATCAAAAGTTAAAGAAAACTGATTTGCCTGGGGTGAAAAGGAAAACCAAATTTGGGAAACAATTAAAAGACTATATTCTCTGAGAGGGTTGGTGGGAAATGAGCTATGGATGGTCAATGAAATGGGTGTTGCATTTCCAAATAAAAAAGTATTCTTAATTACCTAAGATTATTACCAAAGATAAAATTACCTAAGCCTATAAGTTTTCATTAACTTCTACTTCAGTTTTACATTTGACATTTTTGCAATGAAAGAAATCCATATTTTCCCCCGAATCACAAATTCAGTTATTATGTATTACTACTATATAATCTATTATACATTGTACTGTAAGAATATATGGTTGATAGTACAGCTTTGCACAGCAGTATCAACTACATATCATAAGATACATTCCTCCCTCATTCTAAGATTGTCATCATACTTTCCATTAAAATGCTACCATAACTGAACATAAAGACATATTTCATATTTATAATGAATATGTGAAAGTAGAGAATTTGACATTTTTCTTTCTTGACTGACTTGCTCCTAAGTATGCCATTTGGCGTATCTGTTCGGGTGGATGAGTTCTCACTTCAAGATCGGAGCAGCATATTTGCATGAAGTACACATTTGTTACGTATTTTGAAAAGTATGTTGTTGTGCATTTTCACCTCCCCACTTTCATGAAAAACAAAAGTTCTATTCATGTAATCCAGAAATACAATGACTTTTATTAACACAACCCAAAATTGATCTTTGGTAGCAATGACCATGTGGACAAGCTGATCATATAAAAGTGCTATTCCTTAAAGTCACTGACAGAGTGCGATGTGTGCATTGCATTGCGACGGGTTACATCACTGGTCGTAGCATGATGTAACCCAACGCAGCATGATGTAAGCGTCGTGATACATTGGAGATTTAAAGAAACAGCAATCCTTTTTTTGTCTCTGTTTCGTGTGGATACTCCTGTTCCACTCATTAATTACCTACACTAGTTGTAAGGCTATAAGTAATTACTCATGTCTAGTTGACATTATTATTAAAATGAAGTAAAGTCCCTTCTAATCCCAAAGTGATGTTACAGGCAAAACAATCATAATGTAATGTAGGGGGTCCTTCACAATAGATAGCTGTTATGATGTATTTACTTCAGGATGGCGACAAACTGTTTTTTCTCCTTACTTTAAATGCCACCATAAAGAGTTTGCTGATTTAATGAAGTCACTTTAACACAGCATTTAAGGGACATTCTGAATGTTATAATGGTGCAATTGAGTTATTATGCTAATTTTTAAATGGGGAGCTAAATTTCAATGGTTGAAATACTTACATTTGCATTGCAAATTGTAATGTGAAAAGGGCTGGGAAGGAATCCTTCCTCCTGCACCGTTTATCACTGCAACTAGACATTTTCTAGAGCTATTGATGTTTTTATATGGGTTGGACCTGTCCTTTCTGCTGCTGTGTACAGGTCAGAGCTTTTCTTTGTCCTCAACGCTGACTGCAGGTCAGATCATCTCGGTGTGACTTTTGCTACTATATTCATTCTGTTTTTTTTTTTTTTAGACAGATGTTACTTTCCTTAGCAGATAGACCTAGTCTTACTGCAGAGCTATATCATCTTTGGAATATAAATTGCACCTATTCAGTCCTATGTTGGTTTTATTTTTTGAGAGCATTATGAAGTGTGTATAATTTCTTTTAAATTCATGGAATATTTTTTTTATCCTCTGACAAATATTCAGACTATTTCTTTTAGGACAGTTGGAAAAGAATATCACATTTATGGATAAAGCAACGCCACTCCAATTGTTAGTTAGCGTTACAAAAGATAGAGAAGCTGAGGGAGCTATTGCTTTATTTTTATTTTTAACTTTTAAAAACTTTAACTGTAGCTTGAGTGTAAAATACAGTGCTTATGTTAAACAGTAAGCTTGTCTCAACCTTAACTATAGTTCCCAGAGGGGTAGCCGTGTTAGTCTGTATACAGCAAAAACAACGAGAGTTCTGTGGCACTTTAAAGACTAACAAATGTAATTTTTGTAGGCATAAGCTTTCGTGAGACTCAGCTCACTTCATCAGATGCAGAGGTAGAATGATACAGTAAATAGGAAACATAGTATCATTCTAGTATCATTCTACCTCTGCATCTGATGAAGTGAGCTGAGTCTCACGAAAGCTTATGCCTACAAAAATTACATTTGTTAGTCTTTAAAGTGCCACAGAACTCTCGTTGCCTTAACTATAGTGAAGCTATCATCCCACTATACTGTCAGTTCATAATTTTCTTCACCATTTAAAAAAAAAAGGGGGGAAGAAACAGTTCCTTCCCTAATGAGATTATATTCTAAAGACCAGGGGTGAATAAAAACCTGTACCTCATGCACAGTCATGTTAGGACTCCTTGCATTGTGATTTGAGTGCATGTGAGGAGTATGAAAGTGAGGTAAGTGAGGCTATTTACCCCAGAGCAAGGTGGTGAATAGAAGAGGAATTGTAAGCCCTCAGTTGCAATTTCTTATATTGGGCTCCTCCTGAATTGGTAATGCTCCACAGTTTAAAAGGTTTGATATATAGCTAAATTTAAATCTAGCCCTAAATTAGGCAATACAATGAGAATGATCAGGATCTGTTTTCTGCTCTGATACATTGATGTTATATCCTGAGTAACTATATTGAAGTGCAAGTCAATTTATAATAAAACTGACAAATATCTGACAAATTGGGTTTCTGCCCACGAAAGCTTATGCCCAAATAATTTTATTAGTCTTTAAAGTGCCACAGAACTCTCATTGTTTTGCTGAAAACAGACTAACATGGCTACCCCTCTGAAACTCATCAATTTATTATGATGCAACTGAGAACAGAATTTGGAATATAGAATTGCTGTGCCAGATCAGACCTGTGGTTTACCTAGTCGAATATCCTATCTCTGACAGTCACCAGTACTCCATGCTTCAGAGAAAGCTACAAGAAAATGTACAGAGGAATGGACAATTATGGAGTAACTAGATCTTATAGGACATTTCTTCCTAACCCGAGAGAGTGATTTGCATGCATTCTGGCTATGTCTATACTGCGATCTAAAGGTTTGATTTCCCCAGCCCATGTACATATACTGAGAGCACAGCTCAGCCATGCCAAGTACAAACCTGCCTGAAACTGGTGGGTACATGCCTCTATACTGCCATTGCCACTGCCTATGCTGCTGTGGCTACATTACAATTTACACTCATGCTAGCTTTCATCAAGCTCTCTGAAGGATGAGGGCTTTTGGTTTCAATCCTGTAAGACACTGAGCACTCTGGCCCCAGTACAACAAGGCATTTAAGCACGTGCTTAACGTTATGCATATGAGATGCACCACTAACTTCACTGCAATTATTCACGTTTCATGTTAAGTACGTACTTAAGTATTTGGTGGATAAGGAACAAAGCTGTTCTGAGTCCAATATCCTTAAATTTCTTCTTATCTAAAGTCACTGACAGTGTTCTCATTATCTTCAAGAAATGTTTTACTTACTATCTGATTTACTCCCATTGAACAGTTGGTCTCAGTAATATAATGTAATATGTTTCGTAGGTCATTATAAAAATATGTTGTTAAAAAAGAAGCTGTTTCCTTTTTGTGAGTTTTGAATTTGTTGTTTTTTAAAATTTATTTCTTTAGGTAGCTCCTCGTTCTTGTATTGTGTGTGAAGACAAATAGCATTTGTTACTTAAGAAATGTTTGAGTATCTTTATTCAACGTTTCCTGTATTCATAGAAGGGTCATCCAAGTCTAACCCTGTATGTGGTGGAAATAGACAATGCAATATTTATACTTTTATTATGTCCCTTCTTATTCATCTTCATTCTTAGTCCTATTCATTTCAATTTCCCTTCAGACAAAAGTTTCTCCATGCTTCCAGTCATTTAAAATACAGACTCTAGACCCTTTCTATTTTTGCTATCTCTTTTATGAGATAAGGGTACTAGAACTGAACAGGTCATTCCAGATGAGGGCACAGTATTGAGTTATGATGACATTATAATATTTTCAGAATTATTTTTATCCTAGTCTTTGGACCTTCTAAACATTGTATTTGCTGCTGTAATTTTTTAAAAGAGTCTCATTGAGCTATCTACAGTGATTCCAAGGTCTTTTTTTCCCTGAGTGGTTGCAAATAATTTAGAACCCGGTAATTTGTCTGACTGTTTCTTCCATTGTTCATTGCCTTGAATTGGTAAACATTAAATGTAATTGGCTATTGTGCCACCCATTCACCTCGCTTTATAACTTGCTCTGAAGATGCTCACAGTCTCTTTAATCTTGACTACCTTAAATGGTATTTGCAAATTTTGCCGCATCATAGTTCACTCCCTTTTCCATTTCATTAACAAAATGTTAAACAGCACTGACCTAGTATGGAATGTTGGGGCACTACACCATTAATCTTTTGCCATGTTGAGAATTGACCTCGGGTTACTTCTTAACATATTCTTTCTCCAGCCACTTTCCAAACCATAACGCAACTTCACCTTTCACTCTTTGAATAATTTAGATTCCTTAACATCTTCTTTTCGGAGAGAGAATTTATTAAAGACTTTTTGGAAAGTCAAAATAAATTATACCAACTGGTTTCCTTTATGTACTATTTTGCTGAGATAGCCAAAGAATTTTAATAGATTAAAGAGGCGCATTTTTTCTTTACAGAAACTAGGTTGGTTTGTATTAATCTTACAATGTTTATGTATATATTTTATTATTCTATCTTTAATTATTTTCCTGGTGATAAACTAAGGCTTATTGGTCTATAATAAAATTAGTGCCTTTTTAAATATAGGTATAATATTTGCTGTCTTTTAATCTTCTATATATTAGCTGACTAAATGAGGAATTTCAGAACGTCATCAACAGCTCAGCCACTTTGTTCTTAAATTCTTTTGGAACTCTTGGGTGTGTGCAGTCTTGGCCTAATGACTTGCTGCTGTTTATCAATTTGTTTTAGTCCCTCATCTTTTGACACTTCAATCTTAACCTTTTTGGGTATCCCCCCCAGCATCTTCTGATACAAAGATTGCTGCATAGCTTTTCCACAATTTATGTGTCTTCCTTAATTGCTCCCTTAACTCCCATGTAGTCCAAGATAGTGACCAATTCCCTTGAAGGTTTCTTGAAAAAACAGATAAGTGAAAATAGAGAAGAGGAAGTCAGTGCAACTGAGATAAAGTGCACGTTCAAGAAGTTTGGAAGCAAAAGAGAGGAAGAACATAGGTTAGTAGCAATAGAAGAAAAAAAATGGTGGAGAAATATTTAATTGTGGTGTTGACGAATACCAAAATAGGTCTTAAAGCTGACGATAAGAGAGATAGAGGATAGAAAGAGTGTGGAGGGCAAAAGAGACATGTCATAGTTCTGGGAATAGAAAGTATGACACACATCTCAGAGTCCTGAACAGGTTAAAGGGAGAGTATGATGATGTTGGGTGGGGAGGAGTGAAATGGCAGAAGGAGAGGATGAGATAGGGGCAAAAGCTTTTGTCAGATGATATCACCTTATTGAAGAAATCTGTGAGCTACCAGTGAGAGAGGGAGGCACATCAATTATATTAATGATCTGTTTTGTACTGAAATCTACTTTTAATGCATTTGGAGTCAAGACCCTGAATCTGAAACGAAGGGACATTACTGGAATTACTGCTTTTTATAGCTGAGATTACTAAGAAAAGGGAAGAGGGTAGCCATGCAGAGTCATGTGAAATGAGATGCTAAAATGAAATGTGGTAATCCCAGTATGGGGCAGAGAAGGGCAACATACTGTGATCACCAGAAAAATTATGTGATTACAGGTAATTCAAGTGCAGATGACCTAAAATGTTTTAATGATTCATAGAACCAGTAGACTAACAAACCTCTATAAAGAAAACAAGCATCTTGGGTTCAAGATGCAAATCCTTCAAATACAGCCATCATTCTTACAGTGTCTGAATAATTATTTGTGTGCCAAAAACAATGAGACTTATATTTTTGCGAGAGGTATGCAAAAAACTCCCATGCCTCTTGATGATAATGTGACACTCTATTGATGTGTTATCTCTATGCATTGGTGGGACTACACAGGAGGCTGTTACTGAATTTATGATGAAGATGGACCAAAAAAAAATAGTTCAGACACAAAACATTCAGAATCTATATTGTCAGAGCTTTTACTGTTTCTTTGAGAACAGAACTATTCAGATGTTGTTTTTCTCCCCAATTCACACTGACAGATTTATCATACTTTGTCAGTGAAACATGAGGAATTACCCCCACTTCAGAGACTGAAAGATAGAACAGAGAACAGTACATTTTCTCTTGGCATTTTCTTGTATCGTTAAAAAGGCCAAGAATTTTTTTTTTTAAACAGAGAGTGTGACAAATGTCACACATACAGTGGAAGAGATTAAATTTGCCTCTTGGCTGTTTCCCAAAATGGCGAGAGAGAAAAAATCACCTTTCACCTGGTACTTTTTTTCAAATTTTGCCTCAGGTTAAAAGCACTGGCAGAAACTGCTTTTTTGTTCAGTTGAAATGAAGTGTTGTGCGTCAGAGTGAAGGGGAGAGCTGAAGGTCACAGGGTAAGTTGAGCTTGCTACATCATTTAGTCTTGATCATCAGGGCTCAAGGATCTAAGTTTAAAAAGGAGGTTTTCATAAATATCAGAAGAAAAACTGAAAGAAAATAACCCAAGAGATTTGCCAAAGATGATTTAAGAACATAAGAATGGACATACTGGGTCAGATCAAAGATCCACCTAGCCCAGTATCCTGTCTTCCAACAGAGGTCATTGCCAGATGCTTCATAAGTAATGTAGAGCCCTGCAAATCTGTGGATATCTGCTTTATATCTCTGGACCATTTTTGCAGATTGTGGATCAGATGCAGATACATATTTTGTTTGGATGCAGGGCTCTAAATATAGGATCTCATAAGTAGGGAAGCAGCTGCCTGTAGCTCATAGCCTATGGGGCTGCTTCCCCACCTTTGAGATCTGACATTTCCTCGCCCTCCATATACAAAGAAAGGGTATAGATAGATAGATAGATCAAGAAAGGTAGCAAACATCCTAACATCATGGTTTAAGCAGCCAAGCAATTTAGGAAACCTCTCCTGACTTTATTGCTGTATCACGTCAGTTGGAGAGGGAGGCGGCTGCTTCTGCAAAGTAAGTCAGTATATGGCTTCCTGACTTATTTTGCGGCAGCAGCTGCCTTCTTCTCCAATTGACCTGATATGCCAATTAAGTTGGGAGAGGTTTCCTAAATTGCTCTACTGCTTAAACCTCGGCAATAGGAGCATGGGGGGATTTTGCTGCCTGTCTTGATCCATCACCTCCCCTTTCTCTGTATATTGGGGAAGAGGGAATGTAGGGTTTGGAAGGCAGAGAAGCAGCAACATGAGCTGCAGACAGCTGCTTCCCCACTTTTGAGATCTTACTTCCAGAGACGGTGGAAGCACAAACCTCTTATTATGTGATGCTTGCTTTATCTTGATACAACTCTTCACCTGGGAACATACAACCTAGAAACCCATGTAATTCAGCAACCACACCACCATTTCTGCCTAAGGAAAATGAAATCCACTGGAGAGGGATATCCACAGTATAGGAGAGATTAAGAGCCAAGTTTAGCCCTCACACTTATGCGACTTGCTCTATGCATCTGCGAAGGCACAATTTGATCAAAAGCCAACCCTTGGTCCTTAGGATGACAAAATAGGCTCATTTAACGATGCTTACTGGGTGCACAGTAGAAGATAAGTATCAAGGGGCATAGGTTTATATGACTGCATGAGGCAGCTTTGTACCATGTACTATCTTAACCCCATGTACTATCATGCATTTTATGCCATTCCCCTTGCATGCTGCACTCTGCACCATGCACCCTATGGCTTGTACTATGTAATTTGCACCCTATGTACCATGCACCCCATTTATTCAGATTCAGCTAATATGGGTGAAAGTTCACTTTTTTTAATCATATTGTAGTTCATCAGCACAAACTGTCACTGTCACCCCCTCTGCACTTCCTTGCCAGGTGCCACCAGAAAAGTTTTCAAACTCTGTATTTAAAAATCCAATGGTCAATGGAGAAGGAAATTTAAAACAAATTAAGTGCTAATGCATATAGTTTGAAGGGAAATGAGAAAGGCAAATAACCATTCTGGAATACATCCAGATTTCTTATTGATGAAAAGGGAGATACTTTGGCTTTGCATGTGTCATATGCAAAAAAGTCTGTCCTTTAATAACCATAAAACTGGTACTTCAAACTTACTTAAACATAAATGTAGACCAGAATCAGTATCCGGTTTGCTGAAGATATTCACCAAGAAATATGTCATTATCACATGAGATATGAAGACAACTGTGACTCAAGAATAACTCAAGTTTGTAGCAACAGATATAATATCTTTCGAGGTAGTCAATGGCAAGCGATTCCTTGCATATTCTCAATGTTTAATTATCATGGGTGCCAAATATGATCAAATGGATGCACATTTGTTAATATCACATTCCACAATGTTAGTCCACTTGTGGCAGAGGAAAAAAGAATAAAAGAATAAAAATCTCCGTGTAGCTGAAAACCATTCTTGGCACAATAGGTTACCCATGATCTGTATATGGATGATTACAGAAAGTTTGCCTATTTGGGAGTACACGTTCATTATGTAGAGCCACAAGAGTTTGGAATGGTGGGGTGGGTGTTTGTGTGACTCAGTATGACAGTGGGAAACCAATAACAGCAGAGAACATTTGTTCAGTTGTTATTCAGACACTCCAAGGATTTGATAAACACAGCATTACCAACTAGATGGTTTTCGTTATGGACTGGAGAGTGAATGTGGTTGCAGCCCTCAAGTCCTATGTGTGAATAAGATGCTCAACGCGCATTATAAATACTATACTTGAGCACATTACCAAACCAGGAAACCAGAAAGAGGAAGCTGCAACCCAACTGATTTGCATATACTGAAATCTCGTTACTTACTTCAGAAGATCTGGACTTCAAAGCAGAGTGCAGAAGTCTCTGAAAGGTGATATAGAAACATGATGGAAAAGCAAACTACTCATGTTTAAGACAATCAAGAAGCAGTGGGATAGAATATATGAAATTTGGACGGAAAAAGGGTGATACTCAGCTCATTGATTGTACTGACAACAACACCTTGAGCAATGGAGTTCCTGCAGCCCTTCAAGGAAGCATCAGATGTGCTAGAACAGTCATCACAACTCTCTCTCCACTTGGTGCCTATTTGGTACAAAAGGCTGAAAAAGTATCTCCATCCTTCTACTACTGATGTTAGATAGCCTAAGTCAACTCAAATCCAAAGCTTTGCAATGACTCTTCAAAAAGTGTGAAAGCAAGACGATGCACAGAATAGTGGTTTTCCTGCACCCATGAATGAAGGTGGTGGAAGTTTGCACTGAATAAGAGAGACAGGAAGTTTATCAAGAAGCTTGTCTCATTGCAGAATAAAAATATTCCTGCAATGAATCTTATGCTTTCTTTCGTCAGCTACATACACAGACACCATCCCAAAGGAGACAAAATAATCACATACAGACTTTGAGGATTTGGAAGGCAAGTGTGGAAGTGATGATGATGAACTGTCAAAGTAGATTATCTTAAAGCTGACACAGAATGAAGAGGTGCAACTGCTGGAATGGTGGAGACGACACAAGCACAACTTTCACCTTCTCAGTCAAGTTGCACATTTTGTGCATTCAATCCCTGCATCCAGTGCACCCTCTGAGAGAGCCTTCTTAGTCTCTGGTCACACAATTAATGAGACTCATACTTCACTTAAACCAGAAACTGTGGATAATTTAATGATTTTACACAGTAATATTTCAAAGAAAATCAGCTGTCCCGAGGAAGACATCTAAGACCAAGTTCCACAATTTAGGGCAGGTAGATAGCCGTGCAGTGCTTAATTTGTATTGAAAAAGGTGTCAGGGCTTATCCCCAGAAATCCCTGGCACAAATTAAGCATTGTAGTCCTGCAATAGACTCCCCATGCATGTTTCCACAGGGAGAACAGACTCCCTGTCCCTTGCATTATCTGAACTGAGTACCATAGTTCCAGTTACCTCTTTAGCAGCAACTCACACTGGGTGATGCAGATAATCCCCTAAACTAGTGTGGGGGACTCAATTAAAAAACCCAAGCAGCCCACCAGATGAAATAGTACTTATGTGGCATTTTTTCCACAACATCACGGGTAACACATCACACGGCATGGAGGAAACAGCTTTATTGATTGAGACCTCAGGAGGTTTTAAATCAATGGAATATTGCAGACCACAGCATGAAGTGTTGAACAGGAAGCAGACAGACAGTTACACAACAAGGCGGCGAAGGCTCCCTCCTCATCCCTCCTCCTCCCTCCCAGCTGTTGGGAGAAGACTGCAAACACCGAATGATAAGGGCAGGAATCTAGGTGGAAGCACACTGCTAATTTCCTCAACACACAAACTGCCACTGCGAAAACCAAACCTAAGTCAAAGGGCTGGTGCAAAGCAATTAGGGTTGCTGAGCTCTAAAAGTGATGACTTATAAATCACAAGCTCAATAGGCACAGACATTTTTATTTTCTCGTTCAGTTTGTGATTTTGAGCATTATTGACTTGAGATATTTATTTTATTTTTTGTAATGCAAAAGGCTATTTGTTCTGTTGCCTGTTGTATAATAAGATGCTTAAAATAATAATACCAGAAATAATAGTGGTTTTCTTATATAGTTTTCTTATACAGCACACACACACATGCACAGATGTCCCTCCTGAGAGACAATGTGAGAGGGTGTGCTGCTGTGGGTGCAGTGCAGATGTGGATACGCATAAAAGACGGAATGTGGATTGTGGGTCAGATACAAATTGATTCTGATCCACATTTTTGTATCTGCTCAGGGCTCTAATGGAACGAACAGAACAGGGAAATGCATTGCCCTCCCAAGCTCTTAAGCATGATTCTGTCCTTCCATGAAAACATGTACAGCACAGTCCAATACGATGGCTCAGTCTCTGAGGCTTTCCAGATTCGTAGTGGGGTCGAGCAAGGTTGTGTACTTATCCCAACTTTGTTCGGGATCTTCTCCTTGCTACTGAAACAAGTTTTCAGTTCCTCAAGTGAAGGAATCTACTTGCACACGAGACATGAACCTTATACTGTCATCAGGAAAAAGGCTCAACACCTTTCATATGTGTTGTCTTCATTGAATTTTTGGAGTCTTCTGGAGGGACTGAAGTGCTCAATCAGACCAGTATACCCATCATGCAAGCACTCCTTAAACAGAGATGCCTTTGCTGGCTTGGGCATGTGTGCCGAGTGAATGATGGGCATCCCAAAGGACATCCTTTTTTGTGAACTGGCATCTTGGAAAAGATCTAAAGGGTGCCCGAAATTGTGTTTCAAGGATGCATGCAAGCAAGACCTCAAAGAAATGGACATAGATATGGATAACTGGGAAGATCATTCCCAGCACCACAGCTCAGTATAGGTCTCCAAGACTACAAGAGGAAACAGTCCAGCCTAGCAAAGGAGAAAAGAGCTCACAGAAGGCAGAGCCCAAAGGATTGAAATACCACCTTTAAACGAGACAAATGTGGCAGAGATTGTCTCTCTTGAGTGAGTCTCTTCAGCCACAGATGTGGCTGCCATAAAACCAACTGAGTAAATGTTCTACCTCTCAGGGGTGCATACCCATGGTCTCTCGAGACTGAAGAATGCCAAAGGAGGAAAGGAAAGATACATCCCCTGTTGTCCAGTCCCAGCTCCTGGAAGTCAGATGTTTAGGGACACCCAGAGCACGGGGTTGTGTCCCTGACCATCTTGGCTAATAGCCATTGATGGACCTATCCTTCATGAATTTACCTAATTTTTCTTTTTAACCCAGTTATACTTTTGGCCTTCACAATATCCCCCACAACAAATCCCACAGGTTGACTGTGTGTTGTGGGAAGAAGTATTTCCTTATCTTCATTTTAAACCTGCATCTTATTAATTTCATTGAATGACCCCTGGCTCATGTGTTATTTGAAGGAGTAAATTACACTTCCTTTTTCACTTTCATGATTTTATAGACCTCTCTCAAATCCCTGGACTTTAAGTTGTCTCTCTTCTAAGATAAACAGTCAGTCTTTTTAATCTCTCCTCATACAGAAGCTGTTCCATACCTCTAATCATTTTTGTTGCTCTTCTCTATACTGTGAGCGTGGGGACAAAGGATGTCAGTGCTCGGCCACATTCCTGGGGGGCTGGAAATTGGGCCTAGGCTTTGGACACGAATTGTCCTCCATGGGACCCCTGGCTTGGGCTAAAAAGGCCATGTACTACACAGGCAATAATCTTACAGCCATTTCCTAGCCTTGGAGTTAGGGAGGGGTACCATGGTAACGGAGTTATAATGTCCCCCCTTTCTATTCCTCCCCTTTCCATCTGGACAAAGAAGGTGATAAGACAGACGGCATGCCTGTTAGAAAAAGCTCAGGATATCTTCCTCCTTTGTTCTTCCCTTGCAGTTGGTTCGTTAAGGAGATTTATGGTCATTCCTTCTGTCAAGAAAGCCAAAATCATGGCGAAAATGCATATTCCATGCAGGTTAAGTGGTAAATAACAAACAGGGGCAGGTATAATTATATGCCTCCCATAGCTATTAATATTCATTTTATAACCATTTATATCACCGAATAGGGGTTTTATAGGGCATTGTAGAAGTGTATGTATTTACATATTATTGTAGATAAAAAGTTGTAAAGTAGTAAACTCAGAGCTCACTTTGTTGGATGCGTGTGACAAATAGGAATGAGCGGATTAGAAGTTGTAACTGAATAAATGCGCCTTATCATTCCACCTGGCTCAATCCCTTTCTCTTCAGTCGACTGTGCAACAGGTCCTTTTTCCAATTCTAATATGTTTTTTGGTTTTTTTTTTTTTGAGATGAGGCAACCAGAAATGCACACAGTTTTCAAAATGTTGACATACCATGGAATTATACAGTGGCATTATGATATTTGTTGTCTTATTATTTATCCTTTTCTTAATGATTCTAAAATTCTGTTAGCTTTTTTGACTGCCACAGCACACTTAATGGTTGTTTTCAGAGAACTATCCACGATGACTCCAAACTTTCTTTCTTGAGTGGTAACAGCTAATTTAGACCCCATCATTTTGTATGTATAGTTGGGGTTATGTTTTCCAGCCTGCATTATTTTGCATTTATCAATATTGAATTTAATGTGCCATTTTGTTGCCCAGTGAACTAATTTAGTGAGAAGTCTTTGTAACTCTTCGCAGTCAGCTTTGGACTTAAATATCTTAAGTAATTTTATAATGTCTGCAAACAAATTTGTTGTTCTATATTTTAAATATGCTATTTTGTTGTTGATGATGTCATTTACGGGTAAAGAAGGAATTTGGAGGATAGCAGAAGGAATGATGTTGGCCATGGTGAAGGTATTTGTTTTGATTTTTGTGAGTGTATTTCAGTGCTCATAAAAATGACAGCCTAATGATACAATATTGAGCTAGGTAGAGCCTGCTATAATTTGTGTCAGCTCCAGAATCACATACTCCTGCCAATTCACTTTGTAACTGACCTGTAACACCTTCAGTAGATTTAAGTCCTGGGTCTCTCTTCTCATGAACAAAACTGCCAATTGCATTTAATTTCCTTAAATATTATTTAAATTGTAGATTTTTGTTGATTTGAGACCAAGATAAATTGTGTTATTTTTACAGCTGAATATAAATACAACTGAGTTCTTATTTTGTACAGTAGTCCGTAAAATACATATAACAGACAGCAGAACACCATTAATCAATATAATTTCAATGATATTTGTTAAGGAAATCAAGGGAAGGTAAGAATGACCTGTTCATCCTCATGAAAGCATCTATATTTGTGTGCAATTATAGATGTAACTCTCATATGATTGCATGTAAACCCATATGATTCTATATACCACTACAAGATTTAAGGTTCAATTCTAAAATGTGTGCTATACCAAAGCTGGCACTGCATTTGCCACTAGAAGCTGGTGTGCTGTAGAATAACAGCCTACTACTGCTACTAGTTAACGTGGTTACCTTTTTAGCTCAAGCAGTAGAAATTTGTACTTCAGTGCTAAAAATCCTGACCTTAAACTCTGTTTAACACCTAGAAGGTTAAAACCCCAAAAGTGACTCTACTGTGTGGGGATTAGAACTTTGGGATGGACTGATGTTCCCACAATGCCACCAGGAGATCAGGCAGATCCACAGTTAGGAATCACTCTGGAGAATAGGTGCTTTAGGAATTACCACCCAAGGGATCCAGAGTGGCTATACCCTGTGGCCCTTTGATTGGCCAATCACCCTAGTTAACCCTCTAGGGTGTCCCAGGAAATTATCTGGGCAACAACACAAACTTTGGGCTTGCTGTGACTCTAGGCCTCACCTTCTCTTGGTCTCTGGTCTCTGATCCCAGCCTGATTCTGACCTTGACTCTTGCCTCCTGACTCCAGTCTGATACTATCTCTGGTCTCCAACCCTGGCCTGTCTTTAACTCCAGCTTTTGGTTATTGAACCCAGCTCTAACAATTCCTTCTACCCCCCGCTCATTGACTATATTCCTGATGTGTGAACCGCAGCCCAGTTGTGATCGGTAGGCCAGACTGCCTATGCCTGGTCTCGTACACTGATAACCAAACAGGGACTAGACTCTGGGAGGACCTCAAGTACTGGGATTGAGTTCATTCTGTTGGAGCAAGTTTGTAACACAGGGGCACAGCACATGCTATGTCCCCCTTCAGACTCAGGTCCCCTAGAGGACAACAACTTACTACAACTACCAGCTAATGGAGTTAGTAGAAGTTTGTGCTGCAGTGTTGAAACTTACTAGTTCAAATTCTGCTTATGACTCACACCACTACACTAGAATAATTTAAACTTCTAATGTAGCAAGTATTAATGCTATTTTTAGCCATAACTTTACAAATATATAGAACATCAAAATGACTTCTCCACAGAGAATAGATCATTATTCTAAGATGTAATAATGATAGCAACAATACACTTTTATCAGTTTATTGCCCTTTCTCATCAGTTTATTGCCCTTTACTCTTAAAACTTTTTGTGAAAAGTTCTCCTATTATCTCATATGCTGTGTGGTGATTTTAGGAGATAAATATTTGAGGAGTAAGGTAAGGGCTTGATTGATAGAAAGGGTAATATATATCAATATTTTTAAATCAACAAAGAACAGGACAGAAGAGTAATATTAGACACAATTTTACAAGTCCCAATAAATGAGGGCTGACTGATTTTAAAGGACATTGGGTCACTGTTAGTTTTTTTCAGATCTATGAGAAACAGAACATTAAAATGACTTTGTGTAGAAGGCACTGTCATCACTTACCACAGTGTCGAGTCTCATTAAGAGGGATGACTGCTGTTTTGACCATGGAGAGTTCCTTGTGTCCATAATATTAATGGACAATTCTCATAGTACAATTTTCCTCCTGTTCTCAAAATCATCTATTGCTTTTGTCTACATCTGCTCTCATTTCATTCCCAAATTCTATTTTTGTCCAAGTTTCAGCTCAAGATAATTGTCTTCTCTAAGACAGTGGTTATAGTAAATTACCTTCACACTGCTGCAATTATCTGTCTCACAATACTTTGATAGAATTCACAATATTTCATTGCTGCTTATTGGCCTGTCCCTGAGGGTACTGTAGTCTTAAATTGTTTCCCAATTAACATATTTAAGGAAGGGAATGCATTCTTTTTTGCTTTCAAGCTATTATTTTATTTGTATCTTTCAGTTTCTAAAAGCCCTTGGAATTAACATCCCAACACATACCATTTTAGATCATAAGCTCTTTGGGGGCAAGAATTCTATTATTTATTTGGCAGGGTTATCTTATTATTGTTTCCATATACAGTGCTAAATAATTATGAATAATAAAATACTTATCTGAAGCTTTCAGGGCAACCCTTACCACTTTCTCCTTCCTTTTATTATCAAGCACTATTCATCTTTAGTGCTGTTAAATTTTGCTTCTAGTCCATAGGATATGTGTAGCATTTTCTTCTGCATTTCTGGCATTTAGATTTGTTTGATCTACAGTTTTTAAGACATGAGTATCCATCATATCCCATGTAGGATTTTGCTTTCCTTGAAGTACTGTTAGTAAAAATCAGACTACCCTACTGTTTTCATCTTAACTCTTTCTCATCTGAACTTTCATTGTTTAAATTTATCCAGAGATTAACTTCACTCAAAGAAAGATGAGTACACTGTAGAGAAGGTTGCCATAGAATAACAAAGCAGGCACTTTCACAGGATGTATGAAGAACAGCTGAGTGAAATAATCTCAATTTTTTAAATTTTAAATGAAGATGGATTTTTTTTCCTAACCGATCTCTAGGAATTATTTTGGGGAAGTCCTATGTCCTGTGTAATACAGAAGGTCACACTAGATGATCACAGTCATCCTTTCTGGCCTCAGAATCTATTAATCCAACAGTTGACAAAATTTAAGTTACTGATTATTGAGCAAGTTAAATTTTTTCTGCAATTCTCTAAAGATGGAAAAATAGATCCATCATATAACTCACTTATGGTTACAATATTTGCCTATATAACCAAACTTCCACAACGTTTACCCTTCTAATCTTAATTGGTATTCCCAAGGAAAAGATTAGATATCATAGTTCTTGTGAACATTTCCATGACAAGGGGTAAGGTTCCAAATTATCTTGTTATGTATCAGAATTGAATGATTCATTTCTCGCAGAATCTACTGAAATAATCAACTATCTGCTTATTTACTATTATGTAACCATTTCTGTCTAATATGTATCCCATACCTGCTGGTTTTCTATTGCAGTATATTCACTATTTATCTGTAGACTGTTTACAGCTGTCTGAAACTTTAGTGTGTGTTTCACCACTAGACTATTTCTACTGGAAATGTGGCAGGTATCTAGGTAGAACTAGTCAGCTGAGCTGCAGAATGTTTCATGTATAGGCTAACATTCTATAGGAGGGGTGGCCAAACTTACTGACCCTCGGAGCCGCATACAACCATTTTCAGAAGTTCGAGAGCCGGGGTGCACCTGCTGGGCCTCAGTGCTTCCACCCTGTGGGGTGGTGGTGGGGCTGAAGGCATGGCAGGCACACCCCACAGGGCAGAAGCCCCAAGCCACACCACCACCATGCCACAGGGCAGAAGGCCAGAGGCCTGGCAGGTGCCTCTCATGGGACAGAAGCCCCTGCCACCATCACCCCACCATGGGGCTGAAGCCCTGAGACACTTCTCCCTGTTAAGCAGAAACCTCTAGCCCCCACCACCCCACTATATGGCAGAAGCCCTGAACTCCCCACCCCAATCTGGTATGCAGAGAATGGAGGTGGGGGGGGGCCGCTGGGGGCTCTGCAAGCGACACTTTCACAGTTAAAGAGCCACATGTGGCTCCCGAGCCACAGCTTGGCCACCCCCGTTCTATAGGAATGGAATCCGTTGCAATGGAACTGTTTGTTTGTTTGGTTTTGTTGGTTTGTTTTGGGGGGTTCTGTGTGTGGTGGTCCAGACACCAATGTAGTTATGAATTGGAGAGTCCTACCCCTGTGTAGAAACTCACCAACATCACAGTTCTTAGTGCAGGGCTGACGCCGCGAGATCCAATCACACAAAGCACTTAATCACGGTGCTGATCTTTAAGCATACCTGTAGTCTTTTTGAAGTTGTTGGGACAACTCATGCTTATAATTAAGCACGTGATTAAGTGCTTTGCTGCATAGGGCAAGAGTACTCAGCACCTTGCACGACGAAACCTTCAATTAATAAGAGAATAAAGTAAAATAAGTGCATATTTTAACATTTTTATTGAGAAACTGACAGTCAAATTCCTGATTAAAGGTCAGACTGATTCCAGGTTTATATTTATATATATTTTTAATCAATTATCTTCCCCAACTTTTGAAAGGACTTTATTGATGATGAAGTGGGTGCAAGCAATATTAGCAAGCAAACTTATTACACTGTGCCCTGACATAACAAAATTCTACTCCGAGAAATATTAACATGGTTTTTTGCATTTACACCTGCCTTAGAAACTCCAGTAAAATGGAGAAATGTGGTGTGTTTGAGATTACTGCCAATATTTTGTATAAGTGGTATTCTTCCAGTTGTAGGGAGAACAGTTTTGCTTCCGTTTAACTTAACAGATATATATCTGTGTGGCATATCTGTGGATTTTAACCTGCTTCACAATTCATGAAGCAAGCTCTCCGTGCTCAGTTCAGCCCCAAGTGAAAAAGAGCAGACTCAGTAACACTGGTAGTGTGTGAGACACTCCCTTTATCTGCCAGAGGTCACTGGCAGGATAGGCTGCACAATAGCTTCTTTCTTCAGAGCTGTTGGAGGCTGTTGTGTCAAAGTGATGTACTGTATTTAGAAGCTTTTAAGCTCCAGATCCGCTCATGTGGAGTAACTCATGTATAAAAAAATCCTTATCAAAATTGTCACAGCACATCTGCTTCACTTTGATATTAAATGACCTGGCCTGATTAATTAAAAAAAATATACAGGTACTATAATCCTTACAGTGGGAAAGTGGACCAGAATAAAACATGTTAAAAGAACAAACTTATTTTAAATGGCACACTGTTCAGTAATTTATATTCCAAATTTGATTTCACTTTTAAAAAGTATTTCTAAATAGAAATATTTGCATAAATCTAAAAAAACCATTTAAACTATTTTTGTTTTAGATAGCACTGTGGTGAATCCATTCACAACAACATTGTTCTGGTTCAGGAGAGCTCAATGGTGAAATGGACTAAGGTGAAAACAAAAGTGAAACTGATCTGTCTAATCTCCTTGTCCAGGATGAGTGAAATGCAAGTATAAACAAACACAACTAGTTAAAAAGTAAATGAGAGACATTCATGACTTTTTAGCCGTAATAACCTAAAATTGTAATAATAAACAAAATGAGGAATTTAAAAAACTCTGAGCCACATTCTTCCCTAAATTGTTCCCTTTGACTTCACATGGGTGACAGAGAAGTAAGGGCAGAATTAGGCTAGTTGTTTCTATCACGTCGTCATAAAGGAGAGAGCATGATAGAATCAGGGAACATTTTACCAGACTATAAGAACAGCAGTTTCTTTTCTGACTTTCCTCTTCCATTTTCCCCCTCCCCCGCCAAAAAAAAAAAAAAGTAAGATATATAAATAAACTAATGAAATCCATGACTTAAATGCTAAATTTCAGGCAAACGTACACTTGCTTTTTTAAAGTTTTGTTTTAGATCTATGAAAATGAGAGGATGTTGACAAGATTTTTAACCACAGTAGGAGGTAAGGGGTTATATTTTCAATATCTAAAGAGATATACTAATCTATGCTTTGTGTTTTGGATTGGAAAGAGAGAGAGAGAAAGTGTGTGCATGTATGCACTCATGTACATGTGCGCTGTTGGTATCTGAGTACAGGTGCAACAGTGCCAACTCCATGTGTTAAAAATTATGAGGCAGGCCGCCAAAATCATGATATTTTTAAACCGATTTTTTCCTGTTGGTTTTGGACTGTTTAGAGAACTTTTAGGTTACATTGTACATTTTTTCTCTGCAACCATTAGGCCTGGATGCTGAGATTCTTATGTAATCACGTGACTCCAGGAACTGGGGCTTTAAATAAGACATCCAGTATCATAAGCTGTGTGATTCTAAGGCCCTGCCTAATCCCCAGTGTTGAACATGCTCTATCCCGACACGGCCCCTTTCCTTGTTGGAGCAGAACTTGACCGGTTGTGCTGCCAGATGACCCTCCACAGGGGATTTGTCCCTCCATGTGTGTATTCCCAGGAGAAGCAAGAATTTTTTGCAAGTGTTTTAAAAAGATTAATTAGTTTGGTCCCTGGTGCAGTTTGCCCCTTTCTACCACTGATTGAGCATTTTTATTGAAAAAGTGGAGAGATTTCAGAAGGGGCAAAATAGTGAATTCTCCCCAATTTGCCACACAAAACATTTCTCTATTGTGAAAAAGGGGTGGGCTGCATGCATGCATGTGTGTAAAATGGCAGTCATTCACCTTCAGAGTTTACCTTATGTGTTTCATGCTAAAAAAGAAAATGTTGAAACAAATAGTTCACCTATTTAGTAGAAACATTACATCCCATCTGTGCACTCTGTGCAGGAGTTAGGCCACAATCAAGGAGATTTGTTTGAGTAGGTCCCTGTATCCACACAAAGCACCAAGTAAGATAGTAGGACTCCGCATGGGAGCTGAGCACCACCTGCACAGAACTCCCTGCAGGTCTGAGGCCTTAGTTGTTTGTCTAGAGCTGTGGTTTTCAAACATTTGTTTTTCACGGACCACTTGAAAATTGCTGAGGGTCTTGGCAGACCACTGAAGGTACTGGCTGGGGGCGGCTCCGGTCAGGGTGCCCCTGGGCCCACATGATGGAGAGGGGCGAGGGGAAGGGGCAGGACTGGGAGGGAGGAGCGGCCTCCTCACAGCTTGTTCCACAACCTTTTCACGGACCAACTGAATAGAGCTCTTGGACCACTGCTGGTCCACAGACCACAGTTTGAGAACCTCTGGTCTAGAGCCCACCACACTGAGTGTCTGAGAGAAAAGTGTTTAACTCATGATAATCCAAGAAAATTAAAAGCGGTGTTCTCTCGGGGCAAATTATGTCCATGAAATCATTATACCCTAAAGTAGTAATTCTGGTTGAGACTCATGAGGCTGAATGCTCATCTGTGGCCATACTCCACCCAGCACAGCTACACAGAGTGTCAAAGGCAGCTTTCTGCCTCCTTTTAATATGACCCAGTCTTGGGAGTGGGCCAGCCTGGGATGATCTGTTTGACTCACAGCATGTCTCAGGCCTAGTGTATCCATGAAATTGCACTCTGTCCGCTCTGGGTAGATGGGTGTTGCGCCAATTTAACTAAATCAGTTCCTAAATCAACCTCATTATACCAGTGCACAAACTGTGCATAGTCAAGGTCTTAGAGCTATTCCTCGGCTGCTCTAAATTGCGCTTGCTGGTAATGTTCCCCAAAGGGGAGTTCCATCTGCTGAGGATTGGTGGAGTGCAACATTGCTCTGGCCACTCCATCAGCATGATTCGACACTGCATGTGGGTTTAATTTGTCATGGCTCTACGTCACCTGGAGATCTCTGGGAGTGGGGAAAGCCTCAATGGGTGGTTGGTTAAGTCAAATGTCTATTGGTTTTTTCCTGTTAGAGCATGGCAAAACAGGTGGAACAGGGGGCTAAAATTTGGCCCATTATATCCTTAGTTACTTATTAATTCATAATGATTCTTGCTGTGGAATCAACACTGCCGCAGACCGTGCTATCCTAGAGAGGAGTCAACCACCTCATATGTAACTGATACTTGGAAATAACCGGGTGCCCTGCCAGATCTTTTGCGGGTTTTTGGATTACTAATCACAAAGCAAGAACTCTTAACACAAAGGTACTTAACAGCACCTGAGTATGAATCATTTGATTTTCAACAGCCAGTAGAGCTGTCAACACATGAAACTGTATATACCGAGTGGAGCATTCTCACTGATTGCACTTTAAATGTCATGTCTTCAGTGGGTATTTTAAAGACAGCCTGTGAAGTTGCATCATATATGGTCAGGCTTGTTTTCTCCTTCTCTTTTTAATGATCAAAAGGTCTCTTTCAGAGTGTTTAATGTTCAATTTTTGAATCTTACTCGTAATAAAAGTTAATAGCAACCTGCCCTCAGCAGGAATTCAGAACAAATCATTGTCAGCACAGGCAGATTCTCATCTGGTGTAAATCTGCATAACTCTAGTCATGCTTATGGTTTTTGTTAAATCATTTTGTTGCTGCTGCTGCTGCTGCTGCAGTAGCACCAATGGGCCCAAACCAGAGACCAGGGTCCCATTGGACTATGCACTGTATAAACAACTAACATAAATATAGTCCCTGTTCCAGCACTCTCAGAGTTCAAGGATTAGTCAGTTTAGCTGAGGATCACGTCCTACATATGGAAATATTATTTTTTTGCCAAGTGCTGTGTTACTGCTCTGCATATCCACAAATGTAGGATTTCTCCTCCCTTCCTGGGGCCCAGATCATTTCTGAATACCATTGCAGAGGGAGCTCTCAGGATAAAGATCTCCCATGCCCTATACAGAAAGGGGTAGGACAGCTACTTCCATGACACCTCCACCCTTCACAGAATAATTCCTCCACCTCAAACATAGCAGGCACTGCCATTGCCTAGGCATGCCAAGAAACAAAAGCTGTAGGATGTATATGGTGAAAGTTACATCCTCACTTGAGTAACAGAAAACTGTCTCTGAGTCACAATCTGCTTGGGTCGCTTCTGGGACATTATTTCAATGTATTCACCACCACAAACAAATGGGACTTGGGGCAAAATCACAGGGGAAAGTGTCACACTTCCTTCCCTGCTCCTGGGAGATGCAATTACTCAGTGTTCACCCTTTCTCTTCTAATACGGTATATGTTTCACTCCTCTTTTGTTCCTTGATTTATCCATGCATTGAATAATGTAAGAAATAATACTGAAAGAATAGTACGTGGTCATATAATTAGGGTTTCACAGTATATAAGCACAGAGAGCTGTGTGTGCACATGAAGCCTTTAGCATTTCCTGACTTTTTTAGTGCTTGCAACATTAACATTTTTAATGTAGTTTTGTGTAAAGGTTTTTGGGATTTTTGCCCCTATTGCACTGTATTGAAAGGAGTACATGAAATAATGTTTAATAATGGTGGGATCTCTCTCTTCTGCGCTGAGAACAGAATTTTCAGGGATTCTGCATTTATTCAGTCCATCCAACTATGAATGTCTAATAATATTGTCACTTCACATAATTAAGTTTCTTATCCTGGACAGGAGCATTTTCCTGGCTATGCTGAGAGCAGCGGTTTGAAACTGACTGACTGTGGTCTGGGATTGCAGTGAACTGTTGCAGCTGGTGCCATTAGGAAAATGCTACTGTGAAGAAACACAAATCCAATTATGTTGAGTGTCCATTAGTTAAATGCTGCTTCTATACAGAGCTAGCAATTGGAATACAAAGCAATTTTTTTTGTGGTTCCTAACAAAATGGTGGCCATTTTAATTTTGTTTTTTGTTAGTCAGTGATAGTGCAGTAGTTTAAAAGAACCGCATTCATGCCATTAAATCACAAACATTTGCAGTAAAATTCTGAGCTAACAATCTTGACATTGACTTCAGCATTAAATATTATTCAGGGCAGTAGAGACCCAAGCCTTGTTGTCAGTCGAGGGAAAGATGAGAGGAATCTAATTTATGATTGAATATCCCCTTCAAATCACTTACGGCAACTATTTGAGGAATTACAGAGGCTGTGCTCAAGGGGTGGAAATGTTGGAAAGAAAGAATCAACATGCAGAGGTAAAGATCTCACAACTGCATATTCCTTATTTATTTTGTATATAGACATTGAATATTGATATTATATTTCAATAATTAGAAAAGTTTCCTTTGAATCAAGCTTTTTTCTTTTGAATGTAACCCTTTCTCCAGAATATGTTAGACAGCAATAGCAATTGTAAATTAAACTAAATACATTTAATTTCATTTAATACAATTTAATAATAATAATTAATACATAAATTAAATAAAATTATTTACATAAAATATACAAATTCAATAGCATATGTATTGACAAACAGTGCATATTGTGTGAAATCAAACATGTCAAAGAAAATTTTACCAACCAAGATGAACTTGATCTGACTCCCATTTGTGCATGGAACGCATGCGTTCCAAGAAAATTTTACATTCAGTTAAAAATAGAGGATGTAGTTGTGCCTTCAATCACACTTACACGAACTCATGGAAAGCAATTAGCAAGCCTACCACTATCCTTTGGCAAATATGAGTAGATCACAAATTTACATTGTTTCATATATTTGCATAAATTGAAGCACAAAGTTTCATATTTTAAAGTTGCACTGTACTTAGAGAGAGAAAGATTGTGAGGTGCTTGGAATGTTTTCTAGATGCCATAAATTGTATTTAAAATAATATAAATAAAGAAATGGAAAATGTAAAATCCTCCACACCATATTACCAAAACTATTCCTACTCTTTGTAAAGCTGGCAAATTGTTAGAAGATGGAAGGCTAATAGGATCACCTTAGTTTAGTTATCAGTTAATTAGCCAGAAAAAATGTCAAAAGGAAATGCAGGAAGTCATGCTATTTAAAACTGTTCTGGGCTGGTGTTCTTAAATGAGCTAGTAATGTCTTCAGTTTGTACACTGGAAAGTAAAGGATCAGAAAAATGCATTTATTCCATTTTATTTTTCTTCTGACCTCATGGAATAACCTGAAAAAATTCAAGTACTAGACTGGGATCAGTCTAGCTTCCTTGCGCGTGGACTATTAGGATCTCAGCTCCAGGTGTGCCGAGTTCAGGGCAGCTGAAATCCTGCTCACATTCCCACCTGCTGGTGTTGAGCAGTGCGGGGTAGGGGATGACTACAGCCTTGGTTCTATTGCCCTAACCCCACTGGTCAGCAATTCACTGACAGGTCAGCACCTGAGCTGGATGGAATTTCTTGTTCCAAAATGTTTGTAAAGAAAGAATTTTCTTCTAAATGAAAACTTTTCATAACAATATTTTTTGATGTGTTAGTTAGTTTTTCAGTGAAAAAAATGAATCAAACACTTTTCAAAAATTATAATGTTCATTTTTTGGTCCTTTGTTGAAAAATTGGAAAACTACCATGAACATTTTTGAGAGGGAAAATATATATAAAAATACATTCAGTTTTCCAACCTAATCAGCAGCATATTACTTACCTCAAGGGAGCAAGGTGGGAGTAGAAGCACAGTTTGAGCTGTGTGTTTCTCCTGGGGCAATGCAAAAATGTGCTGCTGTTGTCGTTATAGGATTATTTTGATATTTCTCCATTGATTTTAATCTTAAACCTTTACATATCCTAAAGACAGACTCTGTCAGCTGGTGGGTCCCATTTTCAAAAGACTGTGACAAAGGACACAAGCTAGCTCTACAGCAGTGAGTCTCAAACTTGTTTTTTCAAGGACCAGTTGAAAATTGCTGAGGGTCTCAGCCGGGAAGGAGGAATGGCCACCGTGTAGCACTGCTTGGGGCTGGGAGTGGCTCCAGTCAGGGTGCTGGTGGGCCCACGTGGTAGGAGAGGGGCAGGGGAAAGGATTGGACTGGGAGGGGGGAGTGGCTGCCGCTGTGCACCCTTTCCACAGACCACCTGAATGGAGCTCGCGGACCACTGGTTTGAGAACCTCTGCTCTACAGTAATGCCAACAAGTTTGCAGTTTTAGACGTGCATAAGATGCAATGAGGCATGTGGGCATTTAATACCAAAGAGAGAGAGAAATAATTCTTTAGAATACTGTCTTGTGGGAGATTGTCAGAGAATCTGGATGTGGATCATGTACATTTTGGAAGAACTCAGAGAAAGAGATGATTACAATTAAACATTTTGATAAATGGTATGTTTCTTAACACACACACACACACACACACACACACACACACACACACACACACACAAACACACACACACACACACACACACACACACACACACACACACACACACACACACACAGAGTCTCTGGTTTTATATGTTTTGAATACAGAAGCAAAAAAAAAAAAAGTTTGTTTCCTTCCAGAAACGTAGAAATGTCCCCAAACTTGTAAAGTACAGGAGTAAAGAATAGAAGGATAGACTTTGCAGGCTTGAAGTAGTGTTAAAGTGAAGCCAATATACTGGTGGTAGCATACTTAGTTTTTCTGACTATCTTGTTGATCTTATCGAGAAAGGAGAAGTCCATCTATGTTCTCTGCATTTACAATGTCCATTTTATTAGCAATTATTTTCTGACTGCTAACAGCGTATTCAGAGTTTGGAATACATGGGAAAAACAGTCACTGCCCAAAGGAGAGGACAAGTTAATACAGAAGCAGTAGAACAGATATATAATACACCTGACAACAGTGTGCATTGCATTGCATGGCATTGCATACTAATGTCCAACCATAATTTATACTGATGATTTAATGGCAACATCTCAAAAGAATAATATTGTTACCAATGAGACATTACAGTAGAAATCCCATCAAAACACTTATGGAAACTACATTAACTGTATTGGGGGCAAACCATCCAAGTTCTTAGGTTCAAATCAGTTTAGATAGGTAGTCTGATCATTCGATGAGGAGTCAGGAGCTCCTGAGAAGTACTGAAGTGACTGAACAAATGAAATGTTACTAGTGAGAATGACTATGTTAAATCCTGTGTTAAAGCAGGTTGGAACTAGAAATTTCCAGAAGTTTGAGCAGGCCGATTCTAAACTGAGTGGCCATGCAGTTAATGACTGTGGTGTGTTTTCTCCTACAAACCTGAAAACTGTGCTTTCCAAAAATTACATGGTGTCAGAAGGTATATACAGCATGAGAGAGAGAGCAATTGCTTCAGTCAAACCCACTCAGTTCAAAGAAATCACACAGAAAAGTGGCATCAGATTAAGCAACAGTTGAACATATTTCACTTCCATTAGAGACTTCAGAGACAGTACCTAAAATGTAAGTGTCACGAATCTGTCCTGGGCAAATCCCCCCTTTAGGAGCTACGGTCAGACCACAAGCATGTGGGTCCAATTGTCCCCACCCTAGCAGATGCTGAGGGGTGTCTCAGTCTAGCAGGGCTGATGCTCAACCCTTCATCCGATGCCATTTGGCTGTTTCTTCCCCTCTCAGGGTATGTCTACACTTCACATGAAGCCCAGGTCTGTGGGATTTGAGTTTGTGAAGTTGGTGTATACAAGCCCATGCTTGAGGGTCCCTATTAAATTGTAAACCTAGGTTTACAGTTCCTGGACCTGGGTCTCACAGTCAATAAGCTTATCTCATCCATACCGTGCTACACAGACCTTCTTACTAGGGTCTGTGGTTTGACTTGTGTCCACACTACAACATGACAGGGCTTGGAGCAGAGTCCCAGAGGGACTGGAGTCTGACCCATCCCCCCTTTGTAAATTCCTAGGACCCAGGTCTTGAGAGCTTGCTGACCCAAGTCACACTGATTTATGTGTGGACAGAAGGGGTCTTGGGTTCAAATCTGAGTTAAAGCCCAGGCTGAGTGCAGTGGAGACGTACTTTCCGGGTTCCAGATAAAACAAACAAAACAGTCTACAGTCAGCAAACAAGGTTAAATAAAATCATAATGAAAGGAAACCTGTAGGTGGCATCAGTGAGGATAGTGGTGTCTCCTACTTAAGGGAGACTTGGAAGATATACCCCAGAGATCATTGGGTCTCCAGTAGAAGTCTCAGTCTCTTCCCCCTTATTGGCCCAGAGGAACCGTGTCCTTATTCTCTGAGTGCAGAGGCTCTGTTGGCTGTCAGACCTCTCTCTGTGAGCTGGGAAACTCAACAGCCTGCTCCAGGGTTAGCCCCTCATCTGAGTAGAGTTCCCTCCTTTTAACCCCTCTTCCAGTCCTGGCATGATTTGCAGGTAAAGAGAGTTGGGGCCACTCTAATCCAATATTCCTTAACCACTTCCATCCTGATATGGGGTTTATGTCCTCCATCCCAGTAAGCAGCAATGTTTCTCCATGTGGCAGATTTAGACGCTTTGCTATATTTGTACATACATACATATAGAAAAATGCTTTTATATGATGAAGAAGATAATGAATTTACAATAGATTGTGGATAAATCTGAAACTCCAGAAATGTTATATCTGAATGACATTTTTGTTCCTAGTCAAGGAGAATGTGAATTATTTAATGCATTTGTGACTGACATGAAGTGATATGACTTCTTAATATATGATAGCTTCTATGTAGAATGAAGAATGAACATGGATGGCACAGACAGTTTTGGGAAACTGATTTAACCTGAACCTAATACATAGATATTTGTAGATAAGCGAAATTAAGTAAGTGCAGACTCAGGCTCTCAGTGCCTGAAGGAGAAGCATGTGACATCATTGCAGAAAGAGGAAATTAAAAATAAATGAAGGGCATTCAAATATCAGTCAAAGAAACAATAAAAAGTTTTTCTGACAGGCAAAAATTTCCTGTGCATGAGAGGCTGATCCAAAACTCACTGAAGTCATTGGGAACCATCTCCATGGGTTTTTGCTCAGACCCTTAGATGTGTTTCAGAACACCACTCACAACATCACCCAGCATTTGGTCAGATGTGTTCTTAGTTGTTCCAGTTTCCATGCATAGAACAGGCTCCCAACATCTTTTGAAACCTGAACTTTCATAGAAATAGCCTATATGAAATCAACAATATATGAAGCACTTTTAATGTGTGTTTTTAAATACTACCTGTTTCACATAAAGATTTTGACCCTGGCCTTCAGGCCTGGTCTACACTGACTGGGAAATTTGGTGGCAGTCGACGGGAGATACACAAGCTACTCTACATAGCTTGCGTATCTCCCGTTGACGTCTTAACTTCTACTTACTGTGGTATCTTCATTTTGCAGCACTGATGGGAAATGTGTTCCTGTCAGTGCGGCGTTACTCTTTTTTTGGGGGTGGATTTATTAAATCGACTTGCGGATCGATTGAGCAGGTCTTCACATCCGCTCAATCGATCCTGAAGAATTGATCTGACGGCGGCAAATTTGCTGCGGTCAGTGAAGACATGCCCTCAGTTCCCTATTATTTCTTATTCTGTTTTTACAGTGCCATCTAAATTATAATATTAATATAATAATAATAGTGTACATCAGTGGTTACCAACCCATTCCATACCAGAAGCCACTCTGGAATTCCCTTTGATCTAACTGGGATCATTTCCCATTTAGTAATGCGGGAATGGCAGTGTGGTCAGAACCCTCTAACAATGACTTCCAGGTTAATGTATGTGATGCATTAGGTTAAGTTGACAAAAAAAAAAAAAAAAAAAGACCACAACTGAGATTAGTTATAAACTCTCTTTTAATTAACAAAAGAAACACCTCACAGTGAATGAAATATAACAAATAAGAGAAACAGTTCATGTGCTCAACGATATATGTAACAATATGTGAAAATAATGTAAAATTGTACAGAGGCACAGGTGAGTCCCTGATTCCTCCTTCAGGCTGTAAACATTGAAAAAGCATAACGTGTGACATTACAAATTCATATTCCATACCTGCTCTGTCCCCCCGTACTGCAGTCCTGTTACGTGCACTGAAGTATGTTTGCATTGCATCATATCTAATGGTGTGAAGTGGTAAGAATTCCTAAATTCTCTTTACTCAGGGGTGCTGGAAGTAGAGGTGGTTATCACTACTTTGCAAAATAGAAAGGAAGTATTTTTTTGTGTGCAGGGATATCAAATTTAACTATGTTATACTGACACACAAAATGAAAAGGGCAAAATGGGGTCTTTGGCTGTTGATATTCACTGCCCTACTGCATGCTTTCCAGATCCAGAGCCCTAATACAGATCATCAAGCTATTGCTACTACATGAGGGAGGATGAGCCTGGCTCCCAGATAGGCAATTCTAGCTCTACTGTACCATAATTCTCCATCACTCCAACATTTATCATTTCCTGTGTAAGGCACTGATATTACACCAAAGTCCTTATTTCAGTGGGCTCAAGATCAAGAATTAAAACAGAAAGAAAAAACTTCTTCCTAATAATATGATTTATAGACTGCTAAATTCCCTTGTTGCATGCATACATGGAAGGCATAGGAGCATATGAAGAAGGCAACACCTGCTGTTTAGTTCAACGATTGCCAGACAGACTATTTTACAAAAATATCTTTCACATCTTTGCATGTTTATCTGATCAAAGAAGCTTAATCATCATCATCCCTATGACATATTAAAGCAAATCTGAAGCTACAAAGCCATTTGTCTAGATAACTATTCCCTGTCTGCAAAGTCCAAGCTTACCTCAGACCTACCTTACATCAGTATTCCCTAAACCCTATGCTCTGCCATCTGGACAAGGGTATTCTACCCTGGTGGGGAATTGGTATTGTGTCTGGAACTTGTGTGTGTGTATTTGTGCAGGGAATGCAGGGAATTAGGGGAACAGCAGATTGCGAATTTCTGACTGAAAAGAAGAAGAGGGAAACCTGAGCTGTGTCTTAGCCAGGGCTACGATAGAGGGAGAGAGATCCTGCTTCCCTACATGGTACTTAAGGTACCACCAGAGAGCTCTGTCATCAGAGAGTGTGTACATGTCACCCATATAGCATGCGAGTATCAGAAATCAATATGGCTCTAACAATTCATCTAGTCCTTCCTGGAGTGAGGCTTCCCTGACCATATCAGGAAGCTGAAGATTTGGCAACATTGTCCGAACCAGCCCTGACCATTCCTGAACACATAAAAACAATACAGAAAACTGTCATCAAAGTTGGTCATCCTGGGCCACCACAGCTGACCCTATTCCAGGATGCATTCAAAGCTGTTTTTCCCTGCAGTCTCTCACAATTATGTTTTGGCCATCTTCCTTGCTTTTTTGGGAAGCATGTGAGCAGTCACACTCGTGATAGAAGAATGTAGCCTCATCTGTTTCCCCTCCCCCCATTCAAAGGCCCCAAAAGAATGAACAATGGTTTGAATGGTTGTGTCTGGCATTAAGAGTATACAAGCAGCACTTTAATTGGTCGATGTTTTGTAGCATTTCTTTATTTGTATTAGTGACATGAGAACAATTTCCTGGTTTATATGACAGATTTGTATTTGAGACATGATTTCCATCTATTGTTGTACGTATAACAGGAAACACGTCCTACAGGAGAAGTCTAACATCAGTATGTACTGAATTGCTGTTATTGATGTGCAATCTTAACACTAGCAAATATACTATATGTGGTTATGTATGGCTCACACATTTCCCTGTAGGCTTCAAAGTTTTTCCAACTCACTGGAAAAATAACTTTTTACATTTGATTGCAGCCTCTTTTTCCATGGTAGCATTTGGAAAGGGGTTTGTTAAAGCAACACACCACTTTTTTGGTTGAATCACATTTACAAAAGTTCACCCAAAATATTTTTGGAGGGCAGGTGGTACGAATCTCTGTTTGGTGCTTGAAATTTCTGCTTTGGATCTGAGATCCACCTAATAACTTCTTTGATTTTAAGGCCAGAATAGACTATTAGATCATCTAGTCTGACCTCCTGTGTAACACAGGCCATTTCACCCAGTTATCCCTGTAATGGGTCCAGTAACTTTTGTTTGACTAAAGCATATCTTCCAGAAAGGCTTCCAGTCTTGATCTGAAGACATTAAGAGATGGAGAATCCACTACTGCCCTTGGTAGTTTGTTCCAATCACCTTCCCTATTTTTTGTTTATTTGTCTGTTTGTTTGTTTTTTAGAATGTCTTATTTCTAATTTGAATTTGTCTGGCTTTAACTTCCAGCTAAAGGGATCTTAAGTGAGCAGCTCTCCTGGAATGTTCACAGATAAAATCTGCACTGCTTTCTTGTCAAACAAACTGGTGCACAGGGCACATTTCAACACCACTTGCACTAAGAATTTTCGAGTACATTCCATTCTTATTTGCAATGACCATTCTATTGTCTTGGAACATTTTACCTTTAATTTGTGGTGTTTTTTCTAATTTTTTAAAAAAATAGAAAAGTAGAAGAAAAATAAAGTGATGGTTTTCTGTAGAATATCAAGACTTGTTAAAAATTCAAAACATAATAGACTGAATTTCCATTCAACTCCATTCATTTAAAGCTTCTTGAAAACAAACTTGTCAGTACATCAAAATATTTAAGTAATTTAATGTCAGTATAGAAACTAAAGGCATCAAGTGACACTTATAGAGGGTCCTTATCCTGAACTCAATCAAGTTGGTAAGAGTTTTGCCACTGAATACAATAGAAGCAGGATTGAGCCAAATATGTAGTCGTCATAAATTATAAAGGAAAATGTATTCTTATAGAAGATCCTATCATGTTTCATTGTGATATATGTGTTCTGCTTGTATTAACAAAGTATGTAGTTCCACTTCAATTTGAACAGAAAATATACTTCCCAACAAAGGCAATAAAGAGAGATACTGGTGATTTAGCCCATTAATCACTCATCTTTAGAAGCTACATTTCAATTCTAACTGTACTTAGGAAATGAATGTTCCATTCTTATTTTAGCCTTTAGCAGATTACTGTTCACATTACAGTGAACTGTTTGTTGCACAGTTAGCAATTCATGATCAGCTGCCAAGCACTAGAATAGTTATATGACATTTTAAAGACAAGATTTAGACTCATTATCAGAATTGAGGAAGGGGAGAGATGGCCTTATAATTACCTACTTTTGTGTCTTTTTCTCATAAGCACACAACAAATATATAATATGCCGAATACATGTCGGTGTTCATTATTCTTAAGTAAGTCTAAGATAAATAATTTTGGTTTTATCGTCATGGTAAGTAACTATTTTTAGTTTATTTCTGACTATGTAAAGGCCATTCAGTGTGCTGTTATGTGGGTCAAGGCTACCTGGGGGCTGATTCCATAGCTGGGACAGAATGTTTCACACTTAATTTCTTCAGATTTTCAAACGTGGTGTTTTTAATATCTTTTTATTCACACAGGAAATAGGAATTAAATAATAAAGGGCATTCTGGTTTGTCTTGATCCAGACTGAACATTGCATAAAACTCGTGCATAATTTTATTTTCATTGATTCCCTTTTAATTCAAGGTTGTGGCTAATATTTAATAAATCATAATCAAGATGACTAAAGTATTAAGTCAATTCAGATAGTGACTAAAATATGGTAATTCTTGAAAGATTACAGAAAGAAGTAAAAACACCTGTATTTCTTATGAATAACTGATAATTTGGTTGATTTAAAATATTTTTTTTAAATATATTACTTTTTAATTACACATTAATTTTCTTTTGCAGCAGTGACTTAACAAAAATAGCTTCATTGTCACAGGATATACTAGCTATATACATATATTTTTCAAATAATATTTTGAATTTGTTCTTGACATCTTACGTTTGTGTGCAAGTTGCATCTTTTTTTATTTTTCAAATGTAACAGATTTTGACTTTTTGTGTTGCATTTTTCTATTTTTTGGGGGCTAATGGTTTTTTGGTTTTGTTTTTTAATTTTTGAGAACCTGCTGTTTTTGAATTCTCTTTTTTCCCTTTATTCTCCTCAATATGACCCCAGGAGCCAACACAAAGAAAAGCGCAGATGATATAACCAATAATGATCGTGGTGAAGATGAAGGTATTTTTTGTTTTTGTTTTTGTTTTTTTTTTCAAATCTCAACCCTGATGCATGAACATAACTTCTTTTTATTATTATTATTTCAACATGATTTTTTCCCCTTATTTGACAAAAGCGCACTTTAATGTGCTTCTTTATTTTCTTCTTGTTTGGAACCACTTTCCCTTTTTATTTTTAAAACCCAAATTAGCATATAGATGACTGCAGCTCCCTTGTGAGATAAGTATAAAGGTTATCCCTAAATATGTGTGAAGTGAGTAACATACATAAATATTATTTACAACCAAATGCTTCCCCTCACCCTCCACTCCTGCATAGGAAAAGAAAATGGAATTTAAAAGCATGCATGTGTTCTTCCTCCTTTCTACCTCTAATGCATTTTGTAAGTTCACCTTTCTTTATGAAACTCGTGAAATAGCACACATTATTTTTACCCTCTTTCTTTCCCTCCCTTAGATGCACAAACTGTATGGTGGATGGAATTGCTTTGAACCTCATGTTTGGTGTTTTTGTTTAATTTTCTTCTTGGTACATGTTTTATTTCTAGGACACAAAAATAAAGGAAGCCTGTTGATTATGCTTCACTGTTTTTTTCTATAATTAGCCAGTTTTCTAGACCATATTTTATCGGAGGCTGACCAAACTCCCATTGAAATCAATGATGATCTTTTCAATGACCTCTGGGAAAGTTGGATTGGCTCCACTGAAAGGAAATGTTAAAGTTCACAGGAAGTATCATTAAAAGTGTTACAATGAGATACTTTTGTTTCCTTCTTTGGCAGAGAAGCTTTTTAGGATCTTTTAAACATGGAAACAAGTCATGAAATTTCTCTCTGTACTCATCCTTGCTTCTTTAGTTAAATTATACTGACTATCCATTTTCATTTAAATACTAATCATATATTACAAAAAAAAATCTGAATTAGTGCTCACATTACAGCCCTTGGTAGTTTATTACATCTACCAACTATTCTCAGAGTACAGAAATTTAGCCCAAATTCCTTTTATGCCTTGCCTTTTCTAAGTGTTATTTCATGTCTTCCTCCGGTGTTCTTATACCTGACACCAACTCGGATACCTTTGTTACATCCCTCCTCTCTCTTTCCTTTAGAACTGTGCACACCACAGCGAAATCACCTTTTAAACTCCTCTTTTCTTGAGAGTTCAGATCTTCTGTATTTACTCTAACCTTTTAAAGTACAGTAACTCAGATCTGTGGTCCTTGTATCGCACCGGTTGCCCTCCATTGCACCTTCTTTATTGCTGTAATATACTTTTTTTCTAATAAGGGGACCGGAACTGTGCACAGTGTTCTAAAAGAAGCCTCACTAGTGCCCAGATATCACCCTCTCTTTTATAATTGAAGAAGAAGAAATGAATTTCTAACTGACAGTACTATCACTTGTGACACCAGATAGTGTAACCAGTTAAAAAAAACAATTTCTACTTATTTATGGAAGATAGATATATACTCTACTATGATCAATAATTGTTTTATTAGTGAGAATGCCTATTCAAAGGCTAAGTAATATCCTAAAGCTAAGTAATATCCTAAAGAGTGTGATGGCCTTCATTTTGGCCGGTCCTGCTCCTGTTGATGTCAAATAGTAAAACTCCCTTTGGCTTTAGTAGTGTAAGATCAAGCTTTTAGGTAGCAGTTAATAAATAAAACAAATTATTTTACAAGGCTTCATGTTTTAGGTGCTGTTCTTGAAGTTCCATTGTAATAGAAACCATTTTAGTTTGTTATATTTCAAGGGCTAATCTGAGCCTCTGCAATAGTCATCAAATACTCTTTCCAGTACTTCACTGAGCACAATACAATATGAATAATTTTGTTATGTGCTTTGTTTAGATATAGACTGGAACAGAGCGCTCCTGAGTTTTAACCTAGTTCCCTAACAACAAGATCATCTACCTTGTAACTTTGATTAGGCACAACACGACACTAAAGACTTCATTTCATTTGGAAAGAAAATCTTGATGTTGAGTGCTAGGCTACTCCTGTTTGTTAACTCCTAGACAGGTTCAAACAGGAGATGATTTGCCATGTTTAGTTTTTATCTGGATAATTTAATGTTAAGATGTTGTATGTTATTGCAGTAAGAATTGCAGCTTTATTCTTTCCACAATGATGTCTCTCAGTTGGTGGGGGAATGGGAAGACTGGAGCAATGGTATAATTTCATGGTTTAATGTATTGGTTTATCTGGATTAGTTAGAATTTTGTGTTGAGAATATTCTAATAGTGACTCCTGTTACTGTGCAATTTAATTTTCTCCTGAGGCTTCTCTTTTATCTTAAAGCTAAATTTCTTACACACGTTAGAGCTTTCCTAGTGTTCTGAGAACATTTCTTATGAAATGTACTTGGAAGTAACAAACAAGTACCAAAAACAATTTCTCAATTTCTAAACCCACTGAGCGTGTGATGTAAATCACACTGAAGTGATATAAGTGAAAGCAGAGAGGAAGGCTAGCTGACTGAAGAGCTATAGATAAAATGGAAAATATGGAGAAAAGAAATCATTTTAATAATACTTGTGTGAAAGAAAGCAATTACCTATTTTGTTTCAATATTTTTTATTACTTTATTATGTCTTCCTTACTTGTATTTTTTTCAGACATTCATGATCAGAACAGCAAGAAACCCGTTATGGTCTACATCCACGGGGGATCTTACATGGAAGGTACTGGCAACATGATTGATGGGAGCATTCTAGCAAGCTATGGAAATGTCATCGTTGTAACCCTCAACTACAGGCTAGGGGTTTTAGGTAAGTGACTCATTTCCTAAACAGAAAAGCACTAAATGTGTATTGCAGTAATTAGATGGAATTTCTATTTAACTAGCTAATTCGCTGGAAATGTTTTATTGCTGATTGCATCCATTGATCTATTGCAACTTCTTTTAAGAACATTTGGACCAATTTTGTTTTGTAAAAGAGAATATATTTGTGGGTGGATATCTCCCATTTTAGTTGTGTCACTTGCATTGATTTAATTTTGAACCACTTGATATTTTACGAAGATTTTGGTAACTATGTTGATTCTTCTGTTACTGTAAACAGCTACCTTCAACTTAAACAAAAATGATTGGATTTTGTTTATTACTATGTTCTCAGAAATCTAAAATGTCACCATAACATCATTTTACAGCTCTTGGTTCTACAGTTCAGAGCTGTATAGGTTTTCATACAAAATATCTTCCATTTTATATATAAAGAAGAGAATTCAGCAAGAAGTATCATTTAGCAGTGTTCTAACACTGTGTTAAGGACATAGGAAGTGTTTAGCTCTTTGAGGGGGTGTGGTAGAAGTGGAGGCTTTTATTATTTCATAATAATACAGAATATATTCATTTTGGTGGAGTTTGTTGTAGCGAAAAAGGTCTATAATGTCAAGGAGTGCTATAAATTATCTTCGTGAACATCACAGAATGATGAGTTAATATGTTGAGTACATTTACTTCTGCTGTCTACCACTGTGGACAAGAGCAGCCTGCCCAATATGTTGGCACATTTTAAAATGTTAGATTCAATAAAGTGGGTTTCCTTTGAGCTATGATATTACTAAGCTCCAAACTTCTCCTGTTTTCTTCCTTCTCCCTGATTCCAACTTCTACTTATGTATCTCTTATTATGTTATGCTCCTAATGCAAGGGTCATATTCCATTTTTCAATTTAAAATTAAGGCAAACCTTTACTCATGCCAGCAGGCTCATTGTTCAGGCCTGGAAAATCCATTTGAATGTTAATGATGAAGCATATAGTCTATGGACACATAATTTTTGCTAGAGTATACATATCTCCAGGACTTGTGACCATATAAGGTAAGGCACAGTGATATCGCTGGGCATGGGCTTTACTGGGATCTTTGTTATGTATGTATTATTTGCAACTCCACTTTATGTATATATATCCTTAGTGTGGAATGGAGGAAATTGTTTTACTTGATTCATCTGTTGTACTATTGATATGGTGTTGGTGTTTAGCAAATAAACAAACAACAAAAAAATCTCCAGCTACACTGAATAATGGAAACTTTTCCTCACATCCTCTTCCCTGACCTGTTGTTCTGCAATTTTAAATATGAAGGAATAGTTTCTTAACATCAGAAACAGCATTAAAACTTAAAGCTATGATTTGTCAAAAAGGCTGCAGTGAATATATGCAATGCAATTAAAGGACATAAAAGCACAACACCTAATTCAAGCATAAAGAATAGCAAGAAAATAAGTGCACAGTTGTGGAGATGCAGCCCTCTTTTTAACTGCACATGTGCTCCTTATCATAGGCAATGGTCCCCCCACACACTCCCGTAAGGAATTATGAATGATTGAAAAGCTCTCTCTGTGATATTTTGCTCTCTGTTTCTTACAACTGATTAAAATGATTGTGAATATTTTAGAAAAAATACATCTCAGTCTGAGGAAATGTGAAGAATCTGCCATATTTGCCTTTATAAATATTAACAAGCTCCTGTTTTCTGTATTTAGATGGACTACAGATGAGAAAAGTGTTTTTACCTTGCTAGCTTCATATAAAGGCAAAGCGTTCCTTTTTTAATTTAGAGGAGCAATTCAAAGATATTCATATGACAATCTAAAACAAGGAATTGAGGAATTTAAGGGGTTTACAAAAACAGAACTTTGTATTTTTAACTTGTTTTTCAATCTCAGGTAATATAAGCTTTGTGATGCTACAAATTTTATATTTGATTCCAAAAGGCTTACATTTGAATTAAAAGGACTAAAGGTCCATTCAGAATATGAATATTGCATCGTGATAAATAGGAGGGGATATGTTTCAAAACCGAATTGCTCCTTTTACATTCCCTCTCATTGTGCCATTGTGAAATCTGACTTTAGCCCTTGAGACGATACTCAGCGTCTGTTAACATATTGGATGGAGAGGAATTTGGAATGGAAGTAGCTAGGCCCACTCGAGAGAATTCTGAATGAGTCTTGGGGGAGAAACAGAAGAGAGAAATCATATTTCTTCAAATAAATGAGCTGATAGAGAATATATGTTCGGTAACAAAACAAAGGTAGAGTTAAAACAAAAATATTGAAATACCATAATAAGTGCCACAGACTTAAAAAAGTTTTAGGATTTTTTTTAATCTCAAAAAGTGTTCAGGAAAACACTCTGAATTGAAATTCTGGATCCAAATACCATCCTCCTCCCAAATTTGGAGGCATTCAACATCTAGTTCTGTTATATGTAGCAGGAGCACTTCTAAAATAATTACAATTAAATCAATCACATCTTAAATCATTTCATGTCTGCCCCTCCACCCTTTGTGTTTTATAACTTTTTCAGGTTTTTCTTTGATACACCTATGTCAGATGGAAATTATAGAAATGTAATCTGTTGTTGTTGTTTTTGTTGTTACTGCTAGGATTCTGACACCACAAATTCTTTTTCTTTTAATCTATATTCTGCCATCAAATGCAAGAAAAAGAAAATCCATATAAATATGGAAAATATAATTTAATATAACCCAGAATGATTCCAGTTCTCCAAAATGAATGGTCTTGGAAAAAAATATCCATTGTAGAGATTACATGTGTTTATGAATCTACGTATTTCAATCAAACCTCTTAATAAATAAAGGGAAAAGAAGACATGTAGTAACCATGTTATCTATTTAACTGTCTTTTTTGAAACAGTGTTTTCTGCAGATGTAAAAATCTACATACCTACAAAGCTCATAGAGATGTCTGTCTATCTTAAACATCAGGGCCTTTTGGTTTACTGCATTCTGGTTTTCATTTATTTCAGTATGCCTCATTGATGAATTCCCGCATATCAGAACCATAACCATATAACAAGAATGGTTCATGAAATCTGTGATTGCTTTGTCACTTTGTAAAGTTCACAAACTGTGGAGAAGACCCCTTGTAACATAAAACTTTATGACTCTATATGCATGATAGACTCCTAGGTTCCAGAAATATAGACAAGAGAATGTTTGCAGACACCATCCAGATGGGAAAAATTTGTGTCTTTCATAGACTTCAAACTGCAGGTCCACATCGCTACAATTTCCCACCTTTTAAACAATTGAGATGGTAATTCTTTAAGTCTCATGTCGCCAGAAAGCATCCATCTTGGACAAAATTCAAACGTCATTTGCATAACAAACTCAGTGGTTGGGTCGCAGAAACCCACAATCCCTACGAAGGCCGGACTCCTCATTATTGCACGTGTGAGACAAATATCCTTTTCTTTTTCTCTGAATAAGAAATTGAGGGCTAGGCTCAGCTCTGAGTGCAAGTGATATGTCAACGCAATGCCCCCATATGAACACCAGGAAGAAAATACAACACAATTCCACCCTTGCTTGTGCTCTCTGAGGAAAGCAGATTTCTGCAGCCCTGGAAAGGTTGTACCTTACTACCCCTCTGTGTGTCGAGGTAGCCCTCCTGGCTGGTTAGAGAGATGGAGCCAAAGTTATGCCTATCCCTTTTTTGCTCCCCATTTGATCACAGTGGGGAGCAGTGGGAGTGAAAAAGCTGCACTCCATAGGGTATCTGGAACCACAATGTAACAGCCCTAATGCAGTTGTACTGTGGTTAGGAGGCCTTTACTTCTCTTTGAGGTCATGCTTGAACTAATCAAAATCTGTCCCTAATAAAGTACCCAGGAACAATAAAACAGCTTGGCTGTTGTTTCATTCTTTGTTCCAACTTAGAGCAGAAGGACTATTACCTTTAAATGCTCTCTCTTGTAAGCAGTCTTCCCTTTTACTAGGACAAAAAATTCAGTATGCAGTCATGGTGCTCCATAATGAATGGGCAACAATAAATAAACTGGGGTTGGATCCTGCGGGGTACTCAGCACTCTAGCAAGTGGTTGAGTGTCCTCAGCTCTCAGTAAGTGACCTGTTTCTAAGTTCAAGCCTCAGTCTGCTGGAATGGTCAATTTTACACCACATTTAGGAACTAATTGAAGAAAAGCATACATGTGGCTTGTAAAATGTGAAAGTACAACGTTTTTGATCATTCTGATATATATATATTTTAAAATAATCTGATCCTCAGAGAAGTACATTGATTAGTTTGATAGAGGAAGGAAAGCTCCCATCTATTGCCACTGGGTTTCCCTGAGAGAAAACTGGAATAAAATTCTACTTTGCAACAAATAGCATGTTGTTGAAATTTGAGAGCTCATTTTCCCCAATTCTGACCAAAGTAAAATAAATTCAGATTTTCAAATCAAAATAATTATTAAATATTACATATGGAGCTCATAACATGCTATTTCATTCACATCTTTTCCTAGTGCTAGTTTAGATGGAATGCTAGTTTATGAAGAAATGTTCTAGAAATGATAATCTTTGGTATGCTTTCAGAAAACTGCACAAATTAGCAATGCTCAAAAAGGAGCCTGAATCTTCTTTTCAAGAATTCTTATTAATTCCAGTGACTAGCCAAAATACACAGCTTGGATTATATGTACTAAGAGGTTGCACTTAGAACCTTTCTTACATCTAGAACAGAGCAGACTCCTATTGCTGACAAGTTCATAGCAGTATTCTAGGATGTATCAGACTTTTAAGATCAGTATCTGTTTCACTTAACAAATATAATGGTTATACCTTTTGGGAGGATTCTTTATGGATTTCTTTAATTCAAGATTTGCTTTTGTTCTAAAGCTAAATGCTCATAGTTTAAGATTTTAAGAATTTTCAGATTGAAGAAAGAGAGAGAATGAACAAGGAAAGCATTGGCTACATGCTTCTTTTAAAAGCAACTTAGCTTTTTTTAAAAGAGCTGGGTTATAGCACTGTCTATAGTTTATCTTCAAAATCCCAGATTGTGGCCTCATTTGCATGCCCATTTATTGTCATGTCTTCTCTATCCTGGAGTGCGCCAGATGTAACCCCTGTTACGGCTCCTCCAGAACCTCCTCCTGAAATTGTAGTTGCACTTCTCTCCCCAAGACAGCCAGATACAAGACCAGGGAGAGGATGTTGGCTGAGGAGGTGCTCTGCGACTGTGGGGCCTATTTCTGCTCCCCTGTCTGATCACCCATCCAGGTAGACTTCCTCTGGGCTGTGTTCACTGACTCCTTAGGTACTTTTGAGGAGCAGTGGGTGCTGTCTGGGATTCTCTGTTCAGTTTCCCCTCCGTTTAACCCTTTGACCATCGCGCCTGTTCCTGTTCTCTCATCTGTTGTCCCACGCATTCAGTTGAGTCCCAGGCTCAGTAGCTCCTCCCTTTAGCTGGGGGAAGTGCTTTTAGCCATGGGTGGGCTTGTGCTTGCCCACATCATGGTACCCAGATAGAGCTATGTCTCCTTTACAGAGCCTATGCTGGCACAGCCTCCCCCACACCCGTGGAAACTCAGCATAAGTTGACAGAAAGAATTCTGCTGGCACAGTAATACCACTTCCCAAATGATGTTAGCTAAACTGACAGAAGTCCTCTTTTGCCATAGCTGTGTCTACTTTGGAGGTTTGCTGGCTAGGATGTGTGATTTTTTTTTCTCCAGAACTGTAGGCAACATAGATATTCCAGAAAAAACTTTGTAGTGTAGACCAGGCCTTGAGGTTGGGGGGAGGTCCTTTCCCCACGTGCCACCCTGTGGCCATCCTATATCTTTAGTGTAGGTATTAATGAATAATTGAGCTTATTACAGCCTCTTCTTTCCCCCACTCTGGAAGAGGGCAGAGCTGAACTGGCACAGGGAAATGGTCAATGAACTGCTATGGGAACAAGTCAGTAATAGATTACCACCCCATAGGAGTAAGCAAGGAGGTGGGACTGCACTGCTCCATGCTGCCCCTTACATAAACCAGGTTGTTTTAAGATGAGTTGTTATTTAATTTGTATTACTATAGTATCTAGGAGCCCTAGTCATGGACCAGGATCCCACTGTGCTAGGCATCATATAATCACAGAACAAAAAGATGGTCCCTGCCTCAGGGGGCTTACAATCCAAGTTCAAAACAAGAGAGCAGATGGATACAGACAGATGGAAGATTACAAGTAAACAAGGAGACAATATTAGCATGATAAGCAGTAGTCTCTGAATACTAGCAGCCTAACCGGTATCAAGTTTTATGTAGGTATCACAGCAAAACCGAGTTTTAAGGAGGGATTTTGAAGGTGGCGTAGGGATGGCAATGTGGTGAAGCTAGCACTGCCTCACCTATGTTCTTCACCTCTGAACTGGAGGTCTCCCAACCTTTTCAGTCCCTGTTCTGGCTCATGAGACTGCAACTAATGGTTTCAGTTAATGCCAGTTGTCATGGTGTTTTTTATTACCTCTCTAACAGGAACTGAAGCAACACCTCAAATCTACTTCACATTGACTTCCAACTTCTAACTTAAGCATTCTTACTGATGTAAATTTGTAGTGATGGTTCATGATATAACTTCCATTAGCATTAGCTGGAATTTTGTATGTTGCTCTTTGACTTCCTGAATCATGTTTTTGTGCTATTATTTTGGTTACAGTATAGAAACAGAAATTAGAGTTGTATGTGATTCACTGGATCACCTTATTTTTACTCCATTGGATGTCTGGTTTCTCTATTTTTGAAATGCCTTATTGCTTAATCTTTTTCTTCCTGATTTTGTTTTACTGCAAGGGCTGGGCACTGTGGGATTTAGCAGTAACATGAGCATGAGTTACTGTACTCATACATCCTCGGTACTGAGCATAGATTTGTAAGGTTTGTAATATCACGGGTATTCCTTTCACATAATAAGTGTATGGTATCAGTGTGATATGTCTCTAGTGGCACATGCCATTGTGTTCCATTTTCCTATGTCTTAGCTCATAGGGTATAAAACAATTTTAAACTTTAATGCTCCTGACATGTTTTGAAAACCTTCACACGGTAGCTTAGTTGATTCTGAATAGCTAATTATTAAACTTGTCACAGATCAAGGATTTTTGGATGAAGGGCCTCATACCTGGGTGCAGCCAATTCCACTATCTCCAGGCACAGCAGACAAGTCCAACTTCTCATGTCAGTTAGCATTAAAAACAAAACAAAAAAACCAAAACGCACCTTCTAGAAGTGGATTCTTTCAAAGATGTTTGTCAAATGAAGTAGAAAGTCTGGCATTAGAATGAACAGTAGAAAAAGAATCTGGACTGTGGCAACTCAGTGTTGACTGGTACACTACGAGCTCCTTTATATAGCTCCCTGAACACGCTAACTCCTGTCGGTAGCTCTCTGCACATTTTCTTTCTGTACATGCTGTCTAAAGGAAAATCTGTTGTTGTGCCTTCAGTGGGCTTTTGTTAAGTATCAAAAAAGACTTAGTGTGGGTTTTTTTTAATATATTTATGTAGATTTTTATACCTATGAGCCAAAAAGTTCAAAGTTGGGTGCCCAAACATACATTCCTAAATCAATATTTAGGCACCCAGAAAAAAAGTGGCCTGATTTGTTGAGCTTCCATAAATCTCTTTGAATGGCTGAGCTGCAGGTGTTTAGCACTTTTGAGAAGCAACCCACTTTTATGTAAGTGTCCAGCTATGGATTGAGGAGCCTAACTTCAAATATATCTTGGATGCAAAATGAATATAATGTTTGACAAACTGGATCAGAGCAATCGTCTTTTTTAAAAAATATCTTGCCTCTAGCACTTTTCAATTCCTGATGCTTCAAAGGAAGAAAACAAAACCCATAATATGCTTGGCCAATCGTACTATACTATAATAGAAGAAAAAAACATTTTCTTCCTGCCGTATTCAGGCAGACAGTATATGTCATCTGCTGTAATTACCTTTGGTGTAACCTCTAAGGCCCTGATGATTGGTAATTTTGCCTTGGTTTCAGTGGATGTCAGATTGTGCCTTTAGGTTGCTTAAATGCAAATATTATTAAAGGTTATAAAATGGCCCAACTCTTTTAAAAATCCTTTCAAAATTTAGTTTTTGGTTGCACTGGGGGGTGTTCTGAGCTGGGGTTTTCATTCAGCCCAAATGATCTAGGCACACTATTTGATCCCTGTTAATCTCCATCAAACTTTTGGAGTGTATGGATATGGAGTATTGGTGCAGACTGATTTCTACACTGTTTGTTTCAATGACATCCTACAGATGTCAGATAGGGTGTGCACTGCAACCCTTCTCATGTGTCTTAAATACACTGGACAGTTCTCTGGTATAAATTAGCATAGCTCCATTGACTTCATTGGAGCTATGCTGGTGTACATCAGTTGAGAATCTGGCCCACTGCTTCTGTTATTCATGAAGTTTTCCAGACTATCAGCATTCATTGTTTGAAAAAAAAAGATTATCGAAGTTCAGTCAATTAAATGCATATCTATCTGGTGGAGTTGGAACAATTTTTATAGTGGGGGTGCTGAAAGCCATTGAACCAAACTGTAAATCCTGTATATGATGGAAACCACTTCGAGCCAGCGGGTGCTGCTATACTTCCAGTGCCCCTATTGGCAGCATCCCTATATCTATCCATCTATATTTAAAAGGTGTTATGTTTTGTGGCATGTTTTATACAAATGATGCCATGGTAAAAATATTGGGAATACTTTTGATAAGATAAGATAGTTCACTCAAGGCTTTGCCTCTCATGGATTGATGCCTGGTGTGAGTCATAGCTGAGAATGCCAAATTCAGGAGAGACTGATAAAAATAGGCCAGACACATGCCAGACTGGTGGCTATTCTAACATTAAATTAACAAAATGAGTTTCTGTAGTATCACACTGGTTAACAAGAAGCCAAAACACAGTCACCTTAGGTAGCCCAGCACTTATCACCACCCAGACATCTGGTCTTTATGATGAGAGATTACTGAAGAACAGATTAATCATATATAAAGTTCTTCCATTCCCAAAGGATGAGCCACCTCAGCTCAGATCTCATAGCCAATCCTTTAGTAACTAAAAACTAAAGGCTTAATAATATAAAAAGAAAAGAAGAGGATTATTAAATGGTTCAGGAATCATATGCATACAATGGATTTTCAGGGTTTGCAGGTCAGAATAATAGCAGCAATGTTAAATCTGCTAATTTGTCATAAGTCTCCCTGGTTCACCCAAGCAGGTTCAGGGTCATTCATTACCTTGTTCAAAGCTTCCTTAGAAAATCACAGTCCTAGAGATGAGAAGAAGAAATGAACACAAAGCAGTGAAGTCACAGCTCACAATATATAGCTCAGTTCATGTGTGTGGAAAGTTACTAGCCAATATGGAGTCCAGAGTCATATGAGCATGGAAGTTACTGGTAAAAGATAGCGTCTCAGATCACATGTCCTCATCACATGTTATCACCTGCTTTCTGAATCATACGGGTAGCCATTGGCTTCATGCTTCCTCAAAAAGGGCTCACTGAAGAGCAGATTCCCTTCAATGGCCCATCACCACATGAATGGCCCATCAACCTGTGATGGATAGTCTGAATGTAAATTTGTGGGGGGGGAGGGTGTCACAAGCACGTTTGAGATACAAATACATAGCCAATATGCATAACTTCAGGTACAAAGATGATGCACGCATATAAACAGGATTATCATATTTAGCAGATTTCCCTTTTTCCATGGATTCCTTACATGACAGACATTGTATCAGATTTAGTGCAACTGTGCAACAGTAGTGATACATTAGTTATTGTAAGAGTAGTGTATGCCTGCTTATCCTTCTTTCTATATGGCATCCCATGGCCATTTTAGTGTTATGAAAATTTATAACATTTTTGCATGTTATATTTTTTCAAACCATATTTGACAAATTTCCTTCATTAATCCCAGCTGTTTCTAAATATTAATAGATATATAAGCATGAATGTGCACATGTATTGTAAACACATGGCCTCTTAGTGCCTTTTGTGGCCTCGGGCAGCCCTGCAGGTGGCCCCTCACCTCAATTGCCCTTTTGAGTCCCTAGTAACTTTATGGAACCTTATCCTCTAGTCCATTAACATAGTGTATTAAGAAAACATAGTGCAGGCAGTTCATAACAAACATCTCAGAACATACTCCATATAGTCCTTAAAACACAGCTTCATTCTCACTAGACCCCATTCCTCTTCCTGAACAGCCCCCCGGCCCTTCCATTTCGGGTGCAATCCCACTCTTCTCAGCAGGAACTCCTACAGTATCTTTGCTGGAGGCATCTTTGGTCCTCACTATGGTCCTCTGGGCACAGGTCTCCATCAGAGAGTCCTGGCTTCCCCTGTTTTCCTTTCTATCAGCCCTTTCTGAATCCTTGGTTCCAGCTTTCTGGTTTAGAGCCAGCAGGCATCTCCCTCTGCTATTCTTCCTGCCTTCAGCCCTACCTCTCTGGGTTGGGGATGGCAGCTTGCAAATCCCACTTGCTGCTTTCCTGCCTATAACCTTCTCCCAGGATCCACCTTCTCTCTGGCATCTCTCATCTGTTTTTCTTCTCTCTGACTCCAACTCACTGAACCAATCTGCTCTGATTCTCCAGGTCTTTCTTCTCACCAGGCCTCTTAAAGCCCCCAGTTGCTGCTTCACCATCTTAATGTACCCGATTGGGAACACCTGGACTGGAACAGGAGAGCTGAGCTCAGTTTCATTTAATGAATCAACTGCCCCATACAGGGGCATTGGCAGCTGGGATCAAACCTGGGACTGCTGGAGCTTAATGTATGAGCCTCTACTGCTTGATTTAAAAGACACATAACTGTTAGCCAGAGTTGTAGCAGGCTCATCATTCTCTAGGGAGCATAGCTGCCACCAGAGGGGAACGGAGCACCACTCTGAGCAAGCCAGGGCTACATATGTATTTCTGACATTTTTAATGCTATAATAATGTAGAGCGAACAAGTCAAAATTGTGTTTTAATATTTCTCAGATCATATTGCCTTAAAATAATCTACATAAAGCTTGTAAAGTTAACCTGGTAATTCAGTTGATCAAAAAAATCTCAGTGTATGAAATGCTAAGAACATTTTGCTGGTTATAGTGTTAAAAAACACCTTATCTTATCTTATCTTAACTTCATTTTCATCTGTCAGTAAGATCTGCAGTCTTACCAGTGTCATTCCTTAATAAAAAGAGCTAAACTAATTGTGTTCCTGAATTATATATTTACAATAAATGTAGTGTGTTATCAACTGGCTGTTTGTTAATCTAATTATATCTTCTACCTACTGTTTATGTATGGTAACAGGGTAAAGGGTCCACAATTCCAACCATTTCTGAAATACCATAGTAACATTAAAGTAACTTCTGCTATGTCTAGGTAAATAGCTTAAAACAGCATTCTGTTCTGAAGCGTTTATGAAAAATGACACCTTCTTCCTCAACAGCTCTGCTGCCTCTGCATATGCCAAGTCATCTATGCTTAGCATCTCTTTTGTTTCTTCTTAAATACTTTCTACTTTGTTAACATTGCAGCAGAGCAAGAATGGCTATAGAAGAGAGAACAGGATAAGCAGCATGCCCTTATTTACAATTATGTAAATCTACTGCAGTCAATTAATTACACAAGTGCAACAATGGGCTTGTCCGGTTATAAGGCAGAATTTGACCTGTAGACTCTCTGTCACTCATGGTAATATGTGAGAGGCAAAGGAACAGATATTAACATTCAGAGTTTGTGGGACTGGAATTTGGAAAAGCTGAACATCTTCATATTTGTAAACTGAGCAAATAAGTCATTGTGACACAATAAATATAGGTCATGCTGATGTTACTTTTAGAGTCACTTTTCAGAGTTGAATCACACTTTAAGCCTCAACATCAGTTTATTATTATTATTGCATTTGATGTTTAATTCAGTAATTAGGACCTTTATATTTTTGCTATTTATTAAAAATCTGCATGAAAAGATCAAATTTAGGGCCAAATTCTGTCTTTGTGTGTACTCTTGTTGTACCAATTGATGGCAGTAGATGTGTATGAATAGCTTAGAGCAAAGTCTGGCACCTACTGTTCAGTGATGGTATTGGACCATTATGTGGTTTTGTACTAGTGTTACTTAACTTAGCAATTGACTTGATAGCAGTGAAAACCTGCTACAAACCTAAAAGAACGGTTTTACTGTCATCGTGTTAATCAGTAATGAAGGAATTGTAATAATGACAAAAGCTTTTGTGCTTACCCTACTATGACTATGAAATGAACTAAGAAGTAATTGGGGAGAGTACTTTAAAAGCTCAAGTAAGTAAAACTAACCTGCTTATCATGGCTAATACAGGATATGTAACACTGAAACAGAAATAATACTTCTGCTATACAACCTTCCATTTCCTTGCTGTTGGCAGCTGTGTTTAAACCTGGAGTTATTCTTGTCCTTTTCACAACTACAGGATTTCAGCATTAGTTCTAGGGGGCAAAAACCAGAATTACTGATTACTCATGCTTCTGAGGACTTGGCCGACTCCACGGTGTCTCTCAAAAATGTAATCTTGCAGAAAAGAAAGACTTTAGAAATTATTCAGTTGTCAATTTTCCTTTCATGCTCATCTAAGCCTATGATGACCAGGAGGCAGTTCTGCAGGGACTTTTGTGTCAGGCGCTTAGAACATATCACCCTCGTTGTTGTGTTTTCCTTGTAAATTATGGTCTCTTTTTGCTGCTGACAAGAAATAACTTGATTTTACAGTTTGCAACTCTGGGGATTTAAGCAGAGGTTGGAGGGCACCCCAGAGTACAAAATATGGTGCATGCCATAAGGCCTGTGAAGGTAAAGGTAAACTTGTGTTTGAAAGTGACAAGTAGCTCGCAGCAACTTTCGCGTAAGCACACTTCCAGCTCCATTTTGTAAAAGCTTACCTGCAGCTGTCAGTTTCTTCTAAAGGGTTTATTGCAGTCTGAAGCTGCTTGGGTCTTCACTTGGTTGTGTCTTGTGATGGTGATGAGGATGATAAAAAAAGCCCTACAAAACCAGAGATTATATTCATATTTTGGCAATTAAGGAGTTTTAATCTCCGCCGCAGGATTTCGAAAAGAGTGAATGAAAATATGGGAACTTTTTAACCCTCTGAGGATAGAAAAGTAATGTCGTGCTGTTGCTCAAGTGTCGTGCAAGAAATCTCTGCTTTTGTAATCAGGACACCAGTATGCACTTTTTTGCAGAGTCATGTCAGTCACTACAATGGGCTTGGATGATTATTTCTGTTGATCTTCACCTGTGAGATCAACTGCTCTCCCTCAACATAGCGCCATTAGCTTCACTGAATCTTGCCCATAGTATCTATTATTTACCTTCATTCTTCCTTTCATATTGTTGTATACATAAACTTTTCTTGTCCGGTTGGATCATAAGGAGAACTGAACTGAAATCTTACAGTTTAATTTGATTCACAACTGTCAAAGGAAGTGAAAGGATTAAAAATACTTTTATATGATAAAACAGGCAGGGGAAATATGAAAAGCCAGCCATTATTTCAGTACATTGTCTGTAGATGGATATGAACTGAATATTTTTACAGGCTTTTGAAGTTTTTCAAGATTTATTTTTCTTCCAGGAAGCATCAGGTTGGAACATGAGCCAGAGAAAGAACCAAAGGCAATATTTAATTATATTGCTCATAATGTTCTTGTTTGACCCAAAGGAAATATTATGAGTGAAATTCTGGTTTCACTATAGTCAATGGGAGTTCTACTATTGACTTCCACGGGGCCAAGATTTCAGTATGTGTTTAATGCCTTCCTATTGCAAGATGCCTTCAATATGACCATAATGTAGTTTAAATGGAGCTCTAATTAGTTTCCTCAAACATTTAAATGTGCAACCTACTTAAATTGTCATGCCACCAGAAGAATTAATGAGGGCCTAAATGAACTAAATGTGTATAATGTGTCTATGGACTATTCATTGTTTTCACACAAATTAAGTGGTGCCATGTATAGTAGTCGTTGTTTTATTGTTTTGTGGTAGTTCCTGAAAGACCCAGCCCCATTGTGTTAGGCACTGTACAAACATTAAACAAAAAGATGGTCCCTTGCTGAAGCTTTGGAGTGGTTCAGCTTTAGCTCTGACAGTGAGCTTTTTATTTCAGCCTCTACAGCCTGTCTAGGGTGGCTGGGGATATTGAGTACATTGAGGTTTTTCCTGGTGAGGGATGTAAATGGGTTCTTCGGCTGATATCTGCAGGTAAAGATTAGCAGCTGAGACAAGTGTTCAGTTTTCATCTCTTCATTTCTGCCTCCTAATAAAAAATGATGACTTCCATCCAGGGATCAAAAAGATGTGTTCTTTAGGCATTTATTACTGCCAGGTCTCCTGCAATAGTGATGGTTCGTTTAGAGCTTAGATTGATTAGGAGAATACCTGGTAATGAGAGATGTCATACGATTACAGTAGGGAAAGGAAAGCAGGCTTAATGCAGACAAAATGGATTTTACAGAACTCCATTTTTACTCACTTGTTTTCCATTTCCCAAGCCTTCTGTGCCTTATAATATTTAGTTTGCCTAAAACTAAGTACTCTCTTGAGGATGAGCAAATCCAAGCAAAAGATAATAAGAAATTGTATAGCCGTTAAAAAACCTGAGAGCAGATGGGACACAGTTTATTTTTTTTCTCAAATGTTCATTGTTGAGTTACACATAAAATCAGGTTTAGGACATTTAAGAAAAAGATAAGCAGTCTCTCAGAAACAGCATGTTTCAACAAAATGCTACATTTGTTCCTACAATTGTTAATGAACTTTGATTACAGATTTACTTTTAGTAAGGCATGGGACTACACAGTTAATAATGTATCATAAATATGCCATTTTATTTGGTTCATATATTTTTTCCTGTATAGTGGGTATGTTCCTTAATTAAAAGCAATGAGCACTCTTATTTGTGTCTGAAAATCATCCCATTGTATTTCAATGGGAGCTGGGCCCCTAATTCCCATAGGATCCTGTGAAAATCCCAGCCATAGCTGATTGAGTTCCAGTGACTGTAGGATTTCAAGTATAATGGAAAGGTATAAACTAATGATCAGTGGAATTGCACTTGTACATCAGCAGAGGATCTGGCCCACAGCCCAGGCCAGACTTTGAGAGTACTGAAGCTAACTGGCCATAATATAAAAAATGTGTGGCTTGGTGCATCCACTGTAAACTTACATGACCTAGCATAAGTGATAAGAACCCTTTGCAACTTATGTTCCTGTTGAAATCGCCTTTTTAGAGTAAAAAATCCAATTTCACCCTTGCTCGGGGGATGGAGTAAATTATTTAATCATGTGTAAAGAGCGGGAGGATGGGTGGGCGTGTAGAGCCTTCTCCTCAGTGCTACTCTGGATGGAAGTTGGGAGGGTAGCATTAGAACCACTTCCACTATCCATTCCTTCCCATCCACTTGCTCACAGTGGGGGAGAGTATTGGGAGAGTATCCTCTACTCTCTCCAGTGCAGCCAGGATACATCTGCACTTGTGCTGTGGGATACCTGTCATGCTGTCTGGCACAGCTCATGACTGTGAGTGTCAACCTCAAGGCAGACTGTCAGAAAGCAGGGTAGAGACCCCAAATTGGTAGTATGTTTTATAATTAGATTTCACCAACTCAGTAACACGTGTGATCTCCTAAACCACTATAACAGTCCTATGACGGAGTCACAGACCCCTGGGCATTCCAAACTATCTTGCCATCTATCTGGACTTAGATAGATGGTTGCTATTCACCAAAAATCACAAAATATTCAGGTTGCTCTCAGTCACAAGAGACCAGTCACTTACCCCAGGTCAATATGTACCTTCAATTTCACACCAATGACTTTGATTGTAGCAATCCTATAGTAAACTATCTAAGGATTCATTAACTAAGAAAAGAAACGAGAGAGTTATTACAAGGTTAAAGCAAGCAAACACACAGATGCACACACACATGCATTACAATCTATGGTTTCAAAAAGTGACAGAGCTGTAGTTATCTGTCAGCTCTGAATGTCTTTCAGGGCTAACCCAGGTTGAACCTGGGGATCTCTGCTTCTGTTTCGTAGCTCTCACTTTATGAGAGTCCAAGCAACAAACGAGATGAAAAATGTTCTTGTCAGCTATTTTTATTTTCTTCTTCCAGAATTAAAGCTGATGGGAGAACCCTTGTGCACGTAACTTCTTCATGAGGGTAAGGGGACATTAGCAAAGTCTTTGTATTTTGATGTCCCACAATACTTTTGACAAGCCTTTGATGGGCAGGAGATGATACCTTCTGACTGGGTTCACAGTTCCTGAGCAAACATTTTTAGAGTTACAAAACAGAAACTTAAATATTACCTGATAGCATGTGATAAAGACATTATAAGTGAGATTAATGCAGGCAGCAACTTACAAGCATTTAATAAAGACTAACGCATCGTTATAAGTCCAATACCCATCTTAACCAGACTAACACACAGGTGAAAGTGACTGGTTTCCAGCAATTCATTTATCAGTGCTTGGCTGAGGCCTAAAGCCTTGAAAAGAGGCACCTGGTCTCCCAGCATTCCAGTATGATTCCTGGCTTATATAGAGATACCCTTGCTAGTTCTGCTTGAACTAGCATGTTAAAAATAGTACCTATGGTAGCTGTAAGTATGTACCTGGGAGCTGCAGGTGAGCATGCACTAGCTCAAGCTGCTGCCCATGCTGGTGTCCACGGCTATTTCTAGCAAGCTAGCGCAAGCAGAGCTAGGGCAGGTCTCAATACCTGAGCTGGGAATCACACATCGTTGCTCAAATGTAGATGTACTGCAGAGTCAGTGTCTGAGCAGGGCCAAGCAACTTAGCTTGTAAGCCCTTTGGGACAAGGACTGTCTTTTTGTGCTCTATCTGTACAGCACCTAGCATGATGGAGATGCGGGTGCATGATTAGCGCTGCTTGATAGACCTGGAAGTTTTAAGTTTATTCATTGAAAAACGCACTTTTGGGGCAACCAAAACTATTTGCAAATGCAGTTCATATTCAGCTGTTTATTTTTAGGTCAAATTAAATATTTTGTTCTGCTCTAAGTGTGTTTGGTTGGTTGGTTGGTTGTTTTCAGTTTTTTTGTTTGGCCACTGAACTAAAAATCTACTATTTGCTTAGTTCTACTCCTAGGTACTATGTAATACAAATAATAAGGAAATAGGGAGAAAAGATAGACTTTACTTCCCTGCATGTCAGAGTTAAAGCTGTCACAGTCTGGCCCCTATAGAGTCATATCCTATCCTTGTATCTCACAAAGTAATCCCACTGGTTTTGCTAATATTAAAACATCCTCTATCTTTTTTGATGGAAGGCATCTTAGTCATCATCATGGTGTTTGGGAGTTTTCATTTCCCGTCACAAAAGTTCTCTTAAAATGACTGAGATGTTCAGTCAGAAAAAAACCCAAAAACCTCCTCTAATGTTTCTTGGCAAACAGAGGCAAGTTTGCCTCTGTATTGTATTAGAGTTTCATGTAATTTGAGTCAAGACTCAACTGAATTGAGCACTAATTTTACTGACAGCTTAGTAATGACCACATTGGGCTGCTAGCCATACCTGTGCCTCACCAGATGGGACCATTAGATAGGCCTGATCTATTATTGTAGTTGTTGTTGATTTACTTATCAGTCAAAGACCCACACTCAACAGGTAATAGAGGTCAGACCATTCTTCCAGACATTAAGAATATGATCTACATCAAAAAACTCTTCCATCCATCCATTGAGAAAATATTCCCATATCATAGGTGATGGAAGTAAAGACGGTAAAATTATTTTCTTATAGCTTTCATTGAGTAGGATAGAAGACAACTCAAGAAAAATGAATATGGATAAACCGTGATTGAAAGAAAAAGAGAGAGAGATGTGTACTCTCCCTTGTTTACAGTGAAGGTTACTTGATGCAGAATACATCTTTCAGGCACTTGCAGTGGGCTCTGCCCTTCCCTCTTCCCAGGATTCTGAATCAGAAGATATAACTGTTCACTTCCTTTATAGCCGCTGTATTAGCAGCCATGTCAGGATTTTGTCCTTCGTATCGTTATATCTTTCATTATGGAGTCCTAGAATTGGCTTACCAGCAATGGAACAAGGAATCTACAAACCTTTAGGACATTTATGCTTAACATTCAGTAAGAAATCCTGGCACCATTGCAGTCAAAAGGAATTTTGTCATTGACTCAGGTGGGGCTAGGATTTCACCCTCAGATTGCTTTCCATCAAAAACCACTACAGTTTTTTCTTGGTTCACATTTTGTATAATAGAAAATATATATTGTACAGACGTCATTTGGTTTAATAACTTGGCATTCTAAGTTTACACAGGTAATAGCTGTAGCCCAAGCACTCCAACAAAGAAATATCTCATTCTTGGTTTTATGTTATCTTATGTATTCAGCAGGCTTGTCAAGACTCCAAGAAAAGAAACTGTCAGATCTGTATAAGTTTGTCAGTGTTTTCACAGAGATGGTAACAAATGTGACCGAGTATCCTAAAGACTCCTAAGCCTGGGAACAATCATCATGTCATCTCAAGGGAGAAGTTTTATAACCACAGACTGAAAAGGACAAGTCATCCCAAAGGATGGGTCTCAGCTATATAGTCCCATTTCCACTCATTGATATCAAACAATTGATTTAGAACAGAGTGTCCTTCAAACACCCACAGTATACACTAGACAGATAGTCACTGCCTATATGAATCTAAATTGATAGGTTAGAGAGAGAGAGAGAGAAAATGTATGGAGGGAGGGAATCTGCTTTAGGAATATTAATGAATCACTGACAAGAGATCCCACACAATATAGAAGGCAGGATTGATCAGAAGATTATTGAGCATTCTCATCAATTTACCTGATATTAATGTGGTCATATTAGTGTGACCCTCATTAAAGAAGCAACTTTGCAGGCTCCTTGTTTTGGTAAAATGAGACAACTGTGCTATGTTGCCTATATAGACAAACAAGACAGCACAAAGAGAGACAAACTTCTGAGAGATTACTTGACTAACTCCATTGATTAATGGGATGTACCATCAATAAAACAATGCAAATTAAACAGTCTGGCTCAGCAGGGAGTTATTATGCTCAAGAGTACAGTTACATGATTTAGGATCCAATCACCGTGCTGGTAGGCACGTTGGGGTTTCCCGAAGTGGATTTTTTCACTTCTAAGGAAAACTGCAAAATTGGCTTGTGCTTTAGCAATATTCAGACCACAATGTGCTAGTCAGTGTTCTATGATTTGTATTTTAAGCAATTATTCCAGATTCTCTGTGCTTTTTCATTGATAATTCTCAGCAATGGACTAATAAAAAAATAAATGAACAGTGACAAAGTAACCTTAACAGCCTCATCTGGGCTAGAGATTTTACCGGGCTTTGGATGACCTTACTGACAACAACCCTAAATTAAGCTGTTGATAATTAAGTTCTCTTTAACAATGCAGTACAGAAATAGTATATTCCATGGTTAGATATTTTGTTAGGAGTTTTGTCCATGTTGCTTGAATCCAGAATGAGGGAAGTGCCTTTAAATGATAGGAGCTATATTCCTTTCTGGATTACAAATAGCTTTTTTTCCTCCCTCTTGTCCCCTGAAGCTTTTATGCTAGAATTCCTTATGACTTAGTTTTAGGGAGTGCTATTAATATCCCATGGAAGCATTTGCTGATGAATACATTATGAATCAGTGATAGAGGTTGTTCGATTTTTCTTGCCCATTCACTGTTTTCTCCCTGCAACTGCCAGATTAGCTCCTCAGCTTTATCTCAGAAGTCTTCAGTTGGTGGATTTCTTGTATATGTGTGATGGACAATGTGGTGCTATATGCTGTTGATAATTCAGTTGTTAATGAATTTTTATAACGTGTGCTTTCACATCATATGAAAAGTGTGATGGAAGGGTAAAACATTACTAATCATTCCTTTATTCATGTAGTAGGCATTATTAAGAAATACTATTATTATTTATATAGCACTACAAACATGTAAGGCAGTAGACAGATTTTTTTTAAAAAAGAAAAGAAACAAATCTGTGCCCCCAATACTTTACAATATAAATAAATCATTAATCTCAAATGGCCATTGTTTTGTCCATAAAATTCTGTGCTCAATTCATAAAACAACATGAAGTTTAGGTGAAGATTTAGTTGCCTTACATTTAGGATATTTTCTTTTTTAAAATCAAATATTCTGTATCTTTTCCAATCAAGTTATTAAAAGGAGATCTGTAACTTCAAATTATCTTCCATGTCAGAATTTTGCCAGCTCAGAAAGGGACATTTCTGAATTACTTTGACTAGATTAGAGATGTCACGTTGTCTGGAGCGGCTCACGACCATCAGTGCCTACCTCAGGGCAGACTGTCAAAAGCAGGAAAGACACCCCAAACTGGTGGCATGTTCTATAATTAGATTTCACCAAACCAGTAACAAATGTGAACTCCCAAAGTACTACAATAGTCTTATAATGGAGTCACAAAAAGTCCTCTAATATACACCAGTCTGTCTTGCCATCCAAGGAAGCTGGGGTTTGTGATATATGTGACCAAAAATCACAAAATATTTAGGTTACAGCCAGTCCCAAGAGACCAGTCATTCATGCAGATTGATTTGCATCCCAGATCTCACACCAAACACAACACTGGTAGCCAATTCTGTGGCAAACTAACAAACTAAAGGTTTATTTGCTAAGAAAAAGGAATGAGAGTTATTGAGGGGTTAAAGCAGGTAAAAATAGACATACAGGTGAGTCATAGTCTATAATTTCATAAGGTAGCAGAGAAATAGTAAGCTGCCAGTTTCCCAAATATCTTTTAGGGCTACCTAGAGAAACATTAGGGACCCCTCCGTTTTCTCATTGTGTTATTTTGCCGTGTTAGAATCCAAACAGTTCAGAGATGAATACTTTTTCTTTGTGTCCATATTTGTAGCTTCTCACAGAAACCAAGCTGGCAGGATGACTTCCACATGGGTCCTTTGTTTCATGATGGGGAGAGAGGAATGTACTTAGACACTTTGGTTTTTGATCTCACACACAAAGACCATTTGCTTTTCATAAGCAGGAATTAGCACTTTCCTGTTAAAGTTCTTCACTTGCATTACACAAGGCTTCTTTCTTGTTTTATGAGTTACTTAGTTACAGGGATGTATATAATACAAATATTTGCTATTACATTATAAATAAATGAAAACAATGCAAGCAATATCCCACTAGGTTTTCGTGGAGTTTATTCATTAAACGCATTCTTATACATTTTAACATCTAATTTGAACTATACTAACACACAAGTGAGCTGCACTGGCTTCCAGCTGTGAGTTTGTCTGTTCTTAGTTGATGCCTGTGACTTTGGCCAGAGCTGGGACTTAGTTTACCAGTGTCACAAGGGAAGTATTTTTCAGACCAGAAAGGACTGCAAGATGAGAAGGCTCTAGATATTGGAGATAAGGGTCTGGAATGTCTACAATGTATCTGACAGGTCCACTTTAGGGAATGCGGATCAATGCTTTGTTAGGTAGAATTGGTCCAAAGAGAATAATTTGCAGGTAAAATTTACCTGTTAGCTTTTTGAGTGCATTTGTGAAACTGCAGCATTAGGATTTACTCAAAAAAAAAAAAAAAACAACCACCAGAGCTTTAGGGATTTTTAAAGCTATTGCACATACACGTCTGCAGTTTTTTAAGTGATTGAAAAAAGTTATATGACATAGGAGAACTATAAATATGCCTTTAGATTTTTTTAATCAAATGCACACACAGTCACTGCTTGATGAGCAAAGTGTATGACTCCATGAACTATGAAATTGATTCCTTACTAGTAACACTAATTATTAATTCAATATTAATTCCTACAGAGATTTACAATATGATGCATACATGTAAACAGGGGCATCATTTCAGAAAAATGTGAAGGAGGTGGGCAAAATTGTATCAGCATATTGAACATTATATGTAATTATATTATATCCTGGAAAGTCTGAGGGTGGCCCAAATAGTGAAAGATATAATGGAGCATAGTCAGTAGGGGAAGGTGAAAATGGAGATATAATGGAGAAGAGTGAGTGGGGGGGTGCAAATCAAAGTCAAGGGGCGGCAACTGCCCCATAGCAAATGATACTGCTGTATATAAGGACAGAGTTAGTTAAATTCTCCATTAAATTTTTCAGCACAGTTGAAAGAGATGCAATATGGTTTCTTTTCAAACAGTCTTATGTCCCAGGATTGATGAAAGTTTGTGTCTTGACTCATGAGCTGGTATTCTGCTTCTAATTATAGAATTCTGTTTATTTTACACACCGATATCCTGAAAATTCATCCTTACCTGAGAGTTAGAAACTTGTAAAGAAATTAAATAGAAAACGACATTCACATTTCTAGGCAAACTGATCCATCCATTATGAACATATTAGGCATTCATGATGATCTGTCTTGTGTGGAAACACCATCTTTTTATAGAAATTGTAGAACTAGTCAATGTATAATTTCTTAGTAAACACTCTATTTGCTAGTAAATAATCCCTTCACTACTTCTGGAAAACATGCAATTATTACTTTTAGATAATCAATGATCATTCTTCTTGTGGTCTTTGCAAGCCTTGTAAATATTTACTGCTGCTAGAACAGGATAGGTATAGCTAGGCAGAATGCATCTAGTGGGTACACCAAATTTAATAAATCAAAACATTCTGTCCATTTTAATTTACTGGAATGACAATAGCCGACGCAGCACAACAAATGTGGTGAAGGGCCTGCAATGAAAAGGTTAATGACTAACTGGTGTTAAGTGCCCTCATGTACTTCTCCAGCATCTTTTCTAGCTATTTATTCATTGACTGATAAAACCCACCCCCTGGAAAATTATAATATTACACAAATCTTTAATGTTAACTAAAAAGGTAATAAAATCAAGCATCATTTCTAACATCTATCAAAAAAGCTAACAGAATGTTGGGAATCATTAGGAAAGGGATAGATCATGAATATGCCCACATCTTGAATACTGCATTCAAAACTGGTCGCCCCCAACTTAAAAATATATATTGGAATTGGAAAAGGTACAGAAAAGGGCAACAAAAATGATTATGGGTATGAAACAGTTTCCATATGAGAAGAGATTAATAAAACTGGGACTTTTCAGCTTGGAAAAGAGATGATTAAGGGGAGATATGAGAAAGGTCTATGAAATGACTCCTGTGGAGAAAATAAATACTGTAAGTGTTATTTACTCCTTCTCATAACAAAAAAAATAGCGGTCACCAAATGAAATTAATAGGCAGCAGGTTTAAAATTAACAAAAGGAAGTATTTCTTCACAAAATGAACAGACAACCTGTGGAATTCCTTGCCAGAAGATGTTGTGAAGACCAAGACTATAACGGGGCTTAAAAAAGAACTCGATAATTTGATGAAGGACAGGTCAATCAATGGCTATTAGCCAAGATAGACAGAGATGCAAAATCATGCTCTGAAGTGTCCCTAAGTGTCCCTGCCAGAAGATGGGAATGGGTGGCAGGGGATGGATCACTCAATTATTGCCTAATCTGTTAATTCCCTATGAAATATCTGGCATGGCCAACTGTCAGAAGACAGGTTACTAGGCTAGATGGACCATTGGTCTGACTCAACATGGCCATTGTTATGACCTGGAAGTTAACAGACCCTTTCATTCCTGGCCATGTCACTGACTTTGTAGGTGACCTTGGAAAAGCCATTTAGGCCCAGGTTTTCAGAAGTGGCCTCTGATTCTGAATCCCTCAGTTTTTAGGTGCCCAACTAGGGCTTGATTTTCAGAAGTGCTGAATACCATGCAACTCCAGTAGGTGCTGCTATATATGCCTGCTCATCACTTATGAAGATCAGGCCTAGGAATCAAAAGTAATACACTTAACATTTGTGAAAATTTAGTCCCTGACTATTGTTTTCAAATGATGGTTTAAAGAGTTCTGAAATTATTCAATAGAAACTCCCATAACAATTCAGAGTATTATATATTAAATTTCCATCTATTGGCCTCAAGCTTTCAGAGAGATCTATGTGGATAGTCCCTTATGGTAATATATTGTCTCATTTGGAGTCAATGGGAATCTGCATGGCCACGAAGGTCTGCCCACCTAGATCTGTTTACAAGACCAGGGCATACAGGTGTTCATATATTATGTAGTGTTGATTTTATATAGTGTTGTTACTTCTTTTGCTTAGTTATATTTTGTATGATACTCATTAATTTCTAGAGGTGATCAGTAGACTTTGTGATGTCCCTCAGAAGTTGAACGCTCAAATATGACCAAATCATAAAGGCAAATCTTGCCAAGAATGCAGGACACTATTAAAGCCAATATGAAATTGACGCTCTAGAATTGTACATTTTTGTTTTGTATTTAACTTGAGTTTGGAAGGCTGTCTCACCACAAAAGAGCTTTTGCTAGCTTAAACCACTAGAATTCTTTCTAAAACTCTGCTTAGTACAGTCTGTTGACCCTCTTATATGATGTGATAACCTTTAATTTGTGGTCATAAAAATGTCACGTTTCCTTAGAGCTGAGTGCTTTCTTGTATTCTTCTTATTTACACACTGTACCTTTTGTTTCTCCTGGTAAGCTATGAATCAAATCCAGATCTTTTAGTCAGAGGCTGATTCTTTTCTGTATGCATGAGCATCAGCCATTTCTTGAACAGTGCCGAAGGATGTGAGGGCTGAAAGTTACCTTTGATGTTGCTTCAAGGGCTGCATGCACGTTGTGCCCTGAATCATTTCCTGAAGCATGCTGTGTAGTTTGCACATGAACTGCCTGGACAGAGTTTTACATTCAAGTGGTTGATTGGCAAAGCAAAAGCAAAATGAAGAGAGAGCAAAACTGAATTTATGTAGTGGAGAAAATACCCAGAAGGCAGGTGAAAGAGAAGGCAGACATGAGCAGATCAGAGAGAGGCTACTGGATTTGGCCATGAGGCTTGAAACTAATGAAACTCCGTCCATAACAGTAATTATTACATGTTTAGAATTATTTCCAATGTATGTAAAACATCAGAGGCATTGCATGCAGTAGCACCTTATTTTGATTTAGAACAGGTTGGGTGAACATTTTAGAAATGAATTGAGATTTTGCAGGGCTGATCATTTGTAAGTAAAGGTACCCTGGCATTCAGGTAGCACTAAGATGACTGCTAACTTGCATAACAAATAAATTGGACCTGTGATTGACAGACTAGACCATTGAGAAAACAACCTGACCTTAGAAGCCTGACTCTGTAGGAGATTTCCATTATCACAATAAATAAACAGACTGTATTTGTTTTCAATACAGCAGTTTTATAAAAGAGACAGTGCGGCTGGCAGGTTACACATTCTGATTTTTTATCTATCTTTATATAGCTAATCCTTTTTCTGGACTAGTGCACAGTGGAGTCTGAGGGCTTTGGCTTGCATTTCATTTTCTAATTATACTATGTTATAAAATGTAAATCTGTCTTTATATGAGGATTGTTGTGTCAGCTTCTGAAATCCTCTGAGTCTTCCTTGGATAAAGATATTCAAAATGTAATAATCATGGTACATTAGGATGCTGACAAAAATCTAAATAAGCAACTCCTGTATAAAGTAAGTGTGTGTGTGTTTGGTGTTGCTCTGGATGCTTACTAACATTAGTATTTTTAAGCTTACGTGAACATAACCTGGGTTTTGCCACACATCATCTCCTTCGCTAATCAAGTGCATGCTGTATCAAGTGCAAACTCTCCCTTTGTTCATCTACCTAGTAAATTATCTATGTATACTCTGTTATTGCTATGGGGTAGATTGTGAATTCAACTACATGTCTATGCAAGGTGTAAATGGGGAGTAAATCTTCTCTTTATACTCCTGTACACTCAGGCTTGACTCCGGATCTGTGGTGATAACCAGTCATAGTGCTCCCACTACTCTCCCTAAGTGAAGGCAGTCAGGGAATGGACAGAAGCATGCTTCTGCTCCCACAGCACATCAGCTGGTGCAGAATGGGTCATGGTTTGCCCACTGGGGTGCACCAATAGCTCCCTCTCTGAAGCACAGTTCTATCCATGCACTGCTCACGTCACCCCATACAAAACTCTTGTGGTTTAAAACATATTCTAATCCTATTGTATTAATGCACTTTCAGATGCTCCCAGAGTTTGACATGCATGGTCATAGATTACCTTCTACACTGAATTTTGGCCTTTTCCTACTTGGCTATGAATGCTAAATTTAAGACAAATTCTACCATTGGAATTCTACCACTCAACATTGTCACTGAAGTGAAGGGATTTGCATTGAAGCTTCTTAGTGCAGAATTTGGATTATGGTCGTGGGAGAAAACATGCTTTTACCTAAAACTGGGTATTCTGAGTCGGAAAGGGTACTTTATATAGCTCATTTTAAATGTGCTCATAGTGAAAGGAGTGGTAGGGTGTTAGATATAATATTATGAGTCCAATTCTACAATCCCTACTCCAGCAAAACTCCTAATGAATTCCAATGGGAACATATATCCTCACTGAATCTTTCCTGAATGAGAAGTATCTCAGGCTCATGATGCTTACATCCCTAACTATTCTGCATAATTACTAAAATGTAGCCAAGTATACAGGTGTATATCTTGTTTCTAAACCTTGTAAGTTGCTCTGTTGTAAAGATGTTCAATTAAATGTGCAAATTTAAATTCTAGTTTTAATTCTAGGTGAACAATACTTTAACTCAGCTGCATCATGGTCAAATAAAATAAATTGTATCCCCTATTTTAGATATGCATAACAGAAGTGCCTTTTAGAATGTGTGTTGCATATTTGGAACAGTGTACTTACTATTCATTTTGCAAAGTAGAATGAGGAATTTTCTTTTATTTATAGGAAATGTTGATTGTCACAGTAGCTGCCTGTTAGGACATAATATAATAGTATTTATACATTTTACGCAGCTCCCTCAGTATGACTACTATTTTAATGACTACTAAGATATCTGCCGCAGAGAGCTTACCATCTAAGTCCCTCATCCTGCAAACTTTTTTTCCCACATGATTAACTTTAAGCACATTCATAGTCCCATTAAAGGTGCATAATGCTTGCATTAAAAGTAACAACATAGAGATGAAGGCTGGAGGCAGGATACAAAAATAAACAAAGTCATGGAGTAGTGGAATTTTGTTTAAGAAATTTAAGAATTTGGGTTAGAAAGTTGTTAAAGATTTTCTGAAACTGTTGTACATGCCTTTTGGAATCATGGCTTTATAAGGAGGGATTTGAAAAACACAGGGGTGCACCTATGTCTGACGGAATAAGGAAGCTAGTTTCCATCATGAGCAGTAGAAGAGAGGCAATTATTGGCCCAGATTCACTTCATGTGTTCTTCTGGTTTTGCACCTCAGCCCAGCTTGAACCCCTACTTAAGCTGCCAGTTGTTATGGTTATGGAGCTAATTGCAGGGCCATTATTCATTTGCTAATGCTTGCACCTTTGTCCCCTTTCTTGTCTAGCTGTGTGCACCCCCAAGGTGGTAGGCCTCATGCACTCAATTGTCTTGGGGAAGAATTTTTCAATTTTCCCTCTTTTAACTGGGATCTGGATACCACATTCTATCTATGCCGACCACTTATTATTGTCAAGATACACATGGTATCACCCGCATCTTTTCCTTTGGACCCTGTGACCAGTGCTATATGGTGACAAACAGCCTTCTTAAAACAAATCGGATTACTAGCAAATGGAAGAGAACATTAGAGAAAATGATTTCAAAATGACAAACAGCCTATATACATATCTATACTCGTCTAATCTCACAGTTCCCTACAACCTAAATTAGATGGGCTTCCCTCTTGAGTTACAGGAACAGAACAGATCCCACTTGGATATTTTTTTAGGAAGCCATGGAGCTCTTGAGATCCAGCCTAAAATCCTTTTTTTTCCCTTCCAGAGAGTGTGTGCCCCCCATTTTTCCTCCCTCTGGGCAATTCTCAAAGCCTTACCCTCCCTGAACCCAGTTACTATATCCCTCAATGTCCTGTAATGGGTCTAAGTGCCAAACAGTTGAGCAACCATTCAGCCTTGAAATCACAGATCTTGTGATTGTGCGGGATTGTGCTGAAACTGTCCTTTCTCCCTGGCATTCCAATGCACCATCTCAGGAAACCTGTGCATAAAACACATTTTGGGGGTTCAGATTAGTGTTTGGTACTAAGCACTCCCACATCAATGTCTGATCCAATCTGAGAATCAGGGGGAAAATGGAAGACAATTACGGAAAACAAACAAAAACAACTTTTTCTTAGCATGTGATGTGGTTGAGATTCTAAATGCATAAGAAAGAAAATTCAAAGTTCAGCTTCCCATAGTGAATGTATGTCCAAATTACACATATATAAGATGTAAAAGTAATACAGAGGGCAAGCCATGGTAATATCTTCACTGAGAGAGCACAACAATGTCTTGTTTCCTCCCTCTTCATTTGTGGGTGAAGATCTAGGAAGATGAATACGTGTTGTTTGTATGCTGTAGTTTTGATCAAGTTAAAGGTCATTGGATTTGAATATGTTCAGCCTGAATAAATGCCCTTTTTGCAATCAATAATAAATATTTAATGGACATGATGAATCACAGAACCACAGAAATGTAGGGATGGAAGGGACCTTGAGAGGTAATCAAGTCTTGTGCTGAAGCAGGTCTAAGTAAACGTAGACCATTCCTGACAATCTTTTCTTAGAAACCTCCAGTGATGGAGATTCCACAACCTCCCTTGGAAGCCTATTCCAGAACTTAACTACCTGACAGTTAGAAAGTTTCTCCTAATACCTAACCTAAACCTCCCTCACTGCATATAAAGTTCATTACTTCTTGACCTACTTTCAGTGAGCATGGAGAACAATTGATCACCATTCTCTTTATAGTAGCCTTTAGGATATTTGAAGACTGTCTTTAGGTCCCCATTCAATCTTCTCTCTCAAGACTCAGCATGCCTAGTGTTTTTAACTTTTCCTCATAGGTCAGGTTTTCTAAAACTTTTATCATTTTTGTTGCTCTCCTCTGGACTCTCTCCAGTTTGTACACATCTTTCCTAAAGTGTGCCACTCAGAACTGGACACACTACTCCATCTGAGGCTGCACCAGTTATCTCTTTTGTCTTACATACAATGTACCCAGAATATTACCTTTTTTTGCAACTGCATCATGTTGTTGACTCATATTCAATTTGTGATCCACTATAAACCCCAGATCCTTTTCAACAGTACAACAACCTAGCCAGTTATTCCCCATTTGTTTTTTTCATTTGATTTTCCTTTCTGTGTGAAGTACTTTGCACTTCTCTGTACTAAATTTCATCTTGCTGAATTCAGATCAATTCTCCAATTTGTCAAAGTCACTTTGAATTCTGATTCTGTTCTCCGAAGTGTTTGTCCTTCAAACCTGGTGTCATCCACAGATTTTATAAGCATACTTTTCACTGCAATATCTAAGTCTTTAGTTAATATTGAATAGTACCAAACCCAGGACTGATCCCTGCGGAATCTCACTAGACACACCTTCTCATTTTGATAGCTAACCATTGATAACTACTCTTTGAGTATGATCTTTCAACCACTTGTGCACCCAATTTATAGTAATGTCATCTAGACCATAGTCCCCTTTGCTAAGGAGGATACCATGTGGGATTGCATCTAAAGCCCTACTAAAACTGAGATGCCTTACCTAGTTTAAATTATGATAATGTAATCTAGATGTGTTACATAAACCATTTATTTTTGTTTTAAATCCATTTTTTCCTGTTTTTAATAAACCTTTGTTTTAAGGAATTCTACTCTTTAGGTGTTTTAAAGCAGTTCATTCCAAGGAGAAAAAGACCCTGCAGTCTCTTTACCCTTCAGTCACTATTTATGGGACCTAAACCACCTAAACCACTGTCAGTCAAAGGGCATGGACAGAATTACCCTCTGCCACTGAGGGGTATTGCCAACAGGCTGCACTGGGCAAACACCTGGAATAATCCCAAAAGGACTCAGGAGGAAACACGAGTCATATGGTAATGTAGTCAGAAGGCTCTAAAAGATCTTTTTAGATGAGATGTTAAAAGGCAAAACATCAGTCTAAACATTAAGGGTCTGATCTAATACTCACTGAAGTCAACATGAATTTTAACATAGACTTCAGTGGTTTTTATGTAAATACGGCAGAATGTAAGGAAACTCTTTGTGAGATTTGGAAGGCACAGAAGCTGAAAGATCTACTGAAAGCAGTGATATAAGAACTGTTGCACAAACAACAGAAAGATGCAAGGCTTCAGAATGAAAAAAGCAGGATGACAAACAGTAAGATAAAAATCACAGTGATATGATCTATTTGAAAAACAGGGATATTTGAGCCCTTCAGGGTTCCCAAGATAGTTTCCTAAACAGTAATGTTGAAAAATAATACCAGATGGTCCACACATGGAACTTTTGTTTTGTTTTGTTTTGTGGGTTTTTTTTGGCAAATTACACATTCCCTGAACCTCAAATCATGAAAGAAAGTCATTTTGGTGCTTGATCTGCTAAGTGCTGATCAGACAGGCGCTGACCCAGCAAATCACTTAAACATTTGCTTAGCTTTAAATTTACGTCTCATTGGCTTCAAATGCACTAGTGAATAATACTGTTCCTTGAAAAAACTATGATGTGCTTATGACAGCTTAATTCATTCAGTGATGTACTTTAGTATGCTTTGCTTTTAGCTAAAATTCTACTCTTTAATCTCCAAAGGAATTTTGAGAGATTGGAATTGGAGCCTCTTTTCCATAAAAGGAGAAGGGTTTTCTACTTGTCTTTTTTATTAGAAATAGCAGGAATGTGAAATCTGTTTTTCCCTGGGTTTTTGAAGAGCACTGGAAAACATAAAGGGATATTAGATGTGAATGATCACCATCATCATTATCTGAAGCACTGAGATCGTTAAATCTTATCATAGTCCTCCCTTATTTGTCGTGTTATTTAGTCATTAAAGTTAAATAGGCATTAATTTTTAAAAAATGTTTTAAGCAGTCTACCAGTGATCATAGACTGCCTACATAGGACTTGAAAGTATAATGTCTTTAAAAATAAAAAGAAAGAAAGAAAGAAAGAGAAAAAAGCACTTTTCAAATCCCCAAAACCTTTAAGGTGGATCTATTTTTTTCCCTGTGGAAAATATTGCTGAAAATGAAAAAAATAATTACTCAAAACTTTCACAAGAAATGTTTGACTTTTTTTTTTCAATGGGAAGTAAAAATTTGAATATTTTTGTAGTAAAATTTTTAATTTGGAAGTGCTGATGGGGTGCCTCATAGGAATTGTAGTTCAGGTGCTTCATGTCCCCAAACTCCTGTATGAACCAAGGTCTCCAGCTATAATACATGTCTCATGACGCATCACAGCATCCCCCCTTGCTGACTGTCTACAGTGCATCGCGGGAGTTGTAGTTAGAGTGTCTCAGGCCCCCAATCTTGTCTGCAGCTGAGTTCCCCAGCCAGACTACAACTCCCATAAGAAACTGTTTGTGATAGTGTTTCTGAATCAATTTAGTTTTTTGGCCAAAATAATCAATTTAGGGGCATTTTTAATGAAAAGTTGGAGTTTTTCATAGCATGAAGACACTTTGAAAAATTTTGTTTAGCAGGAAAACCAATTTTCCCTTCAAAAACCAGTTTTGATGGAAACATGTTGATCAACCCTAATTTAAGGCTTTTTTAACTCACAATAAAAAAACTAAGAGGCCACAAGCGAAATTTTTCCACTTTAAATGTTATCTGTCTAACATCAAGTAACATCTACAAAATGACTACAGTCTTATAACAATCTTGGTATTCCACAGTATAATGTAGGTGGCTCCATGTATATTTCTTTAACAAGTTGATACTATAACCAAATGGCTGTCACAGAAACCAGAGAAAGTCTCTGGGGAATGTATTTTAATATAAAACACTGAGTACTTATAACTGTCAATTTAGTTTTTACTAGTGTTCTTTATAAGATGTATAGGCTGAGAGTATCAGGAAATTTCTAAATCAGTGTTCCCAACTCTCCTCTTATTTGTACCAACTTCGAACAGGTGCAACAGGTCCAGTGACTTAATGTTTATAAAGGTATATGTGAAAAGAGAATCAATCCAATGTTTCTAGTTAGCTGTGAGACTTGTATCTCTTTCATGGGTGACAATGAAGTCCAAAGATATCTGCCACATTCAAACATTAACGTGAGAAAAATTTTCTATTCATAGTCTCTTTTTGCAGTAACTCATAACTTGTGTAAATACTTCCTTCTGAGTATCTCATGCATGGTCTTAACTCAAAGGGATTTTTCCCCCTTAGAATTCAGCTTTTTTAAACACACAGGAGTGTGAAAAGTAAAATTTTTGGCACTTTAAAAACCTGACCTTTTCTGACCTCAAATAACTCAAAACTGGGTAAAGGGTATAATTAGTTAATTTAGCTGGAGAATAGTAAGTAATACATGACAAAATGTGAAAGAAATTAACAATTAAAATATACAAAGAAGGGTTGACAGTTTGACATTAGAAGAAAGAGGACACACAAAAGTCATGCTGAACAAACAAAAAAACAGATGCTTTGTATATTTGTTCCAAATATAGTGCAAGAATAATAACAAACTGATAGCTACAGCTGTGAAAAAATGGTTGAAGATCATTCCTTTTGAGCACTGTAGTTTTTAGGTCATTTTATCATGGATATACTTTTATTCCAAGACTCCAAGAGGCCTGAAATAATTCAGATACTATTTTAACTTTATGTTACAAATGTCAGGGCCCCGGAAAAAAGCTTTTTCCTCACCTTTGTATAATTGTTCAGGGAAGATTGTGAGGCAGGACTGGAGTCTACAGGCCAGTCAGAATCCCCAGCAGGAAGGCAGTACAGGGGGGAAAATAGTTGATTGGAAGACCTAAGAGGGAGCTGCCTTAGCAAAGTCATTGTAAAGCTAAAGTAGTCATTTGTTTGTTTTCTGGCAATTTAAGACCAGTTGTTTCTGTAATTGGAAATATTGTATTCTGAGGTCATCAGGAATTAAAAACTTTGAGGAAGAATATGGTTGCTCTGGAGACTATTTTGTTCTGACTGTTATACCATCTGAGATGTACCATCAGATTACTCAACCACATATGAGTTTGAATTACACCTATTTCATATACTTTAGGATGCAGTTAATTATCTAATGCAGACACACTCTACTGTACATATTTTTCCAGTGTGAAATACTTGGATATGGTTGTAAACCAGAAATTTTGGATCTGGCCTGAATTTCCCCAACATTTGGAGGTTTGAGATTTTGGCCCCCATCCGTATAATGTGTTATGTATAATATAATCCAATCACAGTTTGTATACAGATATGGACTTTTCTTTTAGTTCTGGGGTATTTAAATACAATGTTTTAATCTGGGCCAATCTCTGGAAATAATTTAGATACATACTATCAAAACATTTGTCATTTTCATACCAAAAACTATAATCACTGTGCAGCACCATATTTTGAAGACAAGTTAACCACACCCTCTACCCATTTGACAAATCTGGTAAGCCCTGGTTGAATGGGTTCTCCTAAGACAAACCCATGTTTGTGTTTATACAAGATATTTACTGTCTGCCATTTCAACTGTACATCCTTCCAGCTGATAGTTTGGATCAATGATGTCAAATGAAATTGACATTTTGGAGAGGAAAGTGACATGCGTGAAACACCAAAAAGAGGTTTCAGAATGGCATACACATTGGTAAGTGTCACTTACAATACCAGACATGCTTGATAAGATGAATACTGACACCAGCCCCAGGGGGACAATATATACAACCTATAATAGAAACACTGTACCTCAATTCAAGATCATGGAAGACATTCTGACAGCACTAATGGCTTGACAGAAGACACAGCTCCACTGTTTGGCTTTTGACCTCTAAGAAAAATCTGTATCCCTAACCTTTAAATGTAGAGAATAAAAAGGATCTGTCAGAGTGGGATGATGCAGTCACCATTTCCTTCAGCATGACAAACTCCAACATGTAGCAGGACATGAATATGGATGTGTTCTTGGTTTTCCTTCCTCCGCCCACCCCCCAGTTGGTACTTTGCATAATTATTTCCACTGAGCCTAACAAAAAGATTCTATATGCATTCAATGCCGGACATATTTACAGTGAGATTTTTTTAACATGACCTGTAGAGCAGAAATGTGGCATTCACAAGATGGCCTTCTAACGTATGATATAAAGCCTTAGATATGGAAAATACCATGGAAAGAATGAGATCTAGTTAATGGCAAAGTGAATACAATAACTATTTGTATGATTGAAAAGCACTCTTCCTCTCTCTTTTTTTAATATCTTCATTGCAATTGAAATGGCCAGTTTACAGAGAAGATAATATCTAAGAACTGAAAAGATAAATAAGATTTACATAAATAAATAAATTAATTTAATCTGTAATTGTGGGATTTCTAATTAACTTTCAAATACTAAGTGAGACATATTATAAATGTGACTTTCACATGAGACTAGCTATTTTAGTGCAATTGCTTCAAACATTTTATTATATATAAAAATATAGCTTGACTATTACCCACATTTGAGCCTGGAAGACCCACTAACAGCTCAGGAAAAGAGAAAGATAGGAAAAAACAGAAATGAGGAACACAATGTAAAGCACAAAAAACATAATACAGAAGAACCAGACTACTCTCTCTGCATCTCAAACTGCACACAACAGCCTAAATTCTCCATATGATATACTGCCGTTTTATTTGTTTAGTTAATAAACTCTTTTCATAAGGAAACAGTCTTCCAAGTTATTTATTTATGGATTACTATGATTATATGAAGCAATCTTGGACACTTCTAAATAATCTTTAATTATTGGAATTGCTTCAACTTCTTCATCTTCTTAATAACAAGCTTTTGGCACAGAAGAAAACAACAGAGTTCTATTTTGGGGAAATTTAGCTCATAGTGGGGAAAAAAAGATGACATTTTGCCTCCCCTAGAGCAAATTACATCCATCATAAGAAGGATATTTAAAAACAAAAACTGTTTAGGGATATATTTCCGCTAGAGCTAGTCAAAAATATTCTATCAAAACTTCTTTTTGGTAGAAAATTGGTCTTTGGAAGAAATGAAACTTTTCATTAAAGAAATTTCTGCTTCCCTTAGAAAATTTCAATTTTTAATTGAAAAACTATATACCCAAATATTTTGGCCAAAAACTGAAATATTGCAATTTAGAAATGCTGCCTAGTACCTCATTGGGCTTGTTGTTTGTTTGCCTCAGGTCCTGTTCTCCTTTATGTGCCAGGCTCCCCAGCCAGACATGTTTCATGATGCACCATGGCCAGGGACTTTCATGATGCACTGGCTTTCTTCTCCAAGAGAGGAGAGTGTGGTGCATTATGAGAGATGTAGTAGGATCTGAGATCCATGCATATAGAAGAGAATGGGAGGGAACAAAAAAAAAGGTATCATTAAATTAAAATATTTCGTTTTGGAGGTTTGACAAAATAGCTTGTTTCTGGGATTCAGCCAAAATTCTCCAGTATCTGAATTTCTGCTGAAAAATCAAAAATTTCCATGGATTTTGTTATCTCTGACCAACATTAATTTTTACACTATTATACCTCTGTGTGTATGTGTGTAAAACTGTGATATTCACTTCTTAGTGAGACTTCAAAAAGAATCAGGCAGCGTGTAGAAGCAAGGTAAGGACCATTCAACTGAGAAGTCCCAGAGAAAAGGTGTGTGAGTGCCATGATATGCATGGAGAAAAGGTGTGGATTATGCTATGTTTGACAGTGATAAAATTTTGGCTTCAGTTCAGTAAGGTACTTAACCCCACAAGTAGGCCCATTGACTTCAGACAACTTGGTGAAATCAGTGCCCAGTGCAGAGAAATGAGGAATTTGGACATGACAGTGAATTCATGGATCAATGAGGTCGACTATTGAGCCTGCCTTGCTAGTATAAAAGCTTTCTTAACTATCCAGTTGAGTTTCCCCTGCACAGAAGGCACCCTTCTCTCAACATCAAATATAGAGGGTGTGGCTAAGGCATTCCTAAACACTGTCAAACCCTGTCTGTGGGAACGGCCTTACTAGATACATCTACACTGCAAAAAACAAAACCTGCAGCACCGAGTTTCAGAGCCTGGGTCAGCCTGACTAAGGCTAAAAAATAGCTGTGTAGATGTTTCTGCTCAGGCTAGAACCTTGGCTCAGAAACATGGCAAATGGGGTGATGTGTACGTACTGTCCTTTGCTAGGTATAGCTTGCTCCCCGACCTGCTCCATGGCTTATTGCAAGAAAAGGTCTTTAGTTTCATCCTCTTCCAGACCTTTTTAGAGACATTCGTGGAAACAGGGATCCTTTACCATAGGTGCTGGAGCTATGGGGGGCTGCCACACATCCTGGCTTGAAGTGGTTTCTATTATATACTGGGTTTACAGTTTAGTTCAATGGCTTTTAGCACCCCCACTAAACAAATTGTCCCAGCTCCGCTGGCCCCAACCCACTCCAGAAACCTTCCCTCACCCTTCGCATGCAGAATGTAGTACAAATGATTAATCTGAAACTAGATGCACTGAGATGATTTCCTAGAAACCTAGTAATTGGATGAAATAAGAATCCAGATGGATGGTCTGTACAAAATCATGATATTCCTGGAGGACATGGTGAAGAATTCTATTATAGCCATGAGAGAAGTGATCAAAGAGGGAGAGAATAAAAGCTGAAAAATAAATTTCAGAAGGGTTTTTTTAACCGATTAACAGTAATTTTACAAATGCAAAATCAGGTAGAATAAATTCCATTTAGAATCAGTCCAATGTTTATACTTGTCATAACAAGCTAATTCAGTTGCAGAGTAAATAGTTTTTCTGTTCTCTGTTAAAAGCTACAAGGAAATGAGGATCAATTTTATTTTATAAACCCACAGTCATTCTATTTCTGGATTGTTAATCCTTCTTCAAGAGAAACAAAAAAGATTTCATAAAGATGAGAAGTGTGGTTTCCAGGAACTTGAGTGTTGGTTACTGTACCCCAGCTTTGGGGGACATGTCTGAATAAATCATGAGGATTCAGAGAATTTTACTGAAGTGCAAAGTAGGAGTGCAGAAGTACAGTTTGATATGAAAAAAGATTATTTGGGGCTATTGAGACTGACATAGCCTTAAACTTTTGTACTCCTTTGTATCTTAAGGATGTACTGGACTTTATTGTGGTATTAATTATGTAAAATGTAATAGAATTTTACATTGTAATTTTGTCTCTCTATTATTTTTCACTTCTGGAAGATTTCAGGTAAATTGTTGAACTATTGCTGGTTCATGGGCACTTGTACTTATATTACATTTTGGACCTTGCCCTCAGAGTATCCCATGTATTATATTTTGCTTAAGAATTACGGATAAAATCTTGACCCCATCGAAACTGAAGTCTGCTGACTTCAGTAAGGCCATGACTTCACCCTTTTTTTTTTGGTAAGAAGTTGCCATGAAAAGTTTTTTGTATTGTCTGTACGGGTGACTTGAGAATCTTTAAGGTTCATGTCACCATTTTTAGTATAGTCCCATTGCAGTTGGACACAATCCATAGCATCAAATGAGTTACGTTAAGGCCAAATTTGGTATGGACAGAATTAAAAATTGCTGTTTTTTATAGTTTGCTGAGGGCTGGGGAGCTAAGTTGAGTTTAAAGGGCAATGATTAATTGTTTTATGATGTGCATGAATTTTCCAATCATTTTGGCAAAAATTTCCAAACTCAAGTGCATAATTTTAGGCATTTAAATCCATATTTGTGTTCCTTAATAATGCAGCTACCAGTACAATTGCCCAGGACCTTTGAAAATCAAGCCAACTTTATTGTGGTGCCTACATATGGATTTATGTGCCATTCAGTAATGACTCACAATTTAAAAGTTTAATTTCTGTCTTTCTCTCTCTGTTCTAATTGGAAAAAAGTACATAAGAAGTATAAGCTTACTTATTTTTCACTTCTAGCTACCATTTTACTTAGTGAAATTGTATGAAATATATTTCACGAGAGCAGAATTATCAATACTATGTGCTCAAAAATCATGAATCAACCCCTCCTCCCAAATAATGAGATTGGTTTAAAATCAGGATATTTTTGAAAACATATTTGAGGTTCTGTTTAGTTGCTTTCTGGTTTTTCAGTCTTTAGGACGCATGCATGGCATGTTATCTTTTCTCTTTTCTCAGCACCCATAAAGGTTAAAAAATTACTTTAATTTTTGAATGAAAGCTGAAATTCTTATATAAACACGTCTCTAGGTGCTGGGGCTTCAGGAAAACACCAGATATCATGAGACGTGTGGTAAAACTGTGAGAGTTGGCAATGCTGGCTACATCTACACTTAAAGCTGGAAGTGAAATTTCCAGCTGGAGGAGATATATACATTAATTTAGTCTGAGGTAATGCATTAAAAATAGTGTGTAGCTATGACAGAGGAAGGGGCTAGCTGCCCCAAATACATACCTAGAATATAGGATCGTAATTGGTGAGCTCCACTTTCCAGTTTGAAGTGTAGACATACGCATTGAGATAACACAGAAATTGACTTGCATCATTCCTATAATGCAAAACAACAAGAGTCCTGTGGCACCTTAAAGACTAACAAATTTATTTGGGCATAAGCTTTCTTGGGCAGAAACCCACTTCATCAGATGCATGAACAAAGAGTCTCGTTGTTTGGCTCAAAACAGACTAACACGACTACCCCTCAAATTCTTATAATGAAACTTTTAGGTTTAATCATTGTAGGTTTTCAGGGTATTCCCCTTAGTCTTTTCTTTGCTCTTATGCATGCTGCCCTCAGAATCCATGACCTGAATGTGTCCCACCCTAAGACACTCAGGGACGGGCTAAACTCCTTCACTGAGCAGAAAGAAGGCTGGCCTTCAAAGACTGCCAGACCTGATGGGATGAGCCGTAAGCAACCAGGGCTTCTTAAACTCCTGGAAGTTGGAATGGACTGCTGTACCTCTTCACTAATGGGAAGCTGTAAAAAGGTAACGGGAGGAATGCTCCTAGGAAAAAAATAACAGCTTGCTACTGCTCTCTGTTTCGGGAGGCCCCAAGCCCAGACTAGGGAAAGGAAGGGAGTAACTGGAGGAATTAATTCCTTGTACTTAATTGAAGGACAGGGAGGTTGCTAGAGACAGTTTTTGTTTGTTTATAGGCATTTGGACTTGGTAAAGAGAAACTGCTTTTTGTTTATTTTATTTCCTTTGAGCAGTTGTAGGCAAGGGATCCACCCCTGACTGTTTAATTTCCTAAGGCTGATACTAAAACATTTGTTTTCCTTTCTCTCTCTTGTATTTGGAACTCCCTTGAAGGGTCTGGGACCCCCAGTTCCCCTGTGAGGTGGCCGGCAATGTTGTTGCCCATTTATGGCAATTTATGTATTGCCAATTTATGGACATTTATGTGTTTCTTAATTTACTCATAAGTCCTTATCTCAGGGCAAGGCTTCTTTCATTTATATTAAATTTACAAATACCTGGGGTGAAACTTTGCCGTCAGCTGGTGTGTGGGCAGCTCTCATTATATTCAATGGGAGCTGCTTGTGTTCATCCGAGGCAGAATTTGGCTTTATATGTTTGCCTTTGTATCAAAGAGCTGGTCCTGCGTGGCATAGTAGGTGGGCTAGTGATTGAGGATTTCTAAAAATGTATTTGAACTCGCTCCCCCATTCTGTAAGATAGTTTCTTAATTATGTTTTCAATTTGAAACTCACTGCCTTTGTTAATTGATAAAAAGAAATGACTTATTGTGGCATGATGATAGAGGAAGCATGCTAGCAGTGGTATAGGTAGCAAGAAACAACAAGGAATACCTTTGAAAACAGATAAGGATACATGGGCATTGAAGGAAGATAATGTATCTGATCAATAAAACACAAGGAAATTTATCCATCTATTTATCTAGATACCATGCTCACCTGCAACTAAGGCTTTTTTTCCCCCCATTGGTAGCTACCAAGACCCATTCAAAAGCTTTTTCATTTAAAAATAAACCAGTGTTTACCACTTTTGTGACATGTGAAGATATGCAAATATTCAGTTTCTCTGTTCTTTATTCAACATCTTTATTCAGCTTGACTAAAAATAAAGCTATGAAGAGGCCACAGAAAAAAATATAAAACAATTTATTTTATGTAATATATCATACAAAAGGCATGGATGAAATTGTAGTTTTCTGCCTAAAATGTTTCTTGGTAGCAAGTCTATTGTTGTCTTTTCCAAAACCCCATATAATGCAGTAAAGTCACCTGGTACCTATATGTGGGTTAGATACTAGCAAGGAATAAAAATGAGACAAATAAATTGAATAAAACTTACCCTATATCACTTGTAGCTAATCTCTTCTTTCCATAACAAAATGGCCTCATTCTGTCAATTGCAGCCTTTCTTAGCCTACCGTCAAACACACTGAATTTTATTGTTGCTTTCATAGTGTTCTTTAATGCATCCTTTCCTATTACAGAGCTGTATTGAGGGGTCTGATTTGATCTCTTGCTATTTTGATCTCTTCTGAGAAATTTGCAATGATGGTTCATTTTATAGAAATAATAAAAATAGAAATGATGCTGCGATTTGTAATCTGCTTTCAAGTGAGTATTTTATTACAAGTTGTCATTTTCCTCCATTTTTTAGGTATCCAGGCACTGTAACATCTGTTCAAAAAATCTATTCAGCAAAAGGACCAATTTGCCAAAACGTCTTTTCATGACATTCTGGGGGATCTGAAATGTTATTCAACAATACATTGTGTGAGCCCAAGCTTGTATTTTATTAGGAGACTCTTAGTCTCCACCAGAAGGGAACATTTGAAATACATCCAAATGGTATTTAAACAATGGACAATGCCATTGAAACAGTATCTTCTCTACCATCTGTTGAATTTAAAAATTGGTGTACATTTTTTATTTTCATTTAACAGTTACAAGTGTGTACACATTCCAGGTTAGCACAACAGTTCTACTGTGAGAACCATTTTACTGGAGTCATGCAAAGGACATCATTATTTCTTTCTTGTCTCATCTTTCCCATAAAATTAAATGGGACATACAAATAATCTCAAAGCTGGTCATTTCTATGTGACAGACAAATAAATAAGAATTGGTTCTAACATTTCCTCCCAGATCTAAATTGAACCTGAACAGAACTATTGTTGAGGTCTTAAACTATTTAAAAATAAAATAAATATATAAAAACTAAATTTAAATATTATAATATGGCCTAACACCCTGTGAATTTTTAGCATTGGAGGGTGGGTGAAAGAAATATCTCACACTGCTTCAAGCCCTGGCATCAGCACTTCTTATCAATACCACTAGCTAAAGCAGTGAACCAATATGGGAATATCCATACATTAAGTAACACATTTTTGTACTTGTAAGGAACCACCCACCTCTTGTAATACTGAAAAAACATGCAAAATGTATGACCCTCCCACCCACCTCTTATGTGTTACATAATTTATGGGTGCCCCCATTAAAAGCAATTGGTTTTAAGAAATATATCTTTTATGAACAGCCACAGCTGAGAACATTCAGAATCTCTTAAGCAGCCAGAGTCCATACTAGAGTTGTCCAGGAAAATAAAGTAATATCTGTTCCATGGGAAATGTTGCTATTGTGAAATTTTGTTTCATTCCAAATCAGGATGAAAGTCAAAATTTTGAGTTTTTTTCATGAGACTGACATTTTGAAAAAAAAATCCTTTTGGAATCATTTTTTTCCCCCCATTTTGACTTTTTTTTGATGTTTTGAACTTTTTCTGACCTGGAACAGGAAGTTCACCAGTGGCCATTTTTATTTGACCGTTCATTGAATTTATTTGACTGTTCACTGAATTTCGTTAGAGTGTGAAAGGGTGAGGGGAAGGTTGGTGGTTAGGTAGTGATGGTAGGACTAACTGTTTGACATTAATGTATAAATAAATAAAACAGGAACTTCTTAGAATAGAAGATGGGGGAGGAGGCTGGATGGGAGTGAGGTGGGGAAGGTAAAGGAGGGAGCCCCCTGCTGTTCCCTGAGGCACCTTTTGACCACATTGGAGCACTTTGCAATGGTCATAGTGCAGCCAACTCTGGTTGCTTGCCAGCATCATTAAGAGGTCTTCCAGCCACAAATGCATAGAAATGAATTTGGCCCCAGCAGAGAAGGAGGCACCCAGAATTGGTGGGGTATAGAGGCTCCAATGACCCCCGTCCCAGAGCCGGAAGCCTCACCAAAATCTTCCCAGTGCTCCCCTTTAGGATCAAACTGTGGAAGAAACAAAGCTTCACTCTGTGTTTTAGTTGAGGCTCATCAGAGATCTGAGACTCTTTTATTAGCACAAAAGCACAAGCATACGCGAGGGGAGAGCCACTGACAGGGTTGTTTCTGGTCAGTAAAGGGTCTCCACCTTCATGCAGATTTTAACATATATTTATAACAGTGTTAGGATCACAGCAGTCATTCTTCTTATCATTAGTCAAGGTTACAGACATAGGCAAACTGCAGTACAAGCATTTTCAGCTAAGACAGTTGATATTTTTCAGCACTGTTTACATTCTTTTCTTCTGCACTGTCTCACTTTCTGTTTTACCCCCTCCCTTTACTCATAATACATACTTTTCTTGACTAAAGTTTAAGGCCTAAGCAGTTTACTTCAACACACCCAAACACACTATTCACTGTGGCTTCTTCACTGAAACCAATGCCAGAGCAGATGAACGAAAAAAATCTCTGTGTAGAATTATTCTATGAGAAGCAGACACAGAAAGGTGAACAAAGCTATTGGTATACCAGGCTGTCTGCAGAAGCAGTTGCTCTTTCCATATTAGTTGGAGCAAAGCAAGTAAAGGGGTTGAGGCAGTGGAAAAAATTTTATAGTGTGGATGCTGAAAGCCATTCAACAAAACTGTGAACCCCCAGTTGCTGCTATTACTTCAAACGAGGGGGTGCTACTGCATCCCCAATATCACTAGTTCCAGTACCCCTGTTAAGTGAGGGGAGAAGGTATGTCTCTTCACACAACACCTCTCAACTTCCTGTCTATCCCTAAGGGGACACAATAAAGCTCACAAATATCCTGAGCTGTGTCCTCCTCCACATCCTCACCAGACTTGATCTCAGTGTCTTCCAGCAGGTTGCTGTCATCTGTCACACACACTAAAGAGAGGCGTTGAATATGCTCTTGATGGTGGGCAGGAAAGGTGGGTGACAGCCAGCTGGTGTAACGCTAGCCACATGTCCTTTGTCAGCTGCCAGTAACAAAAATGGTCTGAGTCAGTGGGCACCAGCATTGTATCTTGAAGATACCACCATCCTTTCTGCTGCAGCACTCTCCTCCTTAAGATGGGAAGAGGCTATGCAAACCAGTCCACAGTCCTCCGCACTGTGCCAAAGTATCTGTGGCTGACTCCTTCAGCACCCGCCGTGGCACTCCTTTCCTGCTGCCACATCTGCTATTGTGTTTCTTCCTGGTAGTGAGGGAGCCTTGAATGATCATAGGGAATGACTTAAGCCACTGCATCTTTGTCTGTTTTTCAATGGACTACATCTTCCTCCTCACACCTTTCTGAGATTAAGGAAGCCATGATACTTTTCAATTGGGGATCTTGATATGTTGCCGTCCAGCAGTGCTCCTGGTCCTTGATGCCTTGGAGATGGCAATTTCCCAGAAGAACAGACAGTATGATTCCAACCAGGATTCCCCCTCCAATGCTCTTGCTCTCTCTGTGTGTCAGTTCTTTCTCCAGCAGGCACAGAAAGGGAATTTTATTTGGCTGGTCCCCTCATCATCCTCATGGGACAGTTTTGTGGTCTCATCAGAGTGCTGTAGGATATTAGTTAGCTTTTTCTTGAGTGGCCAGTAGGCGGGTACAATTTGGCCCGTGGTTGCACGGTCTAGTGACATAAAATGCTACCACTGCATTTCTCTGCCCAGACAGATGCCCTAGTTGGTGGTTCCACCTGGTGATCACCTTCTTTTTCATGGTGGCATGGCATTCAAGTGACTCCCACAGATCTCTAACCTTGCAGCATACTACACAGGACTGGCTGAAGTGGTTACAGAGCTTCCTGGCCATTGTCAGCAGTTTGCATCTCACACCAGAAAGTCTCTCACAACCACAGGCAGTGAGCAAGGCCAGAGACATGCAGGAAGAGACCATCGTGCACTGCCTTTTTGATGTGTACTCCATTACCTGTTGCCACAAACCTAGCTCTTTGCCACTCCTGTGTGGCAGCATGCAGTTCACCCAAAATGTTGCTGAAGGTACGCTGTCTCTTATGCAAAGCATGGTGTGCTGTCACCTGAGAGTGTAGAAATTGCCAGTGATGCTGGTAGTCATTCTGTTGCTGTTCCCCCAGGGGGCTGTAACAGACATGCAGTCAGTTGTCTGGCCACTGGTCCACAGGTCACCCTGTACTGCAGTTCTCACAGCAGCACTCGCATCTGGCAATGTTTTTTTAATAAAATAAGAGCAGCTGGGGACCTGCCCCCTGAGGGCAGCTGCAGCTGTACAGCATTTGACGCCCTTAGCTTCCATCAGGGCAAAAGGCAGCGTATCCAAGGCCAGTATCCTTGCTCATTCTGTGGCCAGTTTGACGGCACGAGGGTGGTTGAGGTCATATTGTTTTCCCTCTCTCTTGAACACACACTGCTATTGTCTGTTGAATGTTGCGGCTGGACTTAGATGATGAAGCCACGGACAGCATTGCTGGTTCGACCTCTGCTCTTCAGTAGAGCCAGTGACTGGCTAACCTGATGTGGGAGCTATATTCTGTGAGGGGGTTCAATGTGTTTCCAGCCTTTTGGGGCCACAGCTCAGGCTGTCTCTGTGCCTGCATAGCTGGCAAATGGCACTGGTACTGTCTCCAACATGAAGTGCGAAATGTTGCCAAACCCAGAAGGGTGTCTGTTTAATGCGCTTTGTGGGATTGTAGCTGGTGATGGTTGAGACAGAGCTAAATTTAGTGCAGGATCACTGCCATTCCCCTAGTGTTGCCGCTACAGACATGTCCAGCAGACATGGAGGCAATGCCCTTTCCCCACCTGGGACCTGTTCCTCTAGCATCCACATCCATTCAGAACTGAAGTAGTGGTGAGGCAAAGGTTTCCAGAGAGCTGATGGCCTCTGGCCCATAACCTGCTGCTCTGGCTCAGCCTCTAGAAGAGAAGCAACCTCATGGGATGCTGGAGTAACTGGAGATGTGTTGACCACTAGCTCCTGCACTGTGACTAGTCAATTGTGCCCTTGGGACATATTCCTCTCCAGAGAAGCTGTCTGCCTCAGGCAAAGTAGATTCTGCCACCTCCTCCTCATGGATGTTAAGGTCAGAAGGGGCCATCATGATCATCTAGCCTGAACTCCTGCACATTGCAGGCCACCCACCCACTCCTGGAATAGACCCCTAACCTCTGGCTGAGTTACTGAAGCCCTCAAATCATGGTTTAAAGTCTGCAAGTCACAGAGAATTCACCATTTACACTAGTTTAAACCTGCAAGTGAGCCGTGCCCTGTGCTGCAGATCTCTTAGGATCTCTGCCAATCTGACAGGGGAAAATTCCTTCCTGTTCATAATGGGATTCTGGTCCCTCTCCCTTCATTTCCTTGGCTTCATGTTGCAAAACTCACAGGACAGGTTCTCCAGTGAGCCGGCCAAACTTCCAGAAATGGTTTTAATTTTCCTCACCCTAAATGACTCTGTAGAAGAACACTGCTTCCAAGCTGTCTTGCATTGGGGTTTGCTAATTCCACTGATACAACTCAGAGATGGGGGCTTTGGGAAAGATAGAGCAAGTTCATTGCCATATATATATGTAGGGGATTCTGACAACTGTTGCTTTAAATTCCCTTGCAGAAAGGAGGAGGGGCAGGCAGGCTTTTTAAGTTTAAGTCAATGAATAATTACTGCCTCACAACTTGGCACTGGTACCAACAGAGTGCCCAGAACAGCTGTGAGGGTGCTGAGACAGATACTACCTGCTAATTTGCTGGCTGAATCCTCTCGTGATGCCCATCTTGAGTTGTTTCTTTAATCAGTCTGTTCTGAAGGCTCAGCTTCAAGGACCAAACATATAGTGACACTGTGACTTCAAGTGGTTCAACTGAACCAATCTGAAACACTGTGCACACGTCCAGTGAAAGAGTGTACAGGGCAACCTGTGACAGACTATAGGGAAATGGAATGTTTTCAGCATGAAGTCAGAATGAAATGGGAAATCAGAACAAAATGCTAAAATTGGATGAAACAAATGCTAAAGTTAAAACAAAATCAAATGGTTGCATTTCTGTTTCCATAAATCAACATGTCCAAGATTTTGCTAAAAAATTTCCAACCAGTTTTGGTACCTAGTTCAAATTTGGGTAATCACATATTGTTTTTATGGGTCTTCTTTGCAGCAGCCAGTTTTGCTTACAAAATCTGTTTGTCTGACATGAGTAATGATCTTTCCTTAGTCAGAGCCAACATTTTCTTCAAGATCTAATCTTTCTTTCTTTCTTTCTTAAAGTAAAATTCTATCCTTATGGTTGCAAAAATAACATTTCAGATGTGAAGAGAGTGTCACGAAGTCAGTGCTATGTTCTCAAGTCTTCACAAAGATTATTCCAGTGCTTCTCCTGCTGCTCAGTGCTTTTTCAGTCTGCAGCTGAATGAAAATGACCAGTCGTATCTATTTCCACTGCTGCTGCTCAGAATCATGATCAGTTTCATTCTCCTGTTACTTGAAATACTGTTAACAGAAAAGTCAATAGAGCTAATCACAAGAGAGAAGGACTCAGAAATGGGGAATGGGAGAGAGGTAAAGTAGTAGAGACACTGTGCACACAGAGCAAGTGAGGGCAGAGTGGCAGAGACACATACCCCAATCGCAGCATCCAGGAAGCTTTGGAGACCTAGAGTAATGAAGATCCTTCCCTCTGAGTACGAGGAATTAGCAGATCCAGCCCAGTGGGACTTCACTCAACCTTGCCATGTCTCATATGTGAGCCATGGTGGAGCATGGGTCTTCCTTGATTTTTTTTGTGGTTTGCTCTTATGGTCCCCATCAGAAGTGGCAGCATTTCACTCGTGTACGAAGAAATTCTTGTGTACTTCAAGTATACTGTGCATAATTTGTAAAGTGCTTTGGATCCCTCTGGGATGAACGGTATTATTGCAATGTTATTGTTAAAATTGTGTATTTCCTTCTTCTGTCTCCCAGGCCTCATATATTTTCCTTCCTGGTTAGAAAATAAGGTGAAACATACTTATGTCATCTTTGAAAAACTGCTTTTCACCAAAGGAAAATATTTATTCCTAAAAGTTTCACATTTCCACAAATCTGTTAAAAATATGATTGATGTTTTCTTGTAAGTAGGACAGATTTTTTTTTTAAACCTCAGCTGTATGGGAGACATTTAATCCTTGATCTTACAACTTTAATTTCTCAGGTTGTCTGGACACGGCTGGGGCTGGAAAAGTCATGAACTGAAAATATCTGGTCCAGATTCTTCAGTCCCTTAAGGCTGCTTTGTGCTGTCCTGGTGGTGCAAAGCACCCTTAAGCCCATTTTAACTAGCTAGTGGAGAATTCTTCCAGCAGAGTGATGTCCTCCAATGGTGCAAGATCAGCATAATAGCTGTTATGCATCATTTGTCCCTCGCCCTGAGTTTAGGGGATATAGCAAAAGAAAAAAGGACATGCCAGATGCCACTGCACCTACGTGATCCCACATGTTAGAAGAGACTTCTGGTCCATTAGCTTCTATAGTGCAGCCTGTAGCCTTCAGAGAAGCTGTTCTGTGTCCTGTCTCCAGGTGAGAGGGCATGGGGCCAGATTTCCAAGTGCTGAGCAGACACAAGCAGAGCTACATTTTCAAAAGAGCTGAACTCCCTTTTAGGCACCTAAATAAGAGCCAGATTTTGCAAAGTGTTCAGCCCGAGCAGCAACTGTTGTGATATGTACAGATGTCCAGAAAGAACTGAACACTTTTGTAAAAACAGCCAATTATTCTGATGCCTGATTGGGAGCTGAGATCTTTTGAAAATCTGGCCTATAGTGCACATCACATTTTTACAACTTCTAGCATCAGAATGAATAATGAAACTTTGGGTGCAATGGTTTACAGTCCTCACACTGAGAATGTACTCTTATCTCTAGATATTACTATTACTAGTAATGCTATTACTAGTATCTGAGCACAACCTCAGAACACCACTCTACTACTATTACCATTTTAGAGGCAGGGAGCTGAGGTACAGAAAGACTAAGGTCCGTGATGGAGCAAGGAATTGAACCTTGCTCTCCCACATCCCAGGCCAGAGTGACTAGACCTTATTTCCTCTCTTTATATTAGACATGAGATAGTCTCCTAGGTAGGGCTGGAGGAGAGCCAAAAATGTCCCATTCAAAAAGAATGTATAAGAAACTTGAATACTGCTTTCATTGGATTTAGAGAAACTGTTCTCAGTAAAAACAACTTCTTGAGTAATAACTGAGAACACGATAAAATCCATTTAAAGTTTGAACTGACACATGTTTTTTCCACATGCATGGAAAAGAATGACTTTTCCAGTATTAATGGGACTCCAAACTGACGTTGACATTTTAGTGTATAAAATTTAGCTCTTTTTGCCCCAATGGCTTATGTAAATGGCTGTGCAGACTTTTATGAAATCTAGTGTTGTACAAAATGTCACAGAACTGATTCTGTTAAGGCTCTACTTTTTTATTTTGAAAGGGCTATAGTAGTAATAAATGTGCAGTAACTCTTTGTAGACCTAGAGATAAATAATTGTCATAAACTTTTCCTATGTCAAAGCCCAGGTTCACAGGCATTTATAGAGGTTATTTCTTCTGTCTTTACTCAGACTAAGCAGCAGCCAATGATTTCACTGGTAGTTTGGCTTGAGTGAGGAATGCAGAATAAAGGTATGGAGACTCTGAGCCAAACCCACTCAAGTCAATGGAAGTTTTTCCATTGACTTGAATGGATTTTGGTTTGGGTCATTAGAAGCAGATACTAGCCTTTTGGTTAAGGCACGAGGCAGGAGCTAAGGAGATCTGGGTTCAATTCACAACATCCACCAACTTTCTGTGACCTTGGGTAATTTGCCTGCTCTCTCTGTATGCCTTAATTGTCCATCTGTAATATGAAGACAATAAGACTTCCTTTCCCTGGCTTGTCTATTTGTACTCTAAGCTGTACAGTACCGAGACTGCCTCTGGCCATGTGTTTGTACAGTACCTAGCCCACAGGGGCCTGGATCTCAATTGTGATACTATGGTTACCACAACTGGGTTTTATTTACCACTACTTACCACTATGTGGGTTTTATTTGTCACCATCCTCTGTTCCACCTACCCTAGGAATATTGACAAATGTGTAATCTGCCAATGCTTCAAATTTTCTGTGTAGTATTACTTCATCTTTAATCAGTATTACTATTAGTCATTTTGTTCTCTTTACTTGTGACACAATCAGTTTATTACTATCTTTTTTCTAAGCTTTATGAAGAAACACGACTTATAATCAGATGAATCACATACATTTGCAAAAAATAAATTGCATTAAAAGAGTAACTTCAGATACTATAGAAATAGCAATGGTGACTACAGATTGAGAGAAACATCTTTTTTCAGAAGATTGTATGGCCTCTTTAACAGAAATAAGCATGCTTATATGCATAGGTGTCTATTACGAGAGTGAAAACTACCTCCTCACATTTTCTGTTTCTGTTTTCATTTTTGACAAGTGGGAGGGTACACATTTTTTCTGTTGCCTTCCCTTCTTTACCCTGTCACCACCTCTTTGAGGCAATATGAGGAGGAAAGACAGAGGTGAAAGAGACCACCATAAAAAGAAACTAAAAACTGAGAGGTAAAGTTAAAAATTGCCTAAAAGACATTGTATATTAAATATTATACTTCTGCTTCCCTTTTTGTCATTGTTCTGTCTGAAGCTCAATAGCAAGTACTAAACTAAAATTACTTAATAATAAGAAAGTGTAATTTTATTGCTAGTGGGGAGAGTTCTGATTATTCATTTGCTTGATACGTACACATGCATGCACACACAGCAATCTCTGAAATTTCAAGTCTTGCTAGGACATATGAAACATGCTTTTCAGACATTGCTGAAATAATTTAATTATTCCCAATAGAATTTTGTTGCTGTTAATAATGCCGGACCTTCAGGATTTCATGGTTACTTGGCTTCTCCAGTCTTTGCTTAGTCTACTCCTTCCTCATGACTCTCCACAGCTGGGGGATGATGGTGCCTTTTTCACTTGTGCTTCCTCATCTATCTGGAACTGTCACACTCTTGGGCATATTGAATTAATTCTCCTCTTTAAATATCCAGTTAGGTGGGGGGTATTTTTTGTTTTGGTTTGTTTTTCTCCCCCTTAATTTCCATGATGTCATCTCTTTATTCAGCTTTTTTGTTACTGGGTAAAATAAGATGTGTTGAACTGATCTTCCGAGAGTTTGATAGGGCTGATTACTTCTGGAGAACATTACCTCCTCCCTCCCTGTGTCTTGAAGTTTGACACGCTGATTGCTGTTGGGGCTTCTATTTCCCTTGGAACACAGAATACCAATTGTGTCTGGAGAAGACAATTTTGTTTTCATGTCATTTAGCTTTAAACTAATAAAAAAAATCCTCTAGTTCAAACTGCATTACAGTCTGGTATTTTTAGATAAAGCCTACTGTGTTGGCAGATGGTAAACATTAAATTTACAGCTACTGGATTTTACATTCAGGAAATGGTTCATACAGGATATGCAGGCTATATTAGGCTCTGATCTTGCAAATAATGATGTATGTGTGTACGTCCATTGATTTAAGGGGACCTACTCACATGTGCAAAGTTATTCAGATGCGTAAATGTTTAACCGTTAGAACCTAACTGCCTAAAAAACATGTTGTCTCAAGCCACGGTAGCTTAGAATAATTTCTTTCTTTCAACATTTTCCTTTCATTTACCACAGCATGGCTATGAACTCACCAGTGAGTCAGTGTTTTGGGTTTTTTGTTGTTGTTTTCCTTTGTTTCAGTTTGATTTCTCATGGCAATTTCTTCCTTATAAACACCTTAAAGTATTTTAGATATAGGCAAACACATGCATATGTTATTGTGAATTACGTGGTTAAAAAGATATATTAGGTTGCTCTGTGCTTTTATCTTAGACTTTCATAACAAGATACTTCAAATGTTATTTACAGCTTTGTTGTTATTTTTCTGTTGTTCATTTCATGGCATGTGGATATATCCTTTGCCCCACTACAATGGCTTAGCTAAAATCCTACTTAAGATGCAGATTTGGACTGCATGTTCTTATTCAGTGGTTCACATCTGTGGTTTGGTCAGTTACAGTTTTCAGGATTTCATATTGTATGAAAGAAATTGTAGTGTTTATTCTTGTTTCTCAATTCTTTCTCAGATTTTGTTTTGAGGAAGTGCCGTTCATATGCAGAATATGTTTACTTTGTTTCACATCTTGTGGCTGTGACTTAATTAGGAGAGAATACAAACACAAATGTTCACATCACAGTGGTAGAATACTTGGATTTCCACCTCCTGTATTTGTTGTTACTTAATATGACTTTCTTTTTTTAATTAGATAGTGACCATTAATAGCCTATCTGAAACAAAAAGGTTTTTTAATGTATTCCTTACAAAATCACTGTATTTTAGCCATTATTTACTTTGTATGAGTTCAAATGTCTTCATATTAAAGTAAGAATATTCTGTAATCATGAATGTCACAAGTTGCATAATCCCCTGCAAATTACATTCTACTGCCACGTGCAAGGCTGGGATACTTGTAAAATAAATAAATTTAGCTACAGGAAAATAATAGGCCCAGCAAAATCACAAATTGCATGTTTTTCACACTACTTCAGTTTTTTTTGGTTTTTCATTTGAAGATGTGCAACTGTTTCATGTTGCTGCAACATACATGAAAGTAGATGCATCTCCACTATTCTTGAAGATGCTCTGAGAGGCTCACCTTCCTCCGAAAGTGTTGATTTAATGCCATAGAGAAGACCAGCTGAATGGCTGTCTTAATACCGACTGCACAGAATGAGATGAAGGGTTAGATTGTTCCCTGCACGCTCAGCGGATGGCACAAGGAGCTCCCTCTTTGTGCCTTAAACAGCAGCAATTCACAATCACAGTCATTGTGCTCCCCTGCTTCCGTTGAGAAAAATGGGATTCAGGAAGCAGAACTGAATATCTCCCAGTGCCTAGTCCCCAATATAGCAGTTATTGGTGTTTATGGAAACAAGAATATTTACCAGGAAAGGTGTGGATACAAAAGAAAGGAGTCAAATTCTAGTGTACAAACAGCATGGAAAGGAGAAGTATAATTCTCTTCCTCATAGGAAAAGAAGATTCCAGGGGTTCACAGAGTTTAAATCTTTACTAAAAGAACTGATTACAATGAGTGGTTTCATGGGATAATATTTAGCTTAGTAGAGTCTATTTAATTGTGGCTCTAACCGAGTGTTAACGGTCCACTATAATGACTTTGTATTCTCATGGTTAGCTACGCTATTCACCTTTAAAAAATTAATTTAAAAAATTGTGGGCCATCTTTAATGGGTGTGGAGATGAGACAGCTGCCCTCTTGACCAACAAACCAGGGATTAAACTGGGGGCTTCCAGTGCTAAAAGAATTGGGCTGCTACAGTTGAACTAAAGAGCTCTATAGCTGGGTACCATAACAGCTCTGCTGATTGACACAAAGGGGGGACCTGTAACAGATGCTCACAGTGGGCTAAAGTGGGTTATACAGAAATTTAGATGTCAGCTTTTGGTCCTAGTTTTGAAGGTCAACTTCAGCTCTCTTACCATCTTTTATGGCAGACTGAGACTGTAACATTAGCGTTACCCAACCTCCTCAGTCACTTCCTCTACACTACACTATGACAGGGTGTCTTCTGAGGTACAACAGTTTCACATTTGTTTTTTTAAGTGACAGAAATCTCTCTTTTTATGGGGTTATAGGAGACTACATCTTCTTAGATCCATATACAGTCATAGATTTTTTTGGTCAGAAGGGATCATTAGATCATCTAGTCTGGTCTCTTGTAAAACACAGGCCACATAATTTCACGGTTATTCTTGAATTGAGCTGAATAACTTGTGTTGGACTAAAGCATACCTTCCAGAGAGGCATCCAGCCTGGATTTGAAAACATCAAGATTGGTATTTGTTCCAATGTTTAATCATCCTCACTCTTAAAAAATCTAAAGAACCCTTTAGAACCTAGTATTTTCTCCCCTAAAGGTAGTTACACACAGTAATCATATCACCTCTCAATCTTCTTTGTGATAAACTAAATATGTTGAGCTTTTAAGTTTCTCACCATAAGGTATTTTCTCCAGCCCTCATATTGCCTTTATGGCTCTTTTTTGCACCAGTTTTTAAACTTCCTTTAAAAAATATGAATACCAGAACTGTATGCTGCATTCCATTATCAGTCTCACCAATGATGTATACAGAGGTAAAATCACATCCTTATTCCTGCTCACTCTTCCCCTGTTTATACATCCAAGGATCACATTAGCTCTTTTAGCTACAGCATTGCACTTGGAGCTCATGTTAAGTGTGACTCCTAAATCCTTTTCAGAGTCATTCCTTGCCAGGATGCAATTCCTCAAGCTGTAGATATGGCCTACGTTTCTTGTTCCTAAATGTATCACTCTGCACTTGGCTATATTAAAATACATTTTATTTGAATGAGCCAAACTAGCGATCATTCTATATGACTGTCCTGTCCTCATCATTCCTTAAAATTCTGCCAATTTGTGTGTCTTATGCAAACTTTACCAGGAATGGATTTTTATTTATTTCCAGAACACTGATGAAAATGTTAACCTTATAATAGACTGGGCTCAGGACTGGGAGCCAAGAACTTCTTTATTCTATAATTAGTTCTGATACTGGCTTTCTCAGTGTCCCATGAGTTTTCAGCTTCTCTGCCCCACTTTCTCTACCTGTAAAATGAGGATAGTTCTTCCTACCCACTTCAAAAAGGGGGTTATGAGGATTATATTACTAAAGTCACTTTCTGAGCTGGTGTGAAAGGCAGGAAAAGGCTAGGACATAAGAAGCCTCTCCCACTCTTGTGTCCCATGTGCTGGGGCTAGACACATTGTAACTGATCAGGGTCAGGCAGTGGGCAGCCAGACCTAGTGGTCCCAGCCACAGGTCACAGTTTGGAATCAAGAGTCAGGTGGGTTAGAATACTGGGAGATCAGACTCAGGAGACAAACTGGAGATCAGAATCACAAGTCAGTAACCAGAGTCAGGCCAGGTCAGGATACCAGGGGGTCAGAACCACAAGTCCAAGGTCAGGAGCCAAGCCAGGTCAGGACACCAGGAAATAAAGCTTGATGAACAGGAGCAGGAAACACAAGGTACACAGTTCAGAGAAGGGTGGATCCCAGTTGTTCAGACAGCTTCTGGTTCCTGTTGCAGGCTTAAGTAGGACCAGCAGGCCAATTGGCTGCTCTGGGACTCCACCAATGGGAATGTCAGGAGTGAAGCCTCAGGCTGGGGCTGGGCTTCACGGGTCCTGGGTCAGCAATTGTCAGCAGGCTGGCAAATGAAGGGTTGAAGCATAGTGGCTCATGTAGACCCTGATTCAACGCCCATGGGTCATGACATAATTGGAGAGTATGGGCCTTGATGTCCCCTAGAACCGTATGTACACTTCTTGCCTCTTACCCACAACCTCCACCCCTACAGTACACTTTCAAGGGATGGCAAAGCTGCAGTGGCAGTATGCATTGCTGGGGAGTTTCCTGTAGGGATTCTGACCTGGACTGAGTTCATCCTGGCAACGTCACCTATCATCTCTCAGAAACTCTCATCTAGCACACTTCATGGCCCTACAGGCACAAACTAGCTCTTAAAGGTTGTAAAGCATGTAAAAGCTGTAAAGCGTATTTAGTATTTTCATTTTGTAATCTAGCCAACCAAGTTTAAAACTAAATTTTTTCATGATACTATAGAGCTCTAATAAAGATAATTCTTATTGTATCCTTATTGCCAGTGTCTGCAAGAACAAGCAAAGCAGCTCAGCACTGAGAATGCAGCTCAGCAGTGAATTTCACTGAGCACTCAGCATTTGGGCAAATCCACTGTTTCTGGTGGTTGTGATGGTGCTGCTTGGTCCATCCTTCTCAAACCAGATTCAGTCCCTTAGTATTATTGTGGTCCAAAGAAGTTGTCATAGCCAAGTTGTGAGTGGCTAGATCAGTAGTCAGAGCCAGAGTCCACAGTGATGAGACAGGAGTCAAGAGCCAGGTGGGTCAGGGTACCAGAGTAGCAGGAGACAAGCTGGAGATTAGAAACACAAGTCAGGAACCAGAGTCAGGCTGGACAAGATACCAGAGGGTCAGAAGCAGGACTGCAGGTCAGGAACCACAAGGCAGATGACAGGAGCCAAGCTGGGTCAGAATGGCAGGAAATCAAGAGGCAGGAGCAGGAAGCACAAGGTACACTGTATGGAAAATAGTGGAGTCCATTTTTCCTTTTCCTGATACTGGTTTAAGTAAGTCAGTCAGCTGCTTTGGGACTCTGCCAGTCAGATCTTAGGGGTGGAGCCTCACATGGAGGCTGGGATTCATGGGTGCTAGGTAAGCCATTGTCACCAGGCTGCCAGGTGGAAGATAGAAGTGTGGTTACTTCCATGAACCCTGCAGGCATGGATTTGAGACCAGTGGATCATGACAGGTTAGATTTTGGAGCACAAGATGGCAGCCACAACTGAAAAAAATTGGAGTCATTCCCAATTCTGAATACAATATAAACTTAAAATTCAATCTAAAAATAACATTACAAGTTTTTTTCAACTTAAAACAATATAAACAAAATAGTAGAAGAGTAAGTGCTACTAATTTTCATATGTGATCACCTCATTTGGTCATGAGTATTAGCAATATCAAGCAGTCTCCTGATTTTTTGTGTGTGTGTGTGTGTGTGTGTGTGTGTGTAAGCAATATCAAAACTGGTTCCTCAGTAATGGAAAAGAGCAAGAAGAAATCCTCATTATTTTAAAAGGCACATACTTCAGAAGAGATATATGGCTTGTTTACCCTTAAAAAAAGCAAGGGAATGTCTCTTGAATAGAATTCAATAAGAATTAGATTTACTAAGAACTTTTAAGAATGTACAGCCATAAAATATGGAAATAACTTTTACAATTTCCACATGGAACATAATAGCAAAAGGCATCTGGCCTGAAGTTACCCTTGAAGTTCTAATCCTGGAAAGGATAGTTTTATTCCTATCAGAGTGGTAGGTAAAGAGATCCGGATACAGTTATTTCTGACTGTACCAAGCATTAGAACAAATGCATGACAAACATTTTTTCAGGGTATTTAGTATTGTATAGAAATGTGCTCACAGTGCTGCATGCCAGCCTCTTTGGTTGAGGGGGAAAATAGATGACATTATTTTATGCATTTTTATGTATACTTAGCCACTCTGAGGGAACCTGAGCCTCTATGTATGCTGGGGCACTTTTCTAGGGTAAGGTAAGATTTATGGGATAAAATCTTGGGCCTATTGAAGTCAAATGTGAAAATCCCATTGACTTCAGTGAGGACAAGATTTCACAGTGCTGTTCCTAGAGTGTATTATTCAGTCTAACTGGGTGCAAAGGTAAAGATAGGATATTTTGGTATAAATGCTGTTACTCTCCCCTCCCTGCACTTCAGCCAAATACTTCCATGAATCAGGGGATACTATCAAATATTCTTCCTAGGGCTTTTCATGAAAATCAATAACCAGAGTCATACACAAAGCTGTAGTATGTGAACCCTGGTTCTTCAGACTTCCAGTAGTGTTGTTCCCCTAAAGAGACATAATAGTGAATTACTTTTGGGAAGGATACATCAATACAAAATGAACAAGCATTTTAAACAACATGTGGAAATAGTCAAAATATTTTTAAGAAAGCTTATCGATAACCAAATCGCCCAGCGACTCCTCACTTTACAGACTCTCATTTATACAGGACTTTGTCTTTCTGTAAAAAAAAACACTCATGGGTGGGAGGAGTAGGTGGTTTATCGTGACTTGTGTTGAACAATTTCCAATTCCTTTTTTAACTTGCACCATTTATAGAAATCCTCTTAACTATTTATAAATGTGTTCAGAATTTGATTAATGGTTCTGTGCGTATGTGCCAGCAAACTGTTTGCTCTGATCACTGATCTGAGTATTCCTTATGGGTGAAATTTATCCCAGGTATAGAAGCAGCAGCACAAAACCTCTGAGCTACTTATGTCCCACTTAAGCACTCAATATAGTTAACCAGTAGATTTAAGTGGTACATAGGTTTTGTGCTGATTCTCCAAACAACAGTGAATTTCATCTTATTTGTTATTTTTATTTGCTTTATATGGCTCCAAATCAGGAAAGCACTTAAAGCATTGCAGTTGAATGGGACATAAGCACATGTTTAAAATGAAGCCTGTGATTAAATGCTTTCCTGAATCACAACCTATGACTGGTAACTTAAGTCATATGATATAGTTTATGCTCCCTGATTTTGGCTGCCATACATTTCAATAGGGAATATTCATACCTATGCTCACAAAAAATTCCGGTACATTTCCCCCCTTCATAAATATTTTGCTGATCAAAATTTGTTAATACTTTAAGCGATTAGTCAGCATTATGACTGATTATCAGAATTACCAACAATCTGATGTAAGCATTTTCCTCCAAACATACCCATCCAGGAAAATATATATCTATATCTATCTATATATATATATACACATTGTATAATGATCAAAGGAAGTTTGTATATGAATCAATAAATATCAATATAATCCATGTCACCAATAAAAATATATCTAATTTCAATACAATTTAATGTACAAAGTGTAAAACCAGAAGCAATTGTGGCTGAACTACTACCTAACATAACTAGACTTAAGCATCTCACACATCCATTTTCAGAATTTTCTACCTTTACCTCTCAGTGTTTTAAGAAGCCTGTGTTAGGCTCATAATAGAGGGTCCCCTTATGGGATGGGGGAAAAGGCTAAAAAGACTGAACACTGGACACGGTGTTGGTAGATAATACTCTGATGAACTTTATTGATTTCAGTGTAAACTCACTCACTCCACATCCATACCACAAATACAGTACACCAGTGTCCAAAGACAGAATGAAGTCCCGATGGCCAGTTGAGATCTGATCCAATCTTAAGGCGTGGGGAGCTGGCACTACACGCCTCTTCAAAGTTGGGGCTTTGGTTCGATGTCGGACTCCAAAGTACAGATGTTTTGGGCCATCTTTTATAGCCCATTCTGTTGAGTCATCCATCTTGTTGTTTCTATGCCTTTCTATGGCCTTGGCCTTGCACCCACAATTTCCAGTGAAAAGTCCCGGGCAAGCCACCATCACCCTTCACCAGTTGTTGTTTTCGGATGTACGCACAAAAAGTCCCAAGCAGGCCACCAGTTATTGTTTTCACACAATGGAAAGTCCTGAGCAAGTCCTTAACTCCCACTTTCTGATTTTCGAATGTACGCACAAATTCCTATCAAGCTCACCTCATGCATACTGGGCCTCAATGACTCATAACATATTACACTGGATATAAGTGTGTGTATATATAATATATATATATGATGGATTCCAACACCTGAAGGCAGAGGAAGTAAGTCAGAAATACATATTTTTGTTATTATAATCCAGTGTGATCTTAGCTAGGTAAAGCAGCTTTTTCAGGGACATTTTTATCTATAAAGAATCACTTCAATAGACTTAACTTTCTCTGTGTTGCGTGAGTAACTAAGCCAAAGTCTGGGAGAGGGGAAATAAAATGCAGTGCCCTTCTTCCTTTATCATTTATGGCAGATACTATAGGGTGATAATTATGATATTCTCCTTGGAACTGTTTTGCTGGCTTCTGTGATATCCCTGCTGGTTTTATATTGGGTCTGGCTAAACATCAGAAGACAGCATCTTGAGGATCTTTCAGTAAGAAAATTAGTAAAGGTGCTTGCCTTCTTTTCCTGCTAATATCTCCAATATGGAGACATCAAGAGTTCAATCTGTTGATTGAAGCTACGTCAAAATTAGAGCTGGACATATTCTGCAATGTTAGAATTCAGAACACATGAATATTAATGTGGTGCAAATTTGGATCTAAACCAAAATTGTTGTGAGAATTGCTGTTCATGGTATTACTATATGTGCCCACATTTTTCCTGCCCCTCTCAGCAACCTTCTTTTTAGGGTCCCAGCTAACCTCTGCTGTTTTCTTAGAGAAGTCCCACAGACGTCCAACTGCCTGCTAACCACTTCAGGGAGAATCAGCTGGCCGCTCTTCTCCCTAACACCACACACACTACTTCATTAGGGTTGGAAGGTGCTGATGGATGAAATCTAATGGGGTCCTGGCAGCAGTTACCTTGCTTTGGCCCAACACATGATCAGTGAGAAAGTCTCCTTCTCACTCTTAGCACCACTCGTTGGAAGTACAAACCATGATGTCCTTGTGAATTTTCCTAACTGTGCATGTGCTTATGGGATTTGTAGTTCCAGCTGATAACATAGCAGTGGAGATCACATTATACTACTTCTCGCTGCCTGCTATGTATGTAATTGTGGCAGGCCAGCTACCTCCACCACATGGTTAAGGGGGTTAAGGGACATTATAGACCAACTTGCCAACCTTCCTAATGAAGCAATGGGAGGAAAGAGCTAGCCAGTGTACTCCCTTAAGATCCCCAAAAGAGTGGAATGCCCCTCACAGCAGTTAGCAACATTGACTGTGAACTTGAAGAGAATCACATAGAGATTCCCAGAAAATGAATATGAATTGAGATTCAAATTTCCCCACCCAATGTTTTAGGGTGTTTACTAGCAGGAGCTTTGGTTCTGGCTGCCTCTAGAAAAAAATATTTATTGGAGAATTTATCTAGCTCACTACCAGCAGAAGAATTAAAAAGATAGCCAAATAGTGTGACACTAGGAGAAATGGTGAGAAAATTTAGGATCGATATCAGAAAAGGATGTTTTTAGTTGAATTCTGTTAGAATATTTTCTGTCAGAAATAATTATAATAATTAACAGTAGTATTTATATAGTGCTTTATCTTTTCAAAGGATTTTACAGACATTATGAATTTTATCCATAAAAAACTGGTGATGTAAGTGTTGTTAAAGTATGGAAGTGATAGAAGTCCACATTACTTGAGTTATTTAAAACTGGACTGACCAAAACATTTAATACGCTGGTGGGAAAAATCTTACATTTTCAGAAGAACTGGATTAAGTAATCTAATAACCATTTCCTTGTCTAAATTCTGTGATTTTATGAAATACGTCCATTTTAAGATTCTGCTCTTCCATAGACCCCAGTATAATTCTATTAGGAAGCTATGATAAACAACTGTAGAAAAGACTTGACTTGATATCCGCGAGTAAATGGCAACTACAACACCTGGGCTACTGGTATATGGCTTTATTTAAAAATTTCCAAATTTTAGACATATGTTCCTGTGATGTATTTTTAAACTTTTTACTTTGCCTCAACTGTTCTGAAATTTTTAATAAGGGCAAAAACTTGAAAAGAAAAGGACCTGAGAAACAAATAGATAGTTAAAATACTGACTCTCCACTAGAAAATAGATACTATAGAGAATAGTTCTGAGCAGGCAGGTGGAATGGTCTAGCTGACCTAATAAGCATTTTTCCATCTCTAATTTCTTTCTATGATTATATGAAAATTATAATGAAATTTAAAATAGGCCTAATTGGATGTGGTGATTTAATCTCTCAGTAGGCAATTTGGTTCAAGAATTAGAATTGCAAAATTAACTGGGTGCATTATGGGAATTTGTACTTCCTCTAATGCATCAGATGTTGGTTAATTCTGGGGCAAGATCCCAGGAAGATCTAAACTTCTACAGGAATATGGGAAGTGCAGGCTGCTTGTGATCACCTTACACCAATTTATGTCCTCATTAACATCCCATGAACTCTGGTGTTAAAACAAAGTCATAATTTAATTATTTGTTTAGCTGCAACATATCATATTATCAAGGTAATTTTGTTCTTGAAAAAGCAAATGAAAGATAGATTTAAAAACACAACCCAGGACTCATTATGGCAAGTTCTTTAGGAGATGGAAGACATTATAGCTTGGAATATACATTATAGTTTGTCATTTCTCTAGATCACACAGTAGTGAAACAGTATAATTCCAAATATTGAAGATCTTTATGTGTAAACAAGCTGAACTCATTTGTGTGATATTAGCCACTAAGAGGTTTAGTTTTTTTTTTTTAAACATAGTTGTGGCAAAAAGTAATTCTACAATCATTTCAAAATTCTCTTTAGAAATACTAATTCAAAATAGCTCATGTGTGAATGTGCAGGAGAATTGATTTGGATCATTTTTACAAGGCCTGCAGAACTGTGAATGCTAAAGCACATAATTTAAATCCATTTATTTCTCACAGGGGATTCACGATGTGCAAAACTAATGTGAGACAATCTGTTTTAATATTTTCTGTAGGCTGCAGGTGCCAAAGACCTAGAATTGATAGTTCTGTCAGAAGAACCTTTAAAACAATCAATGTACAGAGAGGATTTTTTTCTATGAATAGCGGGAGGCAAATTAATAAAATCAGTATTTTTAACTAATTAAAGAGGTTTAGAAAAATCTATAAGTACAATTGCTGCAACATTACCTGAATGAGTTCAAGTCTCTAAATTTGATTTTTCCTGAAAGCAGGAAACAAAGACAAAATTACAACACTCTGAGTTAGATTCTGGCCCCTGCTCCAACTGCTTTGTTGGATACATAAGTTAGCTTCATCAGCCAGTTTATTTGGGGAAAGAGGACATGGTAGCAGTATTGCTGCATTCTGGCAATCCACAACTGCCAGAATGGCCCTTTGGGGCTGTTGCATCTTGGCAAAGGCAACCCCAAATCTTCTATAACTGTTTTTATTACCTAACCAGCCCCAAATCAGAGAGTGGGGTGGAGGGTGTAAAGTTGGGATATAGGCACCTATCCCCTCCTCACTTCCCTGCCAAGTCCTGCTCTGAGCACAGATCAACCAGATCCCAAAATTGAGCTCAATAAATTCAACCACTTTGGTGCCTTTTCTTCTAGTTTGATTACTGTTTCAGCAGCAGAAAAAATCCATCAAACAATTTTCTATCAACTTTGCTGCAGTTTCCCTTTGTACTATCTGACTGCTGGAGACCATTTGAATCATAAGATAACCCTAGGTGACCACCTGGATGATAATACACATATGGATGATACAGTTTGCAGTCTTGTGTGCCAGTTAGCTTGGTTTAAACATAAAGTGGGCTTGACTGAAACATTGGGTATGTCAAGGAAGAGAAACTCATGAACTAGAAGAATAGAAAATACTTGGTTTATTTCCAGACCCACTTTAAGAATTAATGCTTTGGGGACTTTGACTTAAATAAGGTTATGTATATTATGAAATCTTCTGTTTTTTTCATGGACTTCAGAGCATCTAGGGTAGCCCTTTAATAAGAACACAACTGGCCTGTATCCACCAAAAACCACTGGATAATGGAAGTCCTAACTGTAACATGTCCTACAGTCTGTGTGTGTCCAAGAAAATACTTTGTAAGAGCATGGCCAGTACTAAAAACCCAGTGGATTAAGGTACAAGATTAGAAACAATTTACTACAACTGGAAGTCATTTGTGCAGTGACTTTCTCAGAGATATATGTATACTATTCCCATCAATTGTTTCACAAGAAATCCTTGGAGTATGTAGTATAAAGAAGATGTTAGTAACCATCTCTCTCTTTACCTTTATTTTGGCTCCCAAAATTTTCATTAAACTTAGTGTCAAATCAGTGATCAGTCATTTGCAAGCAAGATAGTATTGATGTTCATTTCTGCCTAGAAAGTCTCCTCTTTACTGCTTCATCAATGAGGCAGGCATTTAGGCGTGAATATAGTACTTTAGAGAATCTAGTCAAATATCATCAACAGAACAGTGTTGCCCAGAAAATCATGCTGTACAGTCAAATGGGCTTTCATTTTAGAAAGGCAATATCAGAAGACTAGACTGTGATGCACTGGAATATTAGGCTTTCAGTACAACAGGTGTCTAATGAAACAAGTTACATACATAGCAAGCTTTCCTCAGTGCTGTCCACTGAAAAGTAATCATAAAAGTCTCATGGTTTTTTCTTTAAATTTTAAAATGAAACCTTGAAAGTTCCTGCTCTCACCCTGATGGACTGCTTCCGTTTCATTGGATAATACTTCATCTTGCTGCATTTCTTTTCCACGAGTGATGAAGAAACCTTCTAATGGGGTCCAAAAGAGGGAAATATCTTTAATGCTAAAGAACTGGTACCCTTTCAGTGACTGGAATACCACTGGCATACCAATACCATTGATCTTGGATGGAGAGTTTTTAGTGGGCATGACATTTGTTCAAAGCATATGAATGTTGGAACAAAATGTCCTGAGATTTAAGCTCTTTTAGTGTTGCTAATTCATGTGAAATACAAGGTGGGGGAAAGCATCTTATGAAGATAAGGTGTGTCACATGGGCTTCAGACAGAGTTCTGTACAGAAAAATAAAAAATCACCAATTACTGACTCGGCTGTGAAAGTCATAATGACCAGAGAAATTTAATCTTTTTTGATGGCCATTACTAAATAAGAGTGGGCTTACATTCACTGATGCTTTTACAGTAATTTAGCATGATAATTTTTAAAAAGTTAGCTATTCACTTAGGCTCAAATTTTCAAAGGTGCTCAGGGCAGATTTTCAAGTGCTCAGCATCTACAACTGGGGCTAGTTTTTCAAAAAGTTGTAGCTCTCAATTAGGCACCTAAATAATGTCCAGATTTTCAACTAATCTCACTACCCATTAGTTCCCACTTTAACCCACTGGTGGATGCTGAGGTATTTGCAAAATATGGTTCCTAATAGAGTAACCATCTTAGTCCCCACTCCGGCAGCTGACTCTGGAAAGGCCCAGAAGTCCAACCATATCCACCAGCTAGCGAGACTGGGGACTAAATGATGTTGCTATGGAAACAGTCAGGTTGTGACTTCGTTGTGTTGATGTTGTAGAGTGGTATTTTGTTGATCGGAGAAAACAATCTCCATCACAAAATCATCTAACTGAAAACAAATAAGTGCAAGGTCATTGGATAGTCAGCATTTGTTCAATAATGTTTTCAGCTTTTGATTACCATTTTATTGCCATCTCATTAAGATTAAAGCAGTACAGTAAGTTTAACCTTTAGCCATTATATTAAATCTGCCATCTGGTGCCACAAATGATCTAAAACTCCACAATAAGCTATGCAGAACAGTCCTGAGTTAAACCTATATGGTAATGCTAATAAGTCACACTTTTTTTTTTACAAACTTATTATTTGCATAGCATTATTTATTACATTTTACATCTTATTTTTCTCTTAAAAATAAATGTCTATAAATTCTACTGCACATGCATGTATACCTCCTTCATCAAAGTTTATGACCATTAATATTAAAACAGACAATGCGGCATAAAACTAAATGGAACTAAAACTACAGTGGAAGATGGAGAGATAGTGCACCATTTATATTAAGGATATGGCAAGCTTTTTTTTCTTTATATCCTGTAACATTTGTACTAATTGATTGTTTTCTAACTGCTTAGCTTTCAATAGTGGGCAGCTCCTGCCCCCTGCCAGCAGTGTTTAAAACCTATTTTTGAAGTCAATGTCTAGAACTGACCCATAGCCAGTTAACCCTTTCCCCAGGAGTGCCAATGATCCTCCAGGCCAGGCTTCGTGCCAACCAAATATGATAAATATAATAACACTTGCCTAAAAGAATAGGATCTAACTCTGGCACCTTCTCTCATCACAGATTAACAGGCACTAATGAATAGCTTCTGGCTTTCAAGTGTTGCTGAGTGAATGGCTGGTGCATTTGCCAGGGTATAGTCACTACATTACAGTTATGTAATTTATTTTTAAATTATAAGGGGGAAAAACAGGTAGAAAAACAGTACAGTCCATGAGGATACAAAGGAAGAGGTCTGAGGCTCTTCATTTCTAACTGAACAAAGCTTGCTTGTTTATTACTCAAGCTAATGGTTGATTTGCAGCCCCCTATTAGGTGCTTTAGAGGTCAATGTATTTGTTTTCTTTCTATGCCTTAACTTAAGTACACTGAAACAACACTTTAAATAAGAATCACTTCCAACTGGAAAGTAATGGAGTTGTTTGTTTCCATAAAATTTTAGCTCCCCTGAAAATCTCCAATTTTTTTTTCTATTGTAAATAAGTTTTTTTTCTGAGTTTCTAAGAGAACATGGATGTCCTAGTAGTTAGGACGTGAACAAGGATTTGAGAAACCTGTGTTCAATTCACTGCTTTACCACAGATTTCCTCTGTCTCTTTAGACATGTCACTTAGCCTTGCTGTGCTTTATATCTCAGTTTTACTGATGGGAAACTACTTTCCTACCTCACAGGGGTATTGGGATAAATACATTTAAAGCTTGTGAAGTGCTTTGACATTTACTGATGGAAAAGTGCTATGTAACAGTTAGGATTTATTATTATCTGTTCTAGACTATGATTCACTCATTTACATGCCTTAAATGCATCAATAAAGGTGGGACATTTTGTTTCTGAAGGTATTTAAGCCACAAGTTTAGGTCACTAGTATTTCATTTTCCTTACATAAAAATGTGTGTTTGTTCTAACAGCATATTTCAGTCCTAACAGCATATTTCAGCTCAAAATTTAAATCTAAGCTGTCTAAATGCCATGTACATTTTGGTAGGGCAAAATTATGGATTCATTACTGGAGGACAACAAAACATAATGCAATACAAGAGAGGCAGCCTGCCAGTGTCTTATTTAATACACCTTCTTATAACTGAGAATGACTGTATAAAGAGTTGGACAGTAACATAGCTCCATGGAGCAGATGACAAGTGAATTGTGGTGAAACGGTTGCTAATGGTCTCCTGATAATTGCAGACTCCTTTAAAGGCTCAGTAAAATCTCAGTCCTCATGAGAATTCTTCTATCTGAAGTCCCACTGTGATGTCTGACCACTTTTTATAATGGTGTGAAAAAAGTAGTCCTATAATGGCTATTAGGAAAAGGTTTCACTATATTTTATTAGCTGCTGTCTCCTCTTGTACTCATCCTTAGCATTTGAAAGTCATTTACCTTTACAAACAGTCCATTCAAATTAAACAAATAGAAATCAATTACTTCTAATAAGATGTCTTATGTGATACATTGCCTATGTAAATTTAGTTGGTCCTCTGCTTTCTAATTAATGGTTTGCTCCTGCTGCAATCCATTGTACCAAACGCATACAGAGCTTTACCCTCAGCATGATGGATACATGCAAGAAGAATGTAAACATAAAGGACCAGATATTCAGCTCTTGCTGAGGAACATTCAGTGCTGCTCAGGCTGGGAGGTTGCAAACATGACTTTAACCTTCCTTTGTATTTCGTGAGCATGGGGCCATATTGATGCCAGGTGCTGTAATTTATGCCAACTGTCTGTGTTCCCAAGATGGCTTTACGGCAGTTGAGGATCACTAGCACTTCTTTTCCCAGGCCAAATAACCTGCACCTTAGGGAAGTTGGTAATGTTGATCTCGTCCCCCCCCCCCCCACCTGCATAATGTTGAGCAGTGTTAGGGCTGCTCTAACTTATGCTGGATTGAAATATCTATAGTGGGCCAAGGTGCAGCCCAGAATTGGTGTGGCCTGGGTAAGTATCCCTGGCATGTCAGCCATGTCCCTTTTCCCTGGTTTGATGGCACAACTGCATATGAGTCTTCTGCCAGTTCTATACCATCTAGTGATTCCCCGGTGGAGTGGGTGATCCTCTGCGTGGATGAGACTGCATTTAAGGCAGCTTTGCACCAAGAGATAACTGCAAACTTGCCATAGCATAGACTGAGTTTGCAGAATCCTGGCTGTATACATTACTTTCCAAATGGAGGTCATATTATTCACAACACATTTTTTAATTTCTATGTACTGGCTTGAACTGATACACATCTAATTAACGTTTCGTGAGACAATGTAAATGTCATGGATTGTAGGAAATGGGAATAATACATTCTGATGTTTCTCATAATAGTCCTTATCTAACTGATAAAAATCACTAATTTCAACAAAAACTCATTTTCAGTTAATTTGATTCATCAGAGAAAACTAGTAGTTGTGCTGATTTAGTTCCTTTCCATTTCTTCCTGAAAACAGCACACAGCAGCATGCCAAAGGAGAGGCAATATGGCCAGGGGGATAAAGGGAGACTGGACATCAGGAGATTTTAGATCTATTTCCTATTCTATTACAGGTTTCTTTGGGTGAGCCACTTAGGCAATTTTTTCATTAGGGGTGATACTGGGCATCTAAAGCAGAGACCTGAATTTCAAAGTTATTAAGCAAAGCCCTTCAAGCTTTTGCAGACGTGGAGGTTGATGGTGTCATTCACCACAAATCTGCCAGTAGGAGTTCCACAGAATACTGTGATTTCAATGGCTGGACATTTAGTGAAACAATATTTTACAGTATTATGTTATTTTATTTTTTTAATGAAGGTAAGTAATAGCAATATGGATCTTTGATAGTTCTATTATCCATTAAATAAGGAGTAGCTGGGAGACGTTCCTGAGGTGATGGGCTTTATTTCTCATTTCAGTCATCACTTTACACATGTGATAAGTAATGACTGTATGTTAATTTAATAATATCATCTTTGCTTGGCCCCTTATGATGCTTTTCATAAGAAAAAAATGCCATATAGTAAGGTGAATAATCTTCAATAGTCCTTCAGTTTATTCAGAAAGAGTCCACTCTCCTTGAAGCTAATAATTAAAGTTTAAAATACACTCAGGCTTTGTCTACACTAGCAATTACGCTGGCAAAACTTTTGTCATTCAGGGGTGTGAAAAAACACCCTTCTGAGTGACATAAGTTTTGCCAACATAAATGCTTGTGTTGACAGCGCTACCACTGCTCGTTTAAGTGGTTTTACTGTCCCGCTGACATAATGTGGCTGACATAATGTGGCTACCGATACAGCTGTGCCGCTGTAAATTTTAAGTGTAGACTAACCCTCACTGTTTTTACAACTGGTTGCCATTTTTTATTGAAGATTAACTTTTTATGTTTTGGGGCAGTCAAAGATAAATGGGACTGTTCTGCAGACACAATAAATATACTGTCCTTCTTAATCCTTGGTTTCAAATATATTAATGATGGCCTTCTAGGGATGCTCTCTTCTTCCCTTCTCGTTTGGTCATTATCTTGCAAATCAGTGACTTATGAATTTAGCTTTGGTCTTACAGGTTTCAAAAGGTTCTCACCACACATTCACTCCAGTTGTTGTTCTGTAACAACTAAACACATTCCATTATCTGTAAAAAGAGTGTTCCACAGTTTACTTCTATGGGAGACCAGAGGCTTGTGAAATGGAGTTCTAAGCCATATTGCTGCTGATGGCAGAGGAATTGTGGTCAAAGTGCACTTTCTATTTGCTGAATATTTTATTCTATTTGCTGAATATCTATTTATTCTATTCTATTAATATATTTTCTATTTGCTGAATCTATTTGCTGTCCCCAGCCCATGGATGTGGGCACCTAGATACATTGATGGGCGCTTTAGAAATGCAGGCAGATTGAATAGAATAAGTATTTACCAAATACAATTTCTACAAAATACAATTTCTTAATTCTTCGCAATTACTCTTGCAGCTGATAGGCTTTATCCTGGTTTTTCTCCCCCCATCAGACAATTTATAACAATATACAATTATCTTTCTTGTCGCACCTTATGTCTAACCTGGGAATGTTTGGGTATATAGTAGGCAAAAAAAGACAATGGATTGAACAATGTGTGTATCAATTTAAAGTTGCTGTGTACTCTTCTATCCAAAAGCAGGACGCTACCACCATTGCTCATAGGGAGTAGTACTTTACTCAGTGGGACTATTTGTGGGCTCAGCTGTGTAAGTGTGATAGAACCTGCTGCCAAGTATACTCCCAGGCTCCAGTACTTTAGATCATACCCATTGCACTGTCTCGTATCACCAGTCTGATCTTACATTCACTAGATTGCTGCTACTATTCTAAGAGCACATTAAATTGAATAGTGTGGAATGAAAAGCATGTATTGGATACAAGTCCCCTTCATGCATGTATTAAAAAGCTTTGATTGTGGAAATACCACAATGTAATTTGGCACTGCTCTGTTCATGTCAGTGGGAGCACTGCCGATTTGCACCAGGTAAGGATCTGCCCCTTATTTAGAAAACTTCTATAAATATGGGCTAAAAATGTCACGGAATCCCGTTCCATTGTCCTTTTATCTACTCTCCCCCTTTATTCAGAGTACCCTTTTTTTGTAATGAAGTTTAGACCTCATTTCAGAGGATTCTATAGGGGTTGCACAGCCCAAGACCCTGGCCCTGAACCACAGCCCCTACATAACCACTTCTCCAGCCTGCGGACTCGAATAGCAGCCATGTCCTCTATACAGGGACTTGAACTGCCGGATATTAATAATTATAATTCGCATTTTCCATAAAAAGCACTTTTCATCCATAAATCTCACAGCACTTTGCAGAGCTGGGCTAAGCCTTGTTATGTTGCTTTGTCAATGGAGATGGAATTGGCCTTTGATCTAGCCCAACAGCCCTTCTGCATCAGCTTATTCATGGCCATTGCAAAGCCTACCTCCACAGGACCCTTGAGATTCATAGACCTCACTACATTTCTTGTCCCACAGCCGTGCACTCGTGATAGGTCTGTGCAGAGCTCAGATGGCACAATGGGCTGTCTATGGGCCATCCATGATGGAATTTCTTATTGCTTATTTTCAGCAATACTTCTTTCATGTTAAAAGTTTGCCTATGGGCATTCTGATTCCCCTCTGCACCTGCCGCTCCCTCCCCCAGTACAGAATAGTCTGTCAGGATTAAGCACAGGCATGGAATAAGGTGATACCAAGGCAAACACTAAATTGCCCTGGTCTACACTTACCTGGAGATTCGGCGGCAGTCGACGGGAGTTACGCAAACTACACAGAGTTGGTTGCGTAATTCCCGTCGACTGCTGTGCTTCCCTTCTGCATGCCATCTTCACTGCACTGCCCTGACAGGCACTGTGTTCCCATCAACTCAGCGCTACGCTACTTGAGGGGGTGGTTTTACTCAGTCGACTTCCTGATCGATTGAGTGGGTATACACTGACTGCTCAATTGATCCAGAAAGATCAATCTGGTGGCGGCGACTTTGCCGCCATCAATATAGACATACCCTTAATTTCATGTTTGAACACAGTGATAGAATTTGAGTTCAGTGGTAGAACCAACTCAGGCACATTTTTTAAACGGTGTACAGGAAGTTTACACACAAAACCCATTAGAGAATTTGAAGGCATTTTGTATGCATGCTTTCTGCTCATTGCTTTGAAAAAGTAACCTTGTCTGGCATTTCACAAATGCAAACAAAAAGGCAAGAGCATACCACAGAGCAGCTCCTTTATAGTGTCTTTGTCATATTTCTGGTCAGCTCTTGTGCAAGTTAATTTTTGTGAGCATTTTGCCTTCTAAACAAATTGCAACAGATTAGGCAGGTTTGGTTAGCAGGTGTGAAGAGGCATAAAAACACAAGCAATATGAAAGCAGAAAAATGACAGAAATACTGCAGCAACTTACTGGAAGAGGGAAATGGACTAAAATACACTAGTCTGTCTGTTTATCCTGCAGATTTCCTGACTGATTTCTTACTATGGTGTCTTGGCTGTTCAGTGTGGGCTGTTAAGTTGGACATTAGTTTTTATGTTAAGTTCATGTCCTGAGTTAATGAATGTAATACCTAAGCTTTAATAAGTCTGCAAGAAGAGAATAAGAAACAAGGATGAGGGTGTTTTTTGATTTCAAGATGTACCTTCTCTATATCAGACAGTGCCCATTAAAATATTTTATGCAATGCAATTTTATTTTTCATCAGTAAAAATAGAAGGATTATTGTGGTATTTACTGAATGTGCTATACTAGTTTCTTGCTCCTTTTTAGAAATTATTGTTCTTGTATTGGTTGAAAAAGAAATTTTTCCTCTTTATCTTTTCTGCATTTTAAGAGGGCTTTTTTGGGTGTGTGTGTGTGTGTGTGTTTAAAGTCCTGGGTAATCAATACAGTTTATTAAGAGAGATGGCTTTTCTTTTCTTTTGTTTTTTTTAATTCTTGTGCTATTCTGAAACAATGTCAAAATGCTAGATGTTTTTTAATATACACTGCATAATTCTTGTCTGTTTGCACCAGGAGGTTTTATGGTATTCACTACAATATAGATTTAGAATAAAGAACTGAACTATAGGATAATAGGGTGTGTTGCAGCCTTTGTCTTTGAGATCAGGATAGGAAATCTTTCTCATCAAGCCAGATGGATTATTAAAGGACCCCACCTGCTAGATATCACAACAGAAGGACTCTGCATTTGAAGGTGTCCCTAGCTTCTACTTACATTTTTCATAGCTTCAGATCTATTATACCTTGGCACAAATACAAAGGATTATGTTTGTGATCATGCAGGCTGTGCATACCTGACAGGATGATACAAAGATTTGGATGAAACTGGCATACAGCAGTTCATATTTGAGCCGAGAGAAGGAAAAAAAATAAAAAAGATACATTCCCACATTTAAAAAACGTAGTATAGTGGTATGCAAGCAGTGCAATTGATGTTAGGGAAAACAATTTCTTCACATTGTTCTATTCCTCACTTTAAGCAGCCACTTGCTTACCATGACAAGAGTTTTGGTTTAATATTTAAACTATAAGCTTTCCAGGGGTGATGCAGAAAGTCTTTTTGCCTCATACTTTAATCACATATGTCTGTATTTTAGCTGACTGCTGCCCTCCATCATTCACAAGTGTTGATGTTAGACTGTCCAATGCCATGGCGGGCACCTGTGAAAAGGGATCAGTAAGGTAGCAGTGGCAAAGGGATGAACATGAAACTACAGGTCAATTTGTAGTTTCTTACAAGCATTTAGTTTGGAACCTATCATTCCAGGTTGTGATAAAGGAAAAACAAGAAACATACAGTATTGGAGGGCTATTCACAGCCAATATTTGGGCTGTCAGCCAATCTTAGAATTGATTTGATATGGATTTAGCTTTGAGGCAATAATATGAAGGTGAAGAACAGGTTCCTCTACAGTGGCAAAATACTGAGTAATACCATTTGTCAAGTGGCAACGTAATGTTGTCATTGTCCTTTGCTACTGGAATGATTTAAAAAGAATCAGAGATGTGAGCAAAGGGACAAAATTAATGCAAATTGCAAATGATCTTAGTTATTGTGATTTTTTGGTAAGGGTGACACTATGGTGCTCTGGGGGCTGGACATTAACTGCAATATTACATGGGTGGCTTACTGTTCTCAAATTGCATTTATTGTAATTGTTTATAAATACTTTCCTACAGTGAATGTAATGCTCATGAAAACAGACAGGCTAATAGACCTGTGAAGGGAAGTCCTCTGTTTATCTGCAGGTCTGACACAGAATGGACAGTAGAAGTGAAAACATCCTCAGATTGAGCTAAATTCTCCCCACATTTACATTTGTGTAAATCCAGGAAAACTGAAGTGAAGGCAATGGACGTCCTGAGTATTCACATCTCTATAACAGACTCTACTCTGGCCTATTGCTCTGCCAATGTGTATCTCTTTTGGGCCAGATGGACCATCTCTTGAAGCAAGAAGCTTATTCTTTGTGTCTACTAAGGCTGGAGCTCTTTGCTAAGACTACGAATGAGGGAATCTGTTATGGTAGTGGTTCTTGCAGTTTTTACTCAATTCACTGGAAACGGGAGTGAAATGACCAACTCATTTCACATAAACACTTATATAGCTGTCAGACATCATCAATGTTTGCTGAATGCCAACCTAGAAGAGATTTCAATAAATTATCCCAGGGAAAGACTTTATATTCCTTTAGCAATCTGATGAATTACTTACACACATTGGGACAGATCCTCAACTGAATCAGTGCATTACAAGGCTCATCTGGTAGGAGAGGGCTACAAAGATGGCTTTACATTACATTTATGCCATCTGATTCTAAGCCTGGCAGGGAGCCATTTCAGCTTCTGGCATAACTCAGAGAAACCTCACTGATCTGATGGCCAAAAGGAATCACTGTACTCATTTAGTCGGCCTTCTCCATAACACAGACATAGAACTTCCCCGAATTAATTTCTCTTTGAACTAGAGAATATCTTTTAGAAAAACATTCAGTCCTAATTTAAAAATTGCTGGTATTGGACAATCCACCGTAGCCATTGGTAAATTATTCCAAAGGTTAATTATCCTCACGGTTAAAAATGTTTGCCTTGTTTCCAGTCTGAATTTGTCTAGCTTCAACTTCCAGCCATTGAATCTTGTCATATCTTTGTCCACTAATTAGAAGAACCCATTATCAAATGACTCTTCCCCATATATGTAGTTATAGACTGTGATCGAGTTAACCCTTAACCTTTCCTTTATTAAGGAATTCCTGGAGACTATCACATAAGGCATAATTTCCAGTATTTTAATTATTCTTGTGGCTCATCTCTGAAACCTCTCCAATTTATCAATATCCTTCTTGATTGTGGACATTAGAACTGGGCTGTTGCATGAGTGTCAGATAAAGAGGTAAAATAATCTCTTTCTTTTCCTACTTGAGATCCCTCAGTTTATATGCCTGAGGATCACATTAACCCTTTTGGCTACAGTGTTGCTTTGGAAGCTCATTTTCAGGTGATTATCCACCATGACCTCCAAGTCTTTTTCAGAGTCACTACTTCCCAGGATAGAATCCCCCTGGCTGTAAATATGATCTACATTCTCTATTCATAGATGTATAATATAGCTTTACATTTGACTGTATTAAAACACATTGTATTTGCTTGTGCCCAGTTTACCAAGTGATCCAGATTGTTTTACATTAATGACCTGTTCTCATCATTGTTTATCAGTTTCCCAATCTTTTTATTGTTTGCAAACTTGATTAGTGCTAAAATCCCTGCATGCTTCCCTAATTTGCGACTAGCTGCCAATACCTCAAGGGGGGTCATTCTGGCAGCAGCACTCCCAGCGATACCTCCTTTGCCTTGGCCATGTTCCCAACAAGTCTCTATTGTAGTGGATGGGAGGGAGTTATTGTAGAGATGTCTATGCCATCTGTACACCACCTGAATACCCAAGGAATGGTTCGGGGTTGGCTTTGTGGTTGCACTGCAGCAGCAAAATGCTGCAAAACAGACAGAGTAGGGTCTCAGTACCTAGTACATTCATTTTAAAAGTTTATGGAAGTAGAAAAAATCCCAACTTTTCCCCCTTATAGTATATTATTTTTTGTTCTTGATTCCAGATCCACTGATATGTTAAAAAAAAAATTTTTTTCCCTTCACAGATACAGAGCTAATCCAAATAAATTACAGCTGGAAACTTAATTTATGAAAATTTAGAAAACTCATTTAAAAAAAAAAGTTTTACTGTAATGACCATTGAGATGTATTTATATTTGTTTAAAAAAAAAAAAAAGAGAGAGCTTGAGAGATGAGATACTGTATACAGTTGCAATTTGCATAATATAGCAAATCACAATGGATCTTTATGTGCCCTTCCTGTTATCATGAAATGATATGGGAGACTTTTTTATTTTTAATGAAGTCATGGTTTAGAGGGGGAAAAAGAATGGTGAAGTCAGGAACTGAATATTACAGTTTGATTTTTCTGTGCCTTTAAATGAAAGAAGCTCTGTGTTTACTATTTTGAGCTTTAGACACTCCAACCATCTGTTTCATTAATAGGGATGGGAGAACCTCACAAAGTTACAGACTCCATATTCTATCAAAATCTCCAATCCATAATATTCTAAACTCTGAAGAGTGTTTTTTTTTTAAAGAGTAATAGAGCAAATTGGAAAAAAATTAAAATGCATTTTAAAAATATACCAGATTTCTGAAAGTCCAGTGTAAATTCTCATTTTTCAAACAAAAGTACATTGGTTTATGTTAAGGAGTATTTAGTGACATTTTACTTTATTCCTCTGAAATCTGTAAAGTGGCCCATACAGAAGGAACTGAGCTGGTTTATATATTTCCATGCAGACAGATAATCTTTTACCTTGAATCTAAAAATGGCTTTGGGCAAATATTATGATCTGGTATTCAAACCATGAAAGGATATGTATCCTCCTCAAGAAAAGAAATATTTATTCATTCATTTTGTGTTGTATGGGGTTGCCACTTTGCCTTGATGATTAGTTTTTAAATTAAGAAAACTTGCACTTGCAGTCAATGAGGATCAGCAGAGAACTACTGAAACAAAACAAAAATCTGTATATGTTAAATATCAGATATTCGTTGATGACAGTTTCATTCAGTCACCTTTCATCTTTCCTGACATTTAGAAGGAATTTAAAATCACAAGATCAACCGGCTTTAGCCTGATGATGCTAGAAGAACTAAAACGTGTTTGGGCTCTGCATATTAATTATCCTGCTGTTTTAAAGATTACCACAGTGACTTTCTCTCAGGGAGGTCATCATTCTGATTTAATAAAGGCTTATGAATTACAGAATAGTATAGAGCCTTTGCAGTGGACTGCAGCAACAAAACCAGCAAGTGGGTTATTCTTTGTTTGATAAACACAAAAAGAAAAGATAATAAAGGGATGTGAAAAAAAGAACCAGACCAGTGTTGAAAAAAATAGTTCTGGCATTTATGGATTAATAGGTTCTTTCTTCAGTGTTAAATGGAAAAGAGAAGACAGTGCTCTATAACTAGCATGCCTGTCATGACTAAAGAAGTTTTCATAAGTAAGCCAACATGAAAAGATCTATTTTTAGCAATGACAATATGATTCATTTTGTAGTGAATTAAAGCAACTGTTTCAAGAAGAACACAAATGCCTATAAAGCACCAGTTTGCATTAAATACTATTTAGTAATTAAATATCAGAAAGTGAATTTGGTGAGAGTGCATTTCACTAAATCATGGCTAATCTTGCTTTAGCATTCAGCCTTTCTGACATCCTAATTCAAATTATGTATCCTAATTATGGAGTTTTGTCCCTTGTTTGAAATATATTCCTCTTCAAGAATGTTATGTGATGTTGCTTTTAAATCTTGGCATAGATTTTCTGTACATAGTTGGGAATTTTACTGGAGACCCTGACATGGAAATATAAGTGCTACTAAGCATAAACACTGCCATTTCTTGTCTAATTTCTTTGCTGCTGCTGCTATGATTCTAGCCGTGTGTATTTAAAAGTATCTTCTGGGCACTAAAGTCACAGCCAGAGCTAGGACAAATACATCTGTGCTCTCTTGGCCAAAAAATTCACACGGGCCATGTTTTGCAAGGCCCAAGATTCAGTAAAGTTACTTACCCCCATCAGCTCTGCCACATCATATGACCAAAAGTTTTAGATACACAGGGTGAGCCCATTGTGGAATTTGTCCAAAACTGGTGTGTGCTTTTTCCTAGAGGCCTCAAATTTTCTCCCTAGATCTCTCTATCAGTACAAAGCAACTCTTATCTCACACCAAGGAAGCTCTGGATCATAAATGGGGAATGTTCATCATTTCAGTGAGTCCCTGGTCAATGGGCCCTCAGTGGTTTGCGACCCTCATTTGACAGCATTGTCTGAACTGACCCTGATTATTAGCTTAGAAATGGCAAATGTGTTGTTCCTTTTTAAACTCAGGACAGTTTTTAATTGATGTCAGATAGTGTTACATTAATGGTATCTATTTGAAAATGTTCAGCAGTTCTAAAGTGTTCGTTCTAGAATTCTGATCTCCAATCATGTGACAGGATAAGCACTCTGAAGTTTTTTTTAAAGCAATGAATGACTATCCATGGTCATTTGGACATAGTGCATAGTTTAGAACTCAAATTATTCCAATCAGCATAGGTTAGTGTGATGTTTAAGGTAAACTGGTTTCAGAAATGCAAAACTAATACCAGCCTCACCTTTTAGTTCATGTTGTTCTAAGTTGCAACACAGGCAGCAAATGTGGCATGCTTTATTTCTAAAATCTGATAACTATGTACAGAGGATGAAAAAAATAGCAAAACAACTTTGCATGCAATCTCCAAGGAAGGATTTGGAATCCAATTTGTTCAGATGAAATCTGGATGCTTTGGGTCGAATTGACTGAGGATTCACCTGCTCTCTGTCTTGTAAAGATCCTTTGTAGAATTGGATTGAGTGTAATTTTTCTTAGGGTTTTCATTTTTGTTTTACTTATTTTTCATTTCTTTTAACTGTTGCCACATACTTGTATCTGTACTGTACAAAGATTATAAAATGCAGAGCTGCTCAGTGCTGGACTATTTGGTTCAATGCCAAAAGGAATTGAAATGAATGTGCAAGGGATCATTGTCCTCCGTGAAAGAACTGGCATCCTAATTCTTCCTGTGTATTGTGGATGCACAGTACAGTAAAGATGTTTGGATGAGGGTTTGTTTTTTTATGTTACTCACATAAAGAGTTATCAAATTTGTAAAACCTTCAATCTGCATTGCTTCTTGGATATAGGTTTAGTCTGAAAAAATAAATAGGGGGGAAATATTCTGTGTTCTTAATGCTTGCATAGAAAACATTTAGTTAGGACTATGACCTTTTATGAAAAAAAATTTGAAGGAGAAAAGAAGGGAATATTTATTGTGAATATGTGGATGCCCCATAGCTATTTCTGTGGCTGGTGAACTAAAATTGTCTCTTTTGCCTTTTAGGTTTTCTAAGTACTGGAGACCAAGCTGCAAAAGGCAATTATGGATTGCTCGACCAAATCCAAGCTTTACGATGGATTGAAGAAAATATTGGATCCTTTGGAGGAGACCCAAAAAGGGTTACTATTTTTGGATCTGGAGCAGGAGCATCCTGTGTTAGTCTGCTAACACTGTCTCACTATTCAGAAGGTAATGATCGTCTTGGTAAAATAAAGGTAAAAAGGGATCCTTTTAAATCAAGGGCCATTTTTTAGACTGAAATGTTGGGCAGTTGGCACTATCAAGTATAAGTTCAGAATATGTAATGTCAACAACTTAAATGACTACATAGTGGCTGGTATTCCAGCTCATTCTTAGTAAATCTACATTATGCTTTTTATTATGACATAAAATAAAAAATAAATTGTAAATGAGAACTTTACATTAAAAAGTGCCCCAGGAAATCTAAACTGAGTAGTTTATATCAAAATTTTCCATTGTCTCTTCCATGAATAGTCTGTCCTAGTTAAAATAAAATGGGGCAGTGAGCCATTTTTTTTTATTTGCACTGTCTGTATACATCAAGTCTGCATGTTGATGTCTTAATACAATGCAATTTTGTACAAAATAGAATAAGCCTCACAGATGTAGAGACAGATCCTGCAGTCCATATGTGTACAAAGCTCCTAGGGGCTGTAATAAAAGTATGAACTGCAAGGCCACTGAGTAAAAATGCACTAATGAACAATGCAGGTATTGAATTTCTGTACATAAAGATTCCTGTAAGCAAGATCAATAATATTGTATAAAAATTAGAGAGACCACAATTCTCTAAAATTTCTGATCTGTTATGCACCCTTGCTCCTCCCACTGCATCAGCAAATGGGGGAGTCTATAGGATAAAGCTATCCAGCAGGGGACAATTGTTGCAGGTGTCAAAGCAAGCATGCCTTATTTGAAAGTACCTAAAATTATTGCACATATTGGTACAAACAGGCATAATGAGTAACACTGGGCTATAAACTGTGCCAAAAGCAAACAGATGGAGTGATGAAAACCTTAGCTAATCACAGCCTTGACATTGTGTAATTTGTGCGGTAAGTAATGATCATCGGGTGTATTGATCACAGCCAGTTTTCACTATATATGCTTCTGGGTACTCGAAGCTAACTTCTGTCTTAGTCATTTCTAGAGCACACATGGTCTATAAGATCTGTAATTGCTCTGCACGCCGGAGAATAGCAAAGCAACCAGAATGCACCAGTGAGTCTGGCCCAGAATTTCCAGTCCTTTCAGAAAAATGCAAATATATTCTAAGTTATCAGAGTAGTCAATGATAATAGGAAAATATACTTAACCAGGTAATGAAAAATGATGTCAGAGCAGAAGGATCCTGGAAATCATGCCTATTAAACTGATTTTAGCTGAGCATATTTTTTTCAAATTATATGATGCCTGGATTCTGTGAAAGGGAAAAAAGTGTATAAAATTTCTTTGCTCTTTAAACTAGTGAAGAGCATGTTTATGTGAGCCATTTACATGCAGAAGAGAATATGATTGCTTGTAGCTGGCACTCCTTAAAAGATGAAAAATGTTAAAGAACTACCACTGTAAGAAAGATGGGGGTATTTCTGTGAAGGTTATAGGGTTATTGTGAACATTTTATCCTTGAAATGCTAACCTAAAACCTTTGTGCTTAATATATATGACCATCAAGAATCAGGGAGACTTTAACTAGAAGCCTATTTAAAGCTAATGTAAAAAGGAAGAAATTAGTTAAAAATAAGTGGAAATAGAACTGAAATACAGGAATCTCCAACCCATCTTTAGGTATTGTACAATCAAACTATTCTTTAATCAGTAAAAGCAGCTTTTTTATATGTAATTTCATTTGCATTTAAACAATTTGCACCTGCAGGTTTGTTCCAAAAGGCAATCATACAGAGTGGAACAGCCCTGTCCAGCTGGGCAGTGAACTACCAGCCTGCCAAGTACACTCGGATATTGGCAGATAAAGTGGGTTGCGACATGCTGGATACCACTGACTTGGTTGAATGCCTTCGGAATAAGAACTACAAAGAGCTCATTCAACAGACCATTACTCCAGCCACGTACCACATTGCCTTTGGGCCTGTGATTGATGGGGATGTGATTCCAGATGACCCTCAGATTCTAATGGAGCAGGGAGAGTTCCTTAACTATGACATAATGCTAGGTGTGAATCAAGGGGAAGGCTTAAAATTTGTGGATGGCATTGTGGACAATGAAGATGGTGTTTCCCCAAATGATTTTGACTTTTCTGTCTCCAATTTTGTGGACAATCTGTATGGCTATCCAGAAGGAAAGGATACACTTCGTGAGACCATTAAATTCATGTACACCGACTGGGCAGATAAGGAAAACCCTGAAACACGAAGGAAAACCCTGGTAGCTCTGTTTACTGACCACCAGTGGGTTGCCCCAGCTGTGGCTACAGCTGACCTGCATGCTCAGTATGGCTCTCCAACATATTTCTACGCATTTTATCACCACTGCCAAAGTGAAATGAAACCAAGCTGGGCAGATTCAGCGCATGGTGATGAAGTTCCTTATGTATTTGGCATTCCCATGATTGGTCCCACTGAATTGTTCAACTGCAACTTCTCCAAGAATGATGTCATGCTCAGTGCAGTAGTTATGACATACTGGACAAATTTCGCCAAAACTGGGTATGTTTTACATCTTAAAGCCTTTTTTGTTCTTATGATTGTTCTGAAATAGTGAATTCCACTATAATGGTCCCAAACGCTGCATCTTCCGATACAGTTACAGCACTATTTGGAATCATTAATGCAGAATACTACTGGAAAAAGGGCTTATTTACATTAAATATATTTTCAAACTGATGTTTTCTCTATTAAACTAATTATATGTGAAGAATGATGCATTGTAATTTCCATTAAAGTGGGACAATTAGTAAAAAGGTAAATGTGTTTGAGAGCGAAAGGGCTCTGGTTTTGGAGTGGTCTTCATAAAGGGAGGGGAACTTAGTGGAGAAGGGGTTCAGGAAGATGCCTTTGAGAAGATTTTTTATCTTTGGGAATCAGAAATAAACTAAAAGTTAATTTACTGGAATCTAGTGACCAAGAAAAATCTCACACAAATCTGTTTGGGTGGGGGAAAAGGGTTTTTAAAAAAGTCTGGTTACTAGAATATAGAAAGGCATCAATGTTGTGCAGTTATTACATTTGTAAACACTGAAAAAAGGACCTTTAAAGCAACTTAACCTAAGAAGCTATTAATAAATCCTGTGCAGCAAACCTTCCTGTAGCATTCTTTTAAAGAATATTTCAGTATTTTACTCAAAAAGCAAGGGCTTTTTTGTTATCTTTGACTCTTAGGTGCTAAATTAAAATATAGCTACTCGTGGCACTGTAAATCTTTCCAATTAACATGTAATGGCAAAATTGGTTTCCTGAAACTGCAACTCCACTGCAGTGCAGTGAATAGTCTGCAACAATGTAAGAAAGGTTCAGAGATGCCTAGTGTCTAACATTCAGCAGCTTAGCAGCTCTGACGGTCTTTAATGAATCCAAATGACATTTTGTGGAAAGCAATTTTTGCAGTCTTAACAAAAATGTGGAGCATGAACTGAGTCAAAAATAAAATGCTGCATACTGGTAGCTTTGCTGGCTAAGACAAGAAAAAGCCTTTTGTTGCAGGGTGCACTGAACAAACAGCTGTTTTTGTATGTGTGAATTGTGCCCTACTGTGGTGACAGTGAATAGGTGATAAAATATTCAAGGTGTATCTGGCAACAAGAAATCACTGGCGCTGGGGGGAAAACTGGCTTAACTGATTAAATGATGTTCATGATGGTGAGCTGTACTGACCTCCGCATTGCATGAACTTGTGACAGGGCAGATTTTTTCCCATGATTATATCTTTATTAGTGTGGACAAAACAGCCTGCATACATAGTGGAATTCAGATCCTTAGAAAAATACCTCAGAGAAATTATTATGTAGGTCAAGGCCTCCTCTGTGTGGTTATTATTTATAATTATTCTATTATTATTTCCATAAGTCAGACTTTTGTGGTTATTTAAGGCTTACAAGGGCTCCTCACAGCCGCATCTGTCACCATTACTCATAATTCCTAGGCAGGTCCTACGCACTCCTGCTGGAGTGCTGATTTCAACAGGATATGCATACCATTGCCCAGTCCTCCGGCTGTGGACTTGCAATCTTGTTATACCTCCTAAAGACTGCACTATTGCTTCAGAAGAGTCGTTAATCATTTACAAAGCACACAATTGATAATATGCCTAGTAAATGGAAATGAGACTGAAATGCAGCATATAGTCCCTTGTGGATTTGCTCCTTTACAAGCAGTCTGAAAAATAGATTATAACTACAGCCCTGTAATTATAAAATTCCAGCTGTCCTGAAGAAAGGGAATTTTTTTATTTTGTTTTAACAGAAAACCCAATGTCACTCCACAGAATTAATCTTTTAGAACAAGAAATTCCCTGGCAAATAAATGGAATCTTAAACTCTGTGACTATATTTGCTCTGCACTTCCAACACATCCAATTGAACTGAAATGAAAAGAAGAATTTCCTGTGGCAGGAGAAAATACCATCTTGCAGGTTGCAAAACATCACACTGAGATTATATAGGGGACTTATTTTAGGTAACTAGTCTCCTATCCACCCTCCCACATACATTTTGCATTCCACGTGTTCAATCAGGCCTATAACTTCAGAAGCACTTTATACGTTTCAGATTTTTGTTTTGTAGTCATTGTTTTGTTGCTTTATTCTGATATAATTTGGCTGCTTTGTTTTTGTGCCCACGGCAACATGTATTAAAAATCTGTTCACTGTGGGACTATAACACTGCAGGTTTTTCTATAGCTGAACCTTGAACATTAAAACTGCAGCCTTAAAAAACACAAAAAAAAAACTTCTGACCTCTTCCAGTTCCTAGCTGCTTCCCAAGGCAGCATCTAGGAATTTACTGTAGAATTACTGCTCAGTTAGTGCAGCGCACTGCAGGGCTGCGCTGAGCTTCTAATTGACACACCACCACCTGCTGCTAAAAACCACACACAGTTTAATGGGTCTACTGCCAAGGCTAAGTTTGGAGGTCAGGTCAATACTGTAAAATCATTAGATGTCAAAGACACAGTGAAAAGCACAGTACTTTTATTGAGTTTTATTTTGAAATCAGTAACCAAAGTTAGAAAACAAAAAGTGACAGATAAATTGACTGTTCAGTGTTGAATAGCTCATGCTCGAAAAGAACACAGAAATTGCAATTTTCTGATGCTCCATTTCTCTTTCATTGCTAAAACTATGGTTTTTAGCCTTTATTCACCATCATTTTGGCCTCTGAATCTACTCACCAAAGTTATCCCTTATTGAAGACATCCCTTAAAAATAGGGGGGATGCATTGTAGAATATATGCAAGAAGCTGTGTTTGGGAAATCACAGTTATATATTATATTAACTAATTTACATGGTTTGAAAATATGAAAATATATATCCAGAAAAAACAATCTGCAGAGATTTTTAATTAAGATCTGCTTTTGTGACTTCATCCTCCTGCCTTGTAAAATCAAAATTCCCATTAATTTTAATGGGAATTCTACATGCTCAAGGAATCAGGCGGATCCTTCAGGGTTTATCACATCCTCCTATGATACGACAGTGGGAATGGGATAGAGGGGAAAGGAAATGTTGTAAGGTCACAGACTGCACCCAGGCTCACTGACAGGAATTCCAGGCCCCAGGGCAGAAGTCCCGCCCCGCCTCTTCTGCACTCCAGGCCCCACCCCTGCTCCACCTCAGGTCCCACCTCTCCCCTATTGCTCGGTTCCTCTCCTCTCTTCTACACTCCGCCTTCCCCCATGTGGCAAGCGATGGCTGGGGGAGCTGAGTGGGGAGGGAGGAGGGACACACACAGCGAGAGATAGCTGGGTGGCTGAACAGGAAGTGCGGATGTGACTGTGAGGAAGCCAAGTTGGTGGGGAGAGACACGATAGCGAGTGGGCTGCGAGGGGTGTGGGCAGGGCTGGGGGCTAAGTGGTGGCGAACTATGGGCAGAAGAGGCGGGACAGGGAGCTACCTTCCCTGAGGGGAATCTTTCACCTCACCACCCCAGGCTCCTTTTAAAATCGTTGGGCCCCTTTAAAATCACCAGGTCACAAATTGCCCCCTTCCCTCCACCCCCCATTGGTGAGCCTGACTGAGATCCATTTGGGCACATGCTGCTGAATTATACTGCCCTATTCCTGCCTTCCCTAGCAGCCTCCTCTTGGCCCTTAGAAGCTATTTCCACCTACTACATATGACACAAAGGAGCAAAGGAGTGTCCAAAAGCTTAGGGAACAGGTATTGGAACCTCCCATCTTTACCTACGTGCCCAGCTCACAGTCTTCTGCTTCCCTCTGATTATGTTAGTGGAGGGGAACATATAGGTGTCATAGGTTGACAGGTTCCTTTAAGAGGGAATGGGTCCAATTCACCTATGACTAATTAATTGCCTCCAATGGGGCCTGGTCACTGGCATCTATAAAAGATCCAAGCAGTAGTTCAGAAAGAGGAGCAGGAAGGAGCATCGTGAGACCTGAGAGAGCAGTAGTTGGGAGCTGGTGATCAAGGGAAGTGGGGCAGAGAGACTGGATGAGAGCTATATAGTGCTCTGGATGAGACCAGTCAGAGAGAACTGGCCGAAGCTAAGGAACTCTCCCATGTAGAAGACTTGTGAAGAGGACCCTAGGTAAAGGGGAGAACAAGCTCAGTCACTGCAAGTCAAGTCTAAAAACTAGAGGGGTGATTCTGGAGGTTCCCATGTGCATGGATAGAACTTGCAGGCAAAGAGACCTGAGGAGTAGAACACTACAGGGAGCCCTCTTGCAGAAACTCTGAGTTGAGGGCTGTAGGAAAAGAGTTGCAAACATCACTGGGAATTGCCAGAGGTTAAGGTCCTGGAACAGCAGAAGAGGAACTTGGGAATGGAGTGGTTGTTGACTCTCGAGTGAGGGACCTGGAGATGGTGACACTGGAGTGGGGATGGAGGACTGCTGTATTTTTACATGTTGTGCTTGAGGGGGTTGAGAACTGTCTGACTTTGAGGGATTTGCTGAAAGTTGAAATTATACTAAGAAATTATGCCTGGAACCAGGGCTTGAGTTGGTATCTGAGAGGAACATCATTCCTTTCCTGGGCATAGGAGGTGACCGTCTGCCTGAACTGTGGTGGAGAAGTTGGGCAGTTCAGTCAGCCCAGGGAATATAGGGGAAACTGAGGTGGAACTTGACTGTATCATAGATGGTTAGCCAGAGGAGGGTGCCCTTTCTGGGATGAGCCCTGCTACAACAGGCCTCAGGGAAAAGATCCTTGTTTCCCTGCAGAACACCTTGTGTAATAGGTCTCTGTAAAAAAGTAATAAAACATTTTTCCTAAACTCTACCAAACTTGAAACAAATTATAATTTGAATTAATAGATCTCTCTCTGTACACTTTCCATTATAAGATCTTGTTTTCAGTTGCTTATAGCATCCATAGTGTATTTTCAGTTCAAATCTTCACTATTTCTTACAGAAGATTTGTGTATTTCTTAGACTCTAATATTTTATTTCTCTCTTTGTTTGAAGATATTGGTTGAGCCAACCAAAGGTCTGTGTTATTTAAATAAAATACAATCACTTTTGTTTTTGTAAATAGACATAATAGCTGTCGGAAGCCAATATTATTAAGAGGCTGCACAAGAAAAATCAGAAGAAGTGTAAAGAACAGTATATCTCTCTTTCACACCCACCCACGTGCAATAAAGTTTGTTGTTGAGAGGAAGGCCACCAAAGGTGCATCTTTCCTTTCTAGTTACAAACAGAGTGCAATATTTTTGCAGCACATGTACAACTGCAACAGTGGCACTGAAGTTTAGTTGCAGAAATGCATTTTGTCATCCAGCAAAGTCAGAGAGAGCTACAAAAGAATTAAACGTATTTAGAATACAGAAGTGCCAGTCATAAGTTTATTATGATAAATAACAGTTAATATAGTCATGAAAATTGCTAGATAAAGGTTACAATTTGAGCAGCATTATGTAGAACTGAGAGATGTGGCTTATTGCTGAGTTCTCATTCTATTGGCATTAACACCCAGAAACATTCAGTAGTGGTTCATTGTGAAACCTTCAGTTATCTTAACTGGCTTCCAGAGCTTTAATTTGTGTGCATGTGTTACAATTTTGCTTTTGAATCAGCCATCACATCATTGCAAAGACATTTATTTCATGACACTTGAGAAGCAAGCTGCAAGTAGGACTTTGAAGAGCTATGCATCAAGAGTTGTAGGTCTGGCATCACTGAACTACCGAATCTAAATGGGGCATAAAGGCAGGAGTCGCAGCTCACAAAGAGCGAAAGTGGAAAAAAGTGGTGGATGTAACCTCTGTGATTTCCCTCTATGGAAAAGTCCACAGTCTGAGTCAGTGCATCAGTTTAAATAGCTAGATGATACAAGAGAGACTATTCTCAGACACTGATTTGAGGGGACTTTGGTGGCAGACATTCACTGTGAGGACATTTCTGGTGCAGAGGAAATTTAGAGTGAAAGTGCTTGTAAATTTCATTAGCAGAGAATAAACACTGATCAATAACTAAATTCTAGCAATTGTAGGGAAACAAGATTGATCTCTATGCTAAAGCACAGGATTGGGAACCAGGAAATCTTGGTTCTATTCCTAGCTTTGTCACAGACTTTGTATATAACTTTGAGCAAGTCACTTGCCTGTGCCTCTTCTTCTCCATCTGAAACACCGGGGATACTAACTTACCATTAAGTCAGAGGGGTATAAAGCAGAATTCATTGAAGTGTTCTGAGATCCCTGGCTGAAGACAATATAGAAATGCAGCAAAGCATTCTTCTTCTTTTATTACTTTATTACGTGCATTGTTCAGGAAGCATTCCAGTGCTTTTCTTTGTTTCATAAAGATATGGATGGGCTTCCAGAATTTCTATAGCCCCAAAGGTCAAATGAAAGGCTACAATTACAAAACAGGAAGTGGCAGGACAGTGCCAAGTGAAAGGTCAAAAGTCAAGTGAATGGCTAATTTCCAGGTGAAAGCCAACTACGCAGCTCCATGAGCTATGCATGTGTACAAAAAGTAACAATATCCTGACTGAACTGTCTTCCATCCCAGGGAAATAAGACCTGTGAATTCATAATCCCAATTCTGCTGTAACAAATAGTCACTTCTCACAGCTCCTACCAAAAAAAAAAAAAAAAAAAAAGACAAGTTGTAGATTTACCCATGTTAAATTAAGCTCCTGCTGAAAACACCTCTATGAGTACTGACAGAGCAAGAGTTCAACTCTCTTCACTAATTACCCATTTGAAGATTCTGGTGTGTGGTAAGCTTCTGTGGAACGTGCTTCTTTGAACAATCCAATACATTTATATGTCTTTTGATATTTTCACACATAGAACTGGAGGAAAAGCTGCATGTGGGACAGGAGTATAATGAAGTGTCCCCCACCAAGCCTATGGAATAGCTTCATAAAGGTTATTTCAGACCATTGTATGATATAGGGTATGGGGCAAAAGTATCCTCATATCAACAAATCTTCCAACCCCAACCCACATTCCGTCACACTGGCATGTAAGGAGTTCCTACAGAGTGGAGCTCCACCCCCCCCTACACATTCCCCAGACCTTTTCATTCAGAGTTGGAAGATGGTATAGGAGTTTTCCCCTTAATGAATACACAAGCCAACTCCTTGTGGTGGGGTGGACAGATGAGGGAAGGGATAGTTAGTGAAATCTAAAATCTTGCCAACTGGGTGTGTGGGTTGTTTTTTGTTTTGTTTTGTTTTGTTTTGTTTGTTTGTTTTTTAAATCTTTGCTATAGCTATGGTCAAAATTCTGCACTCATTTACATAATGATAAAATTACCCCAAAATGAAACTATGAGGTAAAGTAGTCCAGTTTGCCTGCATTTTGGCATTTTATGGGTAAAATGCTGGCTCATTTGAAGTCAATGACAAAATTTCCATTAACTTCAGGTGTCTACTTTTCACCTTGCTGTCACATAAAAGAGTGTGTCTTCACTTATATCCATAGAGGGTGGGATGAAGTGGAGAAAGAACAATGAATGTGGTCAGCCCATGGCCCTGGTCCTGCATCTCATGAAGATGTACTTGAGTGCTCTCTTGTCCTTTGCTTTAGTTCTTTGAGAACAACTAACTTGAATCTGTTGGCTTAATTTATATACCTTCTGCACCTACACAGCAGAACATGGCCCAGGGTCTTTAGAGCTATGAATTGGAACAACATGTGCTTAAGAAAGAGGATAGAAAATATGAAGCTGATTTCCATTCCAGGCTTTTTAGTTTCTGATGGGGAAAAAATGACTTGTGCTTTTATAATCTGTGTAAATTTATCTAGGTTTTAGAATTCTTGTGTTGTGTCCAAAAGTACTGTATTAGTTATATTTTATCAGGCCAATGCCTAGTTGTCTGGATTTGCCAAATCCTCCTCTCTATTCTTTGAGAACAAAAAGAATACTTTATTTCCTTTTCAAATACATGTTAGAATTCTTCAGAATGGCAGCACATTGAAATCTGTTGCAGTATTGCTTGGAAAGGGAAAACTCTTCTTTAGCTCCAGACAAGGTATAACAATTAATATGAGATTAAATTGTGGCTCATAGATACTACTTAAAAGAATAAAATCTAAAAACATCACTTCTGGAATCCCCAATTTATATCTTCAGCAGATGGCAGAGATGTAGTGCAGAATAATATGCAAAAAAACCAAAAACAAACAAAATTAGATTCAGAATAATTTTATTAATTTTATTTTAGTTGATTGAATTCAAAGGTAAATTCCTCCTGGTAAGCAGGTGAACAGAAGCATCTTTAGAATATTAAGGCTAAATTCCAGTCTAGCTCTAGCACTTTTTGAACAACAAAGGAACCTGGGGAACATTTAATCATTTCATGGGCATTTAAAAAAGAAAACAAGAAAGCTTTTAAAACTGCAATATTGGATCAGAGAATTCCTGGAACATAGATAAAAAGCACATTAGAAGAAGCAGAAAAAGATTAGATTGATTTTCAAAAAAGATAAACTAATGCATATGAGAATGGAGAGAAGAAATGTCAATATAATGCATAGAAGATACATTATGTACATTGGAATAATACATTATAAAGCACAGACAATATGCTTTGCCCTCTAAAGGCCTGAAATCCCCCAGAACCCACCAAACTATAAGAAGAACCAGTTGTTATAGTTAGATTTAGCTTTCATGTTCCAAAGGAAGGAATGTGCATTTTATTGCTAAAGGATTAAATGGTAACCACTACAGGGTTACATTTAGCTAACTGTCTTTAGTTTCTGTTAGTTATTGTAGGATAAAGCAAAGTTCATTTCTTGAATGAGTGTAATATTGTTTTGTTTTTACCTTTATAGTGATCCAAACCAGCCTGTTCCACAGGACACAAAGTTCATCCATACCAAACCCAACCGTTTTGAAGAAGTGGCCTGGTCTAAGTATAACCCTAAAGACCAGCTCTATCTACACATTGGTCTGAAACCCAGAGTTCGGGATCACTATCGAGCAACAAAAGTTGCATTCTGGTTGGAACTTGTACCACACTTGCACAACCTAAATGAAATATTTCAGTATGTTTCCACAACAACTAAGGTGCCGCCTCCTGATATGACATCGTTTCCTTATGTCACCAGACGTTCTCCTGGAAAGTTATGGCCAACAACCAAACGCCCAGCAATGACACCAGCCAACAATCCTAAACATTCAAAGAACACGCCTAAAACAGCCTCTGAGGATACAACTGTTCTGATAGAAAACAAGCGAGATTACTCCACAGAGCTGAGTGTCACCATTGCAGTGGGGGCATCCTTGTTATTCCTCAACATTTTAGCTTTTGCTGCATTGTATTACAAGAAGGACAAGCGACGTCACGAGACACACAGGCGTCCCAGTCCCCAGAGGAATACGACCAATGATATAGCACACATACAAAATGAAGAGATTATGTCATTGCAGATGAAACAGCTAGAGCATGACCATGAGTGTGAATCACTGCAGGCACACGACACCCTGAGGCTAACCTGCCCACCTGACTACACCCTTACTTTGAGGAGGTCCCCAGATGACATTCCACTCATGACACCCAACACCATAACCATGATTCCAAATACATTAACAGGAATGCAGCCTTTGCATACTTTCAACACCTTCAGTGGAGGACAAAACAGTACTAATTTACCCCATGGACATTCCACCACTAGGGTATAGCTCTGCCATTTCCCCCTCAAACCCTACAAGCCACTTGGAAGAAAAAGAAGAAGAGAAAAAAGCATTCTCCATTGAACAACTTGTTAAAAACAACAACAAAAAGTAAAAGGGAAGGGCAGTCATTATTTTCTTACTGATCCTTCCAATCGGAACTCTCTGATATTAAAGATCAACTTCAAACCCTGTGAAATGTGAAACATGTACATTGCTGTTATGATACTGCTTTAAGATCTCAACCGCTTTGATTGAAAGTTGATGCCAGAAGAATTCACCTGAAAGGATGTTTTGAGAGTAACAAACAGAAGCAGAATCTTCTGGAACACAGAGCCAGTGACTGTACAGTTTTTTAATATATGAAATTAAAAAAATCCAGTTCTTTATGTGCCATACCATGAATGACCCTTGTTAAAACAAAGACATCACCATGGGCTTTTATCCACCATAAGAAACTGTAATCCAGAAGGGGGAAATAGGATTTTATTATTAAAAAAAAAAAAAAAAGAGGAGTGACTATGCAGTAAAATACATATAGTTCTGAGCAAAGAGATGACTTGCCAGCCTGAACTATATTTAAAGAAACTTTGTAAATATTGTACATAGCTGTGAGTTAAAAAAAAATAAGCTTTTATTGATGTTTTCAGTTTGAAAAGAACTTTTAGAAATTGTGCTTTCAGTTGTGACCTATGTGAATATTCATTAGTCATATCACCTCTCTTTCCTCCAGACCAAACGGAGGATTTTCTTCTTAATTACTAGTGGTGAACAAAGACATGAGGTTTTTCTAACGTTTCATTTATAGGAGGACATGGTCTCATACAGAGAATACAGTTGTCTGTGTGACCTGCGTATTTTCCCTTACAGGTTACACAAGTGCATGTTAAAGCATTCTTAGGAGACACTTGTTTTTTAGATTTTTTTCTTTTCTTTTTCTTTTCTTTTTGTGTTAGCCTTCATTAAATTGCAACAGAGAGCTGGATCAGAAAATGGAAAACACTATTTTTGTTTTAAACTTGTTGATTCAACCAACCAACCAACAATACGAGTTCAGTTTTGTAGTTCTTGGTTATTTTAATAAATTAGGAAGACTTGCTTCACAATTTAGTGCCCTGACAAATGTAAAGAAAGCCTGCCTCTTGGTCAGTCTTTTATGAGGAAAACTAGCTCTATATTCACCAGCATCTGCAGAAGAGCTTTTGCTGAGGAAGCACCCACTCAGCTTTGCCAAACAGAGGAAAAATGAAATTAGAAAGGGGAGAAAATGGGTGGCGGTGGTGGTTTGTTTAGGTTTCTTAAAGGTTGGAAGGTCATGACTAATCTGTATGCAAAGAGCTTTTTCATCCAGTATCCTGTTATTGTGATCAAGAGTGTACCTGTCTGAAAACACTATTTTTGCTGGTTAATTATATAGCAGTAACAAAACCCATGGATATTGTGGAGAGTTAAAAAGGGAGGTAACCAAATGTCATCTGTGTGAATTTATATGAAAATTCTGGACAGGCTCATTGTCAGGAAAAGGTTAAATTTTTATTCTCCCCTGCCCTCCCTTAACTGGGGACCTAAGGGCAAACCAGAGCTGTTGCGCAAGGAGTTCAGCAGTTTCATTTAAACAACTGATTCATGTGTTGAAAGCTAAACATGAGTTAATTAATGAAGGTTGTTTATATTTTGTCTTTCTAAAGTGACTGCATCAACAAGAGGTAGTAACCAAAGATATTTGAACAGAGTTGCTCCGCACTTGAACATGACTATCCCAGATGTATTTTGTATTTTGATTTCAGTACCAAACTGGGCGCTGCACCATCATATTGTCTTTCCCATACAGAATCTAACACAAGATGCCTTCTACCTTTGTGATAAAACACTTTGGAATAGCCAGCCCATGAAATGATATTGTAGACAATGATATCAAAGTCTGTGGGATCTGCACAACTCCTTGCTGTGTGTGGCAGAGAAGTGAGTTCTGAAAGAAATTAAAAGAGTTTTAATATTGTAAAAATGCATCTTATAACCAATATCATGGTTTATACGAAAGAAGACAGGTATGTTTTACAGGTTAGAAAGTGGTGAAGCAAAAGTCCCAACCTGCATCTAGTAGCAAATGGAAAACTATCTTCTTCACTGATCCATCCCATAATATTTATTAAAACAGACTCTATACCAGGCCATTTCCACAACCTATGTATTGCCTCAGCTGAGATGCAGCAGTTCATGACTCTAAAAAAAAAAAGGCAGTGATGTTTGGCATCATAACAAGTTGGGTATGTTTGTAATGTGAATTACAGTATTTGTTTAGTACTTCCAATTGTCTTCTGCTAGCAATATGTACAGTAATGTGTCAGGCTTGTGACATTTGGGTAAAAAAGTTCCTGTAAGTGAATGATTTTAGCTTTTAAAAATAATTATGATCAAGTCATTTTAATAATTTAATACATCTGAATTGATGTATGGTTTATAAATGGAAAAGATTTATAGAATCTTCATAGAATTCTGTAATAATAATAACAAAACATACTTGGCAAAGAAAAGAAAACAAGAACTTTTCCCAGGCTTATAGTCTTGACCTTAAGAGGCACGCAGGGTTTAATGGTTTCTTTTGTTATTGTTTTGCAATTTTTTGTTTTTGCCTTAAGTAATGATAGAAGATATATATGGCTGGACACATATGTATAAACTTTTCAGCAGCATTTTTAATAATAAAATATCACAGTATTTTCTAATGCTTTGTGCAAAGAATTATGTGTTCGTCCTTTTTTGTGTGTAGCAAACCTTTTAGAAGTATGTTGCTTTTTAAAAAAAGAAAAAATCCCTTTTAATGATCCAGTATAAATGATGCCGAGGTATAAATTAGCAGAGGTTGGATTTTCAAGATACCGAGTTGGCATGGCTATTAAAGCTCTATACGCCTGTTGCTTAGCTTAGTGCACACCAGGCTTTGTTGCTCAGATGATGAAGATATTATAGAAGAGAAAGCTCTATGCATTTATATCTAAACTATGTGGATCCCATTGAACTCTGTTTTGTCCGTGTTTAACATTCTCACAGATCAAAGTATTCTAAGGGAATGTATAGCTAACTGTCTCCTATGTAAGCTTCACATTTAATGTGAAAAAATTGTTTCCCAGCTTAGGATTCAAGATAGAACCCTCTGAACTAATTATCACAGCCTCTGTGTCAACACTGCAATCAGATTGCAGCATGTGTAGACATATCTGACCTAACTTTGAGCTAGCTCATTCAAATAACAATAGCAATGAAGCCACAGCACCACAGGCTATACAGGCCCACCTGGTACCCCAGTTATGTAGACTCATAGACTTTAAGGTCAGAAGGGACCAATATGATCAGTCTGACCTCCAGCACAACGCAGGCCACAGAACCTTACCCACACACTTTTGTAATAGACCCCTAATCTATAAAGTCCTCAAATCATGGTTTAAAGACTTCAAGGTGCAGAAAATCCACCAGCAAGTGACCTGTGCCCCACACTACAGAGGAAGGCAAAACCCGCCCCAGGGCCTCCGCCAATCTTCCCTGGGGGAAAATACCTTCCCAACCCCAAATATGGTGATCAGCTAAACCCTGAGCATGTGGGCAAGACTCACCAGCCAGACAACCAAGAAATAATTCTCTGTAGTAACTCAGATTCCACCAAATCAAACATCCCATCACAGGCCATTGGGCATATTTACCACTAGTAGTCAAAGATCAGTTAATTGCCAAATTAGGCTGTCCCATCATACTATCTCCTCCATAAATTTATCAAGCTCAGTTTTGAAGCCAGCTAGATATTTTCCTTCCACTGTTACCATTGGAAGGCTATTCCAGAACTTCACTCCTCTGATGGTTAGAAAGCTACTTCTAATTTCAGTTTATATCAATTTGTTCTTATGGCCACATAGGTGCTGAACTTAAATAATTCCTCTCCCTCCCTGGTATTTATCCCTTTGATATATTTATAGAGAGCAATCATATCTCCCCTCAATCATTTTTTGATTAGGCTAAACGAGCCAAGCTCTTTGAGTCTCCTCTCAAAAGGTAGGTTTTCAATTCCTCGGATCATCCTACTTGCCCTTTTCTGCACCAGTTCCAGTTTGAATTCATCTTTCTTAAACACTCAATATTCCAGATGAGGTCTCAGCAGCGCCTTGTATAATGGTACTAACACCTCCCTATCTCTACTGGAAATACCTCATCTGAGGCATCCTAGGACCGCATTAGCTTTTTTCATGGCCACATCACATTGGATGGCTCATAGTCATCCTGTGAGCAACCAATACACCCGGGTCCTTCTCCTCCTCTGTACTTGAGCAGCTATCTTGTACTTCCATGACTTCACTGTTCTTGTTATTTGAGCTAGCTAGATCAAAACTAGTTTGATGCTGCAATCACTCTTCTCATTGCAGTATAGATAAAATAATCATTCATATCTTTTTAGAATTAGATCTTTAGATTTATAAAGCATAGCGAATATATGTCAAAACAAGGAAATTTATTATTCTTGTCAGGTAGGTGAATAATTATAGCTTCCCCTTTTGTCATGTTAAAATTCATTTGTTACTCAGGTTTCCTGTGACTGGAGTGATGGATATGTATTCTGGTGATTAGATCTGGGTGTCTAAAGCAAAATATTGCCTTTGAATACTTGTTCACATTTATAAACACAGTCAGTTCAGCCGTATTTCTGCACTTTTATTTTGTTTGCTTTCTGTAATGACTCTATTGAAAAACTTTACTGACAAATGGTCTGTGAATTTTGAGCATATGGTTGAAAATTAGTAACCCCTGAAGATTTGCGTCAGAACACTGATTCTAAAAGCTGTTTGGTGAGCAGAAACATAGTATGCGACTTACCTGCAAATATAACTGAATGGCAAATGACACTCATAGCTTGTTCAGAGACAATTCACGAACAGAAAAATAGGCTGAAATTGCTGAATACGTTATTCGTTGTGAATTTTTGGTAATCATTCAGTAAATAATCTTCTTTCTAGCTAAACAGTTCTCTGCTAAAAAGATGGGAAGAGTGACCTTCGGCAGCTAACTAAATATCAATTATTTTTAGAATTATGAAATATAAAACCCTGTTCCTATTTACACTTTAATGGTATGTTCCTATTGATACTTTGCTAGACTATGACGATCCATGGTATTTAATATCACAGACACAACACATGAAATAGTACTATGGAAGCTATATGCTTGTTTGAGTTCTGTAGTTTTGCAAATGTTTAATTTATGAAGAATAGTTTCCTATGTTTTTACCTAGGGCTATTTGATTACTTAAGCCTCTGAAATGTCTCTCTCTCTAGAGGCTATAAGTAGAGCTGGTCAAATTTTGGAATTTCCATCCCACTGGAAATTCTGATATTTCAACATTTGTTTTGATCACAAATCAGGTTGAAAAGTCCATATCAAAGTTTGTTTAGAATGAAAAGTTCCAAAAAATTCAGTTTGTTTTGTTTTTTTGAACTGAACTGAAATTGTTTGTTTTGGCTCAGTTTGACATTGAACTCCCCCTGCCAGGATTGCTACAGTGGGAATTGTATTTCAAGTGCCTCATGCCCTCTTTCAATTTATTGACCTGGGATCCCCAGTCAGACTATGTCTCCAGTGATGCATCATCATCATAGGACTCCCATGTCCAGCCAGTCAGTCTGTCCCACAAAAGTGAATGGGAGCATAAGACACCTGAACTACAACTCCCATGAGGAATTATGGCATGGCAGGCAGACACAAATTAATGTCAAACTGACTCAAAATGAAAAATGTTGAATTGGGTTGACAAACCAGAATGTTTAGATTCATGTCAACCCAACCTGAGATGACATATTTCATTTCCATTTTCGCAATAGAAAATTGAAAAAGGTTGGCAATATCAAAATTTTCCTGAGGAAAATTTCAATTTTGGAGAAACTTCATTTTCTATCGAAGAAAAAAATAATAGAAAATTCTCAGCTAGGAATTCCCCATATATCCACTAGAATGCAACCCTGAAGATGACAAATCTTATAAGAGACTACTTGTTAGTCAATGCTCTCTTAAACGAGTATCCAAAGTAGGGTAATCTTCAGATATCTTTTCTGCACTACTTTTTCTTAAAAGTTGAACATTGTTTCATTCAGGACAATCCAGAGAGGTGAAATTTCCAAGAATCCATGACTCAAGTGATCTAATTAAAAATAGAGGCCTGGTCATAAGCTGTTGTAAACTAGCACAAATCCACGTAAGTCAACGTTATGTTTATTTTGGGGATCTGGTCAAAGATTAATTGAGAATAGAGAGAGAGAATATTAAAACATAGAAAGGTGTATGCGTAAACTGTCTATTCTGAAACTCTGCAAGTTCATCTACCTTAGGCCATTTTGGCCCAGATTTTTAACTATCAATGGGATGTTGGCTCCTAAGTGCCTAAATCCCCCTAAATGAAATTTAAGTTCCTAAATTAGTTAGCCGTTGCAACGCTGAGCAATCAACATCTAAATACCTATAAAAAGCTGGACCTTTAGTTTTAGTTACACTGAATTGAAAAAAAAAATCTTTCATTTATAGAGATCACTTTCTTTCTCTCCTCTGATCCTTTGGCAGGTTATCCTGAGTGTGACATGGCCTTTGGCTTTTGATATCTTGAGTTATCTTTTTTCTGTACCTTACTTTCAGCCTTATTATTCATTTGAGGCGTATTTTACATGATTGGCTTATCATGTCGGACATTGCTCTCCCAAGACGTGTTCCCAAGGATCTTTCCTGTCACATCCATTGTGTTTGTCCCCAAATCCATTCTGAATTATATTGATTTCGGTAAATAGTTTCCACTCCTGTTCTTCTTGTTCCACTTCTACTGTTTAAGAAAATGTTCCTATAAATGTGCTTCTCACCCCAGAAATGTACCCTGCTCTAAGGACTGCCTGCTCTTTTGCTGGTCTAACAGCCATGCTTTGGCATGTTAATTGTCTTATCTGAAGGTGCCAACCTAGAGCCAATTTATTCTGCTTTTACAGATGCAGGGGTTTTATAATTCTTATTATTTATTCCTAACATGCTTTCTCTCTGTATTATATTGAAATCATGAATAGATTAAATTAGGCTGTCACATCATTGCACTGCAGGTTCCCTCAAAGCCAAAAAGGAGCTTGTTATATGTGGCTACTGGCTAGTAATACGATATCATGCTAAACAAAAAGTGTTTGTAAAGCACAAAGAACTACTTTGACATGCAGAGGGCAGCTGTGAAGTCTTCTGTCTTGTGTAATAGAAGCTGTTGGAATCGGTGGATACTGACTCATGCTGGTATAACCTTCTGTTAGTCTGACCCATGTCATGTGACTAGGGACAGGCAATAAAAAGTCATCTCTTACCAGCCCTCCTCCATATGTAAGGCCCCTGGGTAAATCACAATTTCATGGACTGCATGGAAACAGTGAAATTAGCCCAATACTTTAATTTTTTTCCCAGCAGTGGCTAGCCAGAATACGGCATCCCCAGTGAAGCTATGGCTGTCTGTGGGGGGTTAGCAAGCCGATCCCAGTCAGGAGCGGGCAGGGAATGGCAGGATGGAACTATCCTGGGAAGTTTGGGGGGTAGCGTCTAATCACAAGGCACTGGCTGGTCTGACCTAACCCTGCCCAGGACAAGGATTGGAACCCAGCTCGATCCATGCTCAGTTTTGTCCCAGGCCCCCACTGCTGCTTCCTGTTGGCCACCGGAGAGAAGGGGGCAGTGCTGACAATGTGGCAATAAGAAATTCTGGCCCAACCCACCCCATCGTGACCCCCAGCAGGCTTGCAGGAGACACCACCAGGGCTGAGACCAGAGTCTGTACCCCACCCATCTCTTGTATTAGTGAACTACTCTTTTAAAAAATTGAATTATCCCACAACACATCAAGTAGCAATCTAATTCTACACTGCAAACCACACTTGCCAACGGATTCCAGGTGGATTAATAACAGATAATGGCCCACAATCCACAAGTGGCACATTTTAACAAATCTCTTTGAATTGTCTATTCAAGCACATCGCATCAAACTAGTGCTCTGTACAGTCAAAAGATCAAGGGACCAAAAATCAATAGTTTGGGGGCACAAAGGCAGAGAAAACCATCCAGAAGTCCCTTCTGAGGGAATCCCCTGGCATAGAAATGCACAGAGGTGGCATAGCCCACTCCTGCACTTTCCTCCACAACCATAGTTATATTAGGAGTGCAGAGGGAGAGTGTGGGCACTACGTTACAGTCTGGCAATCATCAGCTGGCCTATGGTCCATAGGGAACCATTGTCAGCTGGTGTAAGTTAGAAAAGCTGCCAGGCTGGTGCTGGAGTAGAGAGTCAGGGAGCTGTAACTGGTTGTTGAGTACAATCTTCTCTTTTCCTCTCTCCTGGATTGTCATGGGTTGTTTGGGAGGGAGGGGGATCTGTCTGTTTTTAGGTGCTCCTTTCGGCTGAAGCAAAGCTAGATGAGCTCTTTGGGAGTCCCAGCAGGGTAGGAGACAATGGAGCAGCCAGAGCGCTCTGTGGTGCATCAGGGAGCAAACTGAAGCTGCTGAGCAACCACAGCTCGGAAAGGAAAGCAGCTGCTCATAGGGTGCAGGGGAAGGTATGGGAGGCTATTGGAAAGGCCGGGCCCTCAGTTGCTCCCTGTAGTAATAGGGGTGACACAAAACACTTTTATATTAAAGTCTTAGAGCATGGCTCAGGGGACATATTTTTAATTCATAATCATATACAAAGTTTATTCCCACTTGCCTCTGAAAGCCACAAAATAGAGAGGGTTGCCACCCCCAAAACGCAGAAAACCTGGCCACTAGCCACTCCCCACACAGCCAACAACAAAAGGGTCCTACCACCAACTATAACTAGTAACTAAAAGAGCTTGGAGAACCATTTTACACACACAGACACATAAAACCCTCCACAGTATGTGTATTTTTGTTGTTTTATTATTTTACTTACCTTATCCTAACACAGGGATGCTGTCTGGACTATGATGGTGTGAACTGTAGAGCACTCTAAGCTTTTTTTCAAGGGAAAAAATTGGCACATTAAGTCTTTTAACAGGCAAGCCAGTACAAAAACCCACCAGGCCAGTTAAAAACTAGCTATGTGGCAACCTTAATTATCTAAAGGACCCAGGCCATAGGAAGGACACCATTAGGTTAGCAGAAAAGACAACACCCCATCATCAAAAAAAAAAAAATAGCTCTAATAATTCAAGGGATCCATACTTAGCAGTGTTAGAGTGTGGCAATATGCCTCGCAATGTGTCACTGGGTTCAGTAGTTCAAAGACTTACAGACAGGACAGACACTTAGTGCCAATATCAAACAAGCCAAAAACAATTAACCATGTGGTTAACATGAACGTTTTTATATACTTGAAAACTGAAAGAGAAGAAACAAAATAACAAAAATGTCAGACAATTTTCCCTAGTGTAAATAAGGCAGAAAGTTAGTTTTCAAAAAGAAAATGGCTGTTAACTGCCAAACCATATCATCTATATAGAAAGCCACATGGAACTTGAAGGGAAGACCATAGGTTGCAGGAAGGAAGAGTTTGGGGGAGACACCAGGATGAGATCAGACTGGTCAGTTTGCATGCCCATGGACAAATTTCTAAAAGGCATTTGCACCATCTTTATAAATAATTGCTTTAATAAACAGTCAGTGAAGTAAAAATGAAGTTCTCTCATGTTCTTACCCAGCATGTGGTACATGGGAAACAATCCACACCAAGGTTATATGCCGTAAGTACTCCCAAGGACAGTCCTACAAAACACACATAAGGAAAATCAAGACTGACAGACATTAGCTTGCTTTTTGTTTCTTGTAGACATCCAAAATGCTGCTAACAGAAGTAACCATATCTACCCAGTCACTGACAATGAGTATGAACCGCAAACACAGGCTTCAGGTGGTAAATCTACCTCGGCAACTGAACTTGCCACTACAGAGGGAACTGGTTTGAGAACAAGTGGGCGTATGATTAGTCATTGTGGGTTAGAGATAATAATTACTGACAGAAGTAAAATAAGAAGCAGATGATCTTTTTTCCTGTTGATGGTGTACCCTAGCTTCTATTTCTGTATTTTACTGGTGAGTAAATTGGCTGTAGTTGTTTTTGGTTGATATAATATTTGTAGTTCATTCTGCAACCAAGAAAGAAAGAAAATGAAAGATGCAACAGTTGCCATTCGATCCTGTCCCCTGCGCTGTGACAAATATATTAGTTTTTTGTAACCCTAGCCCATTCTATGTGAGTAGGGACAGAAAATACACGATTGTAACATTCTGGACACCCAGAGCTGCAAAAGCACTGTGTTACCGCTTTGCTTCAGCAAGACTGAGTTTTGCTGACAATTAGGTCATGTCTACACTAGCATGTTGGCAAAACTTTTGTGTGAAAAAACACCCCCTTGAGCGACATAAGTTTTGCCTGCATAAGTGCTCGTGTGCAGAGAACTATGTCAGTGGAAGACTCTCTCCTGCTGACATAGCTGTCACCATTCATTGAGCTGGTTTTGTATGTCTGTGGGAGAGCCCTCTACCATCAGCATAACACGGCTACACAAGCACTCTTACAATGGCACAGCTTGTAAGTTTAGACATGGCCTTAGACTGTGTGTCAGCACCCTGCCACAACAGTCTGTCTTCCTCACTAGCAAACTCCTCAAGGCTCTCCCAGTCCAAATTTCACCTACCAGGTAACCACCAGTGAACTCCAGCTCCCAAATTCATTCGAGATCTTTCTCTGCAATACACAGCCTTATCACTGTACATTCACAGAGTTTGCTCCTGTTTTAAAACATCAGTACATTACAGCTTCTTAACTTAACTTGGGGAAACAAACCCTTCCCGTCAAACACAGCGCTGAGCTGATCTATAGTAAAAATAAAAACACTTTATTACTAAAAGGGCATAGGTTAAATGATACCAAGTAGAAGGAATAAGGATAGAAATGGCTACAAAAAACCAAAAGTAAAAATAGACTTTTAATGGCTAAAACCTAATTAAACATGCAACAGTCTTTGTTCAAGGTAGCTTTCTCCCCAATCTTCCTTTCCTTTCTACCTTTGAGCCAGAATTACCACAGAGTTCAAGATGCTGGTTTTCTTGTCTCTTCATGAGAAGGATAATCTGAGGTATTTCTGTGTGTCCTTATATCTCAAAATCTGCCTTTGTTTGCATGGTTAAATTGATCCCCTGTGGTTCTGTCTCATATCTCCAATGGGGGGCTGACTCCATGTTGATTAAGGTGCCTGCTGGTATGTTCCAACGTGATATTTTCTCTGCAATTTTACAATGTAAATGTTCTCTTCCTGCAACTTTTGATATAAATGAATAACCCATTGAATTTGGCCACACCTGATTTGAAGTGGTTTCTTTCCTTTGCCTTGAGAAAAACCTGTTGATCAACACCCTCTGATGTGCCTGGTTTAAACACATTTTAGGCGCAGATTTAAAGCATATTATCAGTGAGTATCCATAATTCCATGCACAGCACTGTCACATACATTTCACAATGATATTATGGACCAGTGAATTATTAGTTTTTGTATATCTCACAATGCATATTTTGTACAAATACCATTGCAGTATTGTGTGGGGTCTGAAAACAGGGGTGCCTAGAGTCACAATGACTTAGTGTCTTATTGATCATTTTCATTGTAAATCAACAGAACATCAACAGTTACTCAGATCAAAGAGCCAGAACATGTTTCTTTAGCAAATTGGAGGGCTGAGCTAATACTGAACAGAAGTCATTTAAACATATATGTACAAAAAGGGGAATTGAAAAGGGCAGAGTTTTGCATTTTCTCTGTTAAGTTGGATCTGTAAGAATCTTTGGATTGCCTCCCAAATTGAACATGCAGTTATGCTGGAGGTTGGATGGCTCCCATCTTTGATCTATAGTTAGTCACAGACCTTGCTTAAACTGTTGATGCATGCAAGCTGCTGTCAATACAGTCTAAATTAGAGAACAATTAAATGTCCCTTTATTTAGTGATAGTGGAAACAATGGAAACTGCAACCCAAAGAGCAGGGTGAATGCAACTTCAAGACTGTTATTAGTCAATGGGGTCTGGGAGTGGGGGCTGTGAGAAGCAGCCAGAAAGCAAGTAGAAAACCAGAAGAGAACAAGAAAATCTCTGACTTTAGCTTCTCTCCAGCTCACAGCTTGCCTTGCCATTGCTGCTTCAGCTTCTCTGCAGGCCCTGGCTAACCATGTGACCACTGCCTTCAGACAGAATACAGCTCCTTGCTGTTTCAGGCGCTTACCTGGCCAGTAGGAAGAAGATATGCAGTGAGGAAATTGCTGATGGGAGTTAGAAAGGAATTAGATACCAGATCTATCAAAATAATTTTGTTTTCAGAACACAGTATCAAGCAACTTTTTCTATAATGATCAAGTCCATACTAACCCTTCCCACTTCAGGACTGCTCTTTTATAGTAAATTCGTTCCAAGATGCCTTTCTCTGCAGGAGTAGTGAGAGAGAAAAGGTTTGGTTCTTTATATTTGGCAGACTCAAACAGAAGCCTATCTAACGTAGTTATTTTATCACTGTTTGCTGTTTCAGCATCATTCTCCTTTCCAGCTGATGGGAAAAATCTAAGGCAAAAGATGACAGAAATTAAAAAACCTTTCTTATTCATGAGGAGATGATATATTCTCATAAAAATTATTCCCCCCACCCACAAACATTCGTAATACTTAGAAAGCAAATGCAGACTGGTTCAGAGAACAATTGTGTTAAAATGTATTTCCATTTTAGATAAATTCATTAAATTGTTGCCAAAATATTGCTCTGATTTTTTTCCCCGATATTTTTTTTTTGTTGGAACATCATACTGCTGTTGCCCGAGAAGCCAGTTAATGTGTGTTTATATTTGGAGCTTAAGCAATAGGTGTGAGAAGAATTTCTAGGTGTTCAGAAGGATATGCTAAAACTTCAGATACTGTGAAAATATAAAGGTGATTCCATTTTATAAAATGAGTACTCTAAAAGAGTGCAGGTAAAGAGAACCAAAATCTTTGCCAGGGGATCAGTTCATATACTCTACTTTAGTGCTATAATAAATTACATGCAACTATGGGACCTGTCTCCTAGCACAAGCTCTCGCAAACATTTTTCTTCTACATAGACCTAGCATTCTTCTCCTTTCCTCACCAACTTGACCAGATTGCATGTTTACCAAAAAATGCAATCTATCAGTAACCAAAAGTAGCTCCTGCCCCTGATTCACAGGAGATATGAATATTACTTGCTCCCAAGCAGTTGCCAGGTTCCAGTGCCAGAAAAATAAAATTATCTTCCACCAAGTATTAATCAGAAAACACAGACGTAAGTACATACCATTTGTCAAATAATGTCTGATCAGCACATTTTAACATCCTACATTAGCACCTATATATATATATATATATATATATATATATATAAGACCATGGTTTTTAGTATCTAGCAAAGTTATGAATTTAAGCTCCCAGGCTTGTCTCTTGAAGGTATTGTGAAGGTTTCCTTTGAAGACAAGGACTGAGAAGTCAGATGTCCAAAATGTAGGTGATAAGGAGTTTTTGTTTTATCATTTTTCTATGTGAGTTCATTTGAGAGCAAAGTGGTTGTCTGGTTTCACCTACATAGTTATTATGGGGGGGATTTAGTTCACTAGATGAGGTACACCACATGTTGCAATAGGTATAGGACCCATGGATCTTGAAAGGTGCGTTGTGGGGGGCATTGATCATTGTAGCATTGGAGATATGTCTGCAGGTTCTGCATCTGTTATCTCAGGGTCTGGTGGGTGAATTGAATTGAACTGAATTGAATTGAAATTGAATTGGTGGATGATGATTTGTAAGGAACTTGCTGGGCTAGGTTGAGGGGTTGTTAGAAGACCAGAAAAGATGGTTCAGGAAAGATTTCTTTTAGTATGTGGTCCCCATCAAGTATGGGTTGTAGTTGTTTGTTGATACCCTGAATGGGTTCCTCATATGGGAACTTATAAACAATGACCTCCTCTTCCGCTAAAACAAGAGTACCAAAAGGATTTGAAGTGGGGGGTTGCAGGAGACAGCAAGACCTCTTTTCTTCCTTCCAGCAGGCAGTAGAGGTGGGAGGGTAGGAGGGACCTGAGAGACTTCCAAATGATTGAACACTTATCTATCATGTGCTGATATAAAAGATGCAGCACTTTGAGCAGCTTCAGAGATGGCATTTTTATAGGCATTGCAGCATCCTCGCTTCTCACCCTTCTCTTTCATATCTGCCTCTTGGGAGTCAATTCAAACTTCTCACTGGTAGTCATCTAATACCTTTTTCTAACCCTGCATATTTCATAGATCTAATTTTTTAATAAGACAGGCTTTGAATGACTAATAACTGCTATACAGTGAAAATCCTTCATCTGTGTATCTCCTCTCTCAATTTCTTCTCCCTCTTTCTTTTATTAAATGTGGTAGTGGCATACATTGATCCATCGGACTTTATTTCTTTTACAGTGCCAGCTACCAATTCTTGTTTGTTCTAATCTTTGCCTCTCTATCTACTTGTTCTCCTCTGTGATCAATCATATGTTTAACAGCCTACTCTTCAACTTCTGGTTGAGGACATTCTCTGATCCTTGAGCACGTGATCCTTGTCTCGCCTGCTGGCTGATTCGTTCAAGTCCCAGGGCCCCAAATTCCCAGTGGATTCAATTCCTGGATAGAGATTAGGAAGCACTGGTAATAGTGGCATTGGGCACCAGGGACTGCTGGGACTAACCCCCTCCTCCCCATCTGACCCCTGCCTTGCTCTAGATAGGACTGAATACACATTAGCAATGATCCACGGACACATATTCATCACAGACCCTGTAGGTTAGAATTGTAGACATTCCATTTAGTAGAGCCACATGGGCGTGTCACTCTCAGTGGGGCCATCCAGGAATGACACATGCAAAGGTCACAAAATCAACAGGGAATTTTACTTAATCTAGCTGTAAAAATGTGAGTTCAATAAGGAAAGACATAAACAAAAATAACAGATTCAAATAACAGTCTGTTAATAACAGAAACCATTTGGTTACCGAGGAATCTGAATCACTGTAGGACCAATGTTCCTCTGTAAAAAAACACTTTAAGGGCTTGTCTGCAGTATGTTGGTGCATGGTAAGCCAGCGTGTAAATCTACACTGCTGTAGTCTGCCATGCACTGACTGGTCATGTGGACCATACTACCACACACTAAAAGTTCTGTACTGTGCTTTGACATACTCCTGTTTCAAAGCGTAGTACATCAAAGCACACTAAAGGACTTTTAGTGCTTGGCAGCTGGATCCAGTTAGTAAAGGCAGGCTAGTGCACTGCAGATTTATACCTCAGCTTGGGAGCATTAACAAACTATGTAGACAAGCCCTTGGGTACAGTCCCTGGAGTTTTCAGAAGCAGGAGCAGTGCATTGGAGTCAGCAAACAGCCAAAAACAGGGAAGTTTGAATGAGAGTTTGTAAGGGGAATTTGGGGGAGGGGCTGTGTTGTGTTCTGGTTTTGTTTTGTTGTTTGGTTTTTTGGTTTGCTGTTTTTCTTTTCTCTGATGGGAGCTTAGGTGGGAAGGCTATGACAGATAGAGAGACAGCAGTGGTAGTAACCCAAGGAACGGAAGAGACAATGAAGATGACCAGATGTGTAAGCTGTAGATGTACATTTTCCTGGAGCAGGTACTCAAAAAAAGCCTTGTTTGCATGAAGTGTCACCTGATAGTGCTGATGGAAGAGAAGATATGAGGTTTGGAGATGCGGGTGGAAACTATAGTTGAGATTTGAAGGGGTTCAAACAGATGATGGAGGGAAGGCAAGAGGAGAGTGAAGGGAAAAGCCAAGACTCGCAGATGAAAGCTGTACTGGAGAATTGTGAGGGTAGACAGCTGGGTTAGGAAAGTGGCCAGTGGAAGCATGTGTCTATAAGAACCAGGAAGAGGAAAAGACCAACTAGTGAAGGAGAAATAGAGCTCAGGAACAGGTTTTCTGAGTTGGAAGGTGAAGAAGGGTCACCAGAAGCAGTAACAGAAGGTGAGAAGGCAAAGAAGAAGAGAAGAGCAGCTAGTCCTTTAAGAAGAAGTGAAGAGTCAATGAAGATAGCTAGAGTTCAGAGGCCCAAGAGGACATAGGATGACTCACAGAAGATTGCAAGGGAGAACAAAAGACAAGAGATCTTGTAGCTAGAAAGAACAGGGGTAGGACTTAGAATTACACCAACACCAGGAAGAGGCAGGTCTACGTGATTGGTGTCTCCCTTCGAAAAAAAAACAGACAGGCCCATCACCAGAGCTGATCCAGAGAACAGAAGGGTGTGCTGTCTGCTGGGAGATAAGATATGGGATATGAGGCTGAAGAAGGTCCTAGTGGGAAGAGAAAAGATTCCACTTATTGTCCTTCATGTGGGAAAAATGATACTGCTGGATTCTTGCTGTAGCACATTAAAGAAGATTATGCCAGGGTTGGGAAGACTCTTGATGAAATGGAGGCCAAGGTGATCTTTAGCAGGATTCTACCTGTCCCTAGAATAAGAGAATAAAGGTGAGGCAAGATTATGATGATCAACAGATGGCTCAGGCAGTGGTGCTACAGGGAGGGCTTTGGGATGTTCGACAACTATGAGGCATTCATGGACAAAGGACAGTTCTCATGGGATGGACTCCACCTGAGTAGAAAGGGAAATAGACTTCTGGGATGGAGGTTGGTACAACCAATTAAAAGAGCTTTAACCTGGGAACTCAGGGGAGATGGTTGTGGGATGCTCATGTAATCTCCATGCCTGATTCTAATATTGACTGGGAGAAAAATCAAGAAAGAGAGAGTATAGCAATGGGGAAAGGAACGGCATTGGCAGGAGAATGGACATGAAGAGGAAAGACACTGCCAATACCAATGAAGCTAACAATCTGGTGGGCAATATTGGCAGTAGAATGACTGTACCTAAACAGATGAGGAATCTGGGTGAAGCTAAGCAGAAAGAAATAAGATGTTTGTATACCAATGCAAGGAGCTGGGTAATAAAATGTAGGAACTAGAACTACTGGTGCAGGAAGTGAAACAAGATATTATAGGGATAACAGAAATGTTGTGGAATAGTAGTCATAACTGGAGTACAGGTATGGAAGGAAATGTGCTGTTCAAGAAAGACAAAATTAAGGGAAAAGTGGTGAAGTAGCATTGTATATTAATGATGAGATAGACTGTAAAGAAATTAGAAGTGATGGAATGGATAAAATAGAGGCTGTTTGGGTCAAAATAACTTTGGGGAAAAAAGCTACCAGAGGTTCCCCTGAGATAGTGCTTGGAGTATGCCACAGATCTCCAGGATGCAATATGGATATGAATAGAAACTTCTTTAATATTTTAAATGAAATAAATACTACTGGGAATTGTGTGATTACGGGATTAACATGATATGAACAGGATTAACAGATATGAAATGGAGGACAAGTGCTACTAATTCATGTAGGGCCCAGATTTTCCTGGATTTGGTAGGGGACAGATTTCTTCATTGAATAGTTGCCTAACAAACAAGAAATTATGCCATTTTAGATTTGATATTGGCTCGCAGAGATGGTTGTAGGAGACAACCTTGGTTCAAGTTATCATGAACTAATTCATTTTAAACAAAATGGAAGGATAAACAAAAATAAGTCTGTAGCTAGGGTCCTTGATTTCAAAAGTGCAAACTTTAAAAAATTAAGAGATTTAGTTAGGGAAGTGGACTGGACAGAAGAAGTCAAGGATGTGAATATGGAGGACACTTGGAATTATTTTAAATCAAAGTTGCACAAACTATCTGAAGCCTGTATCCAAAATAAGGGGGAAAAATATAGGAAAGGATTACAGAGCAAGCAGGATGATCAACCATCTCAAACAGGTTGTTAAGAGAAAGCAGAAAGTCTACAGGGAATGGAAAATAGGAGGGATCAGCAAGGAAAGCTACCTTTCGGAGGTCAGAAAGTGTAGAGAAAAAGTGAGAACTGTTAAAAACCAAGCAGAGTTGTACCTTGCAAAGGAGATTAAAGACAATATTAAAAGGTTCTATAGTCATATAAATAAAAAGAAAACAAAGAAAGTGAGAGTACTAAACACTGAGGATGGGGTGGAAGTTAAAGATTATCTTGGCATGGCCCAAAACCTAAACACCGAAATACTTTCCCCTTATTAAAAACTGAGGCAATGAGGAGATTGGGGACACTGGCAGGGTAGCTGATGGAAATGACGATATGGAAATTGAATTTGATTTCCACCTTGGATGTGGTCATTTCTAACAGCTTAATGGGACTAAGTGTGGGGGCCTGGATAATCTCCATCCAAGAATATTAAAAGAACTGACATATGAAATGGCAACATCAATAGCAAGAATTTTTAATTAATCTGTAACCATGGCGGTCTTATCCTACAACTGGAGAATTGCTAATACAGTGCCTATTTTAAGTGAGGAAAATAAGTGATCTAGGAAACTACAGGTCTGTTAGTTTGACCTCAATTGTATGCAAGGTGTTGGAACCAATTTTGAAAGAGAAAGTAGTTAAGGACATCATCAGCCATGAAGACCAATGCAAATAATTCATTTAATTTCTCTGCAATAGTCTATATTCCTTGAGTGCTCCTTTAGCATCTTGATCAACAGTGGCCTCATAGGTTGTTTAGCAGGTTTCCTGCTTCTGATGTTCTAAAAATATTATTTGCTTTGACTTTTTGAGTCTTTGGCTAGCTGTTCTTCAAATTCTTTTTTGGCCTTCCTAATTACAGTTTTACACTTCACTTGCCAGATTTTATGCTCCTTTCTATTTTCCTCAATAGGATTTAGCTTCCATATTTTAAAGGATGCCTTTTTGCCTCTAAATGCTTCTTTTACTTTCTCATTTAGCCATGGTGGCATTTTTTTGGTCCTCTTACTATGTTTTTTAATTTGGGATATACATTTAAATTGAGTCTATGTTATGGTGTCTTTAAAAAGTTTCCATGCAGCTTTCAAGGATTTTACTTTTGACACTATACCTTTTAATTTCTGTTTCACTATCTTCTCAATTTTTGTGTAGTTCCTGTTTCTGAAATTAAATGCTACTGTGGGGGGCTGCTTTGGTGTCCCCCCACCACTACCACAGGGATGTTAAATGTTATTATATTGTGGTCACTGTTATCAAGCAGTTCAGCTATATTCACCTCTTGGACCAGATCCTGTGACCCACTTAGGACTAAATCAATAATTGCCTCTCCTCTTGTTGGTTCAACGTGATCTGGCCTGTGAAAAAAGGCTAATGCAATCCTAGGATACATCAGATGAAGTATTTCCACTAGAGACCGAGAAGTGTTAGTACCATTATACAAGGCACTGGTGAGACCTCATCTGGAATACTGTGTACAATTCTGGGTTGCATTTTAAAGAAAGATGAAGACAAAATGGAATAGGTGCAGAGAAGAGCTACTAAGATCATCTGAGGAAAGAAAAACCTACCTTATCAGACAGGACTCAAAGAGCTTGGCTTGTTTAGTTTAATGAAAAGAAGGCTGAGGGGAGATATGATTGCTCTCTATAAATACATCAGAGGGATAAATGCCAGGTAGGGGAAGGAGTTATTTAAGTTAAATACCAATATGGACACAAGAACAAATGGATATAAGCTGGCCATCTAGAAGTTTAAGCTTGAAATTAGATGAAGGTTTCTAACCTTCAAAGGAGTAAATTTCTGGAACAGCCTTCCATGGAGAGCAGTTGACAAAAATCCTAATTGGTTTCAAGACTGAGCTTGATCATTTTATGCAGGGGATGGTATGATGAGACTACCTACAATGGCATGTAGCCAATCTACGACTGCTAGCAGCAAATATCTCCAGTGGCTGATGATGAGACACTAGATGGGGAGGGCTCTGAGTGATTACAGATAATTCTTTCTCAGGTGACTGGCAGCTGGGTCTTGCCCACATGCTCAGGATGTAGCTGATCACCATATTTGGGGTTGGGAAGGAATTTTCCCTTGGGTCAGATTTGCAGAGCCCTGAGGGTTTTTTTTTTTTTTTTTGCCTTCCTCTGCAGCCTGGGGCCCAGGTCACTTGCAGGTTTAAATTAGTGTAAATGGTGGATTCTCTGCAACTTGAAGTCTTTAAATCATGATCTGAGGACTTCAGTAACTCAGATTCAGTAACTCAGAGGTTAGGGATCTACTACAGGAGTGGTTGGTTGAAGTTCTGTGGCTGGCAATGTGCAGGAGGTCAGACTAGGTGATCATGATGATCCCTTCTGGCCTTAAAAGTCTATGAGTCTAGAGCTGAGTCTCATTTCTGCCTCAACTCTTCTCTATTCAGGGCTCTCCCTCTCCAGGTGAGAGGCTTCTTATCCAAGCTTCCCTGGGGCCAGACTCCAGGACCCTCCCTTCCACCTTCAAGGCCAGATTGTTGCTGCTGTTGCTTCCCCCTCATAGAACCCTAGGACAAAGGACTAGAGAGATCTCCTGTATCACTGAGTCCAATCTCCTGCTACGCAGGCAAACCTCATCATATAGTCCCATTCATAAATTTAACAAGCTCCATCTTAAAACTATTTAGGTTATCTATTTTGATTTGCTGTAGCCTTCCGATCACTAGTTCCATCCCTGCAATGAGACTAGACTGGCTGGGGAAAGGTACTCAGATGTCTATCAAACTGTCATTATCAGCAGTCTCAAAACTACAGCAGCTCACTCTCTTGCTGGAGAGACAGTAATGGACCTTTTAAGTACACTGTAGATCTTGGATAATGGTTGGTTGCATTGCATTACCAGATTCTGCCACTATGGGGCTTCTGTGAGGCTGAGTCTAATTGTGAGCTGTGTGCAGCAAGGAAGGCAAGAATCAGGTCTAATTCAGATTAACCACCTAAAAGCATGGTCTTCACCTTGCTGAATGCAGGCAAATTGATTAGGGACTTGAGAAGACCAATGTAGACCTAGATCCAACCAAAATCACTCTGTTACTTCCTCTTCCTCCACTTCAGACTCACAGATCAGTGGGAGTGAAGGTTTATCCTGCCAGGGGAGATGCTACTTGCAGCCCATAATGGCAGAAGGGGGTGTCTGCTGCAGAGTAGGAGAATGAGCAAGGAGAATAAGCAAGGAGTCTCAGTATTGTAATTATTTGAAATCCCTATGCGGAAATGAATTCTGAATTTTCATTTTTTTGGAAAACTTAATAATCACAAAACCATTTGGAAGTTTTTTCCCAGTGAATTAAATCCTTATTCAGACTTATTAAGGAGTCATTTTTAACTTGACTCTTCTAAAGACAAGCTCTATATATTTACTGTTTCCTGATGCTATTGTGACGATTCTGTATATTAGGAAATATGTATGAACTGTTTGCAGAGTATCACAATAAGTGTATAAATTTGCCACCTGTCATATGGAGCTTGGGGAAGCTTCAGAAGGGGACCAGGAGAAGAGATGAGACCTAGGGAGAGTTGCTTTTGTGTGGGTAGTTAGAATGGAAAGAATGGAAAAAGCAAGAAGTAGCTGCACTGAGCAGGGAGGAGATATTCCCTGGCTTGCTCCAAGCATATTTGCATGATACTAGGAGGCAGCTTGCCTGGAAGAGGAGGTGGCAGGAAGATGGGGGTTGCTGTTTGGAAGATGAGAAAAATGGGCAAAAGAGTTAGTTGGAGAAAAAGCAAGGGTATGTAGATATGGGTGACTGGATGCATGTATGTGGATGTATGGTGCAGAGATGAGGAATACAAGTCAGGAATGTATAGGGAGGGTACAAGATAAAGGAAAAAGGTCTGTAAATTGATGGAGAAGAATACACAGATAAGGAATGTGCACATAAGCTGATTCTGTACCCACTGAACTCACCAGGAATTTAGCTATCACCTTCAACTGCTACAGGATTAGGTTGAAAAAAAGAAAAAGGAAGAAAAGAAAACAAGAAAAGGACAAGAAAACCATAGCATATTGAAAATAAATAAATCAGGAGGTGAACATAAAATAGAAAGAAGAAATAAGATTGGACCTTCTCCCCGAAATACCTCCTTTATGTCCTACACACGGCATGTGTCCCAGCTATATGGGAGATGGCAAGAACAGATGGGACTCTCTGACACCTACAGTTCTTCCACTTACTTTGGACAACAGCTGTCCATGACAGTAGGCACTTTGGTTTTTTTTTAAGGAAAACAGGACAGCAGCTAAAAATAAATTTAATTCTGCTCCTGGCTGTTTAGTGATTCAGCATTTACACTGAATTAATTCATCACCTACTTTTGAAAACTGAAGTCTTTTGTTTAAAAAGTAGGTTGTGAAGGATATTCAACTTTGTATTGTATAGGAATGTTCTAAACTAGCCCAAGGAATTATCCATCTAGTGGGGGGGACTGGAAACATGCAGGAGAACCAACTCGTTAAGTGTTCTAAGAAAAGAACAACTTTCATGCACCTTTCTTCAGTGTTTCTATAATGCCTGCCTTTGGAGCCTTTCATGAATGCCTAATCTCAGTTTAACTCTTTGGTGCTTACTACATAACCTAGATTTCTTATTAATGGAAGTTTCAGTCCTTCTGCAAACCATTTCATTACTGACTCTGGGTATTTAATTGCACATTTTCCCATGCTATTTATATACTTTAACAGGGAATAGAAAAATATTACATCCATGAATGACAGAGGGGTTGCTATTCCACAGCACAAGAGTAAACCACTGGTCAGTGTTATATATCTCTTTCTGTGCTTTAACCAGATAGGACGTGAATGTTACACCCCTCCTCTCCCCCAGTTTCAAAGTCTGAATCTTTAGCTCAATATGTAGCAGTTCATGATTTTAGTTCTGGAGGTCCCCATTTCAGTCTCAGCAAAGATGGCAGCCACCACACAAGTGCTGAAATATGTTTTATATGTTTCCTTGATGCTTTTGAGATATGATCAAATAGACTAATTTATTACAAGACATAAAAACTGAAATATTTTCAACCCATATAACTACAAAGACCGTGTTAAGATCACCATCAAAAAGCTAACTTGTAGCATCCTTAAAAAAAAGTACTGACAAAATTAATGAAAATTTAATCAATATTCTACTTCAAAAGCAAACCACTGGCTTATGTTTACTACAAAGACATTTATTACCAAATTCAAGATATTTTTCTGATTAATATCCTTGATAAATCATTTTTATACAATCTATCACTTATCATTGAACCTTAGCCCATACTGTATACAGTTACCATCAGCACTGGATTTAGGGGCAGGCAACCTAGGCAACCATCTGAGATGCCAGTCTTAAAGGCACTGGCATTGACAATGTAAGGGTAGTTGAGTAAAGCTGAGGAATCTGACACAAGGTACAAAGCCTGGCAGACTAGATCACTGACTTCAAATTTCAGGTCTCAATTATAGTTTAGCACAATATCCTGTTCCAAGTAAAAACCGTAAGAATGCACTACAAACTCAGTTGATGGGCTTCGCGACCACTACTAGTTTGATGAGAAGCTGCCTTGATTTTGTTGTGTCTGTCACAATGGGTAGATTGGGGGGGGAGCATTTAACATATGGTTTAACATCAATATGTCAAAATCATAATAATTCATGTGAGATATGCCATGTCAGGTACTGTTAGAAAGGTTGTAATATGCTAAGTAAGATGATAATACTTATGTTCATGTGTGATATGTGAAATGGAAATTATAGATATATTTGATATATCTATATTTCAAATTGTGCTGTCTGGGTAACGACTCAAAGGATGGATGCAGAACAATAGCCTGCTTAATGGCTCATTAAGACATTCCAAGGGGCCCAGAGGGAGAAACCAGAGATGTACCTGATGAGTCACCAGAACTTGCTCATGTGGCTCTGGACTCCATTTTAGTTCCGTAAAACTCTACAGACTGCATGGCCAGGGACAGAGGGTATATAAGGCAGAGGCCTTGGGAATCCATTTTGTCTTTCAGTCGGGACTCAGCTTCAAACACTTATCTACCTCTGAATCAAGTCATCTGCAACTGAAGTTGTGAACAAAGGACTGAGGCCCATCCAATTAATGAATGTATATCAGAGGAACTATACAAGCCTGCAACTCCATAATTCTTCTAGATGTATATGGACTTTTAATCATTTGTACGTATCTGATTGCTCTAATCCTTTAACATTTCTTTTATGGTTTATTTCTTTCTTTTTACAATAAACCTTTAGTTTTAGTTACTAAAGGATTGGCTGGCAGCGTGGTATTTTGGGTAAGATCCAAACTTATATTGATCTGGTACTGTGGCTGACCCCTTGGGGTCAGAGGGAACCTATTTAGTAAAGAACATAGAGTTTAAATAACTGGTCTCTTTACTGGACCCAGTGGCTAATTGGGAGCCAGAAACTGAAATACAGTAAAGGGGGCTGTGTGTATTTGTATACTGGCTTCTGTGTGGATTCAGAAGTTTGTGGCTGGTCGGGAAGTTAGGCTTCAGTGTCACCCAGCAGTACTGGGAGAATCTGCTCTCTTTTTACAGCCTGCTCTGACCTTGGCATTATCAGGTGGCTGCCCTGGGCATAGGACAGGTCACAGTGTCCTACAGAGAAAACATAATTGAAGAAACCATCAGCTGCTAAAGAAATGATGGAAAACTTAGTTGTTAAGCCTGTCTTCAAGGAAACTCGTATTCATCAGAAGAAGAGACAGTTTGGTTACGAGGGCAGAGATGAGGTATAGGGAAGCTCGGAAGAAAAATTCAAGAGGGAGGCTTTTTTTCTTGCTCCTTGACACTGCTCGAGTGTCCATTGATGAAAGGTTTGGACAAATGAAGCACCACAAAAAGACATACGGGTTTTAGTCTGACCTTAGTAATCTGCCAGGGGACAGGAAAAAGCTCTTTAACAAATGTACAAACCGTCACCGGACGCTGACACATGGGGAATGTTCAGATGTCAATGATAAAGACCTCTGTGTCGAATTGGACAACATCTGGCACGTGGGAAGCACTCTCCATGCCAAGTTCTCCAATTCATTCATTATGCAGATCTGAAGGACACTTTTCCTAATGTGTGGATAGCTTTGAAGCTTTGAGGATTCTGCTCATGCTACCGGTCGTAGTCATGAGTGGTGAGCACAGCTTTTCGAAGCTCAGGCTCATTAAAACATATCTTCAGTCAATGATGGCCAATGAGAAACAGACATCACTTTTTATTTTATCACTTGAAAATGCCATTGGCCAGTCTTTGGATCTCTCTGATGCTATGCTTCAGTTCTTGAGGGCAAATGCAAGAAAAGTGACCTTTTGAACTAAAGGACTAGGATAAACATTTCAAGGCAATCACCTACTGTAACACTAGTTAACACTGGAACACCAAATGTTGGACCACAGTTCAATTTCTTGATGTCAGTACATTTCAGTTATTCTTAAAATTAAAAAGTTTCTATAAGCTTAGAGGAAACATTTTTTTTTAATTTGTATATATGTGGCATGAATAAATGCAGATTTACAGATCCTAGAGTACAAAATTATTGTCTTATATAACAGGGATAAATCATGCATGCAAATCGTACATCAGAGTTGTGAAATGGGCTACAAATGCAATAAAAATAAGATAGTCAAAAGTTTAATAAATGGAGGGGAGAGGTTCCAAAGACGCCTCTTGCCTGGGGTGTCTTTTGGTCTAGGGCCGGCCCTGGTTACCACCACTAAAAAGTGTACTGGCATGTCATTTACTGATACTTCACACAGAGGAATTTGAGAGAACTAATTTATTTCCTAGTTGCTGGAACTACTTCTTTGAGTAAGGTGAGTTTGTTGTATCTCTTAGTTTGTTAATGTATGATATTATCCTGTACTGTTACCTTAAACATTTAAACTTCTTAAGCAATTTTCTTTTCATGTATGTGAAATTATTTAGAATCCAAAGAAAATACTGAGTCACACTTTTTAAGTCTAAAGCACAAAGCCAGTAATTAAGTGTTTACTTTGCAGAAATTTGTTATGTTTTATACCCCACATGAGATATAAAATGAAATATAAATGAAAAAATCCTGTCCTTTTCATTTAGAGGGGAAAAAAAAGATTTAAGTGTGAGTTCCATAGCTCATTTTTGTATTATTCTCATGCAACCGGTGGCTTTGAGTTTCTTAATGCAGTTACGAATGAAGAAGTCAGAACATCAAAGGAACTTAATTAAGGAGTAGGTTTTATGTTTCATCTTACTGTTGTCATCTATCCAAGTAAAATTTTAAGATTAAAGTGGCCAAATGTACTATTTGCATAAATCTATTTAAGATGTTTAAAAAAGACTTTTGAATGTATCCTTATATCCTCAAAGCTGAGGATGACTAAATTTTCTTATCTATGGAACTATGCTACAATTCTATCAAGATCGGATTCTGAATCATTGACTTCTCATGTGCATAAATAAAATTACGATTAATATCACTTATTAATCAATATTAATATTATCTGAGCTGCTCTGATGTCAAAGTATATCAGACAAAGAGGAGAAATGACAAGAGGAAAATTCAAGCTAACAGCAGAGCACAATTGCCTATGATGATAAGGAGTAATTGATACTGGCCAAAGTGTTGGGAGAAAAATATTATTTTTTAACTGCTGGAAATGAATCCTTGAAGTCATTGGAACTATGTTGATTTATTACAACTGAGGATCTGGCCCTCAAAGAGCAAGGCCTGGTCTACACCTAAGCTCAGGTCAACCTAGATACATTGCTCAGGGCTGTGAAAAATGTCACTCATTGTGTGACTTAGTTAGGTCGACCTAACCCCCACTGTTGACATAGCTAAATCAATGGAAGAATTCTTCTATCAACCTAGCTACCACCTTTTGAGGGGAAGGAGTTGCTACAAGCCAATAATTAATATCAGTACCGGAAAAATGTTCTATACAATACCAGTCTTTGGGAAGCCATCTTATCTAGTGAAATTCCGTTCAATTTATGCAGGTGTGCTTCCAAAGTTTCACATTTCAGCTGGTATTATTTATATGATGATTTTATAGGCTGGATCTTAGAGACGTGTAACCTATCTCCCAGTTCCCAAACTCATTCTTCTGTTCCTTACCTATCTTTGTTTTGCATACTAGAATTCTAGGTACTGGTCCATGAACATACTTCCCTAGCTACTAAAACATAGAAAAAAAGTATCTTGATTTCAACAAGTTTCCTATCTGCATATGCCTACTTCAGCTAATGCAAGGTGTTATGGGATACTTAGTATAAGTAGGCCAATATAGGCTATATCATTGTTATATTATTTGTGCTTAATATTATTGGTGCTTAAAGCATAATAATAATAATAATAACATATATATGATGCAGATAATACTTTAAAATCATATTTTGTTTGTTTGTTTGTACGACAGTCATCAAGGTGTCAAGCAGGGGCTTGTTCACTAATATATTCTGGTTATATTGGTCAACAGGCCCCTGCCTGACACCTTGATGATTGTCATAGTCAAGGCGACACCTTTTCCAAATTAATGTATGAAGCAGTTGTGAGGGCCTTTATGTGTTTTTAAAGTGTTTTAACAAACTGCATAAGCAGCAATGCAGCAATAAGAAGACTGGCTTTTGTTGCAACAAAATAAAAACAAAAATTACTCATGTGACACACACAACATACAACACAGGACAGCATACATGACATATATGACAAACTTACTATTAAAGAGGAATGGTGCCAAAACTGCATTTATAACGATACAAGATAAGGCATTAAGAGCTTAAATTTATTAAGGGACTGAATTTTGGAAAAGTAAACAAAAGAATTAAACGTTTAAGCAGGCATGTTGTTACATTTCTATTTAAAACTTTTTAAAAGAACTGACAAAACCCCTTTAAGTTGTTTGCCCCCTGTGTTGCATTAATTTAATTAACTTAAGGCAGTTACCATTACTTCATATTACTTTTATCTTAAGAATAGTACCATATAGAAATAAGAAAAAAACCATGCTCCATAGATTAGTTAGTGGCTACAGTTAGAGCCAGAGTTAGCATTTCTGTTTCTTGATAACCATATCTTCAAGAAAGTTAAGTGCAGTGATATTTCATTCACAATACGCAAAAGATGTTCTCCCACAATTACACATTTCAGCTGGTATTATTCATATGATGATTTTACAAGTTACATGTCACTAAGACCCAAACCATCAGTTTGTCCCAGTTCCCTAACTTGTATTCTGTTCCATCCTTATCTTTATTTTTGATACTAGCATTTCAGGTACTGGTCTATGAAGGTACTTCCCTGGTTTTAGACAGACATAGACGATATGTATCTGTTTATGACAAATGCTTACTTCAGCAAATGCAAGATGTTATCCGATACTTAACATAAGTGAACAGGATTATGTTATAGGTCAATTTAGGTTATAATATTTGAGTTTAATATTATTGGTTCTTAATGTGTACTAATATATATTAGCTACTTTAAAGCCTCAATTATTCCAGACCTCGGTGGCATGTTTCATTGTGTTAACAGAGAATATGTATCCATCATTTTTCATGAATCACCATGAATCATAGATCACTATTTTAAAGATGCTGAGCCTTGACTTCTCCAGTGATGCTGATGAAATGGAAGGTATTTTGCACCCCAAAAAAATGGGCTACTTATCATTATAATTAAAAAAGGTAAAACATTCTATTCATTTTTTTATTATTTATTTATATTAATATAGCGTCTAGTCATGAACCAGGACCCTGAATCCTGGACCAGGACCTCATTGTGCTAGTATACATTGTAGAAATGTTGTACAAACACAGAACAAAGAGACAGTCACTGCCCCCAAAAGCTTAAAACATGATATAAGAGATGGACGTAGACAGACCAGGTAGTACAAGGAAACAATGATACAATATTGGTCAGTGCGATAGGCAGCAGTCTCAGCACATGAATGATTGACAAGCTTTTTGTAGGCCTTAGAGCAAAGTTGAATTAGTTTTGCAGCTGTTTATAGGGACCTTGTCCCAAGCATGGAGGGGTAGCTTGGGAGAAAGATGCTTGTTTGAAAATATAACTGGTGGTTGATGGAGGCTGCCATTTGCAGTGAGAGCTGACTTTTCAATAGAGAGAGTGAGAGATAATAGAGAGTGAGAGATAATGGGTGGGGGGGGGGTTGGTTCTGAAGGGCCTTGAAAATGAAGTCAAGTAGTTTGTGTTTGTTACAATAGACAAGTGGGAGCCAGTGAAGGGATGGGGTGACAATGGTCAAAATGACGGGGTAGGAAAATGATCTCTGTGGCAGCATTCTGAATGGATATCAGTGGGACAAGATTACATCTGTCAAAGCCAAAGTGAAGTATGTTGCAGTAACTGAGACACAAGATGATGAGAGACTGGATGAAAGTCTTAGCAGTGTGGATGGATAGGAAATGCTGTATCACAAATTAACTCACACAGAAAAATGATAAAAGACAAAAACACCCTATCAACCCTGGGCAAACACTTTTCACAAAGTGATCACTCCATATCTGACCTCTTAGTCCTCATCCGCAAAGGAAACCTGGACAACATCTTCCAAAGACAGGCCTGGGAACTTAAATTAATAACTCTGATGGACACTAAAAACCAGGCACACTGGTGTTATGGCTTATTACAACTATTTGTAATATGACTCACTGCCTGCTAACCCTTAATTGCTCACTTCATTTTAAAGGGTCTCCTATAGCATGTGTGAAACCCTTATGCTTAACAATCTATCCTACTTTGTACTTAGTCAGGCACCCAGCTTTCTCCATACATTAAGAGCTCTCTGAAACTCAAAAGCTTGTCCCTTCCACCAACAAAAGTTAGTTCAATAAAAGATATTACCTCACTTACCTTGTCTCTCTCATATCTTATATATGTTATGAAAAAGGAATCTGTAAGAACTGGACATAGCCTGGATGTGAAGACCTAGAAAGAGGTCCAAATCAAAGATGATGGCCAGGTTACAGGCTTTAGTGATGTTGTCCGTGGTGATCAAGAAAGGAGGTAGTGGAAAGAGCTTAGGAGGGAAGAATAATAATACTGTTTTGCCATGTTGAGCTTGAGCTGATACCTACAAATCCATGAGGAGATGTCAGAGATGCAGGCTGAGAATTTAGTTTAGACAGAAGTAGGCAAGTCTGGAGCAGAGAGGTAGATCTGTAAGTCATAAACATAGAGATGATAGGTGAATTTGTGTTTGTGGATGAGATTACCAAGAATTAAAGTGTGCGGGGAGAAGAGAAGGGGTGTGTAGCCGGGAGGGGTGGTCCCCCTCGGAGAAGGACCCAGAGGGGGAGCCAGACCCACCCTGGCTGGTACAGCCCCTAAGGAAAACCCCTGACTGGAAGCAGGTGGGCCGGTCCAGGCCTTTAAAATCCCCAGGGAAACCACCTGGCCGGAAGCAGGGGGGAGGCGGAGCCAGGCCTTTAAAACCCAGCCTGTGAGCCCAGTCAGAGGAGGACGGCTGAGGGAGAAGGACGCCTCTCCCCCTGCTCTTCCAGCTAAGGTCAGGCCAGGCCAGGCCAGGCCAGAGACCTGCGCCGACAGGGAGTGGCCAGTCTTAACCCCAGCCTGGGAGCCGGAGGAGGGCCCACCGGAGTTCCCTGGTGCCTGGGAGCTGGAGGAGGGCCCACCGGAGTTCCCTACTGCCTGGGAGATGGACGAGGGCCCACTTGAGACACCCGTGGCCTGGAAGCCGGAGAACTTACCCGCCCTGCCCGTGGCCTGGGGGCCGGAGGACCTGGAAGAGATGCCCTCCGTGGAGAAACCCATGGAGTTGCCAGAACTGCCACCCGTGGATGAGGAGGGCCTAGTAGGACTACCATGGCCCAGTGACCCAAAGGAAGCAGGTACCGGAGGTTTCAGGGAGGAAGAAGCCCAGGGGCAGCCATAAGTTCGTGGCTGAGTCTGGGGCAACCTGGGCAGCGTGTTGCGGCAGGCGCTCCACCGACCCCATGGCAAACGCCTTTTGCCACTGCAAGGGCCCTGGGCTGGGATGTAGTGGAGATGGGTGGGCCTGCATCCCCCTCTCCCCTTCCCTAGCAGCCCCAAGAGAGCCTCGCCCTCCATACTGCTCCAGAGAGTGGACCTGCTCCTTTGCCAGCCCTGCCTGAGGGCCAGGCGCAAGACTGTACATTGGCCAGCCCTACCTACGGGCTGGCCGAAAGATTGCTTGCCCGGAAAGGGTGCTTGAGACTGCTCCCAGCAGGAGATAGCTAGGAGGAGTGGTCCCTCTCTAAGAAGGATCCAGAGGGAGGGGCCTGGACGCTGCCCCCTGCTTCCAGGGGCACGTCCACACAGACCAAGGACAGAGCACTGTGAACTCTCCAGAGAAATCTGGAGAGGGGATGAGGATGATCTTTCAAAGACATACTGAAAGAACAATTAGACAAGTTAGAGGAAAACAGTAACAGAAGAAGACAGAGTCACGGAAGCCAAGGGAGGATAAGATTTCAAGAAGAAAAGCATGATCAACTGTGTCAGAGGCAACTGACAGGTCAAGGATGGTGAAGATGAATTACTGGTCTGAGATTTGGCAAAGAAGTCTTTGTAGACTTTGATGAGAGTGGTTTCAACTGAGTGCAAGGGGTGAAAGCCAGACTGAAGAGGGTCCAGGGTAGAACTGAAGAAAAAGAACTCCAAAAAGCAATTTTAAACAGTGTGTTCAATGAGCTTTTAGAAATGACAGGGAGCTGGGGTGGTAGTTGGAAAAACAGTGTCAAGGTGTTGTTTTTTTAAGATGGCTGAGACTAAAGCATGCTTATATTGTGTGGGGAAAAGCCAGAGGAGAGTGAAAGATTAAGGAGAAGAATAAGGGAATGAGCATGGGCATGAAGGAGATCATGAGATAGGATGCGATGAATTCACTGGAGCAAATGGAGGGGTTAGAGGAGAAGAGCAAAAGAGAAATTTCTGCATCTGTGACCCTGGAGATTGAGGAGAGGGTTATAGGGGATAAGGAAGGTGAGTTGGAGAGAGGGGGAAGGTCATATCATATTTGCAATTTTCTCTTGAACGAAATTGTTAAGATCCTGTGTACAGAAAAAAGTGGAGGCAGAAGGAAGTAGGGTTTGAGGATTAAGTGAAAGGTGGAAAAAGGTGGCTGGGTTTGTGGGCATGAGATTTAATTAAGTTGGAGAAGTAAAGTTGTTTAACAGGCAAGACGGAAGAACTGAAAGATGGAAAATAGTCTGGTCATGAGATTTTCACTGAAGACGTTTCGCAGTACCAGAGCAGGAACATAGGAAGCAGATGATGAGGGTGAGTCAGGGCTGGAGAGTGGCAGGATGGACCTTGTAATGTGAGCGAGGGGCAAAAGAGTCAGGAGTGGAGGACAGTGAGGAATGGAGAGAATCTACAACCATGGCAATGCAAGAAAGGGAAATTAATGGCTGAGAGCAGATCAGATGTCATCAACCCTGATGGACTGGACATCACTGAAAGATAACATCCTAGCTTCAAAGATAAATAGCCCATAAACTGCTTATTCAAAAAATACTAAAAGCCATCTACCACCATATTGAGTTTAAGGACACAAGAAGAAAATATATATTTTAAAATATATTTATATTTGTCCCAGTCAAGAATTTGCAGAGCATGTTTGAAGCACCCTAAAATATATTTTCCAGTCAGTCCATTTGACTCATGTTGTAGAAGAAAAACATCCTAGATGCAATGATGCTTGTGTACCAAGTTTAAATCTGCATCTCCATTTTTAAGTCATGTTATAATAGGAGAGGTAATTTATCATTGGAAATCTGGCAGACCCGTGACTAGAATGAGTAATGTCAAGCTGGAAGGGTACATAGAATGGGGTTCCACAGGGATCAGTTCTGGGTCTGATTCTGTTCCATATCTTCATCAGTGATTCATATAACGGCACAGAGAGTACACTTACAAAGTCTGTGGATACTACCAAGCTGGGTGGGGTTGCAAATGCTGTGGACGATAGGATTAAAATTCAAAATTATCTGGACAAACTGGAGAAATGGTCTGAAGTAAATAGGATGAAATGCAATAAGGACAAACGTAAAGTACTCCATTTAGGGAGGAATAATTGTTGTACACATACAAAATGGGAAATGGCTGCCTAGGAAGGTGTACTGTGGAAAGGGATCTGGGAATCATAGAGGATCACAAGCTAAATATGAGGGTATGTCTGCACTACAGAGTGAGATCGATTTATTTTAAATTGACATTCACCCACCAAATTTCAGAAGTTGCAGGAGTGTGATCACACCACGCTCATTGCATCAGAGGATTGTGTTCCCACTAGCTGTGCTTGGGATGACAATCAAAGCAGTGCACTGTGAGTAGCTATGCCACAGTGCAACTAACCGCAGAGGCTTTTGGGAAGGTTGTCATCATTCCATGATGCAACATCCTCCCTCCTCTTCCCTTTTTGTCCTAAACAATCAGACTAATGCTTTTTCACACCATTTCTCTAAACCCTTCAGTCTCCGCTGTACTCACGCCATTGGTGGAGAGGCATGGAGCCCGCTCAGTTCTGCACTATCATTGTGAGCATCATAAACACTTCACATCTTATCCTGCAGCATTTTCAAGGGCAAGACAGGGGCCGCAGTGCTGAAAATTGTGATGTTATTCAAGACACCCTGCTACAACCCATAGAATGAAACAATTCCCATTTTTGCTGGCTGTCACGCACCATCTGAGGTCGGTGGAGTGTTGCTTCTGGTCCCAGGAAACGAGCAGTGACTGGTGAGATTGCATTGTTATGAAGGAGTGAGATGATGAGCACTGGTTGCAGAACTTTTGTATGCGAAAGGCCATTTTCTTTTAACTCTGTGCAGAGCTGTCCCCAGCCCTGAAATGCATGAACACTCACTTGAGACCAGCTCTGGCAGTGGAGAAGCAGGGCCATTGCCTTGTAGAAGCTAGCAAAGCCAAACTGCTAGTGGTCAGTTCGGAATCAATTTGGAATCGGTAAATCCACCATGGGAGCTGTTGTAATACAAGTTTGCCGGACCATTAATAGACTTCTGCTAAGAAGGGTAGTGCCTTTGGGAAATGTGAAGAACATAGTGGATAGGGTTTTCCGCAATGGGGTTCCTAAACTGTGGGGAGGCAATAGGGATATACGTGCCATCTATCTTAGCACCAGACCACCTAGCCACAGAATACATTAATTGAAAGGGATACTTCTCAGTGGTGTTGCAAACCTTTGTGGATCACAAGGGATGCGTCACTGACATTAGTGGGGGGTGGTCTGGAAAAGTGCATGACGTGTATATCTTCAGGAACTCAGGTCTATTCCAAAAAACTCAAGCAGGGATTTTCTTCCCTGACCAAAACATAAATATTGGCATTGTTGAAATGTCAATAGTGATCCTGGGGGATCTTGCCTAGCCCTTGCTCCCCTGGCTAATGAAGCTGTACACCAGGCACTTGGATAGTGAGAAGGAGAGGTTCAGTAATAGGCTCAGGAAGTGCAAAATGGTCATGGAATGTGCATTTGGACGTTTAAAGGCTCGCTGGCGCAGTTTACTTACTAGGCTAGACCTCAGTGAAAAGAACATCCCAGCAGTTATCTCTGCATGCTGTGTGCGCCATAATGTCTGTGAGACAAAGGGAGAGAAGTTCCCGTTGGGCTGGGTCGTGGAAGCAGATAGGCTGGCTGCCAATTTTGGGCAGCCAGACAGCAGTGCAACACCAAGAGTCAAATCATTGAGTGCTGCACCTCAGGGAAGCCTTGAAAAATCAATTTTGCAAAGTTTCTGAAAAATCTGTGTTCTGTCTTCCCTTCCTATCCCCCACCCATTCCCCAGCACTACAGAACTGTGCTACCACCCCCCCTCCAGTGCTAATCCCCGTAGTCTCAGTAAAGAAAAAATAATGATCTTTAAAGCCGTTACTTTTTATTGTTGGTTATTTACAGTGGAGAGAAAGGAAATTATTTCAACACTTTGCATGCATTGTAATGAGGCTGTGAGGGGACACAGAGCAAAGTTTCAATGTGCAAAGAGAAACAACACAGTCCCATTTCTTAAAGAGGCTGGCACCTCTTTCTGCTCCCGTCACACGGTGTGGAGTGGAACATATGCTGCACCCTCCTCAGCTGCCTCCTAAATTGCTTGGGGGTGGGATGTAGGAAAGAGTGCATGGGTTGAGTGTTTTGCAGGGGCTGCAGAAGGAGTCTATCCTGCTGCTGCTCTTCTTGTAGATTAACCAAATGCCTCAATATGTCCGACTGATCACTCATTATGCGCAGCATCTCATCCTGCATTGCATGCTCACATTCTTGGGCTGCCTTCCTGTTCTTCGTGTCCATGTTTATTTTCTCTGATAGTGAAATCCTCCAGGCTCTAAGCTCTGTGTCAGCAGCCACTGAGGTGCTCATCATCTTAGTGAACATGTCATCCCGATTTTTTTTTTTCGCCTTCTAATTTGTGACAGGTGGACAATGGGAGTAGTAGATGCTGAGCTGAAGGCCGCGCTGTCCACTGAAATGCAAACAAACCACAAGGTATCCATTGTTAGCTGGCACCATGGACAAAAAGCAATGTTACAATGTAAAAATAACTCCCCTTTATATTCCCAAGAGAATGGCAGAACCGCATTCCAATCTCTACTTATTGCAGGGGTCGTAGTGCTGTTCCAGCCATTGTAAGTAAGGGGCTGGTGCATCCATTTCAGGGAAATCCCTGTTGTGCATGCTGGACAAGTCCATAGTTCGCCAACCAGCAGGATTGTTGCACCCCCTTGACCCTCTCAAAAATTGTTTTTTGAAAAGGCAGTAAGGAGGGTGTGTGAGGAGGGATGCTAAAATTCTCCCGGGTGAAACCATATGTGGGCATCTGTCTCATGACCCCTAAAACCCATCACAGTCACGTGCTGTCTTGTAACTTGCGGTTTACGTATCCCAAAAAACCTCCCATGGCAAAGGAAATAAAAACCGACTCTATGGAGTGGGTACTGCAAATTTGCGCCATCTTCCATAGGTGATCATGAGTGATATCAGTCTTCTGAGGGTAACAGAGGTGGAAAAGGAGGATTTACTGCAAGCATCTGCAAGGCTTGGCCCTTATGTTGCTATGCTGTGTTTCGTGATGATTCCTGCACAATTAATAAGAAAGTGGCGGGGGAAAGTGTCCTATCGTGGTGGAAGAAATAAGGCTGTTCTCCCCAGAAACCTTCTGCAAAGGATCACAGAATACCTAAATGAAAGTTTCCTGAAGGTATCAATGGAGGATTTTCAGAGCATTCCTGTGCACATAAACATTATTTTCCAGGGGGAACCCCTTGCTCAGGTGAACTAACAATGAGGAAGCCCATCCCTATCACCACACTCAGGTTTTTTTTGCTATGACATAAAGCTGGACTGGGAAGATAACCATAGAAATGAGATTTGCAGTACATACTCACCAGATGTGCTCCTGGCTTTCAGGGAGAATGAATTCCACAGTCATCTGGCCCCTGTTCTCCTCCTCCTCCTTTTCCTCCTCCTGATCCACAGACTCTTCCTCATTCTTCCTGGATTCCCCTGAGGTATCTATGCTGCATGGCGCTACAGTGGTTGGATCTCTGCTGAGAATTGCATGCAGCTCGTCATAAAAGCAGCATGTCTTTGGTGATAAGCCTGATTTTTCTGATATGCCTGCCTCAATGCTTTGATTTTAATGCAGCACTGCTACATGTCCCTCCTGTGCTCCTTTTCCAACATGCCGCATGATATCTTTTCATAAATATCTAAATTCCTTTTGCTGGCTCAGAGATGAGCCACAACAGACTCTTTGCCCCACAGACCAATGAGATCCAAAACTTCAGGTCTACTCCAGCCTGGAGAGCATTTGGGGTGTGCTGTCATCACGATCAGTTCTGCTGGCAAGCTCTCTCCACACTGACAGAACAGGAAATGCCAATTCAAAATTTCCCCAGGCTTGGGGATAGGGGCTGTTTCCTGTATGAGTGGCTCCAGTACTGCAGAGTGCGAACATGCAGAGCGGTCACAACAGAGCATTGTGGGATCACAGAGGCCAATTACATTGAATTATGCTGCGCTCCGCCTATACTGCCGCTTATCAAACAAACAATTCAATTTCAGCACTATGCCACTTGCAGGGGTGGTTTTATTACGTCCAATTTTCCCACAATTTAAGTTGATGGAACTGACCAGCCAGTGAAGACGCATACATTATGTGGTCAACAGAAGCTGCATTCCGTCGACCTACCTTCGCAGTATAGACAAGGCCTGAGTCAACGGTGTAACACTGTTGCAAAAAAGAGCAAACATCATTCTGGGATGTATTAACAGGAGAGTTGTAAGAAAGACACAAGAAATAATTCTGCTCTACTCTGTGCTGATAAGGCCTCAAATGGAGAATTGTGTCCAGTTCTGGATGCCATGTTTCAGCAAAGATGTGGACAAATTGGAGAAAGTCCAGAGAAAAGCAACAAAAATTAAAGGTCTAGAAATCACAACTAATGAGGGAAGATTGCAAAAACTAGGCCTGTTTAATTTGGAGAAGAAAAGACCGAGGAGGGACATAATAACAGTTTTCAATTAGATAAAAGGTTGTTAGAAGGAGAAGGGAGAAAAATTTTCTCTTTAACCTCTGAGGATAGGACAAGAAGCAATGGGTTAAATTGCAGCAATGGCATTTTAGGTTGGACATGAGGAAAAACTTCCTAAGTGTCAGGGTAGTTAAACACTGGAACAAATTGCCTGGGGAGGTTGTGGAATCTCTGTCATTGGAGACTTTTAAGAGCAGGTTAAACACCTGTTATAGGTGGTTTAGATAATACTTAGTCTTGCAGTGAGTGCAGGGGACTGGTCTAGGAGACTTCTTGAGGACTCTTCCAGTCGTACAATTCTATGATCTATGATTCTATGTTACTGAAAGCAAGAGTCACACTAGTGATTTGTCCCAAGTTCAAAAAAGTATTATAGAAGCTGTGCCAAATTCAGAGGTGAGTCTGAGTCAAACAGACAAATTCTCATCCTTGGTATCCACCTAAATTACTGGGCTTACATCAGGGATAAATTTAACCTAGGTAAGTGTAAGTCTAGAGATAGTCAAAGCTTGTGTAATTTACATCTTTTGGCCTTCTCAATGTGCACGTTACACCATTACAAATTTCCTATATGTTGTTACTTAGTCTGCCTTCTATGCACTTAGATTAACTTCTCTTAACAAGGACAATTTAGACCACCATCATCCACAATCTAGCCCACTGAATATGAGCTGGTTTGACTCACAGTTGAAGGGTTAAAGAGAGGAGTGTAACAACAAATGCAAACAACAGGAAGGTTTAACCAGGTATAAATTAAAAGAGAACATCTATTTTAATTTATACCTTCTACTGGCTCATCAGCATATAAATTACTCCAATTTAGATACAGTAAAACTCACAACATAACAGTAAATTAATATAAGATGGTCTAGGGCTGAGGGAAGAAAAATTAATACAATCTTGGAGGCCTCTGTTAATTGAAAGTTCTTGATTCTGAAAATTGTCAATGCAAATTTTCACAAAACAAAAAGCAAAACAAACAAAAACACAAGAAATTGCTCTTTTTCATAACCTGTGGAACAAGAAGTACAATTTTAAACATTTTTTTCCAAACCAGTTTTCTATTTTCCAGCCAGCATTAAATATAGGGTAAGACCCTTCATGGGCAGGAGAATGAAAAGGAGAATGGAGCAATGATTTGCTCTGTATATAGTACACACCCAGTAAATGATGCAGCTCAGTAAACAGCTGTTACCAATGAAGAAAAACAAACAACATAGTTACAAAGAACAAGTCATGCTATATAAACACAGTCCCTTTGAATAGGCCTACAGCCACTCACGAGATATTCACAGGGGCAACCTTGCATCAACACAAAGTTCCACAGGAGTTCATGGCAGAATTGATGGAGTAAGGAAATGTAATAGATGTAATATATCTGGAATTCAATTAAGTATTTCATAGAGTGTTTATGAAATCTTACTTGAAAATAAATTCAGATTGGTTGTCATACTTATTAACAACCATTAGAAGATCCTTAAATAAGGGTAATAATAAACAGTAATACATTGATCTGAGGGACATGTCTATTTGGGTTTCTCAGGATCTAGCAATGTAAGAGATAGTCTTATTCAATTCTATAATATTAGAATAATGTTCTAAGCAACTACAACTGACATAGGTTCAAATAGGCCATTGCTGTTTTGTAATTAGAACATTAACTGTTTCAATGAAGGTTCTTTGTCTTTTAATATACTCTAAATGATTACTGTTTATTTGGCTGAGAGGGATGGAGTGTGGGTTGATTTGATAAGGAACAGTGTGCCACAAAACCTCTCAATCAGAATTAAAAAAAGAACAGTCTGCATAGCAACAGCAATAGTAACTACAGTCTATAAATGTTACCTGAAGCTTTGCTGCAGTGAGATTGCCACCTTGCTCAGTATGAAGTAGCACAACCTGCACTTAATCCTAAAGTTTAATTTTGTGACAATTTTTTCTTTCTATGCATTGTTTAGCAACAGTGTTGACCTTCTGTACCTCTCCTCTTTACTTGGAGTCTGGAAAAGAGCTGTAAAGTTCAAACCATAGTGGTCTTTGTCTGGAAACATTTTTATACTACATTTAAACTTAAACCCTCTGATGTGTTTGATGCATCTCCAGTTAGGAGAAGGAAGGAATAAGCAAGTGAAACAGAAATATAAACATCACAAAGTGAACAGCAAAAAGCTTTAACAACTTGTCACTTCCTTTGGGAAAGTAGGGACCTAAAGATATTCTGAAGTTCTGAGCTGTACCCTTACTAGGGTCCTTCCTATATGTCGTCCAATGTGTTGTACAGCAAGACCTTATATAAAATTGAATTATTCCAACATCCATAGCTCAACTATTTTAGGGCTTTCGATCATCACTTTGTGATCTACCCTAAGCAGCGATAATGCATTGTTGAACCTATCTGCCCCTGCTCCAGGGAGAAAGTAAGTGGCAAAAGGTTTGAGAGAGAAGATGCTCCAGTGGTTAGGCTTCTAACCTAGAACTTCATAGGTTCACTTCTTTGCTATATCTCAACTTCCTGTACGACCTTAGGCAAGTCACTTAGACACCCTGTGATTTAGTTCACCATCTGTACAATGGGGGCTATAGCTCTTTGTTACTTCATGTTGAAAATCAATTATTTCTAATGAAAATTTTCATGAAAAATTTCACTTTTTTTTCCCAGCCAGCTCTACTGAGGACCTTTTCTCCAGAGGCAAGGCTTAGTAGGCTTGCACCTGGGACATGAAAGGTAATCAGAGAATGACATCAGCTCCTCTAATTGCCCTCACTGCTGTTGAAAAAAGAAATTAGGCTTTCCAGCTTGCCATTATTGTCCTGACTCTTTGTCAGAGCAGCTAGTGAAGACAGATGAGGGAGAAGCAGGTGGGAGCAACTGTTTCTTCAGAACTCCATTCTTTGTCCCTATGGACTCCCTCATTATCCAGACTTGCACTGCAGCTTTTTCAGCAGAAAGGAGGCAAAATTCCTTTGCTCCCCATATTCAATAGCAATATGCTCAAACAGACACTTCTCTGTGGCAGAATGCAAATGAACAGAGCAAACATTTGAGGAACCTGAACCCCAACATATTCCAGTTCATTTGTATCCCCACCTGTGGATTTCAAGTATCTTTATCAGTCAAGGCTAGGTGCTTTGGCATATGTCTTTTTTAAGAACAATTCTCTGAATAATTTTTATTAGAAGAATGCCATTGGGGAATGACACATGCTTTTTATTTCTGATTTGTTTTACATTACTGGAATATATCGTGCTGTTAGATATGTTAATCTTTGACCCCATTGATAATAAATCCTTAGAGTTAAATCCTAGTCCTATTCAAATCATTGACCTCAATCAGCATGGATTTCACTGTTGATATCTAATTTCCTTACCAGATTCTGAATATTATGAAATATATTATGAATATTATGAAAGTCATAGGGCTAGTAATGTAGCTTTTATGTATTGTTTTTGGTTCCATTATATCTTTGACTCTAACTAATGGTGCTGTCTTTTCATGGTGCTACATCAGTGAAGTCTAGGAAGTCACACCAGTATAAATCTGGACAGGAGAATCAGGCCCAATGTCTTTATTTGCATGCAAATATTCTATTACCAAAGCACTTTCAGTATTTCCAGATGACAAAGGACACTAGCTTTAGAGAAATATGTAGTTGTTCATTTCAGCCCAGAAGATAATTAATACCTTAACGATCCAGTTTTCCTTTAGGAAATTTGAAAATAAGCTTGGAGACTATGGTTAACATGTACTGTTAATTTTTGGGGGTGAAATCCTGGCTTTGTTGTAGTCAATGGCAAGAGTGCCATTGTGACGGCAATCTCATCCTTAATCTTGTAAAATTATAAAAACGATGTTCAAGTTTTATGGGATAAATATGTATTTAATTTTTAAAAGGACACTAAGGACTTGTATGTATGAACACTTAGTTCACAGGAAGCTGGGGTATAAATCTACCCCACACTAGCCTGTTGTGCTGTAAGGGTATTTCTACACAACAACAAAAAAATCCCCACGGCAGCGAGTCTCAGAGCCTGGGTCAACTGACTCAGACTCACGGGGCTTATGCTGTGCTGCTAAAAAGTAAATGTTCAGGCTCAGGTTGGAGCCTACACTTTGGAATACTGTAAGTGTTGAGGGTCTCAGAGCCTGGGCTCCAACCTGGGCCTGAACATCTACATGCTATTTTTATACTTACACTGCAAGCTCTGCAAGCTGGATTCAGTTGACCCAGGCTCTGAGACTTACTGCAGCAGGTATTTTTTGCTATGTACACATATCTGAAGGGTCTATGTGTACCCTGCTGCCATGCTCTAAAACTTCCCTAACCCACTTTAATCCTCTCATGTTTCAAAGTGGGGTAGATCAGAATTCACAAGGGAACTCATATTGCACAGCATCAGCAGACACTTAGTGCATGGCAGACCAATACAAGGAAGATTTACACCCCTGCTTCTCATGAACTAAGTGTTCATGCAGACAAGCCCTCAAACTGAAGTATTTAGCTCATTGTAATCCAAGATATCAATGCCCACAGAAGCTATGGTTTTCCTCTCTCCCACACAAAAGCCTGGAGTAACAAACATTGCACAGTTGTAGGATAACAAAAGGATGCCTCCCTTCACCTTGTCATTCTATTTTGGAAAATAAAGGCAATAACATTGTTTGAAGTTATTATTGTCAAGTCTGTCAACTTCTTCATTGGCTTCCTGATCCAACAAAGCCTTTGAGTTTATGAGACTAATAATATACATGAATATGTAATTTACTGGATCAGGACTACAGGAAAAACACTGGTATCTTGGTCCACTTGGCATGCCCAAAGGGATTATGTTGTGCCTTAGGAAGCATCATCCTTTCTTCATGCTCCCAGATGTTAATATTACAGCAGGTGTGAGGAGAGTTGCCATGGGTGGGAAGGAGACTCCTCATCTCTCTTCTCTGAAGATGCACAACTATTCTCTGCTGATAAAGTGATAGTCCCTCTGCACTCCCGCACATCTTCCTTTCCTTTCTTAAAGCTCACTCTTGGGAACTCAGAGACATATTTCTTTTTACTGCAAATCACAATACTAACAGCTTTGGGCAGTGAGAGCATGTTGTTTCCAACCAGCACATCAGCGGGTAAATTCTCAAGCACCCCCGTCTTTTAAGTTACCCTTAAATCTTCTCATTCCAATTCAGTGCAGGCTAAAGGCACCATCGTTTTAATCTGACTGAGCAGGTTCACCTCTCCTCCAGGGAGCATGCAACTGTCGTGAATCACATCTCTCCTGACCAGAGAAATATGAGCACCTGTTCCTCACCTGCCTTGCCAGCCCATACCATTTAATTTAGCCATTTTTATAAACTCTTTGGCTACATTTACACTGGTGGCGGCAAATTCGTCGCCGCCAGATCGATCTTTCATGATCGATTGAGCGGTCAATATAGACCCGCTCAATCAATGAGGGAGTCAACTGAATAAGTCCACCCCCTCAACTAGCGTAGCGCTGAGCCAATGGGAACGCTGTTCCCGTCGGCTCAGCACAATGTGAACAGCACGCAGAAGCAGTTGACGGGAGTTACGCAAACTACTTTGCGTGTTTTGCATAACTCCCGTCGACTGCCGCCGAATTTCTGGGTAAGTGTGAAGAAGCCCTTTGTCTATCTCCAGAGGTCAGATCTGATAAAGTGATCCAGAGCTCCCTCTACCACCACCGAAGTTTCTGTCTCCAGGACAGATGCATTCACCTGAACCAACTGGGGACTGAACTTGGGACCCTCATTCTTAGGCCACTACCTTTTTGTATGATGAAGGGAACCATATGAGTAACATTTTATGAGCCCTTTTTTTGGGTTGGGGTCTGATAATTAGGGTTACTAGGAGGAGACTGGTTCTGAGGTGGTGTAGGCTTCTCTGCCCCACCCCTTTCCTTATTCCCAGGGAAGAACAGAAGACCCATTTTTATGGCAGGTTTTTGCCCTACTTCCTGGGGCTTGTGATCCCAGTATAGCCTTGCTTGTATATACACAAGTCTGCTATTTCTGCAGCTGCTTCTACTGATACAGGTGTTTTCTCCCATACTGTAGTTCTCATTTCTTCAGTGAAAACCTCAAATAACTGCTCTTAAGCTATTAAATCCACCAACTTGTCATGGGTGCCTGCCCCTTTACTCTTTATCCACTTTTTCAAATAATCCATCCCATTTTGTGCACGGTATCCCTCATGACTTCACTTTTCAAGCTTTTTAAGGTTTCTAAATTTGAGTCAGTATGCCTCTGGCGTAATCTGAAACCTTTTAAACACAGACAATTTTAAAACATCCTATTTCATCGCTTCACTTACATCCATATAATTAAATACTTGTAATGCTTTGCTGGTCAGCTTGGAGAGCAAAAAGTCATGCTCTGGCCTTCAGGGATGTTCTGTACACTGCAGACCTTTTTGAAGGTGGTCAAATAGTTGTCAGTACAATCAGTTTCCTTGTAACTAGGACACAATTTGTCCCAGCCAAGTGATTCTTGGAGAGTGTTGCTTGCTGCTTGAGGGGTTTGTATCCACATTTCCAGCATCTTGCGTTCGTGCTCCCTTGCCTCACACTTTTGCTTCTCCAGCTCTAGGGCAGACTGCTATTTCTGCTGCCTGTTTCTGCTCCTCAGCTTCCAGGGCTGCTCTCTCTGCTTTTTACTCTTTGACTGTCTCTGCAGCTTCCTACCTATGGTGCTTTTGTTCCTTTTCTGCTTTCGTCAGGTCCATCCTAGCGAGCTCCAATTTTATGGCTGTTTTGTGGAGGGCTGCATCAGGGTGGTCTTTCTACACATTCCTGCCCTTTGCCCTCAGGCCCTTTTGTTGGATTAGTCTAAGCTTTTTGGTTGTTTATCCTACTTGCTCATTTTATACTTTATTTTATTCTGTTTCCCTTACCTGAAATAAACAAAACAGAAAATAAACTGTAAACCTTTTTTTCCCCTCCTCCCAGCCTTCTCACTTGAGAATCTCTTACAATGTAGTATACAAGTGCTTGGAGCATGATCCTTTGCTAGCCAGCAAACTGGGTATAATATCCTGCCCACTTTGTCACTGTGATGGTTCTCAGTGTACCCAGGACCGACCGTGAGTCAACTTGTTGCCAAGAAGGCTAATGGCATATTGGGCTGCATTAGTCGGAGCATTGCCAGCAGACTGAGGGAAATGATTCTATTTGGCAGTGGTAAGGCCTCATTTGAAGTACTGTGTCCAGTTTTGGGCCTCCCACAACAGAAAGGATGTGGACAAATTGGAAAGAGTCCAGAGGAGGGCAAAATAATTATTGGGGGACTGGAGCACATGACTTATGAGGAGGGGCTGAGGGAACCAGGCTTGTTTAGTCTGCAAAAGAGAAGAATGAGGGGGGATTTGAAAGCAGCCTTTAACTACCTGAAAGGGGGTTCCAGGGAGGATGGAGCTAGGCTGTTCTCAGTGGTGGCAGATGACAGAACTAGGAGTAATGGTCTCAAGTTGCACTGGGGGAGGTCTAGATTGGATATTAGAAAAAAACTTTTTCATTAGAAGGATGGTGAAGCCTGGAATGGGTTACCTTGTGAGGTGGTGGAATCTCCATCCTTAGAAGCTTTTAAGGTGCAGTTTGACAAAGCCCTGGCAGTGATGATTTAGTTGGGGTTAGTCCTAATTTGAACAGGAGGTTGGACTAGATGACCTCCTGAGGTCCCTTCCAACCCTAATCTTCTGATTGTCACCAATCATGGAAGAGTCTTGCTAATGCTTAGCTGGGTGTCAGCTCTCTAACACCAGCCTGTTAGCCACTTTTCTCTGAGGAATGCCAGCCCCTACTGTATCTTGAAGGTTAACAATAGGTGCACCCCACTCCCCAGGTTCCTTTGAAACATTCATCCAGCCCTCTGACACTGGCTCCTCAGAGAAATACCTGGTCTGCTGTTCCCAAAGGAACAGTATACACCCCAGCTTGTAAGATACAGCTCAGGAGCATTACTTTGCTTCACACAACAGCACTGAGATATCATTAAAGTGAAAACAGGAATAAGTTTGTTATCAAAGATTCAAGATTCAAATGATAGTGAGTAAGAATATAGGCAATAAATAGTTACATATAAAACACAATCATAAAACACTTTCTAGTTCATAAAACTTAACTACCAAGTTAACCTCTTGTCTAAAAAAGTTCATTTAACAAAGTATTCTGCAGTGTTTTCAACCAACTTTAGTTGAGATCCCATTTCCATGAAAGGAAACTCTCTGCCCATTTACTTCCTAGGTGCAAGATGAAGTGGAATCTTCTTTGCTTCCTGCATATACCTGCACATTTCATTATCTGTGCACAGAGACAGAATCACCATCCATAGCTTGTTTTTCTTGTGTGATACTTCCCTGTTGGCATCACAACTCTTTGGTAACATCTGGCTTTGTATGTAAATGGACAACCGTTGTGTTAGTTTACAATGCTTAATTTACATCCTTACAGGGAGATATATGCTTCTTACTTTGGAGGAAAACCTGTTTTTTACCTCTGTCTTCCTATGAGACTTTAAAACAATTTTTTTCGGTATCTATAAATAACTCATTACATAACATCTGTAAATACATTTCATAATGATATTAATGACCAGCGTGAACCCAGCTTTCATTTGGGAACTCACATGATCTTCTTTGTTGAACCAGACTGTACATACCAGAAGTAGGATATTCTTGCCAGTCAGAATTAAAGGATTCTTGGGTCACAGCATGACCCAAGACTTTTGGTTGGGCTTTTTGTTATACTTGCATGTCCACAAGTGAAATTGATTTAATTTGGCGAGAGTAATAACGGAGTAGCTTCAACCAAATGTCCAGAGAAATCTAGCAGTTCCAGTATTACTGAAAAATCAGGGCAAGCTTACAATGTTGTGGGAGCAACTATCTACTTAAAGAATGCATTGATATTACAAATCTAAAGACAAGTACTCTACATCCACATTGAATCCTAAGCAGTAGACTGTTTGCTCCCTTCGGGATGCTTTTAAAAAAAAAAAAAAAAAAAAGCAATGATATGAAAAGGTAAGTGCCAGGAGATTTATACCATGCATTTGAATCTCCAGGTAAAAGGAGATACATAGCATGCCAAGACTCTATAAGCATCTGTAACAGACCATGCAGGATCAGAATGAAAGCCCGTCAGAGAAGCAGACAGATAAGATTTTGTGAACTATGGAGATTGGCAACACTCAGTAGGACCTCATCCATATTGTCACTCATATTGCCCGTTTAATGTAACTATCATGCCTTCTAAGTAGAGCTGGGCAAATTTTTTTAGATAAAGCATTTTTACATCAAAAATACCCTTTCCTCTAAACCAGAATGTTTTGGGAAATGTATGTGTTTTGATGAATGTTTCATCAGAAAGGTTTATCAGGTCCAGGGTGGAGAAGGGTGTGGTGGGAAAGGAAGGGGAAGAGGAATACCAGCGTTCAGGATAGACAATGCCTGATGGTTAGGGCTCTTGCATTGGATGTGGAAGACCCATATTCAAGTAGCTGCTCTGAATCACTCGACTTGAATGACTGAGATATAGATTCACTCTCTCTCTCTCTCTGGCCTAGGAAATATTTAGTTATTTACACCAAATGGAACACTCCAAGAGAGTGAGTGTAGAGAGATCTCAGTGGTTAGGGAACAAACCTAGGACATGAAAGACACAGGTTCTAGTTCTGCTCTGAATCAAGCAGAGCAGAAACTTAAATTTGGATCTGCCACGTACCAGGAGAGCAACCAAACCAGTGAGTAGCTATTGGTTATTCTAGAGTGGATGTTTATAACCAACCCAGGTTTCCCAGACTCACATCTCAGATAACTATTGCTACCACCAAGCTTCATACTTGGAAACATTATCTTGTGTCACCCCTCTGTCTGCTTCCAATCTGACCAGTGGCTTACATAGTTTTCAGCCAGGTCACAGATTTAGATACCATTCCAGGATTGTGATCCCTGATCAGAACTACTTCCGGGAACCTCCCTTGGCTGTAGGAAGCCTTCAGAGCTCAGTTTTGCCACCCTTGTTTCTGCGCTGCCTTCAGAGCTCGGCTCCCAGTCAGCAGCCTAAGAGCTTCCTGCAGTCAAGGGGAGTTCCTGGAGGTGGGTCTGATCTGGCCTCAGGAGTGGCCCCTGCAGGGGAAGAGGAAGTCCTGTCCTTCCCCAGAACAGCTGGGACTAGCAGCTGGATCCTGGCACATGGTATCCCTACATATGGGTATATACTTTGATCATGTGACCTTCTATTATTGCCATCAGAATACCCATCTTTTCCTCTTCTAACACCCCCTTAGTGGCACGGATTTTTTCAGACAACTGGAAGAATGCTTCCATGTCCTTCATCTCAGTATGTTTAGAGTAATGCTTGGGTTCTCAGCATAAAATCTTCCTTCTACTTCCAGCCTCTGTGATAATTTTGTATAACTTTGATAACTCAAAATGATAACTTTGCCTTTTCAGGCTCATTATGCATCCCTTTCACGTCATACACTCTTTCTCCTCCTTATATTTCATTCTTGCTCGCTCCATCTTTCTCTCTCCTTCTCTTCTGCATCCATTTTGAGCTGGTGATCAGCAAACAGCAATTGCTTTCTCTCCAAATCCTTGGTCTGCCTCTTCTCTTCTAATTCCTCGTTCTGGAGTCTGCTCTGCTGGGCCCTCTTCACCCTGATGTGAGACTTCTGCATTATCCCCCTTTCCTATCTGTGTAACATTCCCTCCTAGAGGAGTCTTATTATGATACTTTTACCTCAAGGTTATTCAGTGTTATTTCCCTCTCTTATTCACAAATAGCAACCAAACATTTCATGTGGGTTTTTTCAGGGTGTGTGTGTGGTTTTTTGCATGTAACAATGTATTCTTTTTGTTTTTTGGCAGATGTATCCCATTCAACCATCAAATTGGCATGCTCCCAGGTTCCCAACTCATAGACTTTAAGGTCAGAAGGAACCAGCATGGTCATCCAGTCTGACCTCCAGCACATTGCAGGCAACAGAACTTCACTGATTCACTTCTGTAGTAGGCCCGTTATCTCTGGCTGAATTAATGAAGACCTCAAAACTTGATTTAAAGACTTCAAATTACAGACAATTTACCATTTACTCTAGTTCATCCCAGTAAAGGACCTGTACCACACAGTGGAAGGCAAAACAAACAAACAAAAACCCATGGTCTCTGCCAACCTCACCTGGGGAAAATTCCTTCCTGAACCCAAATATGATGATCAGTTATACCCTGAACATGTGGGTTAGATCCACCAGTCAGACACCTTGAAAAGAATTCTCTGTAGTAAATCAAAACCCTTCCCATCTAGTATCCCATCTCTGGCTCTTGCCATTCCATGGCAGCTCCTAGCAACCAAAATGGCCTCAGATGTTACATCAATGTCCCAGGTCCAAACATAGGTTTTACTTCCTATACAACCCCATACATAAAATAACATTAACTGAAGATAGTACACATTCTCCATAATGTGTCTCTCATTTTTTTTCACAAAAAATCTCATTTTCATTCCAATGCAGAATGAAAACAAATTTCAAAATCTCAAATTTTTTTGCAAAATTGAATTCAATTTTTGTTTTTCGGTCTGCCCTACTTATGAATTCTACTGGGTATTAATATGGTATGGCTAATGTAGCTGCCTTAGAAAAGCCTTAATTCATTTAGTACATCATAGTATAGTCCATGAAATATGTTAAAAATAGTTTCCCATAATTTGAAACACAAAAAGTACAGAACTATTTACTTTATATTAATATAGCAAGATCCTTTCCACACCCTGCCCATCATCATCACAACTGGCAGGAATCTGATTTGAAATTGGTTTAACTTTAGTCTTGTTTTTATGGCAATAGTCTGAGCATATCCCCAGAATTTTAATACATCTGCGTAAAATGACTCTCAAGATTGTGGAAATCATACAAACTACCTATAAGAACCTATTGTGTCTTATCAGGCACAACAAACTCAGTGTTTGCAGGCTGAGCAATGAAAAGATCTTTCTTTTGTTGTCTTTTGTATATAATTGTAAAAAAAAAACACCAAGGGAACACCAGGTTGGACTTCATAATGTGATTCTTTCCCCAGTGGTTTTATATGATGTTTTGGAAAGAAAAGACAAACAAAATATGGAAGGTCCAGAATTAAGATGATCATTTATCCCAAACTTTAGCAACTGTGTCTGTCTTCAACCCCATGCAGCATGGAGGGGCACAAAATCACAGAAAACACACTGAAAAGTAGCAGCAACCAAAAAATAGATTAAAGGGGAAATATTCTGCCCTGCTTTCCACTGGCAGCCCTTCCAGATGCGTGATATACAACAGGCGAGCCAAATAAAAGAAATCAGACAAAGCTGCGTAAACTTCTAATGAATCAATTCAAGATACTTTCCCAATGTATATTGACTAGTGTTTTGATAAATTGAACTTTATCAAACCTTATGTATTGTAGAAGTTGGAAGATGTATACCTCTTGTAGGTATGGGGAAAAGGGGCATCCTCTCCCTTAGCTGAGGGGGAAGGGGACAGTGGACCTGGGCCACAGGTAATTGTGGGGACAAAAAATGAAAAAACAAAACAGGAATTAGAGTGCAGTCAAAGGTAAATAATGAGTGATGCAGAGGGGGGACAACAAGCAGAGAACCCCAGACAGCACCCACTGCTCCTCAAAGGAATCTAGGGAGTCAAAGGATGATGCCCAGAGGAATGCTGCCCAAAAGTGTGACTGTATAATGGAACATGAATAGGCCCAGTCACAGAGAACCCCTTCGACCAGCTTCTTCCTCCTAGTATGGTGGATTGCCATTTTGGCCAGCACCAGGAGGCAGTTGATGAGGCAGTCCTGAGACTGGATTGTGCCAGGATCAGGAGGAGCAGCAAGAACCTCAGAAAGAGGCTCTAGAGGAGCTGGAAGAGGGGCTGCAGCCTGACACACTCTATGTAGATGTGTGCCAGGGTCTCCCTCTCACCACAAAATGGGAAGGTGTTGGATGGAGTCTGTGAACTGTGCCAGGTACATGCCCATGCTCATGGTTCTGTGAAGGAGTCACCAACTAATAACCTTGGCAGGCCATGAGACCAGAGTGGAGTACAGACTGTCCCATTGGGGTTCTTTGCCCTCCTCAGGTGGCAGCAAGTCCTACCACTTGGAGTCTGGGTGGGACACAAGGGCAAAGAAGTAGATGGTATGAAGCATGTGTGTACAGATGTTTCCTGAGAGTGCTTCAGAAGTGGACTGGCTGGATGGTGCTCAGGTGAAAGGCTGCAAGTTGGGGGCAGCTAGAGAGGCTCATGGGGTAGGGGCGCAATGACAAGGTCCAGAGAGCTAGGGGTGAGAGTTGGGCAGGGAGCACCCTCCCTCAGGACCGAGTCAAGGAAAGCAAGAGAAACAGGAGGCAAGGTGCCCTCACCTCCTGTAGAATATGATGGGGGACATGCGGTGTGGACAATCTATTGATCTGGCTAAGTGCTACAGGGTCCACCCAATCCCTCTGATCGTAGTCCAGGAGGTTTCTGACTTTGGTCATACCAGCCAGAACCACCCTCTGGTACACCAAGAGGGACTCCACCCCCAGCACATATAGATGAAAGTTGTGTAGCAGGGGCTCCATGAAGAGGTCCTCCCCCTCTGTGGCCTCTATGGATGTGGTTGCTTTCAGGTCCTGAGGAGGTCTGGGGGAAGGACTGGCAGTTCAGAGAGGTCTCTGGGAAGAACTTTTGGGTGGAGATAAAAGAGCTGCCAGTCATAACAGAGCCCTCAGAAGTGGCAGAGGAAGGAGTGTGCCAGCACACTCCATGTCAGAGTGCTTGCAGTGGAAGGTGTGTAGTGAATGAAGCAGGCGACTGAAGGATGAGAAAGGACTGCTTCATGAACAATCAAGTTGAATGCTGCTCTAGAGAACTGGATTCTATCTGTGCCTCTGATGCTGGGTTCCTGTGGTGCTGGGCAAGTCCTTTAACCAAATTTTTCACAGGTGGTCACTATTTGGGTCTTCCTCATTTTCTGAATGCCAGTCTTGAAACCCTGGGATCTGCTTTGCAGAAGTGCTGAGCACCCACAGCTTCAGCTGAAGTAAATGAGATCTTTGGTTTGAACACAAAGTGCTCTGTGAGGCTAAGTACTCTAAAAATCAGGTTCTAGGTGTCTCAAATTGGACACCCAAAATTAATAGATACTTTTGACCTTAATATTTCCATGCCTCATTTTCTCCTTCTGTAAAATGGGGATGATAATATCCTGCTCACCACACAGAGGAGGTGTGAAAATGAATTTGTTATTATTAGTGAAACAATCAGCTATTATATTGATGAGAAGCATAGAAAAGTCCATGAGGATATAAATAAAACTATTTTCAGAGTAAGGTTTGAAGAGTGTGCTCTATATAAGGACTTGAGGCACATATTGAACAATGAGGAGGAAAGAAAACATTGACTAGCTGCTCACTAAGTGAGCACCATCCAGCCTGTGCACTGAATGAGGCAGGAGTCCCATGGAAAAAAATAGCATGTGATCATGTATCACAATACATACATGTAAGGGGATCGAATTAAGGTTGCACAGGCTACCTTAATACTAGCCTTTCCTAACTTTGGAGTGCTCAACTTTGCAACCTTAATATTGTTCCTTTAACATAGACTTTTTTTTGTGAGTAATTATATTTATATCACAGTCATGTCCACAGGCTCCAGCCAGAATTAGGGCCCCATCATTCTAGTTGCTGTTCAAACTCATTTTAAATATGATCCTTGCCCCCAAAAGTTTATAGTGACACATGAAATGGTCAGGTGAGAGGGATACAACAAATGCATACAATTTTTCTTTTCCCCAGGATGTGTGTAGTTTTGGAGCTAGGTTTTCTGTGAATACCCAGCAACCAACCAACTTTCATTTTAGACACTAATTTTGCCTTTACCATGTGTCTTTGGCCTCACAGTTCAGAGGAATGATATGGCCAAACAACTGCATTAAATTACAGCATTTTCTTTCCCTCCGTACATGAATATGCATATGAGGAATGATAATTTGGTGGGCATAGTGATTTTGAATAACATGCCAAGAATTTCAAACAGTTATAGTAAATAGGAAAGTTAACTATTAACCCTAATAAAACCCATTACAATAAGAATCAGTAAAATATTATACTCTTCTGTTCTTGGCAGAAGGGGGATTTATTTATCTATATTTTAATTTGTTTCCATTTAATTTCTCTTTTTTTCTTTCCCAACTGAAATATTTATTTTCTCTTGTTTAATACTCATTTTACATTGCTTTCCCTTTCATTTCAGTTTATGCATCTAATTAACATTTCACATCTCATAATTTCTTTATTGGATTTGAGTAATTTAGTCCTATTAGCACTTCAAAAATCGGAGTGAGAATTCTGAGCAGATTGCTTAATTGCATAAGTAGTTAATTTACTATTACAGAGAAACTCATACATAATAAGGGGCTTTAACCTTTTAAAATTTCATATAAAGATTATAGTATAAAAGTATTAAAAATCTTTTTATACTAATTGTTCTTTGCATTCTTATGCGATGAATTAGAAGGAGTTAAAATAATTTGTTTTTGTACTTACTTTTCTTCAAAGGCTTGTGTATGACGAATACAGCACGGTTCCCCTAAGGCTGTATCTCTTTATCTAATACACTCTGAAATCATAGCTATCTATCACAGTTTTAGCTTGACAAAGAGAGATCCTTTAGAAGGATGTTCATAGTCAATTGAGAAGTGTGGCAGTATCTGTTTTATACCTCCTGGGAAGAGCCTTGTCAAATGTCTAACCTAAATCTGTATAACAAATTACAGATTGTGTTTTCTCTTCTTGGTTAGACTTTCTTCTTTTGTAGCTGACTGATTTTAATTTTACAAGGAGATTGTGATAAGAGCCTTGGCATCCAAATGTGAGCTCTCTATGCATCAGTCTTTCAATAGAGTAATGCATGAGCACAGCTACAAAAGTAAAAAGACTGGGGACTAACGTCATAAAAGGCCTTAGGCCCCAATCCCATAAATGAATCCACAAAGCCACCTGTGTGGAGTCTTGTAGCTTATGGGATCATGACCTTTGTCGTTTCATAGATTCTAGGATGTTGTAAATTGGCTTAGCTTCACTAAGGTCCAAATTTTAAATGTGTTTAGCCATTGCTCTGCTTAGCATTCCAAGATCTAATTGATTTATACAGATTCTTTAGATTGTCAAAGCGACTTAGGCCCAGACCCTTAAAGGTACTTAGGTGTTGCTCAGTTTAGTATTGCAGCACAGTACTTACCCATAGGAGACCTGACCCATAGTGGAACCTTCAACACTGAGCTAGGCATCCAGGCTCCCATACCATAGATGGGGAGAGTTAGGCACCTAAGAAAGGGATCTTCAGAAGCCAGCAACCTGAGTGGGGACTTGTCTAAGCTAGACAGGAGTGAAATGGCGGGGAGAATGGCGGGTGAGGAGAAGGGTTAAGGTGCTTAGGTGGCTGACCTGGAGTGCCTAGCTGATTGACAGGAGACAGGCACATCCCTGACTTGGATTCCTCAGCCACAAACCATCTCCTGAAGTTAGGCAACTAAATCATGTCAAATGCTTAGGCAGTCCATACTCTAGCAGATGAAGCTACTCTAGCAGATGAAGCCATGTATCTCTCTCTGATTTCTGCTTATGCTCAATACCTCTCTCACTCTGTTTCCTGTGCTCACGGTTGTCTTTTGTGTAAGTGCTGCACTGGGCTAAAAGTTATAAGGTGGGCATTACTACCCACCCCTACTTATTGGTGTTGACCATAAATGGCCAACCTGCCACAGGGTCTAACAGGTGTCAGGTCCTTGGCATGCTCAGGATTGGTCCCCCACTGGTGAGATAAGTATTCCTCTACATTGGCATAGGTGCCTAGGACCTACTTTTACGCTTCACTGTGATCCATAAAACTCACACTGAAACCTATAGATGCTTAAACTCATTCATGTCTAAATTTTCAGGGTAAAAGTTCACTCAATGTTTATGTTTGTGCCTTCGGGCATGAGCACTTCTGCTCTAGGTGTCTGGATTCCTATCTTCCACCTAAGTCCCAGATAGATCTATGAGCTGGAGGAAAATAAGCATTCATTTGCTTATCTTTCCTGTGAGGCCCAATCCAGTAGGCATAGTCAGAGGCTCCATTCTGGCCTGACAGAGGAGGTGGTGCCCCACTTAAAACTTGGAGCCCAGTGGTTAAAGCCCAGATTCAACTCCTCTTCTGACTATGTGGAAGAAAGCACCTTCTCATCTGAGTGAGGAGTGAGCAGGTACTGAACTCATTTGCTCATGAAGCACCTTAGATGCCTAAACCACCTGACTCCAGGAGAGGGGTTCCTGGTTGTGTATGGTTAGCAGAGATAGGCACCTCCCTGAAACTTGGACTTAGACACATATCTCTGTGAATAGCACACACCCCTCTCATCAGCATTACCTATTGGCCAGCTTAGGTAGTTCCCCATCTAATGTGCTGGCTTTTGTAGATCACAGTCTAAGGTGCTTGTCTTGCTAACCTAGTGAGGAGGTCTTTAAACTAAGTTCAGTAGGGCAGGTGACATAAGCTCACAAGTAAGCATAAAGAGATGACATTGATAGAGAGCTAGATGTCACAGAGGAAGGGGGGCATGGAAAATTACAATATGGTCATAGAAGCAACAAGGGGAAATCTGCTCAAAATCTTAGTTGTCAATACACAAATGCAAGGAATACGGGGAATAAACAGGAAGAACTAGAAATATTAGTACCAAAGCTGAATTATGACTTATTTGGCATCACAAATCTGATTTGGTGGGATAAGTCTCATGACTGGAATATTGATAGAGAAGGGTATAATTTGCTCAGACAGGATAAAAAGGGAGGAGGTATTGCATTACACATCAAGAATATATACACTTGCTCCAATGTCCAGAAGGAGGTGAGAGGTAAACCAGTTGAAAGTCTGTGGATAAAGTAAAAGGGATAAAAATAGGGATGATATCTTGGTAGTGGGATCTACTATAGACCACCAAATCAGGAAGATGAAGTGGATAAGGCATTTCTAGAATAACTGAAATATCCAGTACATAAGAACTGTTAGTAATGGGGGACTTTGGCCATATTACTTTTCCAACAGATGCATGGCTAGTTAAACACAAAATTTCCAATAAGTTCTTGTAATGTATTGGAGACAACTTCTTGTTTCAGACAATGGAGGAAGTAACCAGAGAGATGGCCAATCAGATTGGATTCTGATCAAAAGGGAAGAACTGGGAGCAAATCTGAAGGTGGAAAGCAATTTGGGTGAGAGTGAACATGAAAGCATAGGAGTTCAGGAGAGCTGTGAGTTTCCCAATGAGATAACATTCAAGTCACAACTGCAAACTCTCCCAATATGAAGGAAAAATAGGAAGAATAGTAAAAGACAAATATGGATCCATCAGGAGCTCTTTAATGACTTGAAAATCAAAAAGGAATCCTACAAAAAGTGGAAACATTGACTAATTGCTAAGAAGACATACAAAAGAATAGCATAGGCATGAAGGGACAAAATCAGAAAGGCTAAGACACAACATGATTTGCAAGTAGCAAAGGGCATAAAAGATTTGGTTCTTGAAATACATTAGGAGCAAGAGAAAGATGAAGGAAAGTGTTGGTCTTGTGCTTAGTGGGGAAGAAGAGTTAATAAATGATTACATCAAGAAGGCTGAAGTGTTTCATGCGTATTTTGCTTCAGTCTTCACTAAAAAGGTTAATGGCAACCAGATACTCATTAAAATTAATATTAACAACAAGGGGGAAGGAACACAAGCCAAAATTAACAACAAGGGGAAAGGACAAGTGAAATACTATTTAGATAAATTATAGGCTGTGATATGGTGCAGGCAGGAGGCAGTAGAAGAGTGGTGGATGAGAGGTATGTGAGTCCCAGAATGCTCTGGGCCTTATTCCCTGCTGACTAACTCAGAGCCACTGGGGGCAATAAGGAGCAGCTGAGGCTGATTAAGGTTCAGCCAGGTGCTCCATAAAAGGGCTCCGCCCCAAACACAAGGGGCATAAGCTGGAGGAAGTAGGAGTGCTGTGCTGTGCTGTGCTGTGCTGTGCTGTGGAGCAGAGCAGAGCAGAGCTCAGCTCAGCTCAGCTCAGCTCAGCTCAGCTCAGCTCGTCGAACAGTGAGGAGGAAGGTACCGGCTCAAGAGGCCAGAAAGACTGAAGGAGGGGGAGAATTAGCCCAGGGGAAGAGTGTGCCATCTGGAAAGCAGTACCAGCAGCACATAGCTGCTTCTCATAGGGCCCCTGGGCTGGGACCCAGAGAAGCGGGTGGGCCCGGGTCCCTGTCCCTAACACCCCCCCCGGGAAGACGGGTGACGGGCAACTTCCTGGCCCACTACAAGCAGGAAGGTGCGAGACCCACTGGAGGCAAGCCGGCCATCAGCCACAAGGCATTCAACTCAGCTGGGCCTGATGAAAATCATCCTAGGGCACTTCAGGGACTAGCTGAAGCATTCTCAGAATAGTTAACAATTATCATTGAGAATTCATGAAGGATGGGTGAGATCACAGAGGACGGGAGAAGGGCAAATATAATACCTATCTTTAAAAATAGGAGCAAAGAGGACCCAGGGAATTATAGACCAGTCAGCCTAACTTTGGTATCTGAAAAGATATTGGAACAAATTATTAAACAATTTAATTGTTACCTCCTAGAGGATAATAGAGTTACAAGGAGTAGCCAGCATGGATTTGTCAAGAACAAAAAATGACAAACCAACCTAATTTCCTTCTTTGATAGGGTTACTGGCCTATTGAATAGGAAAGAAGCATTAGACATGATATATCTTGCTTTTAGTAAGGCTTCTGACAGAGTCCCACATGACATTCTCATAAACAAATCAGAGAAATGTGATCCAGATGAATGTACTATAAAGTGGGTGTACAATTTAGGAAAGCTATGCATAAATTGGAGAGATTAAAGACTGCATTCAAAGTTCAGTTATTAATGGTTCCCTGTTGAAGTGGGATGGTGTATCTAGTGGGATCCCATAGGAGTCTGTCCTGGATTGGATAGTATTCAATATTTTCAGAAATGTATTGGATAATAGAGTGGAAAGTAAGCACGCTTATAAAATTTGCAAATGACACCAAACTGGGATGGATTACAAATACTTTGGAGGACAGGATTAGAGTTAAAAATGACCTTGACAAATTAGAGAATTGGTCTGAATTCAACAAGATGAAATTCAATAATGACAAGTGCAAAATACTTCCCTCAGTAATGAAAAATAAAATGCACAGTTACAAAATGGGGAATAACTGGCTAGCTGATAGTACTGCTGAAAAGGATCTGTCAGTTACAATGCCTCTCAAATTGGACATGTCAACAACATGATGCAGGTGAAGAAAAAAAAAGCTAATAGCATTCTGGGCTATATTTTCAGGAGTGTTAGATGTAGATCACAGGGAAGGTGACTGTCCCACTCTACTTGGCACTGGTGAGGCCCCAGCTGGAGTACAACTGTGTACAATTCTGGGCACCACACTTTAGGGAAGATATGCATAAATTGGGGACATTCTAGAGGAGAGCAACAAAAATGATAAAAGATTTAAAAACACTGACCTCTGTGGAAAAGTTTAAAGAACTAGGCACGTTTTGAGAAAAGAAGACTGAGGTGGAACTTTATAACAATTTTCAAACATGTTTAGTGCTGTTATAGAGAGGACTGTGGTCAGTTTTCCATGTCCACTGGAGATCGGAGATGAAGTAATGGGCTTACTCTGCAGCAAGGGAGATTTAGGTTAGATATTAAGAAAACCTTTCTAACTATAAGAACAGTTAAACTCTGGAATAGGCTTCCAAGGAAGGTTGTGGAATCCCTATCACTGGATGTTTTTAAGAACATGTTGGACAAACACTGGTCATAGATGGTCTAGGTTTACTTGGTCCTATTTCCACAAAGAGGGCTGGACCTGATGATTTCCTAAGTTCCCTTCCATCCCAACATTTCTGATATTCTATGATTATCTCTCTCTATTCAGTGTATAGGTAGCTTACATGCCTAACTCAGGCTTTGTGGATCACAGTGTTGTTCCTGTGATTTTTCTAGGCATCTAAAAATTATGTGTTATAACACTCAGGGCTAGTCTACACTGATGGAGCTGTGCCGCTGTAGCGCACCTAGTGAAGACACTTTATGCTGATGGGAGAGAGCTCTCCCGTCGTCATAATAAAACCACCTCCACCAGAGGCGGTAGCGATATTGGCAGGAGAAGTTGTCCTCCTGACATAGTGCTGTCTCCACCGGTGCTTAAAATGTTACTCATGGGGATGGCTTATTCATACCCTTGACTGACATAAATTATAATGACATATGTGGTAGTGTGTACAAGCTACTAGGGTCACACCACCCAACTCTCTTTGTGAACCTAGCCATAAGTACCTTTGAGAATCTGGGCCTCAGGAACCTAAATTCCATTGCCATTCAATGAGTCTTTCTCCCTGGTCCTGCCCCATTGAAGTCAATGGGTACAAGATCAATCCTTTATTCCTCATGCATTTACAAAATGCATGAGTCACACAGCAAGTATCCAGGGAAGTTAGAATGTCAGATAAAATTGATGTCCACAATGCTTTGTGGATAAATTCCTAGGAAGAGCCATAAAGGTATCCAAATTAGGCCTTGCCCTCTACTGAAACTAAAATAATCACTTAATGTTTCTAGATGTATCAGTTCCAGAAGGAAACTCAAAATTGATGCTAAACTCTAATTTCCCAGGAGGCAGTAATTTTAAATGTCTGCATATCCAGTCCAGAGGCTCTTTTTAAATAATCTCTAACACTTCTTAGCTATTTTTTTAAAAAAGTCAAGCGATCCCTTATACAGTACTTCTGTAAAATATTAAGTAACTATTGAGGATGATTGATTCACAAATAGAGAATATTTTAGGCATTTTGAGATAAATAAAACATAGAAAACAAATCAGAACTAACATTAATGTACTTTAGATGTACAATAGTCCTATGAAATATGCATACTTATACTGACGGTTGCCTGGAAAAAAAAATTAAACAGTGAAAATGGCATTGGAATTTCATCACATTTACTCATATATTTCAAAAATACATCCCTCCCTCCCTCCCTGGCGGAATGTGGACAGGTGAGGGGAACTTTGAAAATAAGAAAAGCTTAATTAAAAATGAACTACAACATACAGTGTAGGGCAATAGCTTTGCAGATCATATAATTTACGTTTTTTTTCCAATATAAAGGAATTGCAGTAAAGAAAACAGGAGATCAGGGTTATACATCTACTGAATGTTTTAGCAAAAATATGGTCTGCTTGCACAAGCTTTATTTTCCATGTTTCCCATATTTTAGAGAACCAACAGGGGAGGAAGACTTCTCTATAATGAGTATCTCTGTTCCTGTGGAGCTCTTTGCCTGACTCTGTTGGATAAAAAAAAGTAACAGTAACAGAGGAGCATTATTTTCAATGTTTAGAATTAATCCAGCTCAAAGCTGGATTTGTGGGTTTGCAGAATCTTTTGACAGACCACCAGAGCACAGTGAACAATGTATATAATGGAACTCTCTGAAATTATTTCTGGTCCAGATATATTCTCTTGTCTTTTCAAACTCACAAACTACAAAATAGAAGGCATGATGCCTGCTGGCAAGTTAGCAAGTCCTTTGCCAAAAGTCACAGATGCCAAATAACCAGGAAGTTACATGGACATCTTGCTTTTGCATGTAGAATTACCTGGTTTTGAGACTATTTATCCCTGCCAACTCTGTAAAATTGTCAGATCACATGCTGCTATAACTGAATATGCCCTTAACCCTTTTAAACAGGTCAAATACAAAGAACTAAATCACAAATAAATAAAATGGTCCAATGACAATTCTGCCCCATTTCTCTTTTTTCAGTCTTTTGAAGCCTGGCATTTTAGATTCCCTTTCCAAGATATTACTATTTGTACAGTGACACTTCACAAGTAAACTAGAAATGATGGGCCCATGCCATGAGGAACTTAAAGAAAATCTAAGTACTATATCTTCACGTCTGCATCCACATGTAGAGGAGACTAGGATTTAGTGAAAACCTGGCACAGAAGACCTGCAAACAAACAGAGTATCACCTGTGAACCATCCGTTCTCTCCTTCCCTCAATCCCACATAATCCTTCTGGGGGTTGCAGAGGTTTGCCATGGTTAGGGCTAGTGAGACAACTGCAGATTAAAATGTTTTATTAGGAAATGTTTAAGCACAAAACAATAAAGCGATAGTCAAGGTTCAGAAAGCACAGCAATACAGCATCCGGGGATGACACGCAGTGGGGGGGAATGGCGGGTGATCGAGGATGAGCTGTGGCCTGTGGGAGGGGCTGGAGGTGTGGGGCTTGAGGGTTGCAAGAGGGTATGGGGGGGGGGGGGAGCGTCTCTGGGAGGCATTGCCAGGGAAGGCGAGTGAGTCCATGAGTGGGGAGGGAGGTCTGGGGGGTACAGTGGCGTACGGAGGGATAGGGGGGTGGGGGGACGCTATCTATGGTGGAGGGGATCCCTGGCGGGTTGAGGAGGGAGCTATATCACATCCTTCTCTTTTATAAGTAAATGAATGCTATCAGTGTTAACCAACCTGTTTTTTTCTCTTGATAATTTGGAACCCTAAGGGGAGGGCTATGTGTGAAACCAACTTTTAAGATGCCCTTTATAGCAGGATTCCTGAAGGAGTCATGCTGACAAAGAGCCAGACAGGGCCAAAAAAGGGACCAATGCTAAAACACGGGACTTGTAGTACTGCTGATCCAACCTCTTCCCTCTGTGATGCATGGGTTACGGAAACCAACTTTAACCCTGCAAATAGAAGAATTCCAGTGAACCTCTGAAAGTCCAGTGCAGGAAACATGTCATAGTGCTTTTCATCGATTTACGCTCCCTTTGCCCAGATGTAAATAATGACACAAAGTGCAAGACAGTGAAGAACAGAATAGAATGGAATATTTTACTGATGTGGGTTACGGTTGGCAGCGAAATATCACGAGGTATGGTTATATATCTTGTTAGCTCCTCATTTTGAGGTGGTTGTTCCTATTCTTTTTAATTATAGAAATATTTTAGTGTCTCCCTAAAGAAGGTTGAAGCCAGATTCATATTCTAAAGCTTATTTTCTCTGCTTACTTCTCCATTCTTTATGTTCTATCTATCTATAAAAATAAAACATAATATATGTTTTCAAATTTTAGGTTAATTTCATGGACCTCTAGATTTTTTTTTAAAAATTTTGAATAAAGATTAAATGCTTAACAGTAGTTACTTTTAATAAACTTATTGCAGTACTTACTGTTTCTTTCTGTGCTTCTGTCCAGTGGTGTACCGTGGGTCTCTGGCACCCGGGGGCCAATGCTTCCATTTGCACCCCCTCCATCCCAGGCCATGGCAGCGGCGGTGCAGCTTCCTGGGCAAGGAGCTAGGGATGCTGACCAGGGCAGGCGGCAGCCTGCACAGAGCTTTTGCTTCCTCTTCTGCTGCTGTTTCCTCTTTCCACCCTCTCTTCTTTCAGGGGCTCCCCCACTCCAACTTCCTGCTTGGAGCTGCTGCTTCGCTTTCCGCCTAGCTCTGGCAGCCTCCACTCTTCTTCCTCTTCCCTCCTGGCTTTTTTCTTCCCTTTTCTTTCTTACTCCTCTCTTTGCCCCCGTCCCTTGTTTCCTCCATTTCTTCCTCTTCCCCTTCTCTTCCCTCTTCTCCTGTCTCTCTTTCACTGATTGGTGCTGCTTTCAAAGGAGATTTCCCTGTCAGGTTTAATCCCCCTTTCTGCCATGCCCCCTTCTCCCCTGGTCAGCCAGTTTGCAGCCCAAGGCCCATGGTTTCCCATCCAGAGCAGCAGCAGCAGTCCTGCTGCAAGAAGCAGAGACACTTGGAAGCTGCTTCTTGATTTACTTTTGTCCCCCCTCCCCCTTTAAGGAAAGTACTGAGTCCTTTCCCCACCCCCTCTCTCTCTTCTCCAAGACTGCAGGTCCCCACCCCCCCACCCCCATAGTGTCCTTTCAGGAGACTGACTGTGTGTGGGGGGAGGGAAGGCTGACCCATCCGTGCCTAGGATAGACCATCTGAAAATGCCAAGGTCAGGGCAGGCTGCAAAAGGAGAGCAGATTCTCCCAGCACTGGTAGATGACACTGAAGTCAAGGCTTCCCAAACAGCCCCAAACAATGCTTCTGATTCACCACACTGGTTATCAAGGAGCTAAAACAAAATATAGACAGCCCCATTTACTGCATTTCAGTCTCTGGCTCCCAATTAGCCACTAGGTCCAGTAAAGAGATAAGTTTTATTTAAAACTCTATGCTCTTTACAAAAAAGGTTCTCTTGGACCCCAAAGGTCCAGCCACCAGATCAATGTAAGTTTGGATCTTACCCAAAATACCACACTTCCAGCCAATCCTTTAGTAACTAACACTAATGGTTTATTATAAAAGGAAAGAAACAAAGTATAAGAAGTGTTAAATGATTAAAGCAATCATATACATACAAATGATTTGAAAGTCCATATATATCTCAGGTTTTCAGTAAAACTGTGGAATTTGCAGGCTTATATAGTCCCTCTGGTGTACATCCAGTACCTGGATGGGTCTCAGTCCTTTGTTTTACAGCTTCAGTTGTAGATGAGTTGATCTAGAGGTAGGCTGAAGACTGAAAACAAAATGGATGTGGTGCAGCTGCCTTCTATGTCCCTTGGCCTTTGCCATGCTGCTTGTGGAAATTTACAGGAATGAGATGGAGTCCAGGGTCACATGAGTAAGTCCTGGTTACTCAGCAGGTGTATCACATTGTACCTGTGAGTTTCCTTAATGGGCCATTAAGCCATTTATTGCTGCAGCCATCCTGTCTGGGTGTTACCCAGACACACAGCACAAGTTGAAATACGGATACATCAAACATATCCATAACTTCCAATACACGCACATAAACAACATCATCATCCTTAGCAAAAAACCTTTCTAATGGTACCTGACATGGCCTAGCTTCTATGAATTATTGTAATTATGACATATTAATGTTAAATATTATAAATGCTCCCCCTAATCCAGCCAGCATCACAGGAGGATTAGTCCAGGCCAGGCAGCTGGGTGCAGCAGCGATGCCTACCACTCCCTATGAGCCTGCCCTATGGGTGCCCCAGGATGGTGGGCAAAGTGGGGCTGCCTCGCCCCCACAGAGGGGGGAGGAGCAGGATGCTGCTGCTGGTAGGGCAGCACAAACTCTGAAGGGCCCGGCCGGCACCTCCTCCCAGGCTGGTGCCCGGGGGCCTGCCTTCCCCACTCCTCAGTACACCACTGCCTAATGAAATCACATTACCACAAACTATTTAAAACATAAATAGGTTTTCATATGGACTGGTGCACCAGATTGTTTGGAAGGGCAGAAATAGCAAAATGTTTAAGAATCCACCATTACAGCTAGATATCAGTGTCTGTGGTTGAAGCAGGCGGATGAAAAACAGTATGGCAACATATAATAATTTGGTCATTAAAGGTGATGTATTCACAGTGGTCTCTGCATTTCCATGTCTATTTTTTACTAGCACTGGAAGAGTCTCACAGCCTGAGGGGTGCTCAGGTGGTATATAGAAATCATAGTAGTTCCTGAGTTATCCTCCCACCCTTTGACAGAAGAGAGGGCATTATCAGGGAAAAGAGATCATGTCCAGGGCATTCTTGCAACCAGATGATTTCTAATTTATGTCAGGGACCAGAATAGTTCTTGGTGGCTTCAGGAACACAAAGATAAAAAAGTTGTTTAAAACTACCTTTGCAACTCCCGCACTAGACTTGCATTAAGGGCTCCTCAGTCAAGTGGAAGAATCTGGCCCTTTATATTGAAGTTCATTTTAATTTAGGAAAGTTCTGCCTGACAGCAGGTTTGATGAGAGAACCCTTTTTAAGATAATTCAGTATCGGACTTCAGCACAGGAAAAAAAAGAATAAGCACAAAATGGACCACATTTTCTCCATGCTACCACTCAGACAAAACCAAGTCTATGATAATTTGGCTGCTCTGCCTCCCAGTTGAACCTCTCTATGTAATGTTTCTCAGATGCTTTAAGACAATTCGTTTAACTGATTTAGCATCTCCAGACAAATCACTGAAAATGATGAAAATAATGGAATTCTATAATTACTGCAGGTCCAGCTAGTTTTCTTTGTTTGCCTTACACTCATAAACCACAAAATGCTGGAAAGTTAAGAAATCTTTGAGACAAAGATGCTAAATAATGAAAAAGATACTGACAATCTTTTTTATATGCAAGACAGTTCCTTTAGTCTTTTTGTCTCCTTTTCTTAGATACAGAATATGTATCTTTCTATGGTAATGTTTCCTGCATTTTAGCATCGTACTGATTATTATTCTCCAGGTGGATTGTACATTAGTGTCATTTTTTACTCACTCCCCTGGAAATCTAATGTTGTGGTTCCATTTCTCTTCTTGCTTTTTCTTGGCAGATTACTGAGACACATAAATCTGATAAATCAGTAGCATTGCTATGTTTTTCTAAGTCTGGAGTCTTTATTTGCCTGGAGATAGTTTGGAACTGTTCTGTTTCAGACATTACAACTACAAGCCTCAATACCATAGGTTCAGTAGTAGAACTCTCAACCGACTGTGGAGTGGCATTTTGAAATGTAAAGGCTGCATGGCACTGGGCTTGTGTCTTGTAGTAGATGATCTTAAAACAGCAATAAATGAGATAGTGGGGTTGTGAGTAAATTGCAATATCCCATTTATGTGGAGTTATATTGTTTTTACTTAGTGCTTAGCTAGCTAGTATTTCTCCTACAGTAGAAGCTAGACAGGATGGAACAACATTGAGCGATCCCAGATTCCCTTTAAAAAAAAATGAATTATTGGCCTAGATGCAAGCACACTTGAGCCCTCTACAATAATGTACGCAAAATAAATAAACTAAGCAAAAGCAAAACTGATCAAATTGAATGTTTTTTCTCATTGCTGCTGGAGAAGATTCCATGGAATCTAGTAGAAGAAGTAACGTATCTAGAAGAAAAAACCAGAAGTGTATTATTGGATCTGGTCCTCCTTCAGCCAAATTTCTTTCACATCAGTAGGCTCCACAGATACATGCTGGTTTTAGAAGACCTGGGACTTGAGAGTGATTCCATAGCTCAGTGGTTAGGGCACCTACCTAGGTGGTAAAAGTCACAGACTCTAGTCGTACTATGCTTTCATTATTTAGCCAAACTGGAACAGCTTCAACAAGAAAGACTGAGGACTACCCCCAGCAGAGTATTCCCGTACCATAATAGTTAAAGCTGGTAAGGTAGGAGGCCCCAGTTAAAATCTTTTCTTCCCCATCTACCTGAGCAGGGTACTGAACTTAGTAGTCTACCTGCTAGACAAGTGCTCTAACCACCGGGCTTAAAAGCATCCATCCTCCTCTGCCTCTGGCCTAACTTCCTTTGTGGATGTAGGCCAGCCCTAACTTCCCTAAGAACAAGTCAAAATTGACTTAAGATTTCATTAGTATATATCTGGTCTACAGAATATGGGTGTTAGCATAAAATGTAAGTAAAACCACAGACAAAATAGATATGAGGAATCTGAACCGTGTAACTCAATATTCCTCTGAATGGATGTCTAATTTTTTTAAAAATAAGGACAGTTTAGGGCCCTTATATAAATCACTGCAGAAAGCTCATTATTTAAGAGCTGCTTCACTGTGAGAAGGTAAAATGTGCATTCAATCAGAGTTCTCCCTACAAATTATACTAGTGGTTTTAAAGGTGATATCTAAGCCATATTAGGTACTATTGAAAACACTAAAGTTGAATTGATGGTATGACATGGTGTAACAAAACCATGCCGATAAACAATCAAGTAAAAGTTTCAAATAAAATGAAGTCTAGAAAATATTGTATAGAAACATGAAATGAAAAAGAATTAATGTATTTCTTACAAGGTACCTTCTTTTTATACACCTTCTTAGAAAAAATCAGCTACAGCTTATGCAGAATATGTTTGTATTAGTTACTTTGGCACGAAAGTATTAGATTGCTTCTTCAGCACATGCTGTAGTCAGTGGGCTAACCTCTGCTGTCATTTCAATGGTGAGAAGAATCTCACTATTTTGTTACTCTTCTCATGGGAAGCTGGGGTAAATGGCTTTTTGTGCTTGGGCTGGTGAACCATCATGACAATTTCAGAAGGCCACATAAACTGAATTAAAACCACTATACACAATCCAAGGGCCCAATTCTGCTCTTTTTTTTTTTTTTTTTTTTGTGGATGTAAGTTTAGAAGAGTCCAATGAGAATGAGGAGGACAGAACTAGAATTTGAAAATCAGTCTGGGAAATCAAAGAAGAGTGGGATACTATCAGGTTTTTTTGTTTAAAACAAAGAGGTTGGAAGATTCTGGGACAGTATCTCATCTCAGTGGACTTATCTACACTAGGAAAAATCTGCTTTCTTAACTCAATTTAGTTCATCTGAGCTAGCTGAATTTGATTGAAAACCCACTTACTAGTAAGGTAGACACAGTCTGACACCTCAATTTAAACAGGATATGTGGTGTCTTAGGATGGCTCTAACTTGATTTACTAAAATAGTTAGATGAAGCTGACTTGACTGAAACAACCCCCACACCTCTCTTTCTCCCCACCTCTCTAAGCTAGACAGGGCCACTCAAGGTGGCATAAAAATAAATATAAACCAGAAGCTGATGGGAGCTTCTGAGTGCTCAGCATTTTTAAAAAATCAGGCCACTGGTGTAAGTACCTAAATAGGGAATTAGAAGCCTAGCTCTGGGCAACTATGCTTTAAAAATCTTGGCTTTGCTGTCCTGCAAATACATCTTACCAAAAAAAAAAAAAAAAAAATACATTGAGTTGGCCCATTGTGGTAGATTATTTTATGTATTTAAAAAAGCAACACCTCAAGTTACTCTGTTAAAGACAAAAGAAACAAACAGAAACAAAAAACCTAGAAAGCAAGCAATAGATAAAACTTGAAACCAAATGTTGAAACATTTTTTAAATATATTTTCCTTATTATAATGGGGTACTGGCCCTTTTAGGTAGTCTGAGAGGTCAGTTACCTCATTTCAGAGCAGCAGTCACCAGGAGAGAGGAAGATGGGCTCAGGGTATAGTCAGTGTCTGAGAGGGGAAAGATCTGAGACCATTCCAGTTCATTGTTCCTTTAAGGATCTGGGACCAGGAGCCTTGTAGAGCATTCAGGGCGAGATTCCTGCATTTCTCAACCAGCGCAGCCAAGTGTTTGTGACTATTAAAGCCACCTAGAAAGGATTGGGGGCGTGTTCAGATGACTTCAATGGAAGCTTCAAAGCCAATTGGGGGGAGCTGCTGAAGCCAGTGGGTGTGGGAAGGAAATCAAGCAGCACGCATCACCTGGAAGAGGCTTTGCAACTCCTAGACCTGAATGGTGAGTTATGAGCCTGAAGGCTGGGACTGAAACCCACAATCCTAGGATGGAGGACTGTAAGACCCTAAACATGAGCAGTGATTAACAGGATGGGCTTGAAAGCAGAACATGCAGGCCCTAGGAAAGAGACCTGTGAAAACCTCTCAACTGAAGGGGTGGGAGAGTCTGTATGCCAGGGAGGATTAGGAACACAGATTCTGAAAAGGTGAGCTGTGTAACCTCCTGAAACTAGAAATGAAATTACGAAATATGAAAACAGACACCCACCCCAAGAGAAGGGAAATACTGTTTTAAAGACACTAGGAATGTGTGAATTATTTTTTGGACTTGGAGGAAAGCTGAGGAAGGGTGCTGATAGGATAACCTGAGGCTAGGAAGGGGCACTCTGGTGTGGCACTTGTCAACACTTAATATCCCAATGCAAAAAAGCTTTGCAAGTATTGCTAGAAGGCTAGTGAAAGGGGTGAATCTGTGTGTCTTTAAAACATATATGTATATTAACATAAGACCTAGAGAGCTACAACAAAGAAGCAGAAAAAGCAGACTGCTGTAAGGACCACCGTGCTGAAACAATTACTGTGCCCAAAGAAAGGGCTAATCACATGTGAAATTTAATCTATAAAGCCTGCAAGTATTAAAAAGGAACAAAAGAATACAATCAGAAAGCCAGTAAACAAAACAAATTATGCAATGGAGAGCAAGAATAAGAGCCTTAGAAAACTAAAAGTCTAAGCTCAGTATTAGAACAAAAAATGTACTGTACGGTCTCTTTTGTTGTTTGTTTGAGGTTATTTGGAAAAAAGGGAGGAAATCAAAACACTCAGTTTAACTGGTCCCCATCTGTGCTACAAGAAGCATAGCAAGAAAAAAAATAAACCACATAAAACTGAAACTCTTCCAGGTAGCTTGTGGAGACTCACTTTCTCGGGTAGCTTATGAAAAGCCTATGGTCAAAACAAAACCTTACTTTTTTTTTTTTTTTTTAAATATCTAGAGACAGATATGGTTCAATTTTGATTTGTTATGGAAATTTTGGATTATTTTCCATGCAAGTATTAGCAATAGAGGCTAAACTTGCCTGAAACTAGTCTAATGTTTGTATCTATCTCAATAGTACATCTTTTCTCTCCATGGAGAAGCATATTTCCCCCCACCCTCCCTAGTCATAGCTCTTCTATCCTCTTTCAGTATTTCCATTCTTTTGGGCTTGTGCCCCAAACCATGTTCCAGCTGACTTTGTGATAACCAAACAACCACTTATTCACATCTAAATTACTGGAGAGAGGTGCATGCTATAATCATTACATGCCACATATATTAAAAGATGTGTAACTAATTGAGGAATAAAGTCCGAAATATTTAGATTCATTTTCAGGACAGAATTTAAACATGTACTTAAATCCAATTGAAGCTGATCTTTACTGCAGGATGTAAGCTCCCTTCCTGAATAGGAATGCTTTCCTGAATTGGGGCCTTCTCTTGTGAAAAAGAAATTAAAACAAAACCCTCCTGCTTCATATGCTTGAATACAGTTTGTGCTTTCATCCATATTTGGGTCCCTATTCTTCGTCCTGACAGCGCATTTGCAAGATGGGAGAAGTTTACCCTGTGCGGAAGACCAGCACAAGGGCTATGCACCACTTTAATGCAACTTCTGCTCTATTTTGTGAACTTAAGTAATGAATGGACCTTGTGCTGACCCCTCTGTACAATGGATGAGTTTGACACAATATGGGTACCTCCCACTGATTTCAGGGAAAGTCACTTTCGGCAAGTCTACATGTGCATTGAGGAGCGAGCCTTCCAGACTCATGTTACACTTGTGCCCACACACTAAAGATACCTGTATAGACATGGCTTCAGAGCCTAAGCTCCAGCCCAAGCCTCAATATCAAAGCCAAGTCTACACAGATACCTTTAGAGTTCTAGCGCAAGTCTTTGGACCTACGCTGGGAGGCTCACTACTACATGCAGTGGAGACATGACTCCCATATCTTAAGAGAGATCAACAGAATTCCTGGATGACAGGAAGCTGCTTTGATATACAGGCAGTTACAATTTAGGGAGCAATTGGCCTAAGACTACTGAATCATGAGAGCATAATATATTGCTCACATTATGTTGTGCAGCTACTAAGGAAAATGAGAGAGCACCAAAAAAAGCAGGCTGATTGTTATAAACATATCTGCCACTGAGTCATGTCTCTTAATTTACTCACTATTTACATTTTAGTAATAAAATAGAACAGAAGTTGTCATCAATATTTAAGAACTTATCAAATGGACCAATCATTCATTATTAGTTTAAATAGGGCCATTTCCTAGACAAACTACAGCAGTACAATTTGTGGTGCTGTTTAATTAACCTCTCAGCCCTGATGAACTGAAAGGGTGAATTAGTGCTTCAAGAGGAACAACACATAATAAGCCCCTTTAAAACAACTTGAGTAGCACTAATGACATCCTGGTTTCAGTTATGCTAATGAATCTCTGACGGGACTGTACAGTTAGGAATCACAAAGAAATCCTGTAACAGTGCTGGTTATGTAATGTCCACTTGGAAATTCCTCAGAACCCCTTTAGACCACCATGATGCATCATCTTGTTTGAACAGTGGTGTACAGTTTGGCTCAAAGAAAGTAAGGGAACTTGGTCTGTTAACTGGAAAAAACCAACAAAATCACAATTAAAGTTTAGGGACTGTCTGACACTTTCTCAATCAATAGTCTTTCTCTAAACTATGCAGCATAAACAAAATACAAGATTATGTAGAATAATGTGTATGGTGTATTAAATTTGGAACAAAATCACTTATTTCTAAGGAATTACTCTTGGTATACACTGGGGTAATTGAGAACTGAGGGCCTGATTCTCCTTTCATTCTCAGCAGTGTAAGGTGAGAATCAGAGCCAGAATTTGACTCAGAATAGTTACTTCCTATTTTCTAAGGTAAATCAGCAACTATGGTGGGTTCCTTACTCAGACAAACTCAGTTATTAATAGGTGCCATGACTTGTTAAGATTTTTTTAAATTATTTTAGCAAGAATGACTCCCAATTTTTTTGTTTTTATTGCCTGACTGAAGTAGACAGCAAGTATAAAAGAGAGTTCTAGCAGTGGGGCAGATACAACGGTTGATCAAATAAAGAAACATTTGAAACACCCTTGTCTTTCTGTGCTTTATTATAGAGTTTCTGTTAAGAACCTTCCCCTTCTCTTTGGTTTACTATTACAGAGTATAAAAAAACAATACACAAATCATGGCAGGTTGTGGCTCATAGACAGGATACACAACCTTTTAAAAGTTTTAATCAAAAACAAGAAATTAGAAGGTTATATTCTGTCTGTATCAACATATGCCAGCAATAAAATCAGTCCACACACAGGAAAGAGGAAGAGAATTGTTTAAAAGGGCTTGTCTACATGGAGAATTAGGGTGCAGCAAACTCGGGTGTTAATCTACAGTGAGCTAACGTCCCACTCACTAATTTACCAGGCAGAGCAAGCTGCTAAACATTAAAATTTCTATAGTCAAAGTGCATTACCCTGCTTAGCTTCACACTGAGGCCTTGTGTACATAGTGCATTAGTCTGCACTAAAGGGGTGTGAATTTTAATATGCACTAGTATGTCGTGCATTAACTGGTCCATGGAGACCCTACTGGTACACACTAGAAGTTTCCTAGTGCATGTTAATATAGTAATGTTTGGAAAGGGGACAACATCAGTGCATGCTAGGGGCCTTCTAGTGCACATGAATAGGGTCTACATGGGCCAGTTAGCCCCATAGCATGCTAGTGCACACTAGAATTCACACCCCTCTGGTGCAGAATAATGCATCATGGAAACAAGCCCTAAGAGAGCTAAAATAGTTAAGTAGCTCTCAGTGATCTGCTGGCTGTTTAATGAAATTCTATTCTGTGCTTTTTAGTGCTTCTTTCCTTTCCTTCCCAGCATGTCACTTTTGATGGAGGATGAAAACTAATTACATCTCCACAGAATACATATTTCAGTCTGTACAATTAAGCCACTTGTTAAAATTATGCACTTTAATTACCGAAATATTTAGTTATGCCTAGGAAACTTTGGGTGAGGTCTTGGCCTCATTGAAGTCAATGGCAAAACTTCCAGGGAGTAAAAGGCGCCCAGATTTAATCCTTTTATTCTCGTGCTTTTCCAGATTCTACTGAAAAATGTTCCCACGCAGGAGGCTACTGCTTAGAGGTTCTGAAATTGCTAATGTCTTTCTGCTGCTAGTTGAAGCGGTTTTCTTAGCAAGAGTTTTTAAACAACCTACAATCTAAAAGGGTAGACAGATATAATATATTTAATAAAATAATTCCTGTTACTAGAGCAGGTTGGCAAAAAACATGGTTGACAAACTTGTTTATTAATATGCAAGCAAGTTATCCTTGATACAATCAAAGGGTATGTCTACACTGCAATCAGGAGGTGCAAGTGCAGCATGGGTAGATGTACACAAGCTAGCTTTGATTAGGCTAGCTTGCTAAAATAGCATGTCGCTTTGGTGACACAGATGGGCTTGCTGCCTGAGTACAAACCTGACTAGAACCTGGGGTACGTACTCAGTGGGTGGGGCCCGTGTCGCTGTCATTGCCCATGCTACTGTGGCTTTGCTTTTAATTTCAGTGAACTTTCTTAATCAAAGTAGCTCAGGTTTGCCTACCTTTGCTTCAATCCCACCTCCACAGACAACGGAGAATTTAAAAAGCAGGATAATAAAACATTGACATGAAGCAATTAAAACTTCAGATAAATGCAATGCACAAGTCCACTGCTCTTTCCCTGCCCCTATCCTCACTTTCATATGTAGCCCTTAACTTGTCATCATTCAGTAGTCAGGGAAATCAAGAGCATAGAAAGATTTTTTTTTTTCAACTTTCTAGCCTTTCTTTTTTGACTGGCATTGTAGATCATCAATTGCCCTTGGTGTAAGGAGCTATCAGGATTGCACATCTCTTAACAAAAACATCTTTTAGATGGAAATCCTCCATGGATCAATTATGGTAGCTCAGATAAATGGAAGGATTCTGCTTTGGATTTTTTTAAATAGCTTTTATCGCTAGTGTGTTGTTTTTTGGGTTTTTTTTTAAGAAAATACACAAGTTATTTTGTAAGGTACAGTCATAAAACAGTAAAAGTTTTGTGTATAAACTCAGAGGTATAATATTTAGTAAATGTTAGAAAAACAAAAGGATCCATTCTGATACTGTAACATTATTCCTAATGAAGTCAATGGAGTTAGGTGCTATTCAATGTAATGTTCTCAGAAACTGTTGCTAATCTATTTCTCTGTGTGTGTCTATAAAAGCACTGATTAAATTACTTGAACTGTACAAGACACAAATATCGAGAAAGGATAACTAAAAGCTATCCTACTCAAAGTTTCATACTTTATAGATACAGGAAGACATTTTTATAGCCTTGGATGTTTCTGCTTGAGTGACTTGGTGTATCTAAGTAGTCCCGTAATATTTATATACTTTTAATCATCTGCTATAGTTTAAAGGTATAATAGTATGGGAACTTTCTGAATGATAAAATATTCAATAATTGTAAAATTAAAAATCAGTCTTCTTAACAGTGTAATTTCATGAAAATCCTGGCCAGATCTTATGGCAATTATGCTCAATTTGTTTGATTTTTAAACTAAAAAAAATATTTTTCTGCTTTCCATGATTTTTATATTTTTAATTAATCCAAGTTGATTCTCAATATTGTCATTAAACTCATTTAATTTACCTCTGGAATTAAATGTTTGTAGTCGGATGGAGAAATACTGGCCCAATTGAAGTCAATGGGAGTTCTTCCATTGTAGAGCAAGGTTTGTCATCCTGAATGTTTTGAAGGGTGTTTCATCTGTGTGTGTGTGTGTTTTGGTTTTTTTTTGTATCTTAGAGACTATATGGGAATAGAGCTATGCTCATGCAAACAGGCCTTCATCTAACCAATCTGTATGCAGATTTACAGTATGTACTGTACAGTATTTACTATATTGCAGATCTGTATGCCAATTTACAGTAGCTGAGGATTTGAATATCATTCTCTGTGCTTTTTGTATGTTCAAACACTTTTATTCTTCTCTACCTATCTTTTCTGTGTGCAGAAAGTTAAATTAATTAATCTGTTGCTTCCTTTGGGAATTACTGCATGTTATTGTATGGAAATTTCAAGAGCCTTTAGCAGATGTTGAATCATACCATCATTCTTGAGCTAATTATGTCTGGTTCAGATCATAGCCATGTGGGGACCTTCCATCTTGTTCTCTTGCTGTATTGGCTAAATTGGTAGCCTTGGCAAGGGAATCTTCAACAGGCCAGTTAAACTAGCTTTCCTGGCCCCTTTGCTGTGATAAGAGTAACACAAATCAGGTGGAGGATACCAACAAATCTAGTGCCTTCTTTACAAAAACAACTGAGATGTGCTGATCTTCATTTGATCAACCACTCATTTCCATAATGGCAATTATTGTCTGTCTTCTGTTTCTGCTGGTTTCATGTTGATATGTTATGTATTTGTTGTCAGAGCTCAGCATGTAGTATGTGAGCATTGCTGGCTTTCCTCCTCCATCCACTTTCTTTTCCATTAGTTTATAAGTTTGAAAACTCTGTTTTTTGTTTGTATTTAGCACTGTAGCAAGGCATTGTGGCCTTCCTCGGAGCCTGGGCCCGAGGAAGGGTTGCGACGCCTCTGCTGTGCAGAACAGGGCCCTACAGGCCAAACTGCCTGGCAACGGAGAGGCAGAGCCAAGTCAGGAAGAGGAACTATAAAAGGCCAGCCTAGCAGCTCAGTAGGGGAGAAGCTGCCACTGGAGGCAGATGTGTCTTCCTGGAGACCCAGACCCACCAGCTGTTTGGAGCAACCGCCCCACTAAGCGGAGCATCCAAAATCTGCCCGGATTGCCAGGCCCTCGCGATTGAATGGGGATGCCGAGACTACTGGGTGGGAAAAACACCCTTAAGCCAGCCCTGATCTGGAGAAGCTGCCTGATGTCAAGGACCCCCTGGAGCGATCTGAACCCTGTGGACCGGAGGAACCCTTGTGATCTGGAGAGCTGCCCTCCGCTGATGACACAGAGGAGTTCCTGGAACTGCTGCCAGTTGATGGGGAGGGACTTGTGGGTCTGCCGCTTGCCGTGTACCCCAGCGACCCAGAGGGAGACTAATGCCTGCAGGTACCCAGGGACAGTGTGGGAGGAAGTGGCCCAGAGACAGCCGACTAGTAAGTGGCTGAGTCGGGCTAAACCCCATCAGCGTGTTGAGGCTGAAGCCCCACTGAATCAGTTGGAAACTGCCTTGCCGCTGACAGGGCCCTGGGCTGGGACGCAGTGGAGTCAGGTGGGCCTGCGTCCCCCTCCCTTCTTCCCTAGCCACTCCAGGAGTGCCTTAACACCCTCTGAATGTGGGAGATGGAGGATCCTGAGCTCTACCTGCCCCCCTGCCTGCAAGGCTGGGAGCTCCAGACTGCTTTACCAGTCCCGCCTGTGGGAAGGCTGGGGGCTATAGACTGCTCACTTGCCCCACTCTGCCTGAAGGCTGGGGGCACCAGATTGCTCACTAGCCCACCTGTGGGAAGGCCGGGACTACAGACCCCGCATCAGCCCTGCCCTACGGGAGGGCTGGAGGGCTACAGACTGGGAAGGAAGCCTGCCCTGCTGGGGACTGGAGCTAAAGACTTGTAAATGGGCACTGTTTATTCCCCCAAAGGAAGGCACTGTGGCCTTCCTTGGAGCCTGGGTCTGAGGAAGGGTTGTGATGCCCTAGCCTGACCATGCCACTGGCTTACAAGCGCTTTTTTTGTGCTTTTGTTTTGTTGATCCCTTAATTCATCTGTGCCTTCATTCTGCTGCTTTAGTTCACCAATAATTTAGCTTGTGCTGCTTGCCATGCAATGTATAAATAGTGTATTCCCATAACTTTTTTATTACACTAACCTTTCTGTGTGCTATGGTTTCTCACCTCCTTGTCCATATATTAGCTTTTTTTCTGTCCACATCTTTTATGTCTTCACTCTGGTCCTTTTGTTAGCAATTAAGTACACATAATAACGTTCCAGTCCTTTATTTTGTTCTCGTTTCCAGAGGTGAGTTTAATTTACTTTAAATCAGACTCAGGATTTAAAGTTCATCCCCTGCCCTATTTCCATTAATTCCATTACACATAATAACAATAAATAAATAAAATAACTATCCCCCAGTCTTGGTCAATACATCTATTTTTAATATCCTAATCCTTTTAGTTAACTCTGGTTGGTTTAAACTGTTATTACATATTTAACTGCATTACATATTTTTAAATGGAAACACAAAGATAACTGATTTATCAATGGTCATATTTTAATTCAGTGGTAGCACCATAAATAGAACTCAAGAGTCTTGATTCTCATCCAGCAACTTTCTTCAAGTGTCTTTTTAGTAACTAAGGCTCCCATCTTGCACTCAGTTCTCCTTCTCTCCCCGTGCAGATCCCCAGTGATTTTACTACCCTGGCATATGAGTTTATTTGAAATAAATTCCAAAGTGAAAAATCAAAGTAATTAAAAGTGAAATTATATAACACATGACTCACTAGACACTGTGCAGAAGCCTTCCAAGCCAAGATAAAGCTTGTGATTACATACTATAGATTTTTACAGGATTCAAAGCATTGTATTTTATCAGGGCTTGTATGGTTCTGTTTGAATCATGTCTTTTCCTCCCAACATAGGTCTGTCTCTGGAAGTAACACACTCTTTCTAGCCCTTTGATCTTTGTTTATATAGTTCTTGGGATTTGGGACACAATTTGCAAAGCTAGATGACTAAATTTAGGCATTTGAATGCATATTCAGAAACCTGAAAAAAAACCAGGCCATTTTTATTTAAATGTGATGTACATAGGAGATGCTGAATGCTCAGCATTTGAGAAAATCCACTAGACAAAACTTGTTTAGATGCCCACATATGGACTTAAAAGCCGAACTTGACATCTATTTCTGAAAATCTTGGTCATAGAGATTTGACACTCAGTGTTTAATAGCCATGACTGTTTGCTTGGAAATCAATTCACAAACCATGGTTGTACATTTTATGCTGTGTCAACAAGCAGTGCAACATGATCCACTTTCTCCTCTCTATTGATTTCCTTTAAGGATAAACACAAATCCAAGCTTACTACTTAAAATTAATAAGACAATATAAAATGGTTTCATTAGATACCTACCTTATACTTTCTAAGTGTACTTTCCTTTCATTCCATCCATCAGTAAATTGGTAGTCTCTGCCACTCATATTACAATATGTCTGATACAGAGGTGAAATAAATCTTAACTAGTGGGAAAGAAGGGTGAGCAGTTTAGCTGTCTTGGACAAGCTAAATTAAATAGCTCTCCCTCAAAGTTCAAAATGACCTTCTCTTTGGGGTGGGTTGTGTGTGCATTCATCTGTGGACTTGGATTAACAGGCCGGAGATCAAATCTAATCTTGGACTACATTAAGAGTATTTGTGTGTGTCTCAAAAGTATTACCCATTTATAAGATCTGGCTTAGTTTGTAAAGACCATGCACCCAGATGCACTCTGTATTACCCATCTCCGTTTGGTAGGGATAGAGGCTAGAATAAATGGCATGCCAGGCAAGGAGCATCTTCCCCTTCTCCCTCCCCATTTCTTGAACTTTTTAATACCTTATTTTGTATTGTTTGTAACCCATTTAGTGACTTTGATGCATGATTTGCATGCATGATTTATCCCTGTCATCTAAGCTGATAAATTTGCATGCTAGAATCTGTAAATCTGTATTTATTCATGCCATCTATAAGCAAATAAAAAAATGTATTTCCTCTAAGCTTATAGAAACTTTTTAATTTTAAGAATAACTGAAATGTACTGACATCAAGAAATTGAACTGTGCACCAACATTGGGTGGACCAGTATTAAATATTGTTACAGTAAGTGATGGCATTGTAAACCTCATTCACTTGGTACATTACTTACATTGTCAATGCAGATCTTCTAGCTAGTGACAATTAGTGGCTTCACAGTCAGATTTGTAATATTGTCCATGAAGATCTTCCACCTGATAGCTGATGCTGAAAACAGGACATGTGTCCTTTGCAGTACTCCGAAGAGAGATACTGAATCTAAGGAAGATGCTGCTGCATCTGACATAACCAGTCTGAGAGAATGACAGCTACAAGGCATGAAGAAAGCTCTTGAATTCAGACCAAGGATCCTTACCTGGATGCCACTGTTTCTTCCCTTCATGTTCACACCATTTTCATAGCCTTGGCCGTGGCAGTCCTGAAGCTTTATTTTAGTCTCATTCAGAACATTCATAAACGGTCTGTTAGGCCTTTTCCATTAGAGTTGTCCATAAACTGGAAACAGATGAAGTCTTCTTTTACTTGGACACAGCCATCCTTGTCAACAAATCTTGCCGTAAATGACATTGTTTCACTGGGATTAATGTTGGGAGTACAGTCTATTATTATGGCATAGTACTTCACTTTGCTGAGCTTTATCAGTATGTTGTCAAGAATCTTCCTTGCCATAAAATCAATCACTTTGTTTTGAATTGTTTTGCTGCAGTAATGGTCCATAGCTCCTTTATGAACTACTTGACGTAGGTGCTCATGCACGACAGTGTCATATTTCCCGAAGCTCTACCAAACTGAGGAAATTACTATTATGTTCAGTGAAATACTTATCTGATGAGCTCCAGAAACTCAAATTATTCATTGCATGGAAGAGGGTAAATGACATCAGATGCTCAAACACGATCCTCCAATGCTGGGTTTCTACATTATTAATGTGCTGATTTTTCTGCCTCTATCCATTTATTCAGCTTGAACCTGGACTCAACCACCATCCATTTGAAGTAGACCATAAAATGACCATGTGACTTTTCATGTTATGCTAGTAATTGTAAAATATTTTGCAACAAAAACAGAACACCTTTGTCAGTGGATTTTGAGTAAACTTGCTAACACCAATTCAGTTTCTCACTATTCTCAAGCACTCTTTCACTGTGTGACTTTGAGATGTCGCTTTTGCTCATTTACTAGAAATATCATATCCTTAATTTTGCCCAGCCCATTCTGCTGATATTGATCATGTAATTTTGAGTTTAGGAATGCCAGCCATAAAGCAGGATCTGAAGTATCCATTTGTGGTGTGCAATTTTTCCACTGTTTCTGTCATCTTGTGAGGCAGTCGTCTTTATCGTTTCTCTCCTTCTTTATCATCTCTCTCCTTTATGCCACCATGAAAACTTCATCACTTTCCTAATCACTTTCCTCATCACTTCTTTTCCCTGCTCTTCTGAGTGACTTCCCAGATTCCCATCCTTTCTGGCTTTTCCCAGGAGCTGTCCTACAATAATGTCTGTGTCCCTTCATCAGAAATTTCACAGAGTAGAAATTAATACCATAGAAGCAGCATTAAGTTCTAGGAGATGGGGGGACAGCTGAAATACAATTAGACTGCCAGGGGATCATTGACACATGCATATAAGAATCACAATAGAAGATCAGACCAGTGGTCCATCAGGACCAATATCCTGTCTCTCACAGTGGTCAGCATCATGGTCCCGGGCAGGCTGCCCCTTCTGTGACCCTTTTCCAGTCCCTCAAGTGTACCCCTTTCAAGAAGCAACTTATGCCTTCTCTTTTCTTCAGGGTGGGATCCCACTCTCCAACCACTCTGACCAGATCTCCAGATTATATCTCCCTGGATACCAGCAGTGTTACCTAGCAGATACAACTGGGCTCAGCCCCTGCCAAAGTTCTTGTTTGGAGGCCTGTGGTCAGTTAGAGTATGCAGTGACATAGAAGCATTTTCTCCAAAACAAACTATGATTTATTTACCAAAATGGTGCACAGAACTTAGAGAGGTAGACTTAAAAATGAAAGACCTATATACATGTTTACCTACCCTTGGCATTCCCCTCAAGCACCTAGGAAGATGTGACTTATCCTTGGTGTCCCCCATTCTCCCTGGGTATGATGTTACTACTTACTTGCTGAAAACCCTAAATCTCAAGTGTGACCTCGTCTGTGCTTTAGCAGTATGTAGAATATATATAGTTATGTGCCTCAGTGAAAGGCTCCAGTGCCTCCCTGCTGCCAGAGTCTTTCACTACATGATCTGTGTCATTGTTTTACCCTTCCTGGGTTCCTTAACATCTCCCCATTTACAACCTTCTTTGATTTGACATTCAGGAAGGTGAGAATACCAAATTGAACAGGGAAACAGGGTCATGAATAATACAGGTATTTTCCTGATTTGTCACAGTCAGCACTGGATGCATCTGAGAAAATACGACAAACCCATACTATGGAATAATCTGTCCATAAGGGCAATTTCTTCCTAACCTCCTTCAGTTAAAAGTTACTTCATGCCCTGAAGCATGAGTCTCTTCTGTGTTTTTTAAAAAAAAAAAAAAAAAAAAAGACATAGGTTCCTTTTATTAGTTAAAATATGATGCCTTTCAAATGTATTGAATGCCCTCTTGTTTTCATATTTGAGATAGGACAAATAGGACCACCTGATTTATTCATTATTTTGTATACCTCTATTATAATCCCCTCATTAATTTCCTCTACAAATGTAGAAGTCCCATTCTTTTCAGTCTCTTTTGATGTGCAAGCTTTTCCAAGTATATAATCATTTTTGTCACAGAATATTCTTTTCCTGTGCAGGAAGCCCATATTTATAAATTGAGACTTGGATGAATACAGATTTCACTGTGTGATCCTTTCCACTGAGAAATTTTACCTCATTAGATTATACGGAATCGTTAAAGTATAATATTATCCTGTCCTCCCCCCAGTTCCACCTCTGTGACTACATCCGTCCTTCCTGTGTCATTTGCCAGTACTGTGGTATCTAATTTGTCATTCCACCGTGTTTCAAAAATGTCTTTTGTGTCATGGTCTCTTTCATTGCTAGTTCATCTAGATATCAATTGCACAACTCTTACTCCCATTGAACAGTACCATATTACCCATACAGTCTCACCGATTTCTGCTCACTAGGAGTAAGGGTGGCACATTTGGACCCTTGGCCTTTTTAAAGCTTCTCACACTGGTATATAGATATTTATAACTTCTATTTTTGGCTGTCTGCCTAACCCCACTGACCTCCCTAATGTGACACCCTGTTACCTTTCCAGACTTTACCTTTGGGATGTCAACCTGCCCCTCCTCCAATTCACTGATTTCTCTCACATTCTTCATGGATCAGAAAATACCTGTGTTACTAACCCTAACACATATCTTTGTCTGATCTCAGTGCTCCTCTGCATCTGTTAACAGTTTCTATTTAACTAATTCCACCAAATCCTGTTAATGTTTTGGGCTAGTAGAGGGGTTCCACGTTATCTAAGGGTGTGTGTGTGTGTGGTGTGATGTGATGTTTTTTAAATCCCTCCTGTTAAGGCTATCTCATTCACACATATTCACTATGATAGAGCACACAGTGTTCATGTTGAAGGGTTTCCATGGAATTTGAGGGAGAGAAAGCATTCTCCTTTGACTCCACTTGCCCAAGGAATCTAATTAATCTATAAAGTGGATTCCCGGTACGAGTATCTAGTTCACTGAACTGCGGACATACAACCTTTGGAGTGGATTGAAAATTCACTTGACTGGTGTCATGTATTACAATAAGAAGCCCACCTTGAACAGCTACTATAATCTTTTCTGTCTGAAATACTTCCCCCGCTTTTAAAATGAAATGAGTTCTTTTCATCTCCATTTTCACCTGACCTTTTACTTTAGGAAGTAGAAACAAAACCTGAAATCACACACAACCACCTCCCAAATACAGTATAATATGCATGAAGGATCCTGAATTCTCATTCTGTGAAATGAAGGCAGTGTTGTTTATCCAGCACGCTATGTGTAGAACAGGTTTGTTTTAGGGTATTTATGTAATAAAATTCCAGAAGTGTCATGCTGTGTGTAACTCTGAAGCCTAAAATGTCTGGAGTCCGTGTAAAGAGATGGAAAAAGCTACAAACATGGTTGAGGATTCTTTTTGTTCAGAATGTCACCTAGATGAATCACCACTGGTCTCTGGTAGTGTTGCAGTCCAATTTTTGAGTTCTCAGCCATTTTTATTTTACGAATTACACCTGTGCAGTGTACAGCTACAATAAAGTATATATCTATGTCATGCCAAGAGTTCTTGACCATTGTGGCTGGCTGGTTCTTGCTTACATGCTCAGGGTCTATATGTAGATTTGGGAAGGAATTTTCCACCCGATCAGGTTGACTTTTTTTTTTTTTTTCCCCTTCCTCTGCTGCGTGTGGATGTGGGTCACTTTTCCCTGGGTATATTTCACTTAATCATTTCCCAGCCATTGCAGGGGCTTCAGTCACTGGTGCACCTCAGTCCATCCTATTATGTGCCACAGGGAAAGAACAGTCTTGTCTCCTGTGAGCTATAATACTTTGGTCTAATTCCGGTGGTTGGGCTTAGTGTGTAGGTGCTGCATGGTGTTGGTGTCCTGTGATGTGTTCTAGGTCAGACTAGATGAGCTGGTGGTCCCTTTTGGCCTTAACTCTATGACTCTATGTAACATCAGAGGTAATTCAACCAATGGCCACCCTTACTCTACAGCTAATTTTCATGTAACAATTTCATTGGATGTGTGAGGGGTCCTGCGCAGTTGGTGGATTACGTGGACCAACCGCTGTCCCTATGCACACAACTGCCACCCACGGAAATCAACACACAACTCCCAGCACACACTAAACACTTAACTAACTAACACTAAACACACACTGCCCCTCACTGAAGCCTGGAATCTCTGAGTCCATGTGAAACAGCTACAAGCATGATTAAGAGCTCTTGTTAGTGAAGACTATCACCAAGCTCTGTCATCACTGGGACACACTGTCTGTTGCCATCCAGCTTTTACATTCTCAGGCATTTTTGCTTTTTAACACCCACACACAATTTGAGAATTACACCCACGAGACAGCATGGGCTTTCAATGAGTTGTTGACTGGTACATTTTATCTTTCATTAATAGGATTTTTCTTTATCTTGATACTTAATATTACCCTTTGCTTTTTGCCACACTGACAAGATGAGAGCAACCAGATTATTAGCAGTTATAGTTGACGCAGTTAAGTTAATTAACCCACTATATTCATGAGGTGACTTGATCATTGCTCTTTTTTTAAATATCCATGTAACTTAAAGCTGTGTAAGAAACATGCAGTAGTGTAAATAACTATAAATGTCATACAGTCACTTTTAAAAATAAATTAGAAACACATACATACTTAAGGTGAAATGCTGGCCCCATTGATGTCAGTGGCAATACTGCCATTGACTGCAGTGGAGCCAGGATATCACCCCAAATATTTGATGAAAGAGAAAGCGATATAGACATTAATAAAGGCTGACCTTCATGTAAAGCTGCAAAGCAGGATAAAAGAGATTAAGGAAACAACCATTATTTGATTTAGCCCCTTGGGGCTTAAGAATGTGAATCTCTAAGGGTGCTGTGCTCTGAAGCTTGGAACTGAATTTTCTAAAGAGAACAGGTGCTGTAGATGTGGGCCTCAGTCTTGAAAGGTGCACAAATTCATATATTCCAAGGCCAGAGAGACAATTGTGATAATCTAGTCTGACCTCCTCTATAACACAGGCCATAGAACATCTCCAAAACAATTCCTAGAGCAGAACTGGAAAAATATCCAGCTTTGATTTTAAAATCAATAGAGAATCCACCATGACCCTTGGTAAATTGTTTCAGTGGTTAATTACCTATAATGTTAAACATTTATCTCTTATTTCTAGTCTGAATTTGTCTAGCTTCAACTTCCAGCTATTGAATTGTATTTATATTATCTCCTAGACTGAAGAGCCCATTATGAAATATGTTTCTCCTGTACATACTTACAGACCGTGATTAAGTCACCTTTTAACCTTCTCTCTGGTAAGCTAAATTGAGCTCCTTCAGTCTATCATTATAAGGCAGGTTTTCTAATCTTCTAATTGTTTTTGTGGCTTTTCTCTGAACCCTATCAATTTATCAGCGTCCTTCTTGAATTGTCAGCTCCAGAGCTGGATAAAATATTCCAGCAGTGGTTGCACCAATCCCTAATACGGAGGTAAAATAACTTTTCTGTTCCTTCTCAGAGTTCTGTTTATGCATCCAAGGGTCGCATTAGCCCTTTTAGCCACAGTGTCAAATTGGGAGCTCATGGTCATCATCCCAAGCTTTTTTTCCAGAGTCACTACTTCCAGGGTAGGGCCCCTGTCATGTAAGTATGGCCTACATTCTTTGTTCCCAGATGTACACGTTTACATTTAGCCATATTAAAATGCATATTGTTTGCTTGTGCCCAGCTAAATTCCCAGTGGATGTGCTGAGTTCCTTTATCTCTTCCTGACAATGGGAGTGAAAGGAATCCAGCACCTACCCAGACACAGCACTGGAGATTAGTGGTGTACATGTCTGGTGACTGCAACTCTTGTATTGCTTGTAAAAGGCTTTCAACAGTATATTTTATGTGAACTAATTGACTTGTAGTGGATAGAAACCTAGGATCATCTTATTACCTACCACATACTTTCAAAAATAGCATCTTTTTTGTGTGTTGATTTTGTGGTCTGTTCACCCCCCTTCCCCCCATTCTTCCACTTGTAATAGTGTCTGTCAGGGAAATACTGGACTTGAGTAGTGAGAAGGGGAGTTCATCCATAACTCTGGCCCAGGTTGTTACAGCAGACTCAGTGCAATTCAGAAGTTAACAATAAATAGTTTTGCTTGATTGATTAACTACTTGAAATAAAAAAAAAATCTCTCTCAAACAGCACTTTTCTTTTTATTGGGTTCAATCAGACTATGACAGAGCGTGAGCATTGCAACTGTTCGGTGGATTTCTTAGCTGAACTTTTCTACATCCATTAATTAGAAACAATGTCTCGTGTGTCCCTGCTCTAATACAATAAATAAATTAATTAAAACATGGAAGAAACAATATTCAGTTGACCTAAGTGAGTGGTTGGCCTCTAGGTCGGACTGAGCTTTGCTGTCTGCATTATTTGCTTTTGTATTCCATTGTTTGTTTGCCTTCTGCAGTGTCTCCACCATCATAATCTGTTTTTATTGTAGCAATTCTTTCTCCCGATTCGACATCCTGCTCTCCTAACTTAATTTGTCTTAAAATCATTCCACTTGACACCTGTCATTTTTTTGAAGAACTCTTATTTCTGCTGCCTCCAGCCTTCTGATGTCTTTCACTTAATGCAGCTGATTCCAGACCTTACCATAATACTGTCGGTACACTGCTATGATAAAAAAGTCCATAATTTCATAAATTTATTTTGAGCACTTTGTCTAAGGCACATCTCCTTTTAACCTCATTCTTGATGGAACCATCAGCACTGATCAAACATCCTAGGTACACGTAATAGTCTACTTGTTCTGTGACTTGATTTATTGTCCCTTTTCCAAGATGCACCAACTTCATCTTGGTCTTTTTCTGTAGGTCCAAATTAACTACACCAATTTTCCAACATTGCCAACACTATTGTAACTAATTCAAATGTCTGCAACTTTTATGTATCCTGAAATCCAGCAATAATTTGAAATGTATCTTAATTATAATTGTCTTTTTATTTTTTTTTTTTAACTATTTTATCAGATGTTTGTCTAACAGCAACATATATTGATTTTTAACTTCAGTTACTTTGCCTTCATAAAAATGTAGGTTTGGGCCCTTATTAAAATAAATCAACTGAAAATTAAATGGTACTAGTAGTTTTAACATTCTAGTAGCAAAATTGTTGCCAGTTCAATTTATTTCAATCACAACAATATATTAAGAGAAGAGAACTGTAGGGAGTACAGATAGAGATGACTAAAATACAAGACAGAAAAAGTAATATTACCCAGATTTTTGTTTCAATTCTATAACACATAGCAAGTGCTTATATTTAACATCAGACTGAGCTACAGTAAGAATCTTTTGGCAGCTGAGTTGTCATTTTTGTCAATGAGCTCTAATAATACAGGAGAAATAAGACAAACAAAATCAATTCATTAGAACAACTGAGCATCACCAGCACCATGGAGTTATAGGAGTGTGAGCGCAATCCATGCTTCCAGATCCAAATACGCTGAACTTTGTCACAAGGAGCTGAACTTGGATCTGAATTTAGCAAATAACTCCTGTGTCCTTCTAATGGACTGACCTGAAACCTCGGTTCTGAATGCTGAAGGCAATTTCAAGATGGAATATTTGAAATGTGGATCCAAGTCTGAATTTCAGGCACTTAAGCCTGTGTCTGAAATGTACACTTCTGAATTTTTTTCATGGTAACCAAGCCCTGTACCCATTTACAGTGCCAAGTGTCACATTCTGTGTTATACACAATTAGATACTTTCAGGAATCAATTAACATTGACCAGCTATTAAGCAAAAATAGAAGGCAAGTGGTATATATATATATATATATATATATATATATATATTTTTTTTTTTTTTTTAAAGAGGCCTTTCTGATGTTCCTAAATCTTTTTAAAGGACAGCCCCTACTAACTTTATTTTTTTTTTTTTATGTTTTCCCCAAGATTCTTTAACAATTCTCCATGCTAAAAATGTAAAACTAATTCAATCAGGCTTGCATTTCTGTAATCAAGCAATTTTTTGGTGAAAGCATACAAGTTTCACAGCAAATGGAAAAGTTTGCTAAGACAAAAGCTTCTTGTAATTACTTTTTCATGTGATTAATTCCAAAGCAGCACAGCCATGTTCTTTGATGAAATAGAGGCACGCCGGGAAGCCACAGCAAAAAATAGAACTGTTGTTCATCTTGCACATTGGATCAAAGGAATGGGTGAGTGGAAGGTTCAGCCTGTAAACATTCTCAACTCCAGGTGTCAATCAGCATTCATGAGGTGACGAGCATTGCCAGTGTCAAGGCTAACAAAAATCAGAAGATCTGAAGCCCAGTAGCTCTTAGAGTAAATAGTGAAATAGAGTTCCTTGATGCAGAAATGAATAATGAAGTGCTGCCAAGATGACAGTCACATGCTTTCTTTTCTTTTTTTTTTAAATAAGAACGTCTAGTCTGTGGAGTTGGTATTTTGTTCTTTTTCTCTATGGAAAACTACAGCTGGTAGGAAGTTTTAAATTTTTACATTGTAAAGTTCTGCAAGGGAAGAGTCAAGCAGATGATGCTCTTTAGAAATAGGACACCATGGGCTAAATCCACAAAGGGATTTAGGTGCTGGCTAAGTCGGAAGTTTAGGTAACCAAAAGCTCTGCCCAGCTGTTGCCTAAGACTGTAGGCACCTAAATTCCTCGAGTGCCTAAATTTCCATCAATAAAATCTCCTA